>NC_057386.1:26315683-26916256 GCF_019320065.1 Cervus canadensis
TTGATAGAACCTCTTCCTTTCTGTGGGAAAGATTTTTCAAAAGGGGCAGTTAAAGGAGTGGAGGTGCTCATGACCTCACTGCTGACACTGACTAACCACCCAGACTTCCCTGGCAGCGCCCAGTCTCCTCGCTCCACATGGTCAATAGCTACCGGGTAAAGCAGGGGAGGAGGAGCCGCAGCCCCACCAGCTCCCAAGGACAGTGGCCGTGTCACAAAGCTGCAGCTTGCCTGACCCCAAGACTTCTCCAACACCCCTCCAGCCCCCGGCACAACACACTAGAATCTACAGATGGTGTGACCACCAACATGATGAAGTATTACGATGGCAAAATTTACCACCTTTGTCTGAAATCACAATAGTAATTCTCTCATACCTTTGACCCAAAATAGAAGTTCCCACTGACCACTGCTTTATGTGCCAGCCTGGTCTCACTCAGACAGCAGGTAAGACTGAGTCCAGTGGACCCCGCATCTGTTGGGAGACCTGGGTCAAGGGTCCAGACTATATCCAGCATGTTTTCCAGTGCCTGGCGGGGCAGCAAGTCCAAGGCCAGATCCGGCAGGAAGCGGAGGGCTGGGGGGGGTCAGATCTGAAGACTCTGACTCACCTCTGGGGGAGGGGCTTGGGGGAAGGGCCCACCCATCAGCAGGAAGTGCCAGCAGTGTTCTACACATGCCAAGGGCTGGAGATAGGTCAAGATACCTGGGGGCTGAGGGGCAGCCGGGAGCAGGGGGGGAGGTTAGAGGCAGAGACGGACAACAGAGCCTGAACTTCACAAAGCTGCCAGGATAGCAAGGTCTCCCTCGAGAGGGTGTTCATCCTCTGCCCACCTCCTCTGCTCTGGCCAGGCCACTTCTGCACCTGATCAGAGATGCCAGCCAGTGGGCTCAGGGCTCTGCTGGGGGGAGGAACAAACTTGCTGAGGACCAGCCCCCTCCCAGCGCAGAACTCAAAAGCCACCCTGCTCGTGAGGTGCATCCTGTCTCATGGGAAGACAGACACTAATCAAGCCGAACAATAAAGCAACCGTGGATGCCAGAGGACCAGACAAACTGCAAATGCGCACTGGGAAGGCTCGTCTCATCTAGGCTAGAGGAAGACCTCTTCACAGCCAGATGGCACCTAAGATCCGCAGGAGAGTGGGCAGGCCCACCTGAACTGGTGGCTTTCCAGGGCGTGGGGGTGGGGAGTTTCCAGGAGAAGGAACAGCTCACAGAAAGGTGCTGGGCCTCAGAGAGCAGTTTCGGAGCTAAAAAGGTGGTGTGCAGGGCAAGCCTGCAGTCACGGGGCAGAGGATGGCTGGAGAGGCCCAGATCTGGGGAGGAGCCTGGCAGCTCACCTCAAGGAGGGCTGGCGGAGTAGGGAGTCACATTGGGGGTTCACACAGGTGCTGAGAACAGGATCCGGAAAACTCAACTGGTGGAATCCACACTCCCCAACTTCAGAAGATGGAGGTTTTCTTCCTGGACCCTCCCAGGTCCTGGGTCTCACGAGACAACTCATAAGACCAGGAACCCGTGAAGCACCCACATGTTCAGTGATGAGAGGGTGAGCTGACAGCAATGGAAACCCTATCCTTGGAGATGGGAGAGACAGGCTAATCACCTTGAACCCTTATTTTGAGCACAAATCACTCCCTTTACAGAATATCTGTTTCTATGATAAAACCACACTCGGTGCCTTTTAAATGGCAATTTTAAGGACTATGTAGATACAAAGAAATGCGAATGTGGAGAAGCACTGAATTTTAAAAGCCGGGCAACAGAAAACTGGCTGTATAGGCAGAGAACGCTAACAAGCAGCTCTTGTGAAGAGAGCGTAAGTGGAAATTGATGTCCACGCGGCCCCTTTTTCCTGTGAGGTTGCTCCAATCCATATAAAGAAACAGGCGATTTTCTGTGTCACCTCCCCCGACACTCCTCGTCCTGTCCCAGGCTCCCCGGGCCAGCTAATGCTCTTTCCATCAGCCTCAATTTCCGGGCAGGCCTTTACTCTGGACAGAACTGCAACCCCCACAATGCACCGCGAGTGGAGGCCGCGCCTCCTCCGAGCGGCGTGACAGTGGTCTCTTTCTAAACAGCGCCACCTGGCGGGCCTTACGCCTCACAGCTACATTTTGACTGCCCACAATCCTGGGGCGGCTCTGGGCGAACTGGGGGGACCAAGTATATAAAAAAACCTCTCAACTCAATAATAAACAGACAAGTAACCCAATTCAGAAATGGTCAAAGCATCTGAATGGATACTTCTCCAAAGAAAATGCACAAGTGTCCAAAAAGATGCACCTAAAAAGATGTTCTTCGACATCATTCATCCTCAGGGAAATTCAAATCACAGTCCTTCACACCAGCTAGGAAGGCTATAGTCAGACGGACAGATGTCGGTAAGGGGTCAGAGAAACTGGGACCCTCACACACTGCTGGAGAAATGTAAAATGGCACGACCACCTTGGAAAGTGGGGTGGCCAATCCTCAGAAAGTTAGTTAGCTACCGGTTGATCCAGCAAGTCTACCCTTGCGTGTGTGCTAAGTTGCTTTAGTTGTGTCCAACTCTTTGTGACCCTATGGACTGCAGTCCACCAGGCTCTTCTGTCCATGGGATTCTCTAGCCAAGAATACTGGAGCGGGTTGCCATTCCCTTCTCCAGGGGATCTTCCTGACCCACAGATCAAAGCCGGGTCTCCTGCCTTGCAGGTGAATTCTTTAACACTGAGCCACTGGGGACGTCCTGTCTGTTAGGTACCTCCTATGAGAAATGAAAACACATTCTCACACAAAAACCTGTATTCAAGTGTTTACAAAGGCATTCAGAACAGTCAAATGATGGAAACCACTCAAATGTTCATCAATGAATGACTGGGTAAATAAGACCTGGTGTGTCCCCAAACTGAATATTACCAGTTATGAAAAAGAATGAAGTACTGACACGTGCTAACCGTAGGATGAACCTTGAAAATACGCTAAATGGAGAAAAGCCAGTCAAAAAAGACCACATTTCATTTATATGAAATGTCCAAAATAGGGAAATCTATAGACAGAGAGTGAAGTAGTGGTTGTCTAGGGATGGAGGAATGGGGCACGGGGGTACTCAGAGTGTGGCAGCTAAAGGGTACAGGGGTCCTTTGGGGTCATAAGAAGGTTCTAGAACTGATGGCTGCAGAACTCTGAGTATACTGTGCTTAGTCGCTCAGTATGTCCGACTCTGCAACCCCATGGACTGTAATCCACCAGGCTCCTCTGCCCACGGGGATTCTCCAGGCAAGAATACTGGAGTGGGTAGCCATGCCTTCCTCCAGGGGATCTTCCCAACCCAGGGATTGAACCCAGGTCTTCCGCAAGGCAGGGGGATTCTTTACCATCTGAGCCAACAGGAACCATTAAACTGTACACTCTAAGTGAGTGAATTCTAAGTGCATCATCTCAGTAAAGCTTTTTATAAATTCTTCAGGGCAAATGTATCTACTACAGCATTACTATAAACGGGCTAGATGACTAAATACTTTCCCCCCAAACCGCTCTAGCATCCACAGCACGGTTGGCAAACATTTTCTGTAAAAAGCCAAAGTGTTTTAAGCGTTGCAGGCCATCCAGTGTCTGGCACAACCAGCCAACTCTGCACCATAGTGAAAACAGCCTTAGGTGTGTGTCAATGAATGAGGGGGGGATGAGTTCCAGGAAAACTATTTACAAAAACAGGTGGCAGGCTGGCCTCCCTATCTACAGCATCTCCCTCCACCCAGCAGAAGCAGTCTCTGAAGACGAGGCAGACACTGAGAAGCTAAACCACTTGTGCAGACGACAGATAACTTGTAAGCAGAGACCCCCAGCTTTGACTTCACCGGTGTACCCCTCAGCTGGACAGGCACGCTCTCTGAAGACCTTTCTTCTTTATGCAGCTGATGGCTGGGACAGTTGGTAGGGAGCTGGAGGCCACACCGGCTTCCTCGGAACAGCTCCAACACCACAGTGACCTTCTTCTTACCCTCGCCTTCAGCACAGTACTAACTGGCTGGCAGGAAAGCGTTACTGTCTTCACTCACAGTCCCACTCTTACCCCAAAATCTCTCCCTGGAAGTAACGAAAGATCCGCTACATAAAGTCTCATCCGAGTCGGAAGTGCAGGAAGAAGGCACGGGGTGTCAACTCCTTAGAAGAGGTGGAAGGTGTTCTGGGAGAGCAGAGGAGGCAGGGACAGGACAGCTGCGGAGCAAGCGGCCAGGATGGAAGACTTAAAGCCCGAGCTTCAGGCCCCTTCAGTACCGGTCGCGGGGACACAAAGCAGCCTAGCAGACTGGCCTTTGCCCCGCAAACCTCTCAGAGTCTGCTTTGCGCCCCTGGCGCAATCCCGACCCAGAAGTCGAATTTCCCCGCCTGAAAACAAGGATGACCTCTGCTTCCCCAGTGAAAGAGAGAAAAATCGCACCTGCCAAAAGGAAACGACGCGCGTGTGCCCTGGAGCGATCCCTGCCCTCGCGGGGAACTTCCCTCCCGACGTGTGACCCTGCAAGGCCGATCCCTCAGCCTGCTCCGCCCTGGCCTCCCTCACCTGCCGGGGGCACGTAGGCTCGGATGGGGGTAGGGGGCTTTGGCCCCAGCCCCTCGGAGGCGGTGAGGCCACCTCGGGGCCGGTTCAGGAGGCGACGCCCCCCGTCCCGCAGCCGAAGGCAGCTCCTCCACATCGCGCGGGGGCCTCAGAGAACGACCGCTCGAGACCAGAGCGCGGGGAACACGGAGCGGAGGGACCACACGCTGCGTCCTCTGACTCCACAAACCTTCTCACCGGTCGCCGGTACCCTCACCCTCTCTGGGCGCCGCCATGTTGCGCACGACACTCGCAGAGCGCCGTCGCCGCGCGCCTCAGCGCACGCCGCAGCCAATCAGCATCACAAACGCCCCGACCCCGCCCCCGCGCCGAGCCTCGGGAAAAAGACTACAAGTCCCAGAGGGCATCGGCGCCCGCCACGTGCTGTCCCCGCCCGCCAATGGGCGGAAGCGCCGAGCCAGCCTGCTCCCGCCCCCCGGCGCGCCCGAGCCAATCGGAAGGGGCGTGTGTGCGAGCGCAGGCGGGGAGGGGGTTCGCTCAGGACCCGGAGGCCCTGCTCGCAGGTCCCGGGGTCCCGGTGGTGGCCGGAGCGCTCGGTCCGCTTGTGGCCGGCGGGTGGACCCCTCCCTCCCTACGCGCGCGCCGGCCTCCCCTCCGTCTGCCCTCCTCGGCTTCCGCGCGGCGGCGGCGGTTCCTCTCCCTCCCCCAGCCCTGGCTCCGGGGGACCCCGCGATGCCGGTCCGCACAGAGTGTCCCCCGCCGGCCGGTGCCTCGGCCGCCTCCGCCGCCTCGCTCATCCCGCCGCCGCCTATCAACACGCAGCAGCCCGGCGTGGCCACCAGCCTGCTCTACAGCGGCTCCAAGTTCCGCGGCCACCAGAAGAGCAAGGGGAACTCGTACGACGTGGAGGTAGTGCTGCAGGTGAGCCGGCGGCCCGACCTCTCGAGACGTCCACGGACCGGGCCGCGCCGCCGCCCCCTCGGGCCCGCGGCCACGGACGGGCCTGCTGCCCGGGCCTGCCGGGGGCCCTCCGGCGCACCCCAACCCTGCGGGCCCGAGCTGGGGACCGGCCGCCTTTGATCCGGCCCTGCCTCCCCGTGGCTTGTCGCCCCAGCAACAGTCCTTCTTCCAGTCCGTCTCGGACCCCGTCCGGGAAACTCTCCAGGGATTCCCTCTGACTCTGGACGCTCCCAGGCCCGAGACGTGCCTGCTGCCTCCCACGTTTTCCTCGGTCCCATGAAGCACAGGCCGTGGGGCCCGCCTCCTCCTCCTGGGGTTTCCTCCTCGGCAGACTTCATCCGCCCTCTCCCTCCATCAGCCTGGGGACCTGAGGGCCCCTATCCCCCCCCCCGACTCCTGCCCCACTCCCTAGCCTGGGCTCTCACATCCTAGGTGGGCTCCTCACA
Organism: Cervus canadensis; assembly: GCF_019320065.1. Classification (NCBI taxonomy): domain Eukaryota; kingdom Metazoa; phylum Chordata; class Mammalia; order Artiodactyla; family Cervidae; genus Cervus; species Cervus canadensis. The sequence goes on from NC_057386.1 coordinate 26,321,635, forward strand.
ATCTGTTATAAGCTGGTCTCCTAGCCCCCCAACCCATAGTCTTTTCCTGGCCCAGCCTCCTGACACTCCCTACTCCCCACCCTCTAGCCACTTCCAGTCCACTCCTGTTCTCCCCATCTGTCTGCCCAGACCTCCCCATCACCCTGTTCTCCTCCTTCCTGGCTCTAGGGGACCCCCTTACTGTATTTTTAACTTTGATCCACATGTGAGGACTTCCTCCTTAGTCTCTGATACTCGTGCTGGGAAATGTAACTCATCCACTTTTATTTCTCATATGGTATTTCCTCCCCGTGTCCTCCCACCTCCCCCTATTTGACCTGGATTTCTGAGAACCTGCTGCCAGCTCCTAATGGCTTTGGAACTTTAGCTTTACCTGTCCCGGCCCCTTCCTGCACTTCACTCCTGTCATGAGGATGGGAGCACACTTGACATTTCCTCCCAGCCCAAGGAGATCGGCAGTGGTTAATCCTCTTTCTTCTCTGCCTTGCTGGAAAACTGTTCCTCCTGTCTAGCTGCCCAGGCCTGCAGCAGGACCCACTTCCTCCTCCCTTTGCCCCTTTGTCTTCAGTCTGATACCTCACCTCCTAAGCTGTGCCCAAAAACCCCTCCAAACATTGTCCCCTCAAAGGTCTTCCAGAAGCTTTGATATTCTGTGTGAGGACAGAATGTAAGATGTAGATGTAAAATGTAGGGTCCTGTGTGAGGACAGAATTTTTCTTCTGCCCTTTGCTCTTTACTGATTTTAAATCTCAAACAGCCTCTCTTCTCAGCCTCTCTTTCTCCGACCTTAAAGACAACAGGGATATGTTTTGTCTCCACCAACTGCTGATCATTCATCTCCCTTTTTTTTATCTTACTGCTTTGTGGGAGTAAATCGTTTACTTTAGATCAAGAGAACTCCATCTCTGTTAATTGTGTCTCTGGTCTACAAACTGAAATTTCTAATATGAGCTATGATATTTATCGTAATTGAAAAGATGGGCATTACCTGGTGGTCTCATGGTTAGGATTTGGCGCTTTCACTACCGTGGCCCAGGTCCAGTCCTTACTTGGGGAACTGAGATCCTGTGAGCTGTGAGACAAGGCCAGGAAAAGAAAAGGGTCATGACTGAGTTATTTCAGGTCTCACCATTAGACGACCACTGTGGCAATCTTCCTTCTCTTCTGCTCCAAATGTGAGAATTTGAGTAGGAAGATACAGACTCTTTTACATTTTGCAGCTTATCATAAAATTCTAGAAGTGAGATGCCTGGTGTGGGTCATGTTTGGGATGATCTTGAGTTGGGCCCCTTGTTGAGTTTGATGGTGTCTAATGGGGTTGGGAACCAGTGGCGGGGCCGCCTGGTGTCACAGACAAGTCTTGGTTCCTGCAGCAGCTCCCCTCCCTGTCCTCAGTGTGTTGTTTCTGAATTCCTGCTGGTGCCAATTCCCTTGTGAACCGGTGGGAGTAGGGATCGAGTTGGTGCACAACTGGCAGGTCCCAGGGTGGCCAGAGCGACCTGGCCAGTGGCTGGAGGCCACTTGGAGTCAGCCATCTGCTGGCGGGGGTGGTGGTCACACCCAGGAACGCCGCCCTGCACCTGGATGGGTGAGCGTCTCACTGTCGTGGAGATAGTCTGGCCTGTGAGTTGCCCCATCAGCTGGTTTTTCAGCCACAGCTGGGTTCTTGGGCTCTGTCGTCTTAGAAACTTTTGACTTTTGTAACTCCATCTCTTTCCTGCTTTCTGTCTATTTTTCATAGGGGCTTTATTGAGGTATGATTCACCTGTCACACAAGTCACACATGTAAGGTATACAATTCAATTGTTTTTAGTGTGGTTCCAAAGCTGTGTGACTGCCACTGTAGTCTAATTTTAGAACATCTTCATTATCCCCAGAAAGAATCCTTAACTGCCACACCCCTCCAACACTTCTGTTGTTATTCAGTTGCTAAGTCATATTCGACTCTCTGTGACCTCATGGACTGCAGCACGCCAGGCTCCTCTGTCCTTCACTATCTTTCGGAGGTTGCTCAAACTCATGTCCGTTGAGTCAGTGATGTTATCTAACCATCTCATCCTCTGCCGCCCCTTTCTCCTCCTGCCCTCAATCTTTCACAGCATCGGGGTCTTTTCCAAGGAGTCGGCTCTTCGCATCAGGTGGCCAAAGTATTGGAGCTTCATGCAGAATCTAGCTTGTCCCACTGAGCACAGTATTTTGAGGTTCATCCACATCACAGCAGGTGCCAGTGCTCCCTCCCTTTGTATTGTTGTGTCATAGTCCTAGTGACTCTGCAGCATTCTGTTCCTCTGTTGATGCATAGATGGGTGTTTGTGGGTGTTTCCCCTCTGGGGCTGTCATGAACATGCCACTGTGCGCATTCATGTGCAAGTTGTTATGTGGACATTGTCCGCATTTCTCCTGGGTGTCTCCCTACCAGTGGAATACTGGGTTGTATGGTGATTGTCTAACATTTAAGGAGCTGCCAGGCTGATTTCCAAAGTGGCTGCACCATTTTCCATCTCAACCAGCAGTGTCAGAGGCTCCAGTTTCTCCACGTCCCTGTCACACTTGTCACGGTCCCTCTTTTTGATTGTAGCCATCCCACTGGGGGTGAGGTGGCATTTCTTGTGGTTCTGATTGAACTTCTCTGATGACTAACGATGGGCCTCTCTTCATGTACTTCTGGAGTGCTTTCGTTTCCCCTAAAATTCCAATTTAAAGAGTTCCTCAAATCTTTGTAAGGTTCTGACCTGGCGTTTTTTTTTTTTTTTAATGTTACTGTGACTACTCTCTTTCTCCTCTGCCATCCATGAAGCCAAGAGTGAAGTGAGGGCCGGGTCACTGTAGGAGGAATATTAGGAAGAGCAGCTGTTGGACACAGCTGTGCTTAGAGCATCTTCTTGCCGAGCCTTTACCTTGTTCTCTCTCACTGAGATGCTGGCTGATGGCTAGGTTGACCCTCTCTTGGTTCAAAAAGATCAATTTGGGCAGAGAGGGAGAGACACATGGTTGGATGGAGGCCAAACTGAAATTCTGATTCTCAAGCACGTGATAATCCATGCAAAATGTTAGCCAATTTAATTGAGTTTTTAATCTTATTAGCAAGTATCCTTGCCACCTGATACCCTTTCCGGCAGCTGTGAAACCCAAACTGTATTGAATTTGGTGAGAATCGCATGCTTGAAACGGCTTCGGGGTCAAGCCGTGAGTCTTTGAACACAGCTCCCTTGCTGACCCCTGTAAGTTGAGGTTGGCTGCTCCATTTCGTCGGACACCCACGTCAGCAGGTGAGGACGTTTGCAGGGCTGCCATGGTTTTCAGGTGCGGACCTTTGTCCGTTGCACCAGACGATGGGGCCGCTCCAGCTTTGTGAAGCCGAGTGCTTTGCTGCTGACCTCGTCGGGCTGGCCAAGCTCACTGCAGCTTTGAAGCACCACTTTGGTGTTTGACTCATAGTGCATTGGAAGTTATCCGGTCCTCAGATCTGAGGAATGCAACAAACGTTCCTAGTTTTTTTCTTTTTTTAATATGTATCTATTTATGTGGCTACACCTGGTCTTCCTTGCTGGCATGCAGATCTTTAGTTGCAGCATGTGGGATCTAGTTCCCCTAGGAGGGATCAGAGGGATCGAACCTGGGCCCCCTGCATGGGGAGTGTGGCCCCTTGGTCACTGGACCACCAGGGGAGTCCCCCTAGTTTCTTAACATGAGGTCTCACTCAGCATTAAACATTCAGCTTGCTGCAGGACTGGGGAGACCCAGCTGTACCAGCCTCCAGGCTCCCTCACTCCCTGGCCTCCAAGGGGCCTCTGCGTGCCAGACATGCTTCCACTGTCCCCGGTGGACCCTGCATTTGTAACAAGGCTGTGTGTCCTGTCTTTTCAGCACGTGGACACGGGGAACTCTTACCTTTGCGGGTATCTGAAGATCAAAGGCCTTACTGAGGTAAGTGCTCTTCCCACAGGTGGGGGCCTGGTGGGGACAAAACGCTGGGACCCCGGGTGTGAAGGGCCAGTGAGCTCGACTCCTCAGGCCTGACTCAGGAGCCCCATATCTTGAGTGCAGTTATTATAAGGGAGCAGGAGCAGGCAGTGTGGACGTGTGCATTCACAGACATTAAAGTTTATAAACAGGTCACCATGTGACCAGCACTACTGATTTTACTTTAATCCTTTTTGAGGAAAACAAAAATATAATCAGAGTGTCGCTGCCGCCATCGTGGTCAGTTTCAGCTTCTGGAATGAGCAGCACCCCTCCGAGACCGTGGTCCTGGAGGTTCCTCCGGCAGAAGGAGCTGCTCCCTCCCTCAAGGCCAGCTTTTCAACCTTCAGAACTCAGGAATGTTACAGGCGAGAGAGAGCACCCTCTGTGTTCCCACTGGCGAGCAGGAGGGCCTGGCCACGCTGCTCATAGTGAGGGGCTGGTGGATGCCCTCGCCTCCTCCTGCCCCACAACCTTCACCTGTTTGTGTCAGCTGGCTTACCTGAGAGGTGAGGGCTCCAGGTGCCCGCTTCAGGTCCCAAGGGAACGCAGCATCAGTGATCGGGCAGCTCTGGGAGCTGCTGACCCCCAGGCTGGGCCCCCCCGCAGTCGGGAAGCACTGCTTTCCGTCTCCCTGTCCCCCTGGTTCTCCCACTTTCCTGTCAGCTGTCTGAGAGTCTCCTGAGAATTCGGTTGTTGAGACAGACCTCTGGAAACATGTCACGTCAAGTCGAGGCAGCAAATGACAGCATGAAGAAGGACTCTCACCTGGGTCTGTGCTGTAGAAGACCCAGCAACAGAACACGCTCAACTCGCAGGCGGCCATACGTGTGTGTTGAGTGCAGAACAAAAACGTTGAACTTCGTAAGGAAACCAGCAGTCTGTGGTGTGGAATGGGGACCTGATTCCAAATGGTCACAGCGAGCTGCACACAGATGGTGGGCAGGACTAAAATCCCACAGACGGAAAGGCTGCGGATGGCCCCGTGGGGGCAGGTGGCCTGAATGCAGGGTAGCGCCCCAAGCCACCCAACAGCCGTGTTCCCAAGGTGGGGGGGCGGGTCGCTGCCAGCTCTTCCCCACCAGAGCCACCTTCGTCAGAGAGGGCTGTGCTTCCTGAGGGTCTGTCATCCTGCCCGAGTCTTCCAAGTCTTTGAATTCACCTTTTTTAAAACTTTTTAACTGAAATATAGTTCCCATAGCACAGAATTCACCCATTTAAGATGTACAACCTGAGACTTCGCTGGCAGTCCAGTAGTTAGGACACCACGCTTCCACTGCTGGGGCTTGGGTTCCGACCCTGATCAGGGAACTTAGATTCCATGTGCTGCGTGGTGTGGCAAAAAAAAGCAAACAGCTGTTTTTGTTTGCTTTTCCATTTATAGTTGTGGAAATAGCAGATATCTGACTCATTTTAATGTGATTGATCAGTCATGGTCTTCCTCATGTGTATGGAAATAGGGAAAACTAACTTTATGATTGGAAATGACTGGCCTCCTACCTGCCTTGAGTCACAAACATACAGTTTGGGAAGTTTGTTTGCCTTGTGGAAACTGAATCCCAGAATTGTGAAGAATGGGTGTCAAGTGATACTCTCTTTGCAGTCCCAGTCAGCCACCCACAGGGAGAGGGGTGTCTTTGGGGAGCCCAATGTAGGTGTCTGGGAGCCCAGCTGGGGGGTGTCAGAGCCACCACACGCTCCCCAGACAGTGCTGGGCACTCCTGAGGCTGTGCTGGGTTTACTTGGAACACAGGTGGTCACTCCACCAGACCCACAGACTCCTTACTGGTCAATCAAACGTTGATCTTCCAGAAGGTGGGTCTTCACGGAAAGCTGGACTCACCTCCAGGCAGGTGAGCCTAGAGCCATTGAGGGGAGGGGGTCCCAGCACAGTGGGCCCACACCTGGAGATGCTAGCCATGCCTGCCCTCCCTTTGTGACCCCCTTCCTCCTGGCTGTAGTCAGAGCTTGAATGTCCTTGCCCTGCCAGGGGTTTTATCTTTTGGGTTCCTTCTGTTCCTTCCTTCCTTCCTTCATTAGATATTTATTTTATTTAATTCTTAGAGTTTGTGTGTACCTAGTGGTCACCCTGGTAGGCTGCCTGGAACATTTTAGAGAGAGGTCAGTGCAGAATCAGTTGTTTAGGAAAACTCGTGACTTGAACATAAGCTTGTTCTTTATTACATAGTAGGACCACTTGATCATTCATCCTTCTCTCTCTTTGTGGACATCTTGATAAAATACAAAGATTCAAAACTCAGGAAGTCAGTATACTGTATAGCCGTTAATTTAACGTCTCAAGTCAGCTGCCAGCTTACAAAGCATTTTTTCCCTTAGCAGGCCTTTCTCAAATGGATTGCTGTAATTTGGTTTATACCTTTAAAAATCAGGTTTCCACTTAGGCAGTTTTGTCCTCTTTAATTTTTCTGCTCTGTCTGTGTCAGTATGTGTTTGAGGAACGCAGCACCAGCATTGGGGTGAAGGTTTCGGTTTTAGGGGGATGGCAGATCTGTAGTATTTCAAGTTCAGTGCTACGAGGGCAGCCTACCTCGGCGTGTGCAGTAAAGTGGTCGTGGCCTTCCTGGAAGCCTCAGGCCAGTGAGGCTGCGGTACCTGGTGGGGGCGCCCAGCCACCTGGCAGGCAAGCCGGGAGAAGTGGCAAAGCCTTGGGAATGGATTTAAACAGGTAGATGTTTAATGCTGAGCGAGAGGGGCCGATGGGTGTGAGGAAGAGAGCAGGTCTTCTGTGGTCCCAGGACATCAGGATGGTGACCTGTGCTCTGCCAGGTGGGGGTCGTCACCGCACCCCCTGGGAATGACCCAGGCTGGTGGGCAGCGCTGAGGGGCTGCCTGGTGACATTGAGGGGTTGCCTGGTGGGTGGGTGGGAGAGATGGTAAACTTTTTACAGTGGTTACTTGTTCTTCCATTAACTTTTTCTGAGTCTTCTGTGCCTTTGTATGAGCAGAGGGACAAACAGCAGGGTTATTGCGAGTGTTAACATTTCAGGCACCCGGTCAGGATGACCACTCATTTGCTTTTCTGGTGGTTATGGTTTCCCAGGGCAGACATGGTCATCAGTGTTTCCCATCATGTAAGTTGTCTTAGCTCACGTGATAGAATTACACAGGTGCCTCACACATCAGGGTATTCTCCAGCCCCTTCCCTGCCCCTCGAACCTGAAGAGCTGGCACCCCGGGGACAGACTGAGCCAGTCTGAGAAGCGATGACCAGGCTGAGGCATGAAGATGGGGCTGTGATTTCATAGTCTCTCTGGGTGTTTTACTTGGAAAGTAAAACCTACCAAGTTACCATCTGCTCTGTATGCTAGAATATTCAGAAGTAACTTGTCCAAGTTCTTTTCTGAGCCATCAACACATCACAAGCGTGCCAAAGAAGGGTTCTCTGCTTCTGGCAAAGTCCCCAGAATCCAGGAGACACCCCACTCCCACCCCCGGCCCCTCAAGTCAGGCCCCCTCCTCGGCCGTGGGTGCTGCCGCACCTGGTTCTGGTCTGGGTGGTCGCCCATCAGTGTGGTCCTCTTTTCAAAGTTCTGGGGAGAAATTAAAACGAAGTTGGTTCGTTTCTTTGTGAAAAGTTAGAACGCCTGTTGGACATCTTGTTTGATATTTGCATTTTTGCCACAGGAGTACCCGACCCTCACGACCTTCTTCGAAGGAGAGATAATCAGCAGGAAGCACCCTTTCTTAACCCGCAAGTGGGACGCTGACGAGGACGTGGACCGGAAGCACTGGGTGAGTGCCTCGGCCCCGCCCCCGGGCCCGCGGCCCCGCCCAGCCCTCATCCTATGCTCTGCTTTCGGCTTTCAGGGCAAGTTTCTGGCTTTTTATCAGTATGCAAAATCGTTTAACTCAGACGACTTTGATTATGAAGAGCTGAAGAGTGGGGACTATGTCTTCATGAGGTGGAAGGTAAGGGGGCCCGGCCTCACCCTGTCTGGTCTGTGACCCCTCCCCTCACTCTGTGACCCCTCCCCCCGCTCTGTGATCCCCCTCCCCGTGATCCCTCCCCCTGCTCTGTGATCCCTCCCCCTGTTCTGTGACCCCTCCCCCTGTTGTGACCCCCCCCCTCTGATTCCCCCCCCCCGCACCGTGATCCCTCCCCCTGCTCTGTGACCCCGCCTCCCTCTGGCTTCACCTTCCACCCTGCAGGCTGGGTCTTCCTGAGGGTCCCATGGACTTGGGAGACCCCTCTTCTCAGCCCCTAAGTGAAGTGGCCTGCCCGGCCACCCTCTCGCCCGGACTGCGGGCCATCACAGTGCCCCTGGTCCCTCCAGCTCGGGATGGGGTGGGTTTCCATTCCGCCCCTGAGGAGTCTGTCGGATGGGCTCCCTCTGATTCTTCCTGAGCTAGGGCCGCAGGTACCAAGCTCAGGAGGTGAGTTTGTGAGCCTCCACCCACTTCCAAACCCAGGCCCACAGCCTGTGGGAAAAAGCTGTTTATTGTGAAATCTCGCCACTGTTTCTACAGATGAAGCCTGTAGCATCCTCTTTCCCAGGCTCTGTGCTGAAAACCGGGGCCGGGGCTTGGCCCAGACATGAGTCCCACCCCGGAGCCTGCTCCCGGCTCCGACCCTAGCAACCTTGAGATGTGGGGGCCGTGCTTGGTCTAGAACACACAGGTGGCACGCAGTTCACTGTCGCCTAGTGAGCCTGAGAGCCAGCTGCAAGGGGCAGGGAGGCCTGGGGGCCAGAGCCGCGATACTGACCCTCTGTGCACATGCAGGAGCAGTTCCTGGTCCCAGACCACACGATCAAGGACATCAGTGGTGCTTCCTTTGCCGGCTTCTATTACATCTGCTTCCAGAAGTCAGCGGCCTCCATAGAGGGCTACTACTACCACAGGAGCTCAGAGTGGTAAGGACTGAGAGCTTGGCCACACTTCCTGAAGTGCTCACACCGGGGCTCCTTTGCCTCCCCAGAGCGGCGTAAATGGGTGCAAAGGTGAAGTTCTGGGTACAGGGGTTCACTGCTGAATGCTTTCAAGCAGCCCTATTTTCAGCTACGTTTATCTCAGTCTTAGGGGTCCTGTCTTCATTCCTCCCAGACTTAAGAGTGTGAGATCCCATGTGAACTCTGCTGTCAGCGGCCTTTCTGATTTTGTGCTCACCTTCCTGCTCGAAGTCGGTTGGTAACCAGGGCCCGTGGGCCTTATGGGCCTGCCTTCTGCCAAGGTGGTGGCCACGTGCTCCCGGGTGTGGCCTTTGCTGCTGTTGTGGGGCCTCTCATGGCTTTTTGAGCTTCTGTAGGTGCCCTGTCCACCTGAAGGGTGGCTGTGTCCTCAAATACCTGATTTCTTCTGCATGTTGAAGCTCTTTATTTCCTGTCAACTCTTGTATATTTTGAAGGTTCATGAAGGATGCTGCCCAGGGCTGACCAGCAGTGGCCAAGGGCCCAGGAGCTCCGTGCTACCCTGGCTTCTCTGAGAACAGACATTGTTGGGATTTCAACACCTGTTCAGTTTTCAAATGAGTTTTTAAAACTTTTCGTCTTCTCTTAAAATCGCCAGCTTTATTGAGAAGCAGCTCATGTGCCATCTAATCCCCTCATTAAAAGTGTAGAGTCCAGGGGGCCTTCATGTCAGCACGGTTTTGTCACTCGATTTCAGAATGTTTCCATTAGCAGAGAGGAAGCCTAGGAGCCCTAGGAGCTGTCACCCAGCTCCCCGCCCCCACCAGCTGCAGGCACCCCTAATCTGCTCTGAGTATAGGTTTGCCTGTTCTGAGCGCTTTACGAATGTGGGCTCGTGCACTGTTTGCCCTCTGGGTCTAGTCATTGTGTTTTGAAGACCCTGTATTGCCTGTTGAGTACATATCAGTCCTTCGTCTTTATTGTTGAGTGATTTTCCTGTCACGTGAATGGGCCACGTTATCTTCATCTGTTCATCGGTGGATGGACCTATGGCTCAACCCCACCTTCTGGTGCTGTGGATGTGGGTGTGCCCAAACCTGTCTGGGTCCTGCTTTCAGTTCCTTGGGGCACACGGCTGGGGCAGGTTGCTGGGTCATGGGTGAGTCTGCGGTCACTTCTTAGGGAACCGGATCCCACGGCATTTGCAGCTTCCCGCTCCTGCCAGGGATACACACGGTTCTGCTTCTCCTGTGTCCCCACATGCCCCCAGCACTCAGATGTCTTTGTGATGCTGGCTGGCCCGCCAGGAGAGGAGGGCTCTGCTCTGACGGCTAACACGACGTCCTTCCTTCAGGTGTTTGGGGGAGGGATGAGCCACTTTTCCTGTGCTGCACCTCACTCCTCTGTGGACAATTGAGGGAGCTGACAACCACACCATCCATGCTGGGTGTCCCCAAGTGGGGGCTGTCCCTGCCTGTTTCTCCTTCCCCTGTTTGGCTCCTGAGAGCACTCGTTACGGGGTTGTACTCCCCGCAGAGCCCCTGATGCTCTGGAGTCTCACAGCCATGTCCGGGGAGGAGGAAGATGGAGTTGTTGAGGTTGGGGGTGTGGCTGTGATGTCATCATTCCAAGCCCTCCAGATTCCGGGCAGATCAGGACGTGCCTGGGTCCCCTGGGAGCTCTGAGGGTCACACGACTTCGGAGGGAAGCAGGGTGGTGGAGCAGGCAGAGGGCCTGGTCTGCATCCTCCCCCAGAGGACCAGCCTTTCCTTGCCGGAGATAGGCTGTCGCTGGTTCAGTTCCCCTGAGGAAGCTGAGATGAGCTTGCATTTCATCTGGGCATGAGGTCTGCTGGCACCCGCGGGGTGGGTTCCACACTCTGTGTGGTTTTTAGGATGCTCTAACGCCTCCACCTCTCCTCCCGCAGGTATCAGTCCCTAAATCTCACTCACGTTCCAGAACACAGTGCCCCCATCTACGAATTCCGGTGACAGCGGCTCGGAACAATAACCAAACAAACTGAACTTGGCAAAAAAGAACTTTGCCGGGAAAACCGTGTACCTGCCAGAATCGGGAGAACGTGTGTTCCTGTTTCTTCACGAGCAGATTCGCATCGAAAGCATGAATGTCAGCCCGCAGCATCCGAGGAGCGGCCAGCCCGCAGGTGGAGGGCGACCTCGGCTCCTCCTCCCTCCTTGTGAGGTTTGGTCGTGAGCTGTTTCTAGGCTGTCGTCAATGCACTTTTCCTTCCTGCACAGCTAACTTCTGTATCCCTGAGATGCACAGCCCTTGCTCCACCCCTGCCTCCAGCTGCGTAGGTCAACCCCAGCCCCTCTGGGCCTCGGTGCTCAGTGGTCCCCACCCAGGCCCCCTGCCCCCGGCTGCTTAGTCTGGTAAGTCAAGAGAAGGCAGAGCGCAGCTCCCACGTGCCCCTGGAGTTCCGTGCGGGGTGCAGGCCAAGTGGTCAGCGAGGGCGATCGAGCCAAGCTAGCCTATGGCCAGTGGGTCCCCTGGGCCTGCCGTTGGGACCACAGGGTTTGAGGCTTCCGGGTCCCTGGCAGGAACAGACTCCAGTCCTGCTCACTCAGCACGTTTGCTCCAAACTTTTGAACTTGAGGGCAATACTAAACTTTAAAAAAAAGAAAAGTTTTTTTATTACAAAATTATTTTTATGGTTCCTTTAGCAAGGACCCTATGGCAAATGCACAATTATTCAGATTACATTTTATCGTTTTCACATTGAAAACAGCAAATGTTGACTTAGTAATTTTTATATCTATATGTAAATGTATATTTAATCAGCCAGCAGTTTGAAACTGGTCACCTGGTGAGACGTTCTACAGCATTGCATCCATTCTAGTGCTAAACGTGAGGACCATTCTGGGGGCCAGTTTAGCACTTGTTCCTCCTCCTTTCTCTACTCAGAACAGCAGCGCTTCCCAGCAACCTCTCCCATCAGGCAGAAGGGACCGCTGCAGCTCAGCGGTGTTGGGGCACAGGAGAGGCTGAGCTTGAACACCCTCAAGTAACCCGAGGCTCACGTGCCAAAGTATGTGTGTGTGCGTGCACAGGCGTGCGCGGCTGTTTTGTTTTGTTTAAATGTTTAGAGAGCTTCATGTGGCATCTGCTACAGCCCCCATACGCGGCAAGGCCTGGGGGCGCGGTTGGTGACTTCTGGTGATCTATAGACTCACTCGAAACCCGGGGAGGGAAAGCTTTAACTGAGAGGTAGTGTTGTCATAACCCACAGGAGCGGAAGTGGTGCGAGGGACAGGTCCAGGGCGGAGGGAGAAGGCACCAAGCCCTCTGGTCTAGGTGAGCAGGAGGCGGGTCTCTTAGTCTCAGAAACCTTTATCGAAGTACGTGCTGTATGTTGCTGAGATTGCATGTCAGAAGCCTTAAGGAGAAGTGTTGGGAAGGTGGCTGCAGCAGAAGGATGGCTCACGTCCATCTCTAGAGATGAGTCAGAAACATCTTGATTTTAGAGCTGGCTGGCAGCACGGGGGCCGGGTGGCGCAGGCTCCCTTTACCCGCCCCCAAGTTCTCAGCGAGTAACCAGCGCCTGCATTTTGCCAGCTCCTTGAAGGGTTCAGGTACCCCTGAGGGAGAGGTGCCCCATCCCCGCCTCCCGGAGCTGGTCGGGGCCCATGTGTGTGGCTGTGAGTGGGCAGCCGATGGGCTAGACAGGGTGTCGGCATGTTGCTGCTGCTCGGCGGCCTGAGTGGGCCGGGCTCTGCTGTGGGCTGACTTCCTTGCTGAACCAGGGGTCAAATGCAGTGGTGTTTGGGGATGAAGATGTGGTACGTTTGCCAGCTCTTTGGGACACACCTGTGATGAAGGTTGGTTCTCGTAAAATCCCGACTGTCAGGGGTGCAGAACCAGGGGTTTCCATATCCCCCGAGGAACCCCCAGACCCTCCACCCTTAGTTCCCGGGGGAGCTTGGATCGTCACCCCAGCTGTGGTCACTCTTTCCCGAGCCTCCTCAGTAATCCACGCACCTCTGGTTTTACGTGCAATGCTTCTGGTGGACACTTGTTCCATCACAGAGAAACCAGTGCGGGTGCAGGCTCCCCGCCGCCTCCCCTCCCCACTCAGGACCCAGTTCCTGCTCCTCTGCTCTGCTCTGCACGCCCAGCCCGCCTCTGCCCAGAGCCACCCCTCCCACCCATCGCCCTCTCCAGCTCCACGTGTCTCACCTGTGGACGACTGGACTGAGCGGCGCCTCCTGTGCAGTGCTGGTTCCGTGGGTGACGTGCACAGCAGACTCCAGGGGGCAGAGGGGCTTTTCAATGTCTTTTGCTTTCAGAAACAGGGAGTTTATATTCTAAGGCCTTGAAATGATTTTGTTTTTCCTCATAAAATAGTCAGATAAGCTAATTTTTAAAAAATGCCATTGAGTATGTGCATTGTGGTTTAAAATTACTAACGAGTTCTGGGAAAGAAAAGTAATATTTGATTTTGAATCTTAAATGTTTTTAAAAATTAGATTTGAATGGGCAAAAGGATGAGTATTTTGTTTCTCTGGGGAGGATATGTGGAAAGGGTGTGAGGGTTTGGGATGGGAGAAGTATTTTGCAGAGCTATCAATGTCCAAATAATTTTTAAAAAGTAATAAAGGTATTTAAGCTTCGAGTCTGCCCTATTTCTAAATCAAGACAATTCTGGTGGATTTTCTACCTTCCAGTTCAGGAAAGTGCAGGTTCCATCTCTGGTCAGGAACCAAGATCCCCACATGCCTCGGGGCAACTAAGCCTGGGTGCCACAACTGCTGAGCCACAGCAAGGAGCCTGGGCGCTGAAACTAAGACTCAACACAGCCAAAAATAAAATTTTAAAAATAAAAATGGTCCACATCAAAAAATCCTTTAAAAATTTACCATTTTAGCCAATTTGAAGTGTACGATTCAGTGATGTTAAGCACATTCATAGTGTACAAGCTTCACCACCGTCATCTCCAGAACCTTCCCTGCTTCCCAGAGTAGAGCTCAGTCCCCTTTAAACACCAGCTCCTCACCCCCAGCCATTGACACTCACCACTCTACTTTCTGTCTGTATGGATCTGACCACTCCAGGGACTTTGTGTAAGTGGAATCACCAGTATTTGCCCTTTTGTGACTGGCTTGTTTCACTTAACGTGTCTGAGAACTTCCTTTTTAAGGCTGAAAAACAGACCACTGTATAGACCACTTTCGTTTATCTATTCATCCATGAACGAACACTTGCGTTACTCCCACTTCGGGGGCATTGCAAATAATGAACATGGGTGTACAAATTCCTCTTCAAGTCTCTGCTTTCACTTTTGGATATATACTCAGAAGTGGAATTGCTAGATCAGATGGTAGGTCTATTTTTAATTTTTGAGGAACCTCCATACTGTTTTCCACAGTTGGCTGCACCATTTTACATTCCTACCAACAGTGCTGGAGAAGGAAATGGCAACCCGCTCTGGTATTCCTGCCTGGAGAATCCCATGCACGGAAGAGCCTGGTGGGCTACAATCCGTGGGGTTGCAAACAGTCGGACATGACTGAGCGACTAACACACACAGTGCACGAGAGTTCCAATTTCTCCACGGTCTCATCAGCACTTGTTACATGTACGTACATTACACACACATTACACACATCCTAATGGATGTGCGGTGTTATCTCACTGGTTTTGACTTGCATTTCTCTAATGTCTAGTGGTGTGGGCTTCCCTGGTGGCTCAGACGGAAAAAGCCCCTGTTTGCAAGACAGGAGACCCAGGTTTGATCCGTGGGTTGGGAAGATCCCCTGGAGAAGGAAATGGCAACCCACTCCAGTACTCTTGCATGGAAAATTCCATGGATGGAGGAACCTCATAGGCTACAGTCCATGGGGTCGCAAAGAGTCGGACACGACTGAGAGACTTCACTTTCACTTTCACAGTGGTGTGGAGCACCTTTTAACATGTTGGCCATATTAATATGTCTTCTTTGGAGAAATGTCTACTCAAGTCTTTTCTACGTTTTAAAAATCAGGTTGTTGTGTTGCTGTTGGTCAGTGACTTCTTTATATATTCTGGATATTAACCCCTTATCAGGTACCTGGCTGACAGGTATTTTCCCCCACTTCTTGGGTTTACTTTTCACTCTGTTGATATGGTATCCTTTGATGCACAAGTTGAATATTCTCAGAGATCCAGCAGCAGCCTCTCTAGAAGTTTGTCAACTCTCAAAGATTACTCAGGCGAGGGATTTCCCCTGGTGGTTCAGTGGTTAAGAACTCACTGCAATGCAGAGGATGCAGGTTTGATCCCTGGTTGGGGATCTAAGATCCCACATGCTGCACAGCAACTAAGTCCAAGAGGCACAACTAGAGAGTCCATGTGCTGCAACAAAGGATCCCACATGACTCAGCTGAGACCCAACACAGCCAAATAAATACTAAAAAAAAAAATTCCTTGGGTGATGTGAACACATGAGGTTCCTAGTTGGCTTCCCAGGCTTGGGTCTGGAGGACCCAGACCTTCCAAGCAGGAAAGGCCGGTTTGATCTTCAGGTTATCTCTCTTGATCCTGGGAGTGGCCTGATTCCACATTATTTTTTTTTTTTGATTCCACATTATTTATGAAGAAAGAGACCCTTCGGAGATTGTGAGTGAAGCAGACACAACAGCAGAGGTCCCAGGGTTCTTGGAACGTGAGTCACATTTCAGGACATTTCTGTGTCCCTAAGTGTAAGCCGATAGCACACCTCTGTGGGCACAAGTGTGGCAGTGGGAGCCAGGAGCTGCATCTGGGGTCAGAGACCCCCCTCTCCATGGGCCAGGGCTCCACACCTGCCGGTACCCCTCAGTTCCCAAAGGCTCTCCCCTCCCATCCCCTGTGAACCTCACAGAGCCAAACATGTAGGTGTTCTCCCCGCAGTCTACCTGTTACTCTGCAGTCACTGGACTTCACATCTCAGCCCCGCCGTTAACAGCTTGAGCTGCTGGGTCAGGCACTTTGCAGGGCTCTTATCGTGGCTTTGTCAGCAGTGGAGGAGAAGAGCAAGCTGGGCTTACAACACCCCTCTTCAGCCCAGAGCCTTGTGCATAACGGCGTTGGCAAACATGGGCTGAATCTGGGGAAGATTCACGTGGGGAGTCTCCACCACGAAGGAGACTCGACTGACTGGCTCTGGCATTCAAGGAGGACTTATGAGCAAGCAAGTTATTTCACTCTTACAACAACCATTTTATCCCTGTTTTTAGAGTGTAGAAGAGGTTAAGAAATTTAACCAAGCTCACAGTTATGAACCTTGAATTTGAACACAGTATGATTTCCAATATCGTGCTCCCCATTCACAACCTTGTATTAAAAACACACAGAAGGAAAAATAAAAACACACAGAAGGGAATTTCCTGGTGGTTCAGTGGTTAAGACTCCACTTCCACTGCATTGAGCCCAGGTTCAATCCCTGGCTGTAGAACTAAGATCCTGCATGTCTCAAGGCCTGACAAAAAAAAAAAAAAAAAGCATCCTCAAAGAGCTGTGTTTCTGTCTCCCTCCTTTGTCCCAGTGCAGACTCCCAGAAGAAAGGCCACGTAAGGACAGGGCAAGAAGGCAGCAGTCTGTAAGGCAGGAATAGGGCCCTCACCAGAACCCAGCCATGTTGGCACCCGGACCTTGGACTTCCAGCCACGGGGTCATAAAGAGCCAGACACAACTGGACGACTGAACAACAACTGTAATATCTAACATTCTATCCAAAGTCAAAATTTCCCCAATTGTCCTCAGAATGTCTTCTCATAACTCCTTTTGAAAAATTTCAACCAGAATCCAGGCAAAGTTCACACATTATATTTAACATCTTTTAATCTGGTACAATCCTTCCCCCATCCCGTCCACCTATATTACTAACAATTTTGAAGACAGCCCACTTATCCTATAAAACGTACCACTTTCTAGTTTGTCTGATGTTTCCTCAAGTCTAAACTCAGATACAGCATTTTTAGGTAAGGATTGCACTTAGGAGATGCTGTCTCGACTGCATCCTATGAGGAAGCATCTGATTGGCAGGTAGGAAGGCGTAGTTGGGGACACACGTTTAACCTCAACGCAAAAGCCACTAGGCTTTCAGCTCGGCGCCTTTTCTTTACACCAGCAAAGCCGGCTGAGCTG
Organism: Cervus canadensis; assembly: GCF_019320065.1. Classification (NCBI taxonomy): domain Eukaryota; kingdom Metazoa; phylum Chordata; class Mammalia; order Artiodactyla; family Cervidae; genus Cervus; species Cervus canadensis. The sequence continues at coordinate 26,338,590 of NC_057386.1, forward strand.
GGGACCCGCAATGCGGAGTCCATCTTCGGAGGGTCTCTCTCTACCTTCCACGCCCCATTCCTGCCCACCTTCGCCTGGCCCCGCCCCGCCGGCCGGGCCCCGCCCCGGTCTGGCCCATCGCGCTTCCCCAGCCCCCGCCAACCTAGCGGGCGGAACCAATATCGCTCCCCTCGACGTCTCACGCCCGGACTCTGAACCCCCGAGCGCCAGGCGCACGGGGACGCCGTTCTCCGTGGGCTTCCGGCGCACGCTGGTCGGCCGTAGCCGACTGTGCCAGAGCTCGGGGTTCCGCTGCCGTCTCTCCAGCCGGTGCACCCAGTTCAGCTGTCGCCATGGGGATCCTGGAGAAGATCTCCGAGATCGAGAAGGAGATAGCCCGCACCCAGAAGAATAAGGGTGAGGCCGGCCCTGCGGGGCTTCTCCGGTCAGGGCGGCGGGCGGGAGCCGTCGGGGCCGGGCGGGATCAGGCCCGGACCTCGGGGCCGAGTGGAGCACCTCAGCTCTCGGAGCAGCGTCCGACCTGGATAGGCAGGGTCGGGGTTCGAACCCGGGTCTCCTGGCGGCTGGGCCTGGGGAGTTGGCGCTCAGTCCATTAGTGGGGGGGCGTCCAGGAGGAGACCCAACAGGTACAGCCTCGCCAGCAGCCTGGAACCGCTAGGTGGAAGCGATCGGGACTTGAGTCTGGCGGACCTCACTTTGGGCCCGGTCTCCAAGCTTGGGAAGTCACCTCACAGTTCTTGGCTCTGCTGCACTTACACTTTGTAGGGCAGCCGGCTTCCTCGGCCGCTGCCTGATGAGTACTGAAGGACTTCATCCTCCCAGTGACAGCAGAAAACACACCCAGAATTCCCCCAGGAGTGGTACCACCCCGACTGAGAACCTCTGACAGTGGGTCTCCAGGTTTCAGTAAGATTTTTGTCCTAAGTGAAGTGAAAAGCCAAGGGCATTGTAACTGAGCGGTGGTTTTCTTCTCCTCTGATCTCCTTGACAATGATTGCTGCCTGGTTCTGGGGCCTCTCGGCCAGTATTCAGAGCGTATGGGTCCCTCCCAGCCCACCATGGACACTTACCTCCCGTCTTGTGCTCTATCTTCTAGCCACCGAGTACCACCTTGGTCTGCTGAAGGCCAAACTTGCCAAGTATCGGGCCCAGCTCCTGGAACCATCCAAATCGTCCTCGTCCAAAGGAGAGGGCTTTGATGTCATGAAGTCAGGCGATGCCCGTGTGGCACTGATCGGATTTCCCTCTGTGGGTAAGGTCAGTGATGGGCAGCGTGGGCCTCAGGAGGAAGGTGGCTTGTCTCTGCTCCCACCCGGGTGCACCTTTTCCCTGCCCCTGAGTCGACTCCACAGACAGAGGAGAGCCAGCCTCTCCGGCGTCAGGCTGCACCCCTTTGTCAGCCATGCAGGGATGTTGTCACCTCCCAGTCAGAGAGGCTCTGCTGGCCTTGGCCTCGGCCTCGTTTATTGAGTGTGCACCACATGCCAGGCACGCTCTGTCCCTGCTCCCTCAGAGCCCCTGAGCTGGAAGGTGGGGGGCAGGAGAGCGGGAAGGGCAGGTTTGGGAGCCGGGGTGACTGCTCTGTGAGCAGGTGTTTGAGCCCTGAGGCGTGGACCTTGAGGTGGAAGGAATAGTAAGCTCACAGGCCCAGGTGGGGCAACAGTGGCAGGAGGGGGAGGATGGGTGGCAATGAGGCCCTAAACTGGCCGGGTGCAACCTTGGTGCCCAGCTGCCCCCAGGCAGGCGGCCAGTGAGCACAGCCAGGCTCCGACTCCTTGAACTTTGCTGGGGACTCATTCATCTTACTCTTTTCCCTCAATCTTATTTTCCAATCTGCAAGGCATTCTCTCCCAGATGAGAAGCCCAGGCTGGAAGGAGCCACTCTAGTGACCAGGGGCTATGCTCTTGGGGTCTGGGCCCTATTGGGAGTCAGATCCGTGAGCACAGGAGAGCCCAGACCCACCCCGCAGGGGTCAGGTGGGTTCAGGGATGTTCCCCAGGTTGGCCTCTGGCAACAGTGACTCTCACGGCTGCCTGCCTGCTCACACCTGTCTACACCACCAGGTTTTCATCTTTCCTGAAGTTTCTAAGAGGCACTCTGTGTGGAGAGTGTGTGACTGTGATTCTTTCACAAGCCCCATTCTGGGGGCCTGAGGGTGTGAGTGAGCTGTGCCCGGCTTCCTGCTGACTAGGATGGAGTTGCCAGGCCAGGTTGCCCTCTTGGCACTTCCCACTGCTTTGCTGGCCTCTGGGCCACAGCGTCTATCACTGGGGTCATCGTGCTCCCCGTTTTATTACCTCCTTCATGAGGTTGGGATCAGGAGGAAGTCCAGGGTCCCACAGCAGAGATGGACTGAAAGCCAGGTCTCTCAGTCCACAGTCAGGGTCCATCCAGACCCTTTCCCGCTCACCCTCCCCCACAGTCAGCTGTCTCAGGCTGGAGGATCCCTCTCTCCTTGCTCTCACTGGAGTAGCAGCTTTGTGCCATGGGGCTGTCACCCAGTTCAAGTCTGCCAGGCCCAGGAGGATCTGGGGGTTCCGTGGAGCTGGGGACGGGCCCTGATACAGAGTGGGAACCCTCTTAGGGACTGTGTCTCTCACTTGAGACAGGCTTGAGGTCTTGGGCACAAAAGGGCCCTTTGATGTCCAACTCCCACTGGGCAGGGCCCGAGGTGACTTTTGCAGCTATTGTCATCACACCCCAGCCAGGGTGATGGGGGGGTGGTCCCCCAGCGCATGGGCTTCTGCAGGAGGCAGGGCACGACTCCCGCTGGAATGGCCTCCTCTCTCCTAGTCCACCTTCTTAAGTCTGATGACCTCCACCGCCAGCGAGGCTGCATCCTATGAATTCACAACCCTGACCTGCATCCCTGGGGTCATTGAAGTAAGTTGGGGATTGCTGGTTCCCAGGAGGCAGGATGAGCTTGTGGGGGGGAGGGGGAGGGGGTTGGGAGGGAGGCTCTTGGCTGAGCTGCCCTGGCCTCAAGCATGGACACCTCTGGGAACTAGGGCTGCCAGGACCCCAGAGATGCCTGGCCCATTGTGCAGTCCAGGCTGGTTCCAAGGGTCTGCCAGTGTGAAGCCCTCCCAGGTTCCCTGAGCCTGGCCAGCCAGGTCCTGTTCTCCGTGAAGCTTTGTAGCTCTGGGCACCCAGGGTCCTGTGGCCTTGGACCTCCCACCTACCCTGTGAGGTGGTTTCTTTGAAGCACTATTACCACCAGCAATGACTGCTGTGGGCCCCTCCCAGGAGGCCTCTCCACTCTCAGGACATGGTCTGCACTGGGCTGGCTGGGGTGGGACAAGGCTCAGACCTAGCCCTGGGGCTGAGCCAGGTTCAGCTGGGCCCTTCCCAGCCCGCCGGCTCCCCCTCACTCCTCTCTTACTTCCTAGTACAAAGGTGCCAACATCCAGCTCCTGGACCTCCCTGGAATCATCGAAGGCGCGGCACAAGGTAGGGGCAGGAGTGGATGGTGGGGGTGGGGGTGGAGGCTCAGCCCTTGGTAGGGGCGCAGTGGGGAGCACTACTCCCCAGGTGCTGATGTTGGCTTCCTCCTAAAACTCACATCTTCTATGAGTAGGACAGGGTTTAAGAGACATGCTTGCTCCAGGGTGACAGATGGCAGAGTCCTTGTGGTCTGTAAGGGAAGGAGTCTGGGCACCCTGGGCTGGGGGTCCCATAGCCCTGCGCTTGTCACTGTAACCAGTCCCCCACTTCTGACCAGGGAAAGGCCGTGGCCGGCAGGTGATCGCTGTGGCCCGCACAGCTGACGTCGTCATCATGATGCTGGACGCCACCAAAGGCGAGGTTCAGAGGTCTGTGGTGGGGCGGGACAGGCTGGCACGCCCAGGGAAGCCCTGGGGTGCGTGGCGGGACGATGGCTGCAGCTCTTGTGTCCCTGAACTCCTGGTGGCTGGTCCAGGGGCACTTGGCCCTGTTACACATGAGAGCAGGGGCAGGGTGGTCCACAGCGGCCCCCAGTGTGGGTGGCCTCCTCCAGAGGCTTGTGTGTGGAGGCTGGGGTTGTGCCATGCCAGCTAGGTGCGCCGAGTGCTGCCCAGAACCCACCAGGAGCCCAGCCCCAAGCAGCAGAGCCTTGCTCACGCCCTGACCGGCTGAGGGCACACCAGCCCGTCTCCCCTTGGACTGGCCAGGGTGTCCAAGGCTCTTCCTCGTTATCTCTGGTGGCTGGAAGCGATGTTTGGGAGCTGGTGGTGTGGGGCGGAAGGCTGGTCTTTGTCCAGGTATGGGGTGGGAGGCTGACTGTGATGTGGAGGCAGTGCAGCCTGCCCAGGATCCCTGTGAAGGCCGTGGGGCTCCACCAGGTCTCTGCTGGAGAAGGAGCTGGAGTCGGTGGGCATCCGCCTCAACAAGCACAAGCCTAACATCTACTTCAAGGTGAGGCCCATCACCTGTCACCTGGGCGCGAGCTGGGGGCTAGGCTACCAGCATGTGGGGTAGGGCAGAGCTGCAGCTGCCCCTCCGTCAGTGGTGCCTCCTCTCTCCTCCAGCCCAAGAAAGGAGGCGGCATCTCCTTCAACTCCACGGTCACGCTGACCCAGTGCTCAGAGAAGCTGGTGCAGTTGATCCTGCATGAATACAGCATCCTCAGAAGGGCAGGGGGCGGGGGCGGGGCGGGGGATGCAGACCGCCTGTTTGGGGCCCTCCTGGTGGGGGTGGGCATGAGGGGCTGCTGGTGCACAGGTCATCCTTAACCTGAGCCCCTCAGAGATCTTCAATGCCGAGGTGCTCTTCCGAGAAGACTGCTCCCCAGACGAGTTCATAGACGTGATTGTGGGCAACCGCGTGTACATGCCGTGCTTGTATGTAAGTGGCGCCAGGTCCTGTGGGAGGAGGAACCCCTGCCCCGGGTGACCTAGCAAGAGCCTCACCCCGGGGGCCGCTGAGTCATGCAGGCACACCCAGCTTGACCCTGGCGTGCAGCCTGGTCTCTAGGGGCCAGACTTCAGGCCCCTTCTGCTGCAACCCCCTCCCCCTCCCTGAGGCAGCAGGTGGGGTCTGGTCCCACACAGCATTGCCCCTCCCCTCCCCAGCACCCTCTGCCTTTCCAACCCTAGGTCTATAACAAGATTGACCAGATCTCGATGGAGGAAGTGGACCGCCTGGCCCGGAAACCCGACAGCGTGGTCATCAGGTGAGGCTGAGCAGAGCCAATGTGTCTGGCCTCTGCGTAGCCCAAGGCAGAAGGCTGTCCTAGGGCTGCTTGTGACCTGAGCTGGGTCCCACGCTGACCAGGTTGGGACAGGGGGTGATGTGGGGTGAGCTCTGGTTCAGGAAACAGAAGGACTTCATCCACCGAGGTCCAGGGTGAGAGTGGTTAGGGCTTCATGGCTTAGTTAACCAGGGAGCCCCAGGCTGTAGCCCGCTGCTGCTGAGGCCCTGAGACACATGGCTTCTGTCATCTCTACCAGAAGGGAGAGGTCGCAACATCCTCAGGTGGGGCTTCTCTGAGGGGTGAGTCCTGGGGGCCAGTTGCGCCCTGGCTTAGCATGGCTGCAGGGGCCTTGTGGGGGCAGCCTGGCCTCGTGCCGCACCCCCTGCCGCCCACTGACTCTACCCATGCTTTCTGTAGCACCACAGTGAGCCTTGGCTCCTGAGGAGTTAAGACCTCGGGGACCAGGAACGTGGTCTGGGCCCACGACCTGGGCATCCCCAGCATCCACAGAGAGCAGCAGGCACAGGGGTCACTCCTCAGGACACCTGCTCCCCTCCTGCTGCCACACCCGGGCCGCCAGCCACCCTGATGTGCTCACTCTCACCTCGGGGGAGGGCAAGACCAAGCCAGGGCCTACCCCACCGCTGAAACCCCTGCTGGGCTGCCGGGGGGTAGGGCTCTGTGCAGTCATCCTCTGCCCCCAGCTGCCCTGGTGGTCACAGGTGCCCTGGGCCCCTTCAACAGCGCCAGAGAGATGGCCGGGCTCTGTGGGCAGGAGCGTGATGGTGACGGGAGGCACGGCGGCTGAAGATCTGTCGGTGCCTTGAGCACCATCAGGGCCATACTAGCCTGGTGCCAGGAGCCCCAGGGCCTCTCTGACCCACCTCTCCTTCCTCCCGGCAGCTGCGGCATGAAGCTGAACCTGGACTATCTGCTGGAGATGCTGTGGGAGTACCTGGCCCTGACCTGCATCTACACCAAGAAGAGAGGCCGTGAGTCCGGCGCAGCCGCCCTCCCCCTTTTGCTGACCCTGGCCTAGCAGGCTCCATGTGAGAGTGTCTCCTGTTTCCAAGTCAGCACCATCCTCTACCTGGGCGCTAGTGGCACAGGAAGCGGAGTTCCAGGGGGTGCTGAGGGGGAGGCTGCCCAGCAGTGACTTCCCCGGCGGTAACAGGCCCCATATCCAAGCTTTAGGGAACCGGTAGCACAGGAGCCTCCCCCAGGTCCCACCCCTGAGCACACGCCTCGCAGCTGAGTCTGGGCAGTTAGCGTCGGCAGAGGGAGATGAGCTGCCCGGCTAGAGCTGGTCCAGCCCAGGTTCTCCTGTGGGTCCCTTTGGCCAGGGCTCTTAACGGCTGACAGTCTTGTAGGGGTCTGCACGGGGACAGCGGTGTGTTTTGCTTTTCCGTGTCGAGTCGAGGCTGTAGAGCCTGCCTAATTGGGACTCTTAGTGAGGGTGTGCCGGAGAGTAGGGGGGCAGTCGGTGGAGAGTAGAAGGGCCCTTGTTCCCTGTAAAGAGGAGCCTTGTGGCATCGCACCCTGATTCTGCTGACTCCCACCCACCCCTCGACCCGTGCAGAGAGGCCGGACTTCACGGACGCCATCATTCTCCGGAAGGGGGCCTCTGTGGAGCATGTGGTGAGTGAGACCTGCCTGGGCCAGGGGTGGGGAGCCCCTCCCATCCCCTCGGGGTCCTGTCTGATGTCCTCAGGGCCCTCGGCCGACCCTCAGCCACGTGCAGTCAGGCACTGGGCATGCATTCCACCACCCTGCTGTAGTCAGGGTCGTGGAGCAGCATCCACAGGTTGGGCATGGGCTTGCTGCCTGGTGCAGGGATGCCCAGGAAGCAGTGTTCGTCACCATCCTGTCACATCAGAGCTGCCAGGTCCTCGGGGCCCTCCAGATGTTCAGTCAGGAAAGCTGCCACCCTGGGCAATTACGGGTGGTTCATTCCAAGTCGTGTACCCCAAATGCTGGCCCTTCCATGTGCCCCCTACCCCAGGGGACTGAGTGTTTCCTGCACCCCCTCACCAGGGAGAGTCTGTGCTGAACAATGGAGCACCACTGCCCGCCAGAATCGGGTCCTTTGTGGTTGGCAGACTCCAGTCCCCCAACCCCAGAGCTAAACAGTCCCACACAGGGGGGACTGCAGTGACCAAGGGGTGGGGCCGAAGCCTGTTGACCCAGGTGCCATTGGGAGTCGGCCCTTCCTGTCGATGCCCCCTGCATCTCCCGTGGGCACAAACCCCAACCCTCTCAGGCCCTCGGCCACCAGCTCCAGAGGTTGTGGGGCTTCAGCCATGCCAGAAAGGAAAGCAGAGAAGCTGGGAGCAGAAGGGTGTTCCAGGCAGTGGGTGGCAGGTGCAGAGGCCCAGAGGCAGGAGCAACCGTGGGGTGTGGGCCGTGTGCTGCCAGCTGGCATGGAGGGCGCAGGGGCGAGGCTTGCTGCAGAGGGGCCTGGGTCTCGGCCCAGGGAGGCCTGCCCCGCAGGGCCTCGCTCCCTGGGATGCTTGCCCATCTGAAGGAGCAGCTGTCAGGGCTGCCGCTCTGGCATGAGGGGCAGAGGGCCTCTTCCGCTAGGACCTGGGTCCTCCTGTGGCCCCACAGCCCGCGGGTGCCCTGGAAGCGGGAACATCCGAGTGGCTGTGAGCTGAGGCTTCATGAGGCTCACTGTCCCACTCTCCCTTCCCCCAGTGCCACCGCATCCACCGGTCACTCGCCAGCCAGTTCAAGTATGCGCTTGTGTGGGTGAGTTTCGGGCAGGGCAGCCCCAGAGTCAGGCAGGCGCCCCCCGTCCTCCCACGTGGGGACCAGGGTGTCAGTCCTGCTGTCCAGATGTACAGCACACATGCTGACCCAGATCAGACACGGGCCTCCTGCTTTGGATCCAGGGCGGTCTGACTCCTGGGAGTCCTGCTGTCGAAGCTGCAGGGTTTGCCTGTGCTGGGACCCCCACTTTAGACCCCAGCACCGCCAAGCCCTCCCCCCGTGCAGCCCCATCAGCCTCGGCCAGGTGCTTCAGAGGCTGACAAGCGCCCCCTCACCCCCCAGGGCACCAGCACCAAGTACAGCCCGCAGCGGGTGGGCCTGACACACACCATGGAGCACGAGGACGTCATCCAGATTGTCAAGAAGTAGCGCCCCCCACCCCCACCCGTGGGACTCACTGGAGCCCAAACCAGCAGAATACACACACCCTGGGAAGGGGGCTCATGTCTGCTGTTTCCGCATTTCTTCAGTGGGCAGATGATAAGGAACTCGCTGGGTGGAGGATGAGGTTGGGTGGACTGGGCCGGGGTGTTTCCTGTGAGATGGGCCCCGAAGGGGTCCTGAATGTGGGTCCCTGGGCCTGTGCCCACCCCACTCCTGGTGCAGAGGGAGGTGGTTGCCCAGCTTCCCCCGCTGGGGCCCGTGCAGAAGCTGGCTCCGTGCTGGTCGGGGACCCAGGCCTGCCTGTGTCCTGGGGGCCTCTCAGCTCCTGCTAGCTTCTCTGGTTCTCAGGGAGGGGGCCGCCCCAGACAAATACCCATCCCTACCGCAAACCCACCCAGGACTGCCCTGTGATAAAAACCAGAGATCTGGGGCTTTAAAGGCCCAGTTCACGCCCTCCGTGGCCTGACCAGTCCAGAAGGGTCACCCCTTCTCAGGGCAGCCCCTGCCCAGCACAAAACCCAGGACCCAGCCTGGTTCATACCCCTAAGGTGGGGAGTTCGGAGTCTGGACTCTTTTCTCTCTGAACCCCATTCCCTCCCCAAATCTTGGCTCTCCTTCCTGAAATAAAAAGGTAACCATGACTCCTGTTTACTAGGACAACGTGTTAAGTTTGCAGAACTCAGTTGCCAGCTGAGAGTCAGGGGCAGCAGTGAGTGGGTGGAGCCTGGGCTTGGGGGAGCTGGGTTGAGGGGGAGTGGGGGCTTCTACAGGGCTGTGCCCCAGGAGGGTGGCCAACACCCCTGGGAGGCTCTGCAGTGAGAGCGGGTTGGCTCCTGCTGCTTCTGCAGGCAGGGTGGAGGGGCCCCTTCCAGGGATGGGGGGGATGGTAACACACTTGGGGGACAGCCCGGTGCTGGCTGGCAGGTAGGGGCAGGGCCCCAGGGGGTCTGGGGAGGGGCTGGAGCGTAGAGCAGGCCCACTGCTCTGCTCTCCCTGCTGTTCTTGGCTCCTCTGTCAGCTGCTCAGGCTCCTTTCCAGTGACAAAACAGGAATAATGGACATTATTAAATATGCATGGGGCCCAGGCGGGCAGCGGGGTGGGCTGGGCTTCTCTCCCAGGACTGCTTTTCCACTGGCGGTCGCACCGTTGGGGCCTGGCCACAGGACCCCCATCAGCCGGCATGTGGGCAGGGAGCGAGCCACAGGACCCAGGTAAGGTGACTTGGCTTGGGCCCTTGGGGTCTGCCCCCAGCCCCCTGCGTGCAGGGGTGGGGGGGGCGCAGTGGCTGAGCTGGGGCCTTGCCCTGACGCACTGTGAGGTCCATCTTGGCCTCGCTTTCTTCATCTGTGAGATGTGCGTGATGCTCAAGGCCAAGTGCAGTTCTCTTGGTGATGGTGGGCTGCTCACTTCAGCCCCCTCCCCTGCCATGAGGTCCCAAGGGAGGGGTTCTGCCCAGGTGATGGTTGCCTCACACGTGGGGATGGGCCCTGGGCTCACAGGGGTCACTTCCAGGCCTTTCTGTTCCACAGTTGGGCTGGGGAAGGATGGGGATGAGGCCAGGAGTCCGGGTGTCCCTGGCCAGTGTCCGGTCAGGAGGCATGACTGGGGCTGTGGTCAGTGGACCCCCACGTCCCTCCACATGGCGGGCTTGTTTCTGGGGCAGTCTGGGTGTCCATGTTGGGTCCTGGGCCTTCTGGATCTGTGGTCAGCAGAGTTATGCTGTCTAGTCTGTGTGAGGCTAGGTCAGCATGACCTGGCCCCTCATAGAGCCTTGTGCTGGGGAGGTGTCCCTGGGGCTGGAGGAGCCCCAACACCCACCTAATCCTCCTCCCTGACTCTCCACCTGGACCCACGTTCACCCCACACCTCTTGCTTCCCAGGCCAGACTTGTCATCTCCCCACACCTCCCACTTCGCCTTGGGCCCCAGGCCAGCTCACACGGCCATCTTCAGGGCTGCCCACTTGACCTGAGCATGTCCCCTACCAGAGCCAACCCAGGCCCAGCCACAGTCCCTGCACCCTGTCTCCACACAGTGGCCCCCGACGCTTGGGGTCCAAAGCTCAGAGACCAAATCTCCCTGAGACCCATTACAGACCTGCATCTACGTGGGGGAGGTGTGAGATGTGGGGTACAGCTCAGCACACTTGGTCACTTCCACTTTGAGAATACAGATACGCTTGCAGCACCCCAACAGCTCAGAGCCTGGCCATGTCCCCCACTGCTGGAGGGCTCACAGTCCCGCCCCAGCCCCCAGCCTCACCCGGCTCCTCCACCTGCCATCCTGGCCACTTCTCACTTGCACTCTACTTCATTCTATCCCTCCTGCAACCTGGTCTCTGCACATGCTATTCCATCTGCCTGAAAATTGTTCCTTCTTCCATCTGAACTGCTCCCTCATCTCACAGATCTTGGTTCAGGGTTAGCAACTCAGGGGGCCCTCCAGGCTTCCCCTGCGGCATCCAACCCCCCACCCCCGCCCCCGGCATCATAGCCTGGCCTTCGCAGCTCTTTCCAAGGCCACAGTCCCTCCTTACTGGTGTGGCTTTCTGCTTAATGTCTGTATACCCCTGACGTTGCGAGCTGTGGGAGGGTGAAGGCTGTGCCTGGTTCTGCTCCACTTTGTGGCCCCTAGTCCCACACGGTGCCTGGCAGGTGGCAGGTGACACGTGAATGAACGAGACTTATTCCCTGACAGCCGCTCTTTAACTGCGGCCAAGGCTGGGGACCCTGAGAGAGAGGCGGGACCCTCAACAGCTAGAAAGCTCCCTTCAGAGGCTATAGGGTGCCACCCCGCCCCCAGCTCCACATGAAATTTGAGGAAACTGAGGTGGGGAAAGGGGCCCAGGGATCCCTCCTGGAGCCACACCTCTGCCTGCCCACGCTGGGTGTCCTTGGCAGCTTGGTGTTTGTCTGGGAGTCCGGCACTGGACTGCGGCCATTGACTTGCCAGGCAGCAGGGAAACTCAGGTAGGCATCCTTGGGCTCCAAAGTCCACTGTCCAGATGAAGAGACTGACGTTCAGAGAGGCCAGCTCAGCCATAGCAGAGCCCGTGTTCTCAGAGAGGGACCCCAGGGGTTCTGGGGATGGCTCAGAGCTTTGGGTCGGTCCCATTCCCATCTTGGGTCTGACACAGTGAGTCACGTGGCCTCTTCCCTGGACCCCTCAACTGTATGTAAGCCTGGGCGCTGGGGCACTGTCCGCTCCCAGAGCTGAGGAACCCTCTGAGTGACGAACACAGAGCCAGGCAGCCTACCACTAGTACCACAAATAAAGTTGCTCCAGGCCACGGCTCCCGTCTGCTCTGAGGGGGTGGCCTGGGTGACACTGATGCAGGGTCTCCCCACACCTCTCTCTGATCTCTGCCACCGGCTCGGTCCCCAGCAGTGCAGCCCCAGGCTCATTGCTGGGGCCTCTCCTCCGCACGCCCCCACCCTAGCGCTGTCTTGCCAAGCTGTGACCTTGGCACCACCCAGACACCACTGACTTGACAGCTGCTGTCAGCTCTGATCCATGCAATTCCTGCCAGCTCCCCAGACAGTGGATGGCCCAGACCTCCATGCGTAGGGCTGACGTCCAGTCCCTGCCTGCTCTGCGCATAGCCTTGTCTGCTGGCCGCCTCCACTCTCCTGCCCGGTTCAGTGAGGAACCCTGGCAGGCACTCTCGGTTCCACCTGCAAACACACTGGCACCCCCCACTCTGTCCTCAGCACCGCCCCAGCCTTGCCCACCTGGACCACTGCGGTGGCTCCCACAGCAGCTTCTGCAGTGGCTGGAGGGACTCTGAAGACCATGGAGGTCCGATTCCACCTCTTCTCTGCCACAGCTCTGGCCAAGTGCTCACCCATGACCTCTGAACCCACCCCCACCTCTGCTCCTCACTGTGCTCTGTCACCCTGGCCCTGCTGCTCCTCCAACAAGTCAGGACCACCGTGCTCCCCCCAGGCCTCCCTCCCTCCCCTCCTGCAGCTCTTGGCCTGGGTATCATTTCTGAGGTCCCTTGCCCAGGCCCCTTTTGGTGCTGCCTCCCTGCATTATTTCAACACCAACACTCACACCATCTGACTGCCTGTATCTTTCACTCACTCACCTTATTTGCTGCCCAGGATGTCAGCTCCATGAGGGCAGATTTCTGTTTTATTAGCTGTGTCCCCAGTGCTTAAATGGCACCTGGTGCAGGACAGGCTTCCAGCAAACACTTCTCAACCAGTGAATGAACAGACAAGCCAGTGTTCACTGTCCCAAGGGACTGGAGCCAGGCTGAGGAGGGGTCCGGGGGAGCAGGGACAGGTCCCAGGCAACTTCCACCGGCACTGGGCCCTCGGCCCCAGACCCGGAAGGCCGGCTGAGCCCCTGCTTCCACCCAGTGTCTGGAGCTTTCCCCCGCCACATGATAGCCTGAGCACCCAAGAGCCCTGAGGCAAGGGTCACCTAGTAAGAAGGGTGATTCTGCACCACCAGACCTGGTCGGAGCCCAGTTCTGCCATCCCTAGCTGGTTGGCCTTGAACAAGTCACTTCACCTCTCTGTTTCCTCATCTGGAGAGTGGAGTGGATGGTCCCCCCACCACAGCCTGTTGTGAGACCCTCATGGGAAAACAGTGGCTAGGGCCTCAGTTGGAAACCACCTCCGGGAGAAGCAGTGGGGGGCAGGGTGTTGGCCTGTCTGGGTTCAAAGTGAACCCCTGCTCCATGTCCCCTCCAGTGGGCAGCAGCCACAGCCCAAAATGAGGTGGGGGGAGACAGCACCAGAGGAGGTGATGGGGGTGGATGCCTCCTTGAGATCCCACCCTGTGGGGGCCCAGTTCCTGCGTGCCCCCCAGGAAGCTGCCTGGCTGCTCTGGTTCCCACTCCCTGGGGCCATCAGCAGCCCCTGGCACAGCCCCCCACACCATCCCCTGAACTGCTGGGCACCAAAGGGCTCTTGGTGAGTCCTGGGGGAGGAAAAACAGAGGCAGAGAAGGAAGCGAGGGGGAAGAGGGAGTCAGAGGAGGGGAGGAAGGGGGCGCATCTGCTCACACACCCACCTCTTGGCTCCTCTCCTGTCTGAGAAGGGCCTCTCTGTCCGCATTTCATAGCTGAGCAAACTGAGGCTCTGAAGGGTCGGCAAGTGGTAGGCCCAGGGCCAGAGCGCCTCTGCCCCAGGGTCTCTAAGGAAAATCTTAAGACGATCAAAGAGTTGGCTGTGGGGCCTGAGGACTAAACGGAAGTCCAATGAGTGGAGAGCCTGACGTTAGCTGGAAACCTGTCCTCAGTTCCCCAGGCCCTGATCCTCGATTCCTGGGCAGAGGTGGGGGAGGGAAGAGACAGTACCCAGGCCTTGGGTCCCAGAGGTGCGGCCCCTAAGTTCTCTCCCGGCCCCCTTCATCTAACAAGCTTCCGCCCCTGACTCTCATAGTAAGGGTTTTTAAGGGGACTGGTCACTGGCCAGACAATGGGCACATGGCTTTGGGTCAAGTGGCCACCTTGGAGGAATCAGCTATACCTGGAGAGGGACCACAGGGCTGTCTCAGCAGCGGCAGAAACTGGGAGGAGTGGCAGGGCCAGGAAGGGGCCTGGGACACGGGCCACATGCATGGTGCCCCCGGTCAGGGATGCTGCCCAGCAGCTCCGTCACATCTTGTTTCCTCCATGTGAAGAAGACAGGGTGGGGTCATCACTCATTTCAGAGGAGGAAACAGGCCCAGGGAAGACAGGGCTCTCCCGAAACCACACAGCCCGTTGGCGGCAGAGCTGGGGCCAGAGCCAGGCCCCACCCACCCTCTGCTTTTGCTCCTCTGCACCCCTTGCCCTGGCCAGGCATGTGGCCCCACCAAGCCCTGCTGGAACTGAGATGCCCCCTTCTTGCCCTGCCTTCTGAGCCAGCAGCCTGGTTCTCCCCCAATAAATTATTCACACTACTGAGAGCTGGCCAGCTCTGGTTACACTGACAGCAGTCCTGGGCACCTGCCTTGCCCACCATCCCTCTCCCTTACCTAGGACCTGGAGGGTCCCAGCTTCCCCTCCAGGGTTACTTGCTGGCCTTTAAATGTCTGTCTCTGGCTCAGGAAATGGGGCTCCATTTGTGGCCCAGAACAGAGTTGCTGTGTGGTTTAGGGCAGGAGGCTCCCCCTCTCTGGGGCCCAGCTGACCCAAGCGCTCACTTCTGTGGGTGGGTCGGCAGAGGCTTGGGGAGGGCTCAACTGGGGTCAGCACGGTTGTCCCTGTGGAGATTGTAGGGCCAAGTTGTTGCCCCAGCATGGGCCTGCCAGGCCTCCCCTGCTTCCAGTAAACAACACCCAGGCACTTTCCACCAGCCTTGAGGGTGAAACTCTAGGAGGAGCCCGGAGGAGATGAATTATGGATGTGCCCCCTTGAAATCCTGGTCCTGGCCAGAAGGAGCTTGACTGAACCTTCCCAGGCCACAGGACCAGTCCCAGCTGCTCTGAGTCAAAGGAGGCTGCATGTCCAGCCACAGGCAGGACACTTGGCAGGTCCCCGTGTCCCCAAGTTCTTGAGCTTTTGACACCAGACGATCTGGGAGGGAGCAGGTGACCACCATGGCAAAGGAAGACGAGGATGAGAAGAAAGCCAAGAAAGGGAAGAAGGGGAAGAAGGCACCGGAGCCGGAGAAGCCCAAGCGGAGCCTGAAGGGGACCTCGCGGCTGTTTATGGGATTCCGAGACCGCACGCCCAAGATCTCCAAGAAGGGCCAGTTCCGGAGCGCCTCAGCCTTCTTCTGGGGCCTCCACACAGGGCCCCAGAAGACCAAACGCAAGAAGAAGGCGCGCACCGTGCTCAAATCCACTTCGAAGCTCATGACGCAGATGCGCGTGGGCAAGAAGAAGCGCGCCATGAAGGGTAAGAAGCCGTCTTTCATGGTGATCCGCTTCCCCGGACGGCGGGGCTATGGCCGCCTGCGCCCGCGCGCCCAGTCGCTCAGCAAGGCGTCCACGGCCATCAACTGGCTCACTAAGAAGTTCCTCATCAAGAAGGCCGAGGAGTCAGGCAGCACGCAGGCCACGCTAGACGCCTGGCTGGACCGCTCTGGCTCCCGCGTGGGCTCGCGCAAGCTGCCCTTCCCGTCGGGCGCTGAGATCTTGCGGCCGGGAGGCCGCCTGCGCCGGTTCCCGCGCGCCCACAGCATCTACGCGTCGGGAGAGCCCGTGGGCTTCCTGCCCTTTGAGGACGAGGCCCCGTTCCGGCACTCGGGCTCCCGCAGGTCGCTGTACGGGCTTGAGGGCTTCCAGGACTTGGGCGAATACTACGACTACCACCGCGAGGGCGATGACTACTACGACCAGCAGTCGCTGTACCGGTACGAGGAGGACCAGGAGCCCCTCCAGGGCGCCTATGGCCCCCACGGCCCAGCCTGGCCGCCCTACGACTACGCGCACCGGTACGTGCCCGAGGACCCTTACGACTACTACGGCCCCGACTACTACGGCGGCTCCTTCTACCCCGACTACACCTTCAGCTACGGCTACGGCTACGACGACTACGAGCCCCCCTACGCGCCCCCGTCGACGTTCGCGTCTCCCTACGGCTACTACGACGCCTATGCGGGCGAGGTGCACCCGCATAGCTACTACCCGGAGACCTACGCCCCGCCCGAGGCGCTCTATCCACCGTACCCACCCTACGACCTGGCCTACGAACTCCCGTATGCTGCGCCCCACGTGAATCCCTATGGGGTGCCCCACCTGGATCCCTACGCGCAGCCCTACAGTGTCCCCTTCGCAGAAGGCACCTACGGTGGGGCCCAGGCAATCTATCCCCCCGAAGAGCCCTATCTTCCGCCCCAGCAGTCAGCCTTCGCGTACCCGTGGGTGCCTCCACCCATTCTGTCACCCCACAACCCATACGCCCACCCGATGGATGACATAGCGGAGCTGGAGGAGCCCGAGGAGGCAGGCAGAGAACAGCCGGGCACCTCCTTCCGCCTGCCCAGCGCCGCCTTCTTCGAGCAGCAGGGCATGGACAAACCTGCCAGGTCCAAGCTGTCCCTCATCCGCAGGTTCCGCCTCTTCCCGCGGCCCCAAGTGAAGCTGTTCGGGAAGGAGAAGTTGGAGGTGCCCCTGCCGCCCTCCCTGGACATCCCTCTGCCCCTGGGGGATGCAGATGAAGACGAGGAAGAGGACGAAATGCCGCCGCTGTCCCCGGTGCCCTACGGCCACCCCTTCTGGGGCTTCCTCACGTCGCGCCAGCGCCACCTCCAGCGCGCCCTTTCGGCCTTCGGCGGCCCCCGGGGCCTGGGCTTCAGCCCGGACTTCGGCCGCCCCGCACCACGCCCGGCCACCTCGCTGGCGCGGTTCCTCAAAAACACCCTGTCAGAAAAGGAGCCCATCCCGCGGCTCAGGGGCAGCCAGAAGGCCCGGACGCGAGGCCCGGCGGTCAGGGAGGCAGCTTACAAGCGCTTCGGCTACAAGCTGGCGGGCATGGACTCCGAGCGGCCCAGCACGCCCATCGTGCTGCGTAGGGTGCAAGCACGCGCGCGCAACAACAACAACTCCCACCGCCCTGCGACCCCGCCGCGCACCCCACGTCTGGGCCCCAGCCCCGGCCCCGGCCCAGCGCCCACTCCAACCTTCGCCCCGCCCCTCGGCCTGGCCCCAGGCCTGCCCCCGCCCGTCTCGCCTTACAGCTCCCTCCGCCTGCACCCGCCACCCTGGGCCGCCCCGGCTCACGTGCCCCTCGCACCCCAGGCCAGTTGGTGGGCCTTGGCAGAGCCCCCACCCCTGATCCCCGAGGGGCTCCCCGACCCACTGGCCTTCCCCGGACCGCGGCCGTCTTTCAGGGGCTCGCGCCGCCGGGGGGCTGCCTTCGGCTTCCCTGGACCCTCGCCCCGACCCTCACTGAGGAGCCGGCCTGGCTTGGGCTACTGCTCGCCCCTGGGGCCCCTGTCCCCACAGCCCTCCATCCATGCCGTCCCCTTCCGGCCGCCCTTCTCGCCACCACCCCGCCGTCCCCGCTCGCTGCGGGAGCCCCCATCCCCATGTCGAGCCTCGCCACGCCCTGGCGCACTCCGCTCACCTTTGCTGGGCCCCCCGCCGCCGCCCTCGCCGCCCCCTCTGTTGGGTCCCCGCCCGCGGCACCGCTCGCTCAACCTACCCTCGCGCCTCCCGCGCACGTGGCGCCGCCTCAGTGAGCCGCCCACCAGGGCAGTAAAGCCCCGGCCCCGCCAGCCCTTCCTGCTGCAGCAGGGGCCTGGGTCTTGGCAGGCGGCTGCTGCTGCTGCCCCTGAGCACCCAGAGAGCCAGGGCGAGACCGAGGACTCAGAGACACCCTGGACCGTGCCCCCGCTGGCCCCGAGCTGGGATGTGGACATGCCTGCCACCCAGCGCCCACCCTCGCCCTGGCCCAGAGGCCCTGGCAATCTCCGTGGCTTCTCCAGGCCACCCCCTGTGCCCTCAAGCTCCTTACTCCAGCACGGGGGCCCAGTGCCCTCCCCTGCTCTCCAGGCTGAAGACCCAGTCTCTGACTCAACCCGCGTCTTCCTGGGGAGACACCAGGACCCAGGGCCTGGACAGCTGACCGAATCAGCCAGCCCTAGCCCCAAGAAGCCTGAAGAAGAGGCCTGCCCAGGGGATGCCCAGGCACCAACAGAGCCTGAGCCCCCAGCCCCAACACCCTCCAAGGATGCCCCCTCAGATCAGAAAGCACTGAGGCTCAGTCTCTCCAACCCACTGGCTGCTTCTGACCAGATGAGAGCCACATGGCCACCATGGCGCCGGTGGAGGACGCTGCCCAATGCCCCAGCACCCTTGGCGCCCACGGTGGCCCTGGAACCCCTGCCCAAGGCAGGTGAACGGCTCCAGGCAAGTCCTGGGCGTTTTGCAGTGGTCATGCCTCGTGTACAGAAGCTGAGTTCCTTCCAGCGAGCTGGTCCTGCCCCTCTGCAGCCCCCTGTCCAGCTGACCCAGGAGCCAGAGCCCATCCCCAGGCCAAGAGCCTGGAGTCTGCTCTGGTGCCGCCTCTGGCTGCCTGTGGAGGCCCACCAACCCCAGCGGCAAGTACCCACCTGCTCCCTGTCCTGTCGCCTGGTCCCTGGAGCTGCCGGCCTGCCCCATGGGGGCCCCTCGGAAGAGGTTGGCACCAAAGGCTGGTGGAGCAAGGTATGGGGGCACAGGTGAGAGGGAGGGCTTGGGGTTCCTTCCTGGGAAACAGGGCAGGAGGCATTCTCAGGACCTTGGAGAGCGGCTGTCTGCTTGGGCCTCAGTCTTCCCATCTGTAGCTTGGGGAGAACAGCCTCTTGGAGCTTCTGGAGGGTTGAATGAGGGGCTGGATGCCCGGCACAGGCAAGCAGAGGACAGAGACGCCAGAAACTCCTTGCAGGTCACATGGAGGAAGGGATCTTGTCCATCCTGGGCTTCAAGCAGCCCTGTCCCTGTCCGACCTGGATGGCACATCCACCTCCAGCTCCCTGCAGAGATCTTGGCTGAGCATAAAACTACAGACCCTGCCTGCCACCCTGTCCCACCCCCATTCACATACATGCTGTTCCTCTTGCCAAACTGGGGTCTTTCCTCTCCTGGGGGCTCCTGCTTAAAGGCAGTCTCCTGGGCTGCAGGGCTCTGGACTGTCTCAGTGTGAGGGCTTAGGACCCAGGCTTCCAGCCTCTTTACTGCACGGGGCAGGCAGGTACCAAGACCCAGGGGTCACATAGTGTTTCACGCTGAGCCAGGAGTCTGTCTAGGCCCCTGTAGGGTGTGGGGCAGGCAGTCTGTCTGAGGGGTGCCAAGTCCGTGCTTGGCTGCCACGCTTGAGGCGGAACGCGAGCTCCTGCTGACAGCCTTCAGTGGAGGGGGGCGGTCACTGGAGCCTCCCCCGGGAACGCCTGGGGTGGGCGGGGCATGCAGGGGCCGCGTGTATCTCAGCCTCCGCAGACGGGGCCTGGTGGAGTGGGCGGCCAGTGGCCTAGCCATGGCGACTGGGGCGGCTTGGCTGCTGGGGGGGCCCTGGCCCCGGCGGCGGGTGCCCCGTGCCGTGTGGGCCGCGGCATTGCGGGAGCAGGGCACGAGGTGCCCAGGGGTCAGGGGCAAGGATGCCTGGGCCCTCCTCACCCTGGAATATGTGAGTGGCCGGCGCACCTGGGCAGGTGGGTGGGCGGGAGGCCAGGGCCTCTGGGGTGATACCTAGTGTGCCCTACTTAGCACGAGGGCTGCCTCCAGTGTCCCCTTTCCTCGCCTCAGGGGTGGAGGGGTGCAGGCTGGATTCAAGAGGCAGGAGAGGCAGGTGCCCAGCTGTGCTGTCAGTTACGCGGGTCACGTGCAGGCCTGGGACAAGTGCTCAGGCACAGCACAGCCAAGCATGGAGAGCACATGAGTGCATGTGCCATGGCCCAGGCAGACGTGGCATCCTCAGGCCCAGTGTGCACACTAGATGTGCACAGAGGAGGCCCTGCTGCCCAGAGGGGGCATTTGGACTTTTGTTTTGAGACCCCCAGATGCGGGGACATGGCACACAGGAGAAACTATCAAATGGAGGTTAAGAGTGTATGCTGCACATGTGTGCCCCCATCTATGGACCACAGGCCGGCGTGCATGTCCACAGGCACCCTGCAAGACTGCGGGGGCTGGGGGAGAGCCTGAGTGGCAGGCAGTACCGAGCCTGGGTCTGTGTGTGTGGATCTGAGTGCTCAGCGCTGGTCATGGGGTGCGGTGTCAAATGGGAAAGTCCTGGTCCTTCGAAGGGCCCCAGGCAGCAGACATGGATGTTTATCTAGTCATCACATAAGCCGACTTGGGCATCACCCTGGAGAAGAGGATCAGCCGCAGAAGCATGTGAGACAGGAGGCCTTGCTCCTATAGGCATGTGCTCACCTCCTGGGCAGGACCCTTGGGAACATGTGGGAGCAGTGACGCTGGACGTGGGTCCCTGGACTAAGGGTTGCATTCCGAGGCAGGGGTCCCGCAGGACCCACCCAACCTGGCCTCAGGGTTCCCTCTCCTGAAACGTGAGTGGGTCCTGGTCGTGTCCAGGCCATGGGGGCCAGGGGGCATGCACAGCTGACCACTGGTGTCTCCTCCAGATGCACTCCATCCGCAACCTGCCGTCCACACAGCTCCGCGAGCAGCAGCAGGAGGACGGTGTGGAGGACATGACACAGCTCGAGTGAGTGCTCACCCTGGTCACCATGCTCCCAGCCAGACCACTGCCTCTTGCCCAGGCACCCCTCACCTCCTGGAACATATCCTCCTCTGCAAAGCGAGGGGCAGGCAGTGTCACAAAAACCCGATAATTTGGAGGGACTGTGTCCAGACCCCAGCCCTGGCCTTTACTGGCTGGGCCCAGGTGGTTACTCAGCCTCTCTGCCGTGGTTTCTCACCCGCAGGATGTGGGGAGGCTGTTGTGGGGTTCTGGCACAGTGGAGATGCCTGAGATGTGAAGGCTGTGCTGGTCAATATCATTATCCAACCATGGGGACAGTCCTTACGTCTGCTACCTGAGAGCATCCCCACCTCAGAGATGTGGGGACAGTGACTGTCATGCCCATTGGACAGATGGAAAAACTGAGGCGCAGAGAGGTTAAATAACTTGCCCAAGGCATCATGGTTAGTGTCAGAGATGGGACTTGAACTCTAACCTCTCTGACGAAGGCCCTGCCCCTAGGGGAAAGTGGGCCCTGACTGCCCCCTCCATGCCTTCGCAGAGACCTCCAGGAGACCACCGTGCTGGCCAATCTCAAGACCAGATTTGAACGGAACCTCATCTATGTAAGGCCTGGGGCTGGCCCCTCCCTGGGCTGGGATCTGAGGGCCGTGGCTCCCCTGCCTCCTGGGGCTGCAGTGGACAGCATGGATTTCTCCTGCCCACCCCAGATTGGAGTTTCTACTATTTAGGCATAGCATGCAACAGCTGGGAGCTCTAGCATCTAAAGTCCTAGAATACAGAGTCTGAAAATAGTGGGTGCCAGGAGCAGAGACCTGGAGACAGGGAACCCAGAAGTGTGTGACCCCCCGCTGACTAGGGGTCCAATGGATTAAAGCTTCCAGAGACCCAGGTCCCATGAGAGGCAGTCAGGGGGCAACTCCAACTGTGAATGAATGAAGCAGGCAGCAGCCGTCATGGCCATCCTTGCAGCATTGTGGCTGTGGGGCTTTGCTTGCTCTAGCCTTCTCTGGCCTCAGTCTGGACAGTGCCCAACACTCCACCACCAGAGCAGATGGCCCATCAGACTGTCAGGGGCTAAGGTGTAGGCACCAGGGCCAGGCAGCCAGGTGTCTATCCCCACAAAACAGGGATCCCAACTCCAGGAGTAGGGGAGGGAGGGATGCGGACAGGTGCTGAGGCCACTGTCTGCCCAGCAGACGTACATTGGCAGCATCCTGGTGTCAGTGAACCCATACCGGATGTTTGGAATTTATGGGCCAGAGCAGGTGCAGCAGTACAGCGGGCGGGCCCTGGCCGAGAACCCCCCGTGAGTGTCTCTGGGGCTGGGAGAGGGGATAGCCTGGGGTCTCGGGCCCTGTCTGAGCTGGGGGTTGGGGCAGGTGGTGGTGGGCAGCCCAACAGCTTCTCCCCAAGCCTGGCCATAGCCCCTTCTGGGCTGCAGGCCACTGTTCTGCAGAACTGCAGGCTCAGTTCTGGACAGGGAGCCTTGCGGGAACATTCCCCTAGGGGTGGGTGTGAAGCAGGACTCGCCACTCGACTGGGCAGAGGTGCCTCCTGCCTGCCCACTGGGAGGTTTGGGAGCACGGGGCAAGGCCTGCCCAGGAACCCTCTGGCCTGTCTCTCCAGCCACCTCTTTGCAATTGCAAATCTCGCCTTCGCCAAAATGCTCGATGCCAAACAGAACCAATGCATAATTATCAGGTGAGCAGGGGTGGGGCTGGGGATCGGCCTCCTATCTGTGTCCTCCTGTGTCACGGCGGGGTCAGGGGAGCCCCGGGGGCGGGGCGTGAGCAGGGGGCAGCTCACTCTGCCCCTTTGCCCGGGCAGCGGAGAGAGCGGCTCGGGAAAAACCGAGGCCACAAAGCTGATTCTGCGCTACCTGGCAGCCATGAGTCAGAAGCGGGGCGTCACACGGCAGGTGCGTCCATCTCTCAGCTGCGTGGTCTATCCATCTCTCCCAGCCCAGCGCCCAGGGATGCACAGGGAGGGCTCTTATGACTGGGAACTCTTTTC
Source organism: Cervus canadensis (assembly GCF_019320065.1). Lineage (NCBI taxonomy): Eukaryota > Metazoa > Chordata > Mammalia > Artiodactyla > Cervidae > Cervus > Cervus canadensis. The sequence goes on from NC_057386.1 coordinate 26,361,021, forward strand.
TGCCTGCCCTCCCTGGAAGTTCCTTCCTGCTCATGTCCCCCTGTGTGAGCTCTACGTTCCAGCTTCCTGGAGCGCCCCAAATAGAGGCTGCGTGGGCCAGGGGCGCCATCCACACCTCCCGCCTGGCCTCAGCTGCATGGTCGTGAAGGAGGCAGGACTGGCCCGAATGTGGGGATTACAGGCAGGAGGTGCTGGGACACTTGAGAAGGCCTGGCCAGGGTCTGCAGGATGGGAGGTCTGCTCAAAGCTAGGTTCCCTGAACTGAGAATGCTAGAACCTTGGTAAAGGCTTCCCAAGGACCTACTGTGTGCCAGGCCCAGGCTAGGCTCTGGGAGCAGGCCACAGCACCTGTTAAGCCTGCTCCTGCAGTAGGGCCATCTGTGTCTGTTTCGGGCATGGCTGGGGCTAGGGTCTTAAACACTGTCTCTTGTCTTGCCCACTCCTGCCACGCTTGACCGTCATCCTCATCTGTCTCCTCATCCACTGCAGCACCATGGCCCAGGGGCCAGCACGTCTCAGGGCTCCTCCTGTTGGACTGGTTTCCGTCATGAGTCCTTGTGGAACCCAGTTGTGCCTTGATCAACCGATGTTTGGGCCACAGGCTCCATGTCTGGGCTGAGATGTGACAAGGGTCCCTGGGGTGGGGTCTTGGGAGCGCGCTGAATGTTTCCCAGCCCAAACACAGCACCACCACACCTGTGGGCCAGGCTGGACGGCCCCAGGGCCCTGATGGTCCCACCCCGGGCTGCATGCCTGCCTCATGCCAGGCACCAGGGGGAGAACTCACCCCAGATGCCCTCAAGGGGCACCCAGACTAAGGGATAGTACAGGTCAAAGGCAGGTGTATCCTGACTCCTGGAGCACCCCCACGCTGGCCCCCAGGCCTCTCTGGGCCTCAGTCCACTCCTCTGTGCAGTGGGCAATATTTCTGGGACCAAGCTAGACTGTGCATGACCAAGATGCAGGGAACTGGCCCGGTCGCCGGGGTAACAGGTGTCACTTCTGTGTACCCTGGGCCCTCCTGCTTCACCTGAGAGTTCATCCCGAGGAAACAGTGCAGCCAGAGAAAACGCTGCCTACACCACTGAGCTCGGGCTGTGGGCCCTCGCTCTTCTGACTCTAGAGTACTGGGCACACGGCCACACCTCTCCCAGCCTCAGCTCCCTGATCTGTAAATGGCTGATACTGGCATCTACCTTGTAGGAACATTAACGATGCTGTAATTGGGACGAAGGGTCTGGCATGCAGTAGGTGCTTACTAAGTGGGCACTGTAATTCACTATGCCCTGGTGGCTCTGCTGTTTAACCCCTATTTCATCCATTCAGCAGATTCTTTTTTCTTTTTTTTTTTGACTGCAATGTGTGGCACACGGGAATCTTAGTTCCCCAACCAGGGATTGAATCCGTGCCCTTTTCAGTGGAAGCCTAACTACTGGACCTCCAGGGAAGCCCCCTTGCAGATGTTTGTAGAGGGCCTCCTAAGGACCAGGTCTCGGGTGGATGCTGGGCACCAGGCCCGTGCAGACAGATTTCTGCCTGTGGGGCTGATGTTCCAGCAGGAGACAGGGGCCGAGTGAAGGGCTGAGGACTGCAGGGGAACAGAACTCTAACACCCAGAGGCCGGCGCAGACACAGTCAGGGGGGCTGCAGTGTTGGGCAGATCCAGGGAGGGGACAGGAGATGAGGCGGGGCTGTGCCAGGCCTTCCAGCCCAAGGGGTGGGAGCTGTGGGGGGCGGGGGCAAGACCTCACTCAGGTTGCAGAGGACCCCAGGTGGGATCTAGGCAGGGCGGGAAGGAGGCCCTTCCAGGACTCTGGAGCACAAGGACATCCTCAGGGCCCCCAGCCTGGAGCCACACCTTGGTCCCTGAGCCCAGACACCTGGGTCTGCGAGGCTCAGGGGTCTGCTCTCACCTGGCGACTCTCCTGCCCTCCAAGGGCTTGGAGGGCTTGGCCAGTTCCTCTGTGATTCGAGGCCCCCCGCATCCTGGGGGAGCTGTTCAGTACTGTAGGTGACCCACTTCTGTTCTTGTTCCTCTCCTCCTCCTCGGTCCTGGTGGCTCCTGAAGATAAAGGTACTGGGTGTGTGTGCACACGCATGTATGGTGGAGTGGGGCAGCAGGAGGCAGGGCAGGGGGCCTGGGCGGCCTCGGGGGTCTGCAGCGAACCCACCGCCCTCACGAAGTGGAACCTGGGCTGGCCCCACGTGCTCCCCACAATGCCCACGTTGTCCTCTGGCGCTCAGATCCTGGAGGCCACACCCCTCCTGGAGTCCTTTGGTAATGCCAAAACCGTCAGGAATGACAACTCCAGCCGCTTCGGGAAGTTTGTGGAGATCTTTCTGGAAGGGTGAGTGGGCTGGTAAAGGAACCCACAGGGTCTGTGTGCACTGTGCCAGGCACAGCCCCGACCCCTAACTGTGCCCGCCCACCCAGGGGCGTGATCTCTGGTGCCATAACCTCCCAGTACCTGCTCGAGAAATCCAGGATCGTGTTTCAGGTGGGCTGGCTCTCCAGGCCTTGTGTGTCCAGGTGGGGGGCATGCAGACCCTCGGAGCCTGGCACCTGGCTGAGCAGTGTGTGTATGTGTCTGTGTGTGTGTGAGCCTGTGGCCCATCTCCTTGCGTGTGTGTATGTACACCTGTAGATGTCCATGTGTGTGTATATGTGTGCATGTATGTATCTCTGCGGGTGCATTTGTGCATGTGTGTATGTGTGCATGTATGCATGTATATGCATGTGTGTATCTGTGTGTATGTGTATGTGTGTGTCTATCTGTGTGTGTGTGTATATCTCTGTGTGTATCTGTGTATGTATGTGTGTGTATCTGTATCTGTGTGTGTGTGTGTGTGTGAGCCTTTGGCCCGTCTCCTTGTCACGGAAGCACACTGGGCACCATCCTGCTGTAGGGCCTTTGCACAGCTGTTCTTTGTAACTGGAGCACTCGCCCCCAGACACCTGCCAGGTCAAGCCCCTCACCTTCTCCGAGTCCTCCCCAGTATGCCACCTGCTCGGGGAAGGTCCCCCAGTAAAGATGCAGCCTCTCCACCCACCAGACATGCCTACCCACTGCTGCAGCATTTCCGTGCAGAGCACTTCTCCCCACTCACAGTGGTCTGCCAGGAGTCTGTCTCCCCACCAGCAGGTGGGCTCCACAAGGCTCCTGGGGCTCCTTCCACCTTGTGCTTATTTCTCCAAGTTAAACCCTGCTCAGAGCTCCTTCCCACCAGCACGCCAGGTCCCCCCACCCCCGCCAGTGCCAGGCTGGGGTACCTCGACACAGAGGCGCCAGTCTCACCTGAGGCCCGTGTGTGTGTGTGTGTGTGTGTGTGTATTTGTGGGTACACCTGGGCTTGTATGTGTGTCTGGGGGGTCACCGGGGTGGGTGGCTCCCCTCTGTGCACCCACCCACCGCTCCTTAGGCCAGAAACGAGAGGAACTACCATATCTTCTATGAGCTCCTGGCTGGGCTGCCTGCCCAGCTCCGGCAGGCCTTCAGCCTTCAGGAGGCCGAGACCTACTACTACCTGAACCAGGTGAGAGCCAGCAGGTGTCTGAGGGCCCCTGGCCAGGTGCTCCCACCCATCATGCTGTGTGGGCCCAGAGAGCCATGTCCTGATGGACAGTGAAGGTGTTGGGGTTTTGGGGGGTGAGTTCCTTTGCAGTGCCTCATCATGGCAAGGGGGACAGGTGTCACTAGGGTCCAAAACCAAGGTGGGGGTGGCCTATGTGATTGTTTTTCTGGAGCCTAGAACAGAACTCAGCGGCCTGGAGTGTCCACACTTCCCTCCAGAGCCTCACTTTCCTGTCTGTAAAATGGGAACAGAATAGTTCTGCTTGCAGGGCATGTGAGGGTTAGGTGAAGGAAATGTACTCAGAGCCTTCAGCACGGGACTTGGGCCGCTCGGAGCCCCTTGCCCTCGGGAGTGAATTGAGAGCTGAGAGCCCCAGGCCAGGCTGCAGGCCAGGCCAGAGCAGGGACCCCGAGGCCCCCACCCAGGGTCCTAGACCCCTACTCTGACCCTGCCCAGGGTGGGAACTGCGGGATCTCAGGGAAGAGCGACGCGGACGACTTCCGCCGGCTGCTGGCTGCCATGGAGGTGCTGGGCTTCAGCACGGAAGACCAGGACAGCATCTTTCGCATCCTGGCCTCCATCTTGCACCTGGGCAACGTCTACTTTGAGAAGGATGAGGTGAGGGCTCCGGGCCACAGGACAGCTTCCTCGGGACATGGGCTTCCCCCCCGAGGCTGAGAGCTGCCAGCTCACAGCTGGAAGCGCTTGGTCCACAATTTGGGGTTGTTCATCTTTTTCTCATTGGTATATAGAGCTCTTTATGTGTGTTAAGGAAATCTGTAGGATTTGCAGATATGTTTTCTGGTTTACATTTATGTTTTGACTTTATTTACAGGTTTTTTGGTGTTTGGGATTTTTTTTTTTTTTTTGCTAAAGAGATTTTAAGGATTATTTTCAGAAATTTCATTTATCAGGTTTTTTTTATACAAATTTTAAGACTTCATCATTTTTAGAGACTAATCTCTCTATAATTATAAAAACCTTTTCCTGTAATTTTTTCAAGATCTCTTAGGGTTTCTGTTTGATTTTTTAAAAACATTTAAATCTCTGGTTCATCAGAAACTTACCCTAGTAAGGTACAAGGTAGGGATCCCAGGTGGTTGTTTTTTTTTTTTAAATGGTCACTCAGTCTCCCAACTTGAGAGATACTTATTTATCATATGCTCAATTCCTGTGTCCTTTTGTATCCAATTCCACACTTTTTATTGTGCTTCATTGATTTGTTTATGAACTATGTATCTGATCCCACAGTGTTTTAATTATTCTAACTCTATGTTTTACTATCTCACGGAGTCCCTGGAATTCCTACTTGAGAATTTTCCTGGCTGTTCTCACTTGTTTCCAAATTTGTATGTTGTTGTTCAGTCGCTTGTGTCTGACTCTTTGTGACCCCATGGACTGCAGCACGCCAGGCTCCTCTGTCCTCCACAATCTCCTGGAGCTTGTACAAACTCATGTCCATTGAGTCGGTGATGCCATCCAACCATCTCGTCCCCTGTCATCCCCTTCTCCTGCCTTCCATTTTTCCCTTTTTTTGTATGAATTTTATATAAAGAGCTCATCTAGCTCAGCAGGCCCTCCTGTGGGTGTTTTGCAGACGGACGCGCAGGAGGTAGCCTCAGTGGTGAGCGCCCGGGAGATCCAGGCCGTTGCTGAGCTTCTGCAGGTCTCCCCCGAGGGCCTGCAGAAGGCCATCACCTTCAAAGTTACCGTGAGTCCCTGGTGGCTGGGGCTGCTTCATGCCCCACGCTGTATGGGCCCCCTGCCCCTCTCCCCCGCCTCCCCCTCCTGTCCATCTCTGGGTTGGGCCCAGAGTTGGGTACCTCAGACCCCAAAGGCGTTACAGCCCCCAGACCTTTGCATAGCTGTTCCCGTTTTCACACCCACTCAACCTTCCGGACCCAACACAGACATCGCCCGCTCCAGAGAGCCACGCTTGAGCCCTGGCTGGGCCTGTCCCTCCCGCAGCCCCTGCCCTTCCTCCCTTCCCAAGGCTGACATCACTGCTGTGTCTGCTTATACAAGCTCCTGTCTCCCAGCAGAGGGGTGAGGGTATGCGTCCTGCCCCCTGACTGACTTTGTGCCTGAGACCAGTCACACCAGCTCCACAATCCCCGCCCCATGCCTCGCCTCCCAGTTCTCTGGGGACTGCCCTGAGGTGGTGGCCAGCACACTGCCCCTCAGAGCCCACCTCCCCCCGCACTGCAGGAGACCATGAGAGAGAAGATCTTCACCCCCCTGACGGTGGAGAGCGCCGTGGACGCCAGGTGAGGCCGCAGCCCCACCTGAGGCCCCCGCACCTCCTCACTGTGCCTGCCCCCTCAACACCTCTCTGCTCCAGGGACGCCATCGCCAAGGTCCTGTACGCATTGCTGTTCAGCTGGCTCATCGCCAGGGTCAACGCGCTGGTGTCCCCACAGAAGGATGCGCAGTCCATTGCTGTCCTGGACATCTATGGCTTCGAGGTGGGGCTCCGGGGGAAGGCTCGAGTGCCATCAACTGTTCAGGGCCCTCCCCCATTATTATCTCCCTCCATTCACCCACAAGCACTTCCTGGGGCTTCTGGGTGCCAGGCTCTGTGGGTGACACCAGGGTCCCCAGAAAGGACCAGACCTGGACGCTACCCTTGGGGTGCTTCCACGAGGGACTGGGTGGGGTTTCAGTGGACAGATGTGGACAAACACATGTGGTCAGAACCATAAACAGAGGCAGCCTGGTGCTGGGGGAGCCTGGAGAAGATCCCTAACTGGGCAGGCATCAGGGAAGTCTTCCTGGAGATGTCCTAAGCTGATTCCTTAAGAGCCAGTCAAGGCATTTGAGGTGGAGAGAACAGTCGTGCAAAGGCTCAGGGGTGTGGGGAGCTGGAAATCATTTGGGGGGGTCAGAGTGGGGGACGTGAGAAAGACAGGCAAGATCAGAACAGCAGAAGTGGCCGCTGAGGTTCCCATGGCACCTGTTATGTGCTGGTTGCTGTTTTGAGCTCTCGGCTTGTTACTTAATCCTGACAGTTGCCTGGGAGGTGGGCACTGTCATCCCCATTTTACAGATGGGGAAGCTGAGGCACTTGGGGTAGAAAGTGGCAGACCGAGGGTTGGAACCCAGGTATAAGGTTCCAGGGCCTGGGCCTCAGCCACTACCTGGGCCACCTCCCATGGTTCCCGAACCACTGGGCTCTCACCTGTGCCCAGAGGGAGCCCCTGAGGGGTCTGAGCAGAGGGTCTGTGCGCAGGGCTCCAGCTTGCTGAAGTTGTGGTTGTGGAAGGCGGGGATAAGCCTGCATGGGGAAGGGGGGTGGGCAGGCCCTGGTTGGGGACAGATGGGCTGCTGGCCACGAAAGTGCAGGGCCCAGCCTCTCTGCCCATCTGGCAGGACCTAAGCTTCAACAGCTTCGAGCAGCTGTGTATAAACTATGCAAACGAGAGCCTCCAGTACCTCTTCAACAAGATTGTCTTCCAGGAGGAGCAGGTGAGAAGCCTCTGTCCACTCTTGGTCCTGTCCTGCCAGCCGCTAGGCCTTCTCGGAGGCAGACAGGCTGCGCTGGCTCTTTGAGGACAAATGAGAGGTCATCTATAGGCCCAGTGGAGGGCAAGGCGCTCTGAGCTAAGGATCAGCATGTGCATAGGCCCTGCTCTGGAGGGGCAGGTGCAAGGGTGCTGAGCCCAGAGAAGAGCCCTCCTGTGGTCCTCCTCACCCTCGCAGGGCCGTCCAGGCCGGGGACAAGCAGGGCCCAGGGGTGGCTCGTGTTGTGCTGCCCTGCTGGGAGTGAGCTTCCTGTGCTGGGATGGGTGCAGGCGGAGGTACCCCGGCTGGGACCCTCTGGATTGTGTCCACCTGGGGGACAGGGTGGAGGCACTGGGCAGGGCTGGAGGCTGCGGACTGCTGTCCACAGGAGGAGTACATACGCGAACAGATCGACTGGCAGGAGGTCACCTTCGCCGACAACCAGCCCTGCATCAACCTCCTTTCACTGAAGCCCTACGGCATCCTGCGCATCCTCGATGACCAGTGCTGCTTCCCCCAGGTGTGCGCTGAGTACGCTGCTTGGGGCACACGGCACTCTGAGCCCGCGTCCCCACTGGGCCCGAGTCCTGCACTCCACTCTGCTCTGGCCTTGAGTCGGGGGCTCAGGACACCCAACCTGGGGTTTTAAACCTGGGGTGACTGAGGCTGGATGGGGGCTCTGGAGGAGGGGCTTCGCCAGTCTGTGAAGTCACAGAAGGCTTCCTGGAGGAGGTGATCTTGGGGTTGGGCCTCAGATTCTGATTGGAAAACACGAGAGTGGTGTGGGTGCTCCGGTCAGTGGGACTAGAGAAAGCAGAGACAGGTGGGCTGGAGGGAAGGCAGCTGGCAGCCCATCCTTCCACAGGGTCCATTCAGGCCGTCCATACTAAGCAGCGGGCAGCCAGAGGAGCAGGGACTTGCTCCTCCTCCCTGTGGCTTGAGGGGGACCAGTCAGGGCTGGAGAATTTGCCACTAGGCCAGCTACTGGATGCCTGGGCCCTGCCCACTCGCTGACCCCTGCCTGCCCCCAGGCCACAGACCACACGTTTCTGCAGAAGTGCCATTACCACCACGGCGCCAACCCACTCTACTCCAAGCCCAAGATGCCACTGCCCGAGTTCACCATCAAGCACTATGCGGGCAAAGTCACCTACCAGGTGAGATCCCGAATGGCCCACACAGCCTTCAGTCCCAGTCTCCACGCCAGAGACACCCAGACCTGTTGCAGTCTGGCCCTGCTGATCCTCAGCTGTGTGATCATGGCCAAGTCCCTCTACCTCTCTGAGCCTCAGCTTTCTCATCGAAAGTGTGGGAACAATAGTGCCCATCTCCCGGGGTGAGTGAAGAAGTCCAGCGCTCGGCGGGCATGGTGAAGAGGAGCGCCCATCAGTAGTGTTCGCTGTTACTGCTGTCATCTTGGCTCTTTCCTGCCCTGAGGTCTCAGACCAGGATTCTAACCCTCTGTCCCCACTGGGCCTCATTTTCCTCATCTCTAGAATGGGTACAGGACAGAGTCACTGAGGATGGGCCATGACGTGGACTGGGCATGTGGCTACTGCCCCCTCTCCCCCTCCCCAGGGAGTGGAGAGGACCGTGGGACAGGAAAGGGGGAACCATAGCAGGCGGAGGGGCCCGTCCCTCTCAGGACAGACAGGGAGACTGAGGCCTAGGGGGGCAGGGCCAGGGTCACCTGGTGCCGTGAGCCCCTGACCCCCTGTAAGGAGGACGGAAGAGGAGGGGAGCAGGCAGTGCACACACCCTGGGATGGGTTAGCCTTCTGCCCTGTCTCCCAGGCCGGTGGGGTATGGTGGGGTCCACACTGAACTGCCCCTCCCCTCCCCGCTCCAGGTGCACAAGTTCCTGGACAAGAACCATGACCAGGTGCGCCAAGATGTGCTCGACCTGTTTGTGCGGAGCCGGACTCGGGTGAGCAAGCCTCGCCGCCCCGGTCCCCCGGAGCACCCAGTCCACCGTCAGACCCCTTTTCCAGCTTGATCCCGCCTCTGGCTCACCCCAGCCTATCCCTCACTGAGTGGTTCTCCTACCCCCACCTCCTCTCGGCCTCCACATCCCCCCAGGTCGTTGCCAGAGTTCATGGCCAGGTGTGTCACAGGCCCCCTCGGGGCCAGGCACAGAGACAGTGCCCCATGTTCCCCAACAGGCGGGCCATTTGGAAGGTACTGAGCATGCTGACTTGAGTAGAATGCCAGCCGGGACGGCATGGCCTTCAGTCAGGGCAGGGGTCCAGCGGTCACTTTCTGATCCCCAGGTCCAGAGACCGATGCCTTTTGTTCTTCCCCTTTCTCTTTCTCTCTGTCCATTTCCCTCCTTGTTTCTGCCTCTGGGCCCTTCCCCCTTCTGTCTCCTGGCTCCTGGCACCTTGACCTTGACCACTGGCGCAGGTGGTAGCACACCTCTTCTCCAGCCACGCCCCACAGGCTGCCCCTCAGCGCCTGGGCAAGAGTAGCTCCGTCTCCCGGCTCTACAAGGCGCACACAGTGGCTGCCAAGTTCCAGCAGTCACTTCTGGACCTGGTGGAAAAGATGGAGAGGTGGGTGTGGCAGGGTGTGGGCACCCAACCTGTGACCCTGGGGGCAAGCACCTTCCTTCCCCAGGGCCTCACGGCTGCCCTCCTCTCGACTCTGCCCAGGTGTAACCCCTTGTTCGTCCGGTGCCTGAAGCCCAACCACAAGAAGGTATGTGATGGCAGGGGCCCCTGGGGGAGCCAAGTCCTCTCCCCATGCTGTGTGACCTTGGGCAAGTGGCTTTGCCTCTCTGGACCGCCTATCTGCCCAGCCCACCGTGGAGACCACTGCACATGTTTGGGCCAATATTCAGGCTTCCTCTCTGGGCCCTCCCCCAGGAGCCAGGCCTCTTTGAGTGTGATGTGGTGACAGCCCAGTTACGCTATTCAGGGCTGCTGGAGACTGTGCGGATTCGGAAGGAGGGCTTTCCAGTGCGGCTGCCCTTCCAGGTGTTCATTGACAGGTACCTTGGTCTGGTGCTTCCTGAGCTCTGCAGACCCCTACCCAGCCCCCCATGGCCCCAGGAATTCACAACCCAGGCAGAATAGGGCTGGCCATGCACAGTTGCTCAGGTTGTGCACTACACAAGACTACCACATACTAGCTGTTACATGGCAGACATATTTACTACTTAGCATTTTTTATAGTTTTATTATGTATGTGTTGATTCCAAAGAGGAGTGATTTTAATAGTTATTACTAATATGACAAGTTTCCAGCAGATGGCGTTAAAGCATTTTCTTCTACTGAAACCATTTATTATCATTTAATGCTTTTTAAGAAGCCTTGGGACAGAAAGCCCTTTTCTGTTTAGAAGAGACTGAGTAAAGGATCTGCTGGGATCCAGGCCTCCCGGAGACAGGGGTTGGGTGGTGACCCTGAGGTCTAGCAGGCAGCCGGATGGGTCCAATAGCCCCGTGCTGGGTTTGGGGCCTGCAGGTACCGCTGTCTAGTGGCCCTCCAGCACAACCTGCCAGCCAGTGGGGACATGTGTGTGTCGGTGCTGAGCCGCCTATGCATGGTCACACCAAACATGTATTGTGTTGGTGTCAGCAAGGTGAGTCCTACCCACATTCAGCCCCTGGGTGCCCTATGGCTAGAAACTGTGGGCTCAGAAGTGCCCAGGCCAGAGGCCATCCAGCCGAGCTGGGGCAAGGTTGCTGATCCCACCTCCAGACTCTGCCTGGTCGCTCTCCCTGTCCAATTCACCCACCATCCTGCCTTCCCCACCTCTCCAGACTTAGCCATCCTCCCTCCGATCCGGGGCTGGCCTGTCCTCTGTCTTCAGGGTCTCCTCGGGAGGGTGGGCCCAGGCAGTGCCCAGGGCTCTCAGCCTCAGCGCTCGCCTGCTGCCCTCAGCTCTTCCTGAAGGAGCACTTGCACCAGCTGCTAGAGGGCATGCGGGACCACGTCCTGAGCCTGGCGGCCCTCACGCTACAGCGCTGCCTGCGCGGCTTCTTTGTCCAGCGCCGTTTCCGCTCCCTACGCCGCAAGATCATCCTGCTGCAGAGCCGGGCCCGTGGCTTCCTGGCCAGGTGCAGGCCCAGAGTGGGCAAGGCTCCCTGGGTTTCTGTGGCCAGGCCCCGGGAAGGCCGAGCCTGAACTTGGGTAGTGAGTTCCCCATTCCCAAAGGCATGCAAGCTGAGAGTAGGGGCCTTTGTGGGAAGGGTGATAAGATTCTGTGTGTCTTTCCCTCCCACCCCCTGGTCCTTGTGACTGGTGGTTAGAAATCCATCCCACCAAGAGGGGCCCCACCCTGCATCTCCCATACCCTGGGACAGCCAACAGGCCCTGCCACTCCATTTGCCATGTGACCTTGGCCAAGTCACTGCCCCTCTCTGAGTTTATTTCCCTTTTTGCATTGGGTCCCAGAGTGAAGTGTGGACACTGACACCCCAGCAAGGCGGGTGGGCATCTCTTCCCCTTGGCCACCCATGACCCCTGCCCTCTGGCCCTCCTACTCAAAACCCCTTCTCTTCTCTCTGCCCCAGACAGCGGTATCAGCAGATGAGGAGGCGTCTGGTGAAGTTCCAGGCCCTGGTGCACATGTACACAAGCCACCGGCGTTACCTCAAGGTGCTGCAGGCTGGGCTTTTGTCCATCCCCCCAGAACCAGGCCTGTCCCGTCAGGGTCCATGGGGAGGCAGGGACGGGGAGGAGGCATTTGGCCTGGACAGGCTTGGGTTCGATCCCCGCTTGTCCCTCTCTAGCCCTTGGGGTGTGCAGGGCTTGAATGAGAGGCTGCGGGGAGGGTGTGGCCCGGCACAGGGCTCACAGCAGGGCCCAGTAACCGGGCATGATTAGAATTAGGCGACCCCAGCAGCACTCGCTCTGGTTTTGCCCTTGTCTCCGTGCCGGTATCGGCCTGTTGTCACATTTCCACAGCCAGATGGACAAATGTAGCCCCAAGGAGCTATGAGCCCTTGCTGGAGTTTTGTGGGGCACCTGGGAGGTGCTTCCCTGGTAGCCCTGGGACGGTAGAGAATCCACCTGCAATGTGGGAGACCCGGGTTCGATCCCTGAGTCAGGAAGATCCCCTGGAGAAGGAATTGGCAACCCACTCCAGTATTCTTGCCTGGGGAATCCCCGGAGGGCGGACCCTGGTGGGCTACAGTCCATGGGGTGTCGCAAAGGGTTGGACACCACTTAACGACTAACACTTTCCAGGGAGGGGCCCCAAAACGCACCTCTCTGCTGCTCTCTGACATCCTGTGCGTCTTTCCTTCCCCAAAGCATCACTGCTCTGCCCTCTGCCTCAGTCTCTTGCTCTCTTCCTCCCACACCCGTTTCTCTGGCCACACCACTGCCTCCCCCGTCTGTGAGGTGGGCCTGGGGCTGCCGTCCCCTCTGCCCGCCGCTGCCCGCCTTGACCGTCTGCTCTCCTGCAGCTGAGGGCGGAGCGGAGGCTCCGGGTGGAGGAGGCATGGCTGCGGGAGCAGGAGGTGGGTGTGGGGTCCAGGCGGCTGCGGGGGACAGGAAGGGAGGCCGGCAGGTGGGGGTGTGGCAGACCTGTCCCCTCACCCTGTGCTGACCCCCCAGGAGCTGAGCAAGCGGCAGGTGGTGGCTGTGGGGCACCTGGAGGTCCCGGTGGAGCTGGCTGGGCTCTTGCGGGCCGTGGCGGGTACGTCAGCGCTGGGTGATGTTGGAGGGCGGGCTGGCCAGGGGGCCAAGGCCGCTCAGGCCTCCTCTGTCCACAGGCCTCAAGACAGCCCAGGGGCCCCGGGTGGCCCTTGTACGGACTCCCCGGCTTCGGGCTGAGCCCCGGGTCACGCTGCCCCTGGACATCAACAACTACCCCATGGCCAAGTTTGTCCGGTGCCACTTCAAGGTAAGAGCTGGAAGAGACACAGTGACAGCTGGCATTGTCCTCAGATACGGCCGACTCGTGGCCACGCCCCTTGAGAACAGTCCCGAGCCCTCCAGTTGCTGGGTCATGAGGAGTCTGGGGGCTCTGGGGGCCTGTATGGTGGTGGGGGGCCCTCAAGGGCTCAGGCAGTGGCTGTTTGGAAACATTTCAGAAACCTGACAAGCAGTGAGTGGACCCACAGCATATCACCCCCGCCGCTCATCTCCTGCCCTCCAGGGGCGTCTCAGGGGGCCTCTGCCCTGATTCACTGCATCTCCGTCTGCATGCTGGGGACCAGAGCCCAGGCGCCTCAGGCTCGTGTGCCCCCACCCGGCCTAGAGCAGTGGGTCCGGAGGTGCCCCTGCCTCCTGGCTCTGTGCCCAGGTGCCTGCTCTGTGCCCAGGAGCCTGCCTTCGGGATGCTGACCGTGCCCCTGAGGACACCCCTCACGCGGCTGCCGGCGGAATACCATGTGGAGGCCGTGGGCATCTTCAAGCTGGTACGAGTCTGCACAGATCACCTTCCAAATCACAGCCCCAGCCCTGAGGCCAGACAGGAGACCCCCGTGCTTCTCCCCTGGACCCTCCACCAGCCCAGGCCCTGAGCCCTTGGAGGAGGGACTTCTGGGAGGCAGTGTCTGTCCTCTCTGGGGTAGGGTCTGGGGATGGGGGCCTGTCTTCTCGCAGTCATCTTGGCAACATGGCTGCCTCCCAGCCTCTCTGGAGCTTCCAGAGTAGAGCCTTGTCTGAAAGGGGAGGCAGAGCAGACCTAACGAGTGACCCACTCCTGTGGACAGAGTGGGGGATGGGGGTCGGAGAGCCCAGACAAGGCCCCTCATGCAGCCCTGGGCAGAGTCAGGGAAGGCTTCCTGGAGGAGGGGGCATTTGAACTGGAGAGGAAGGTGGCGGCAGAGTCTCCCAGCCAGGGCAAGTGGAGGGGTAGAGGGGAGAGAAGTTGCCATGGTCAGAACAGAGACTCAGGAGAGTAAGGCCAGAGGGGCAGAAGGCCTTGACCAACAAGCCCAGAGCTGAGGTTGGGCCCCCAGGGGCCCAAGGGAGCCATGGACGGTGCTTCTATGGGAGGATGTGGTTGGGTACGCATGCTAGAAAGTGCCCTCTGGGCCCTGGATAGAGCCGGAGGTGAGGCCAGGGTGTGGGGAGGGGCTGGGGCTGCAGAAGTTTCATGAGCAGGAGAATATTGACTTTCCCCAAGCCCTGGTCACTTGGCCCAGCATAAACCAGGCTGGCTTTCCAGGTGGTGCTAGTGGTAAAGAACTTGCCTACCAATGCAGGAGATGTAAGAGACGCGGGTTCGATCTCGGGGTTGGGAAGATCCCCTAGAGGAGGGCATGGCAACCCACTCAAGTATTTTTTGCCTGGAGAATCCCATGGACAGAGAAGTCTGGGGGGCTACAGCCCATAGAGTCATAAGAGTGGGACACCATTGAAGCGACTTAGCATGCACGAGCCTGTTACAGTTTTACTGTGGGGAACTTTTATATGGGCAGGAGGACTTGGGAAGGACATGTGAGGGATGCATATGAGGGGGTGGGGACTGGTGGGAACAGCCCTCCGAGAGACCCAGGAGAATCTGCTTGTGGCCAGATCCTACGTTTCATGGGAGACCCCCAGCTGCACGGCACCCGGGACCATGTCTTCGGGAGCTACATCGTGCAGAAGGGACTGGCAGTGCCTGAGCTGCGGGACGAGATCCTGGCGCAACTGGCCAACCAGGTGTGGCGCAACCCCAGCGCCCACAACGCTGAGCGGGGCTGGCTCCTGCTGGCTGCCTGCCTCGGCAGCTTCGCACCGTCCCCACGCCTGGACAAGTACCTGCTCAAGTGAGTGGAGCTGGGGGGCCAGGGCCCGGGGCAGATGCCAGGCCAGGCAGGAGGGAGGCTCTGTGCCTGGAAGCTCAGGCTCAGGGGCTGGCCCAGGGCTTCCCATCAGAGGGCAGGGGTCAGACAAGGCTCGATACAGGGCTTCTAGAACTCAGCGGTGGCTGGACCAGGGTGTAGGGAATCTGGAAGAAAGGTGCTGACCTCTCACGTGGTGGGCAGTGGGTTGCAGCAGGGTCGTTAGGCGTGTCGGTTCCAACAGTCTGTGTTCAAATCCCAGTTCAGCCACATAGCTGTGTGACCTTGGGCAATTTAAATAACCTCTCTGAGCCTGTTTCCTCACCTATAAAATGAGGGTGGGAAGAGTACCTACATCAGGCTGTGTGAGGATTAACTGTGCAAACACATGTGAAACACCGAGAGGACAGGCTGGTGGTACGCGCTGTGTAAGCGTGGCTGTCGTCAGCATCCTGATCATGTTAAGGTGATGGTGATGTCCCCCTCCTTGGTGACAAGGTTGATTTGCATGGGAAAGAGCTCAAGCAGGCCCTTGGTGCAAAACCTAGCTCTGACTTTCCTGCTGTGTGACCTGGGGCAACTCACTGCCTCTCTCTGAGCCTCTTTCCTGACCTGGGAATTGGGGATAGTAACAGGACCCAACCTGTGAGCTGCAGAGCATGCAGAGCCTTCCCGAGCTCAGCGCAGTAGGGGCAGCTCCCTGGGACCCTACTGGGGGCAGGGCCACTACCTGCCTGCTGGGCTTCCCGTGGGCATGGCTCTAGCTTCCCCATGGTAGCCACAGGCCACCAGCAACGGGGAGGGGCCGGGAGCCAGGCACAAGGAGTGCCCACCCCTGGCAGGGAGCAGGCTGATTGACCCTGGGTCAGCTGGAACCCCCATAGCATCTGTGAACTCGGTGGCAGGCTCAGAGAGGACTGATGACTACCGGATGGCCTGGTAAAATGGAGGAAGTCCCCGGAGGCCAGGTCTTTGCTCACACCTCCTGTAGGCCCTATCCTGGCAATGACATTTTGCTCCGTTGAGATTAGTTGGGCCTGCCTAGAACCTTTTTGGCATCCTTAGACTCCTGCTGGCTTGAGGTGCCCCTGGCTGGCCTAGATGCTTTCAGCTTAGCCTGGGAGCTCCAAGCTGCCCTAATCATTGGCAGCCCAACCTCGGAGCTCTGGGCTGGCCTGGGCATCCCTGACCAGTCTCAGGGTTTCCTCCACATCTGGCTAGCCTCATCCTTGCTCCAATTCCTACCCGTCAGGTTTGTGTCTGATCACGGGCGGGGTGGCTTCCAGGCCGTGTGTCAGCATCGCCTCATGCAGGCCATGGTCTCTGGGGCTGCCCGCACCTTCCCTCCGACTCAGCTTGAGTGGACAGCCACCCAGGAGAAGGCCGGCATGGCACTGGATGTGGGCTGCTTCAATGGTGAGCTGCCCTACCCTGCCTCCCATGGAGGGGCAGCAGAGCCTGGGGTTAGGAGAAGCTGGGTGGCCCTGCTGTGAGCAGCCTGGAGAGAGGTCAGAGTGGGGGCGAGGGGTCAGGACCTGGACCGGGGCTGGGAGCAGGGCCGTGAGGATGCACAGTCAGGGCCCAGGACGAGAGTGGGGAGGTGGCAGGACCGGCCGCAGATGCTTGGGGCTGAGCCCCACACTCATTGCTGCCCAGGTGACCAGTTCTCCTGCCCGGTGCACTCCTGGAGTACAGGGGAGGAGGTGGCCGGAGACATTCTGAGGCACAGGTTGGCTCCTGGGATGCCCTGCCCAGCACACCCTTGCACATCCGGGAGGGAGGAGGTGGGAGCGGGAGGCCAGGTCCCCCAATCCCAGAGGGTCTGCTCCAGTCGTGTGTCTGGCTCCATCCAGGGTCTCCCCGGGCGGTACCTCTTGGCGCCATCCCTCATTCCCATCCCTCCACATGCTATTACCAGGGGGCTGGTCGACGGCTGGAGAGGCTGGACGGTGGCCATGAAGAACGGGGTCCAGTGGGCAGAGCTGGCCGGCCATGACTACGTGCTGGACCTGGTGTCAGACCTCGAGCTGCTCAGGGAGTTCCCTCGACGGAAAGCCTACTTCCTCGTGGGTGCAGAGGGGCCCCCGGCCTGCAGGGGAGGCCTCAGGTAGAGGTGGTCTCTCCCAGCCTGAGGCCCCCTTCCTGCATGTGGCTGTGAGCTGAACTTGAACTTCGAGGTCTTCAGGGAGGGGGCCTACCTTCAAAGGGAGAACTCCGGGGCACAGAGGAGGGTCTGCCGGGGGGCTCAGCTACTGTGTGCCCCATCCCCCAGGGTGTTCGGGAACAGCTGGGACTCAGACGATGACGCACCCACCAGGCCCCAGCACCAGGGGCTCATGCCTGTCGTGGCTGACTCCGATGGGTACTGCAGCCACAATGAGAACGGTACAAATGGGGAGACTGAGCCTCAGAGAGGGACAGTGACCCTCCAAGATCCACCAGCAGTGGCCGCTGTCTCTGGTGGGGAGGGAGCCTGGGGGTGGGAGGGGTGATCAGCAGGAGGAAAGAACTTGACTTTCTCCCAACCCCACCAGACTCAGACAGCCTTGGAGAGCCTGCTGTGCCCCACAAGGGGCTGGACTGCTACCTGGACAGCCTCTTCGACCCCGTGCTGTCCTACGGGGACGCGGTAGGGACGCAGGGGGCCTTTGAAGGCCACAGCAGGGCGCGTGCACAGGAGCCTCTTGCAGCCGGGCCCTGGGGTGGCTGGAGGGGGGCCCCTGGGAGGAGGTGGTGGTGGTGTCAGGTGCCCGTTGCCTTGGAGTCTGGGGAGCATGGCATTGGGGCAGTCACTTGAGCCATCTGCCCCCCAGGACCTGGAGAAGCCAACAGCCATTGCCTACCGCATGAAAGGGGGAGGCCAGCCTGGTGGAGATGGCAGCAGCAGCACTGAAGGCCCCCCCAGGAGACCCCCAGAGCCAAAGCCAAAGCCAAGTCAGTGCCTACTCCAGGTCGGGTTCAGGGTTGGGCTCAGCGGGTCCCCACGGCGCTCAGGGCAGCTTCAGCCCTAGAAGAGAGGCAGCCTCAGGCTTGGGGGGTGAGCTGGCAGGGCAGGCAGGGTAGGGAATTCCCACCCCTACCGCCCTCATCTCTGGATCTGTGCCCCCTGACCTGGTCACCCCAGTTCCAGGCCTGGACGCCTCCACGTTGGCCCTGCAGCAAGCCTTCATCCACAAGCAGGCCGTGCTGCTGGTGAGTGCCAGGGGACTGGGATATCCTGCTGGGGGGCCTTGTGGGGCCCAAGCCTGGGCCTACCCACTCACCCCAACTCTCCGCAGGCCCGGGAGATGACCCTGCAGGCCATGGCGCTCCAGCAGCAGCCCCTGAGTCCCACCCCGAGACCCTTTCCCCCAGAGGTGAGCCTGGGCCCCCATGAGTACTATGTTGACCCAGGGCATCGCTGCACCTCTCTGAACCAGGAGCCCCTTCCGCCTCTCCTGGGCCAACGTGGGGTTCCTGAGAGCAGACTGATGTGACCTAGGAAGCCCTCCTCACACTTTGCTCTCTACAGAAACCCTTAGCGCCAGAGGCCCGGCCAAAGTTCATAGGCACTGGACCCCCGGCCAAGCCCGTGCTCCTGCGCTCTGCTCCGAAGCCTGCGGCCCCCGCCCCTCTGGCCAAGGCCCCGAGGCCTCCCACCAAGCCCGTGGCTGCCCCCATTCTGCCTCAGGGCTGGGCTTCTCCAGAAAGCAGTGAGTGTCCTGTTGCAACAGGAGCTTCCCAAGATGGGACGGGAGGGTGGATTCACCTGTCCCCTATACCATGCCCCGCCACAGCCTCGCCCTGCCTGGAGCCGGTCCGGTCCTCGACCCTCAACTCGGAGCACTTCCCACAACCCACGCAGCAGATCAAGGACATCGTCAGGCAGCACCAGCAGCTGCCGCGGGGGGGCCGGCCCGAGGCCCTCAGGTCAGCCCACCCACCCAGCCCTCTGGCCTTCTTGTGTGGCTGCCGCCCCCCGCCACCCCCCGCTGTGTGCCCGTCTGCTGGGCTCACCGCACTCTGCCCAGCAGCCTTTAGGGAGTATCTGTTCACCCAGGTAGTCCAGATGAGACCCCCCCCCAGAGCAGAGGGAGGCCAGGACCGCTCTCTAGGAGTTGTGTGTGACCCCCTGCCTGTCTCTGGTCCTCTTGGGGTTATCATGTACAGTGATGGGGGGAGAGGAAGTTCCTGGGTGGGACTGTGTGGCTGTGAAGAGGAGGCTCAGCGTCCCGCTCCCCAGGAAGGACGGCGGGAGGGTGTTTGTAAAGCGGCCCGATCCCCATGAGGAGGCCCTGACGATCCTGAGGGGGCAGATGGGCCCCCCAGCGGCAGCACCTGGCACCCAGGTGAGGGGCTGGGGCTGGCGGGGCCCAGGCAGAACAGAAGACAAAGGGGGGCCTCTGGGGGAGCCTCTGTGTACTGTGGTGGGCCGTCTTTGTGGGGACAGGTCCCCAGAGAGGCCGTGGCCTTGGTGAAGCCAGTGACCAGCACACAGCGGCCATCCGTGGGACCCACTCCAGGTGAGGGCCAGGAGGGAGATAGAGGCCGGAGGGCAGGTGTCTGAATGCAGGAGTTAGTCAGTGTGAGCACAGGTGAGTCTTGGTCTGCATGATGTGGTGGTGTGTGTGTGTCCATGTCCCTGGGCCTGTGTGGACACACTGTGGATGTTTGTGCAATTGTATCAGCATTTTCATGGCAGTGATTTCAGGCCAGGCCCACTCTAAATCCTCACTCAGACTCTCCAACACAGTACTGTCTGTGCCCGTAGACATTACAGATGAGAATACAGACACAGAGAGGTTAAGTGACTCACTCAAGATCACACAGCTCTTAAGTGTCAGACCAGGGACAGAATCCCAGGCCTCCTGACATCACAGCTAGAGTCGTAACCTCTGCATCTCCTGCCTTATGGTGGCCACAGTGATCGTAACAGATCAGTCAGTTCCCATCCACCCGCCAATGACATTCCAGCAGCCCCTGGGATGAGCCCCAGGCTCTTCACTGTGGCCCACCCCCAGCCTCACCTCCTCCTGCTCCCTGCCCCGGGGCTCTCTGCTCCTCACTGTTTCTGGGTTTGCCAGAATTCAGTCCTGCCGCAGGGCCTTCATCCTTGCTGTTCCCCCTGCTGAGAATGCTCTTCTCAGAAGATCCTTGCATGCCCGGCCCCTTCTCATCATGAAGTCTCAAATCTCACCTCCTCAGGGAGGTCTGCCCGACTGCCAAGATCATAGGCCCCTCACAGACCAGCCCCCAGATTTTCCCAGGTCGCCATTTGATTTCTGCCCCAGCTTCCAGCACCGAGAGCTCTGTCCTTTCCGAACTGTCTGTTTCGCCCACCTTACCAGGGCCTTCCTCCGGGCAGCGCCTGGTCTCTGCTGCTCCGGGTTCCCCCGGCCCCTACCCCCACCCCCACTGCATTAGGACTGCAGAGCTGGGTCTCTGTGGGAGGAAGGCAGGGCTGAGAGAGTGTGCCCATGTGCCTGCGTGATCAGGTGTGTCTACCCACGAGGCAGGAGGAGGCCCCTCTGCTCCAACCTCGCCCTCCCTGGGCCCTGCCTCCCCAGCGCTGCCCTCGCGGTCGCTGGAGCCTCCTGAGGATCCCGTGCAGACACAGCTGCACCGCCTCCCGAACCCCGACTTCTATGGCTACCGGGACGCCCCCTGGCAGATCTTCCTGCGCAAAGAGGTGCTGGGGCCCTATCAGGGCTGGAGGGGGCGCAGGGCCTGACGGGCAGGGGAGCGGGTCACAGCGCAGCTGATGAGGAGCGCGGAGCCTCATGGCAGCCCCGCGCTGCAGGTGTTCTACCCCAAGGACGACCACAGCCACCCCGTGCAGCTGGACCTCCTGTTCCGCCAGGTGAGGGCCTGTCTCGCCTCCCAGCCTCTAGTGGCAGCACGGCCAGCAGGCGTGTGGATCAGCCATCTGCCAAGCCTCCTACTTGGGTTTGGGGTCCTTGCCAGCAGTGAGGACAGGGAGCTGGTCTGCTGCACCCCCTGCTGTGGATGGGCTTGGAGAGCCCCCATCCCATCTAAGCAGGCTCACGGCTGGTCTGAGCTCATGGGGCCCAGGGACCACCCCAAGATCCCCTGTGTGGATCAGGAGACTAGGGCCTGAGGAAGGTAGAGATGAGACGGGTGAGGGTCCTCAGAAGTGGGGTCTGATTTACAAGGTGCCCTCACTGCGTGGAAAGCCCCCCATCCCCAGTCATCCTGACACAGTCCAGCCTGGGCTCCAGGTTCAGGGCACCCCGCAGCATCCCGCCTTACGCCCCTCCTGCAGGTCCTGCACGACACACTGTCCGAGGCCTGCCTACGCATCTCCGCGGAGGAGCGGCTCCAGATGAAAGCCCTGTTTGGTACTGCGGGGTGTGGGGAGGGAGGGGCAGCCTGCTGGAGCCCCTGCCACCCTCTCTGCTCTGCTCCTGGCCTCTCCCCGGGGCCCGGCTGCAGGTCTGGGTTGGGCTATACTGGCCCGGCTGCAGTCCCCACTGTCCTGTCTGTGGATATCAATTTCCCAGTATGGATGCTAGGAACGCAGTGGTCTGACACCTCCTTGCTGAGGGTCAGCCTCCCCTCCATGCACTGCGGGTCAGCAGGGTAGCGGGCCCCGGTCCTGACCCGACCTGTGTCCCTTAGCCCAGAACCAGCTGGACACGCAGCGGCCCTTGGTGACAGAGAGCGTGAAGCGGGCCGTGGTCAGCACTGCCCGGGACAGCTGGGAGGTCTACTTCTCCCGCCTCTTTCCTGCCACTGTAAGATCCCCCTGCCTGTCCCCCTGCCCACCCTCTGCCTGCCCAGGGGCTCCGGGAATGAGCCTGTAAGACCCTCACGTGCCCCTTGTCCCCTCCCCAGGGCAGCGTGGGCACCGGGGTGCAGATGCTGGCTGTGTCCCACACGGGCATCAAGCTCCTGCGTGTGGTCAAGGGCAGCCACGAGGCGAGTGGGCAGCTGCAGGTCCTGCGCACCTACAGGTGAGCGGCAGGCCGGGGGGAGGGGTGACGCAGGGTGTGGGCGGGGCGAGGGCTGGCAGGACTCAGGGCGGGGGCTGGCACCAGCACTTCCTCCACATACCAACTCGCTCAATGGCCAGTGGCTGAGTACAGTCAGCTCTCTGTTCACAGGCTTCACATCTGCGGATTCAACCAATGGTGGATGGGAAATGCTCAGAAAAAAAAATTCCAGAAAGTTCCAAAAAGCAGAACAAATTTTTCACTCACTGGCAACTATTCCCATAATATCTATCTTGCTTTTATAACTATCTATACAGCGTTTACACTGAATTCCCTGATAGCTCAGTTGGTAAAGAACCCACCTGCAATGCAGGAAACCCTGGTTTGGTTTCTGGGTTGGGGAGATCCCCTGGAGAAGGATAGGCTACCCACCCCAGTATTCTTGGGCTTCCCCTGTGGCTCATCTGGTAAAGAATCTGCCTGCAGTGTGGGAGATCTGGGTTTGATCCCTGAGTTGGGAAGATCCCCTGGAGAAGGGAACGGCTACCCACTCCAGTATTCCGGCCTGGAGAATTCCATGGACTACAGTCCATGGGGTCACAAAGAGTCGGACACGACTGAGCGACTTTCACTCCACTTCACTTCAAGTGTTAAGAGTAATCTAAATGGGATGTGTGTAGGTTATATGTAAATACCAGGTCATCTTATGGGAGGGACTTGAGCATCCATGGATTTGGTTGCCCTCCAAGGGTCCTGGAGCCAGTCCCCCACAGATACCAAGGGATGACTCTACCTACCAAGTGCCTGGTTCTATGCCAAACCCTTTAATCAAGGAAACAGGCTCAGAGAGAGATGTTGCTTGTCTTAGGTCACACAGCCAGGCAGTGGTGAGCTGGGAGCCAGTACCCCATCCCCAGCTTGGACACTCCCGAAGTCCCACCCCAGAGCCTACTGAGGGCAGGGCTACCGTATGTGAACAGCCAAGTGCAGATGCTTGAGTGTGAAACCTTCCTGCATCCTCTGACCCCTCCCTCCCAGCAGCCCACAGTCCCTTATGCCACACAGCACGGGGAGTCTCAGGCATCAATGAGGTGCAGGCTCCTTCCTTCCAGAGAATGAGCATTTGCTTAGTGAAAGAGATTTGTGGGTAAAATCTTGGGGGGTTTTACCCAGATCAAGAGGCAGAAAAATAAATAAAAGACAAAGTGTGGGGCTGCTGGGAGGTTGTGGGTTCACAGAGTGATGGGCAGGGCGCTGGAGCCGCGGGCAGGAGGGGAGGGGAGGCAGGCAGGGGCCAGAGGTGCAGACTGTGGTGGGGGGCGTCCCTCTGGCCGTGGTGTCCTGCCTCATGCCACCTCCTCCTCCTCCAGCTTTGCGGACATCCTGTTTGTGACCATCCCCTCCCAGAACATGCTGGAGTTCAACTTGGCCAGTGAGAAGGTCATTCTCTTCTCAGCCCGAGCTCACCAGGTCAAGACCCTGGTGGATGACTTCATCCTGGAGCTGAAGAAGGTCAGGGCCTTCCTGCAGATGCCTGCAGCAGGCTGAGGGCCCAAATGTACCAGTCACGCCCATCTGGGAGGCGTGGATGCACCTGTGTGTCTGCGACTGTGTCTGCAGGCTCTTGCTCGAGCTCTGCCTTCCAACCTGGGGCCTGTGCCCCTGCTGCCGGCCTCTCCAGGGTCCTTCACTTAGGCCTCTGGACTCCGCAGCAGCCGCGTTCCTCCCCTCCTGCAGGGGCTGCACTGCCCATCACTGACCGCCCCGTGACCACATCCAGCCCCACGCTTCCTCCAGACTGGGCAGTCCCCAGGCCTGGCACCTGGCCTCAGCGCTGAGGCTGTGGGAGGGGTAGGGGTGGGTCAGGCCTGTGACCCTGCTCTTACAGCCTGTGTGTGGGGCAGGGGAATGGGCCCTGGCCTCTGGGAGGAGGGCATGGGCCCACAGCTCTCACCCAGCCCCTGGCTGATGCAGGACTCGGACTACGTGGTCGCTGTGAGGAACTTCCTGCCTGAGGACCCTGCGCTGCTGGCCTTCCACAAGGGCGACATCATCCACCTGCAGCCCCTGGAGCCGCCTCGACTGGGTCAGTGCCAGGGTGGGACGGGGTGTGAGCACGGGGGTGGCGGGGTGGGGGCCTCCCCGGCGGGTACTGACACGGGCCCAGCTTGCAGGCTACAGTGCGGGCTGTGTGGTTGGCAAGAAGGTGGTGTACCTGGAGGAGCTGCGGCGCCGGGGCCCTGACTTCGGTGGGTACCCTGGGACCCCCGTTCAGCTGTCCAAGCTGCCAGACCTGGACACCCCAAACAGAGCAGATGTGCCATGCGGGTCCTGAGATCCCCAAGGGTCTTGCCAGGTTGTAGCTGTTATGACGGCCATGCAGCCCAGCCCCTGTCCACACATCGGGCTGACGGGTTTCTGTGGACATTACTGCCTCTGTGTCGTGGCCCAAAGGTCCACAGGCGCTGCGTTCTCCTCTCTGCAGACCCCTACTCCAGCCCGCCACTGAGAGGCCGCCTCCCCTTCCCTGAGCCAGTGTCCTTCTGTCCTCCTCCGTAACTGGCCCCATGGCATACCTCCCTCCCTGGCTCTGTACCCCCCTGTTCCCCAGATGAGACCCTCTCACTGCTCAGACCCTATCCGCCCCTAGGCTGGCGGTTTGGGACCATCCACGGCCGCGTGGGCCGCTTCCCTTCTGACCTGGTGCAGCCCGCGGCTGCCCCTGACTTCCTACAGCTGCCTGCCGAGCCAGGCCGGGGCCGCGCTGCCGCCGTGGCCGCCGCCGTGGCCTCCACTGCTGCTGCACGGGAGGTGGGCCGCAGGAGGGAGGTGAGAACGTGGTGCTGGTCAGAGGAGCGGACACAGCAGTGGGGTTGGCCTGACTGTCGAGGTGGAGGGGAGTGGGGTCAACCAAGGGCAGGCCATCCTGGGACTGGGCAGCCTGGTAGGGCCAGCCAGACGTGTGACCTGAGGGATGTGAGCCGCCAGATGTGACCGGAGGTGGCTGGAGGTGTGGCCAGTCAGGTAGGATGGATGGGGTCAGTGGAAGAGTTAAGTGACCAGGCCAATGGGGCAGGACCAGCCTGGGGTGGCCAGATGGTGAATCCACTTTCAACGGGGCAGGGCCTGGTGAGTGGACCAGGATGGGTCCTATGGTGGCACAGAGCTCGCTAGGGTGAAGGGAGATAAAGTGGGAGGGATAAGGTCAGCTGGACCAGGCCATTGGGGAAGCAGTGAGGCCACATGGGGCAAGGCGGGTGGGGGCAGGCGGAGAGGGTCTGTGCACAGTCAGCCTGGGCTGGCGTTGGGCGGGCTCTGACCAGTGGGAGTAGCAGACAGCCTTCTTACAGGGCCCCCCAGTCAGAGCTGGCTCCATGGACCGTGGGGAGGATGGCCTGGCTCTTCTACCATACACAATGCTCGAGTTTGCCCAGAAGTACTTCCGAGACCCTCAGAGGAGACCCCAGTGAGTGGTGGCCCGCCCTGAGGAGGGTCCTTCTGGGGTGGCGCTTTTCCCAGCCCCCCAAGCAGGAGGCCTCAGATCTGGGAGGGAATGAGAAACCCCGGGAGGCAGGCTTGTCTGCAGCCTCTGCCTCAGGGGCCTTGCTGCCAGGTGGGCTGATGCTGGGTCCAGCACACTTCGTGTGGGAGAGGCTGTCTCAGAGGCAAGACTGATCAGTAGCATCCACTTCCCCTTGCAGGGATGGCCTCAGGCTGAAATCCAAGGAGGGTCGGGAGTCCAGAACCTTGGAGGACATGCTTTGCTTTACGAAGGTGCCCAGCCCCAGGTCCCTCTGAAATGGCCATACAAGAGTGCATCCCAGGTCCATGGGTCAAACAGCCTTGTCCTCAGTGGGACCCCCGCCACTGGGTACCCCCCGAAGGCCTGGGTTCCTCCGAAAGGAAGTGTCTCATCTTCTCAAGGGTCCACCCGCCGCCTTCTGTGGTGTGGACCCTTCTGTTGTTAAGATAGGACCTTCCCCCTCCCCTTTCCTCCCCTCCCCCTCTCCTCCCCTCTGCTTTCCTCCTGCCATGACCCAATTCCTCTCCCCACAGACCCCGCTCCAGGACTCCCTCATTGAGCTCAGTGACAGCAGCCTCAACAAGATGGCCACAGACATGTTTCTAGGTGTGGGGATGGGACAGCGGCCAGGGCCCCGGGCAAGGAGGGATGCCGCACTGTGACCCCTGGTGACCACCACCCCTTCCCTCGGATGTGGGAGGAGAGGAGGAGCCCCCTTCCCCCTACCTGCCCTAGCCATAGCCTCTGGGGGAGGGGTCCAACCCGGGGTTCCTGGTGGGCGGGCAGCTGGGAGGCCGGTGGCTGAGTGGGACAGTGTTTCCTGCAGCTGTGATGCGATTCATGGGGGATGCCCCACTGAAGGGCCAGAGTGAACTGGACGTGCTGTGCACCCTCCTGAAGGTCAGTCCAGCCCCTACAGGAGCTCCCTTGCCTGCCCATCTGTCAGCCGGGGCTGCAGCCTTTGGGGTGGGAACCATGTGGCCCAACGAGGAGTGCATCCCGCTGGTGGGGAGGGTTCTGGGGAGGGGACGCCAGGTCTGTCTTCAGGAGCCCACTGTGTTCCTGTGGGCATGTGACCTGTGACCTGGCCCGCCCTCCCACAGCTGTGCAGGGACCATGAGGTCATGCGGGACGAGTGTTACTGCCAGGTCGTGAAGCAGATCACAGACAACACCAGCACCAAGCAGTGAGTGTCCTCCCCTCCCCACCATTTCCTGCTCTGGAGGGGCCAGGTCAGCCTCCCATCTCCCAGCCTCTGCCCTCCCGACTCTCTCCTCGCCTCGTCCTCCCCTCACGCCAGAGACAGAGCACATATGTTTGAAATTGCTTGGTTTGGGACAAGCCCTTTCTGGTCTCTGAGCTTCAGTCTCCTCATCTGTCAAATGCACTGATAATGGGTGAGTCCAGGTTCTTGGTTGCAAGTGACAGGAACCCAGTAAAGTCGGGTTTAAGTAAAAGAGGGTTCAGGTAACTGAAAAGTCTAACAGAGGACTTTAGGCATAGCTGGATCTAGGTGTCATCAGGAAGCAGTCTTTCTCTGTACCCTGGACTTGTTTTTCTATGTGTTGATATTACTCCCAAGCAATATATCTTATAGACTGGCAAGATGATAGCTCTGGGGGGGCATTCCCCAGCTCAGCAATCAATCCCAGGCAAAGAAAGACTGATTCAATATTTGTAGCAAAAATCCCCAAATCCAGCCTTATTGGCCTGTCTTGGTCCCATGGGCATCCCTGAGCCAACCACAGTGGCTGGAGGATACAGAGCTCTGATTGGCTAGACCTGGGTCATGTGCCTGTTCCCAGACCAATCACCACAGCCAGAGGGAGGATGAACTCTAACTGGCCAAGCCTGGCTCCCATTTTTTATTGTTGTTCAGTTGCCAAGTCATGTCTGACTCTTTGCAACCCCATGGACTGTAGCAGGTCAGGCTTCCCTGTCCTTCACCATCTCCCAGGGTTTGCCCAAGTTCATGTCCACTGACATGAACCAGTCACTTTAGCCAGGGGCTTCAGGGTTCTAACTGGCCAGTCCTGGCTCTCATGGGTACATATGTGCATGCTAAAGTCACGTCAGTCGTGTCTGACTCTTTGTGACCCCATGGACTGTATAGCCCGCCAGGCTCCTCTGTCCATGGGATTTTCCAGGCAAGAATACTGGAGTGGGTTGCCATGCCCTCCTGCAGGGGATCTTCCGACCCAGGGATTGAACCTGCGACTCATGTCTACTGTACTGGCAGGCGGGTTCTTTACCGCTAGAGCCACCTGGGAAGTCCCCTGGCCCTCATACCCACAGGGACCTGGGGAGGGGTGGTTGGTTTCCCAAAGGAAGCCCAAGTGCTGCCCCTGGACACCAGAGGTTCCCACAAGTGAAACCCTGGAGCCAGGGCAGCATAAAGGTAAGCGTCCGTGTCTCGCACATGACTAGCACATGGCGGGGCCCAAAGCCTGTACTGCTCTTGTTAGCAGTGGGCCACCCTCCTGTCCACCTGCTCGTGTCCCCCAGGAATTTCAGAACCACTCAGCGCGTCCTCCTGCCCCTCCCACCCAGTCTTACTTGCCTCCAGCTCTGCACAGGGTCCCTGGCCCCCCTTCAGGGACCATTGCCCAGAGAGATGCCCCCCCCAGGAAGACTTGTTCTCTGTGCACATTGGGTATGTCAGGGGTTTCACCCCCTCCCTTCCCTCCCACCCTCCCTCCCACCCAGAATCCCCAACAGAATGCACCTTTGGTGTGACTCTGTGCCCACCGGCCCTGCTCTCACTGGGCAGGGGCAGGGGGCATCCTCAGGAGACGAGCCTGGCGGGTGGGGAGACTCCTGGTGTGGCTGCAGAGCAGTGGCCACTGCGATGGAGCCCGTGTGTTCTCGCAGGGACAGCTGCCAGCGAGGCTGGAGGCTGCTGTACATCGTGGCCGCCTACCACAGCTGCTCTGAGGTCCTCCAGCCGCACCTCACCCACTTCCTCCAAGACGTGAGCCGGACCCCGGGCCTGCCCTTCCAGGGTGAGGGGCGAGCAAGTGGGGACCCAGGGCCAGGGGCTTGTCTGCACCATACAACGACTGGCTGGGCAGCCAGCGGGAGGGCCTAGCCCTTCTTGCCCAGGCAGTGCTTATTAATATCAATCCTGTCCCCAAATGTTGGCGGAGGTCCCACAGGGGCTGATGCCATGGGTTGTCTGATATGATGGGGAGGATGGCATATCAGGGATGGCTTCCCGGAGGAAGTGTTGCTCTGGGTAGTGAGCACAGAGGAGGGATTTCTAGATGAGCTGAGTAGCAGGCATAAAGACCGGAGATGATGTGTGGCATGTGGAAGAGGAGGAGGAGGCGGCATGGCCCTTTCTCTGGTCTTTCAGAATCAACAAGGGTCTTGAGAGGGTGCCAAGGCTGGTGGCAGGGTCTTGGCCTTTTCTCCATGGAATTTAGAGGAAAGGGGCTGCTCCTCAGCCTCACCCAAAGTCTAGCTTCCAGAGGAACCCCTGGGTCCCCCTAGGAGAGAGGTCAGGGCCCCTGTGGTTACCGTGGCGCCATGGAGGAAATATGAGACCTCACCCTCTCTGCCTCTGAAGCCTCCTCTTTGAGTCAGTCAACAAACACCCCCGCATCAGCTCCAGGGAAGGGGGTTGAATGTGCCCCCAAACTCTTGACTTGGCCCCTCCACAGAGCGGGGCGAGGGCACTGCTTAACCAGAGAAATGGAGAAGCAGACGATGGGGTCTCTTGCATGGGGACTCGGCACAGCTGCCGGGGACGAGTCCCCAGCACCAGCTGTCTCCGGGGGCTCATGGATAACCGAGGCATGCGGGCCTCCGATGGGATGTGGGTTCGAATCCAGCTCTTGTACTCTGGCTCTTAACCTTGGGTCAGTCACTGCCCTCTGAATGGTCTCTGTGGCCTCTGGAGGGAGAGCAGCACCCCCCACAGGGGGCTTGGGGCTGGGGCCAGAGGAGCTCTTCTGCCGTGCCCCGGCCCCTCTGACCCCTGTTTCTGCAGGGATCGCCAAGGCCTGTGAGCAGAACCTGAAAAAGACGCTGCGCTTCGGCGGCCGCCTGGAGCTCCCGGGCAGCATGGAGCTGCAGGCCATGTTGGTGAGCATAGGTGGGACTTGGGGAGGGGGACGGCCTACCCAGAGACCCCTGTCCCGGCCCAGGCATGCCCATGGAGGGGACTGGGGCTAGGTGAGACCCTGGTGAGATCCCAGCCTCTCCTCTCTCCGCACCCTCCCCTAGGCTGGCCGCAGTTCCAAGAGGCAGCTCTTTCTTCTCCCCGGGGGCCTGGAGCGCCACCTTAAGATCAAGACATGCACTGTGAGTGAGGGGGTGTCTGGGGGGTGGGACCCCAAGGGTGCTGAGCCACCCCCTACCTCCCCCATGAGGCAGGACTTAGCTCTCTGTTGCAGCCCAAGCCGGAGCCTAGGGGAGGTGGGTGGCCTTCAGCTCAGAGTCAGGCTGCAAATGAGAGATGGGCCGACTCAGGACCCACAACTCCAGAAGCTGCGTCCTTCCCTGTGTGGGACTGACCCAGGGCGCGGGGAGCCTTGCCTCTGCAGTGGTGCCAGGGCGGGCTCAGGGCAGAGGTCACCTGGCTGGCCCAGCCTCTCACTTCCCCCATCCACAGGTGGCCCTGGACGTAGTGGAAGAACTTTGCGCTGAGATGGCTCTGACCCGCCCTGAGGCCTTTGACGAGTATGTCATCTTTGTTGTCACCAACCGAGGTGAGCAGCCAGAGGATGAGGCAGTCTGGGCCCACAACCCCCATCCTGACTGTGAGGCCCCGATTAGACGCTGCTTCCTCCAGGAAGCCCCCCGCCCGGGTGGAGGAGCCTCTGCACGGAGCACCCCCAGCCCTGCATCTCCCTCCCGCCACCCCACTTCGATCTGTGTGAGCTCATCTGGTCTGTCAGGCCGCGAGATGGCAGAAGACAGGGCTCCCCCAGGCCTCCATCTGCACCCCAGGGTACTCAGTAGGCCCTGCCCTCTGGGAGGGCAGGACTTAACAGGATGTGGCTCCTGAAACCCACACGTGCAAATACTTTTTCCTGCCTCCACTGTCCTCATAGCAGCCGAGAGAGCCCCACCCTCAGCCTCACCTGGCCCTTCTCCATGAGGCCAAATCCTTTCCCCCTGCAGCCCACCTGCTCTAGGCCATGGCTGAGCTTCTGCCACCAGCCGGTCAGTCCCACCCAACTCCAGCTAACTCTCGGGCTGCTCAGCTCTGAACCACACGTCATCAGCCCTGCCTGAGTCCAGCACAACATAGGCGGTGGAGAAGGCAGTAACAAAATAATCTTAGTAAGGGAGTTCACGAAGCAGGGGTGACAGCTGAAAGCACTTAATCCTATAAACGATCCCACCAGGACCCCATAAAATGAAATGTGTTGTCCTTCCCATTTACAGATGGGAAAACCAAGGCCCAGGGAGCCTGTGTTAGTCTCTTGTTGCTGCCATAACAAATCTCTCGGTGACTTCAAATAGCACATGTGTATGACCTTATGGTTCTGCAAGTCAGAATGCTGAGTCCTTCTGAGACTCTAGGAGCCTGTTTCTTCCTTTTTCCAGCTTCTGGAGGCACCCAAGTCCCTTGGCTCATGGCCCCTTCCTCCATCTTCAAAGCTCGCAGCGTAGCCTCTTCCAGTCTCTTCCTGTGACCCTCCTGCCTCCTTCTCATAGGCCCCTCGAGACTATGCTGGGTCCACTTGGGTCCCTGTGATTATCTCCCCTCTCAAGACCCTTAATCACACTCCACGTCTCCTCTCCATGAAGATGTGCATTCACAGAAGGTGGGGATTAGGAGGGGAGCATTTTGAGGTCAGGCTGTTTCTCAGCCTGCCACGGAGCCCAAGGGACTTGCCCAAGGTCAGAGCCAGAACTTTATCATCATGCCACACCCCTCTTTTCAGTGAAATTTTTCAAAGGTGTGGGACAGGGAACAGAAATGTCACTTCAAGAAATAAAAACTTGAGGCCGAGACCCACTCAGTGCCAGACCCCCATCTTCCCCTCACCCCCGGGAGCCCAGCAGGGATCTCCCCATAGGAGTCCTACAGAAAGGTGCCCACAGGACCTGAGGCCTCTTGTGCTTCTCCGGGTGCAGCCTCCTCTGCAGAGGGGAGAGAGGCTGGGTGTTCTCTGAGCAGCACCTGGGCGGGGCACCTCCCTAGGCCCAGGTGAGCTGAGCTTTGAGTCGGCGTTATTTCCACCTGGGAGCACAACTTCCACAAATCAGGGCCCCCCATCCTGTTCACCAAGGATACTGTGCCCCCGAGCAGAGAGGGGGCTCGCCACGTCTGCCCCCGCTCCCTGCAGGCCAGCACGTGTGTCCGCTCAGCCGGCGCGCCTACATCCTGGACGTGGCCTCGGAGATGGCACAGGTGGACGGCGGCTACGCACTGTGGTTCCGGCGTGTGCTCTGGGACCAGCCGCTCAAATTCGACAACGAGCTCTATGTGACCATGCACTACAACCAGGTCTGCACGTGTGGCCGCTCTGAGGCTCCGGAACCTCTGGGCTCCCCCGGGCTTGGCATCTGAGGCCTTCATGATTCCAGCCCTGAGGCCTCTGGTTCCCA
This sequence comes from Cervus canadensis, assembly GCF_019320065.1. Classification (NCBI taxonomy): domain Eukaryota; kingdom Metazoa; phylum Chordata; class Mammalia; order Artiodactyla; family Cervidae; genus Cervus; species Cervus canadensis. The sequence goes on from NC_057386.1 coordinate 26,392,839, forward strand.
TGTGGGCGTGTCCGTGTCACCCTCACTTCCTAATTCGCAGGCCTCTGTCACCCGGGCCAGCCCGCTCTTCCTGTGTCGCTGCTGGTCCAGGCCCCTCCAGCCAGGCTGCTCAGACAACACGTTTTCAGGCCGTTCTGACCTCTTTCCTCCTGCTCTCCTCCAGCGCTGAGTGCCTCACCTGTCCCGTGCTCAGTAGCATTGTTTTTTGTTTTTTAATATTTATTTATTTGACTATGTCGGGTCTTAGTTTCAGCCTGCAGGCTTAGTTCTGATGAGGCATGTGGGATCTTAACTCCCCGACCAGGGATTGAACCTGTGTCTCCCGACTTGGAAGGCAGATTCTTAAACACTAGACCAGAAGGGAAGTCCCCTGCTATGAAGCTTTGCCCGGCCTTTTCACATTAGGGTGCTGTCACTCCCCTTTTGGACTAGGTCATCTCAGTCAGGGTGATGGTCCTGACAAAGTCGGGGTCTCCCTCGTATGCGGACCCTTGCAGACGCGCTGGGTAGAGACAGCGTGCTTCTCAGAAGCTGGGGCCCCTTTGGGCCCAGCTGTGGCCATTCTGTGTCCAAGGCCTGTCACTGGGCTCTTGTGTCTGTGGGCCAGCCAGCAGCACCCCTGGGACTTGTGGAAACATGACCCGTGGGTCCTGCACTCTGCAGAGCAGGGGCCAGTGCTTCCCCAGTTCCTGTGGCTTCCAAGCCACGGTCCTCCCCGCTCATCATCCAGGTGCTTCTGTCACTGCTCCCCGAAGCCCAGGAAAGTGACCGCCAACCCCGCCCAGAAGTGAGACCCTGGCATGGCTCAGCATCTGTGTCCAGACCTCCCCGGTTGTGTGCCTGGCGCCTGGCCTCCTGCAGCCCCTCACCTACATTCTTCCCGCCCCTGTAGGTGCTGCCTGACTACCTGAAGGGCCTTTTCAGCACCGTGCCGGCTGGCCAGCCCAGCGAGCAGCAGCTGCAGCAGGTGTCCAAGCTGGCTGCGCTGCAGCACCGGGCCAAGGACCACTTCTACCTGCCCAGCGTGTGAGCACACACCCAGCCCTGCCCCACCCCTGAGCTGCCCACCCCCCCTCAGCCCAGCCCGTCCATCTAGGACCCTGCCTCCCAGCAGGACAGGTCACTTCCAACTGGTATTAATAGCTCAGAGAAAACGAATGATAAAATGCATTCAGGATACACAAACTGTGGCCCAGGAAGTATACATGGCCCTGCAGAGAGCGTTGGCCACAGGAATGTCCACTGTGATGGCATCGACAATCTCCAACAGCAGAGGATTCCTTAAATTGTGGGGTGTCAGGTGGCCTTTAAACTGATGTTCTCGAAGTGATGGGACTTCGGTTGTCCCTACACTCTCCAACTTTCTCCTCTTGAAACTCGGGCCCCAAAGAGCTTCTGTGTCTGTGGGTCGTATCTATCGATATATTTACACTATTTGAAATGAAACCAGAAAGAACTTAAAATACTGATTTATTAATGAAAAACAAGGACACTACATATTAATGTTAAGATAAATGTGGACATATGATAATTATAATACAAATAGTGTAAGGTAACATTACGTGTTAATATAAATAAGTCATGAAAACACAAGTGTATTTTCCCAAGAGCTCCAGTGAGAGCAGCTGTACTGCTTCTCCCTTTGCAAATCTCTGTACCATCTGGCTTAATAGCTGACAGCTGGATGCCCATCCCTGCTTCTCGGTCAGTCTGTTGTGACTGCACAGGTCATGCGGTCTCTGCACCTGCACTTGTGAGAGAACGAGGGGGAGGCAGATGACCGCTCAGATTGTTACGGAAGTGACTTTGCCCTCCCAGCCCCTCGACCACACTTTGAGAGCCCCTGCTGTGAATAACCGGAGAAGGCAATGGCACCCCACTCCAGTACTCTTGCCTGGAAAATACCAGGGACGGAGAAGCCTGGTAGGCTGCAGTCCATGGGGTCACTAAGAGTCGGGCACAACTGAGTGACTTCACTTTCACTTTTCACTTTCATGCATTGGAGAAGGAAATGGCAACCCACTCCAGTATTCTTGCCTAGAGAATCCCAGGGACAGAGGAGCCTGGTGGGCTGCCGTCTATGAGGTCGCACAGAGTCGGACACGACTGAAGCGACTTAGCAGCAGCTGTGAATAACTGTAAGAAAGGCAAGTGTGTGGACAGGGTTTGTCCCACTGTAAGGGTGCAACACTTACACCCTTCTGATGCTATGATGTAAGGGAAAGTGGAGGAAGCACATACAGGTGTCACCCAGGCCGGGATGGAGACAGCTGTGGCGCCCTTACTCTTTCTGTGGCATCTGCACATGTCGCCTCTGCAGATGCCCCAAACTGCACTCTAATGTCCCCTCTTGCAGATGAGCAAACTGAGCCCCAGAGACAGGATATGGCTTCCCTAGGCTGGGGCAACCAGGATTCAGACCTGGGGAGGCTGGGTCCAGAGGCCAGGCTCTTACCCAGCAGTGCAGAGAAGGAAAGATGTAGCCCAGAGAGTCTTTTAGGGGTTCCCCTGACATCCCTCCCGTCCCCAGTGTGCAGCCCAGACTGGTACTTGTTGGTATTTTTCAGATGTCCTGAGGCCAGGGCTGCCTTAGGGCAGCCAGCATATGGTCAGGGGAGGCCTGGACAGGTGGGAGTTGAGGGTCCTGGGGGCCATCTGGAGCCCACTGCTCTGCTCTGCTGATCATTGCTGGGGGTTGCTTTGCTGTCCTGATGTTTCCCCCACCCTGTGCTCCCTTCTCACCCCTCTGACCTGGGCTATTCCCCAGGGGGTGGGGGCTACAAAGGACGAACCCATGAGGGGTCACTGTATGACCTTGGATGAGCTGGTGAACTCCTCAGAGCCTGCGTTCCCTTGTCAGCAAACAAGGAGCCCGCTGGTGTTGGCCAGCGGTTACTGAGCACGTGCTGTGTGCCCAGCCCCGCTTGTACCACCGTCTGTCCCCACCCTGTCGTCCGCATTCCCCCAGCGTTCAGCCGTAAGGAGGTTTGGTGGAACCCCTGATGGTCAGCCGGCTTTTCCCTGCCTGCCAGGCGGGAGGCCCAGGGGTACATTCCGGCCCAGCTGTACCGCACCGAGGCCAGCTCGACGTGGCTCCGCCTGCTTGGCCAGCACCGGCAGCAGGTGCAGGCGCTCAGCCCCCACCAGGCCCGTGCCCAGTTTCTGGGTGAGAAGGAGTTGGGCTGGGGAGGGAGTCGTGGGGGCCTGGCTGAGGAGGGTGGTGAGGAGGCCTTTTCCTTTGTACAAAAGTATCTTTGGTGTCAGGTTTCTAAAGGCCTTCCAAGGCCCCACCTAGACTGGGGGGCCCAGCGGGGATGGAGGGAGGTCCAGGGTGGGCAGCAGCACTGGCAGGAGGAGCACCGGGCTGGGGGTTCCTGTGCTGGATGGGCTGTGGAGGGAGGGGTGGGCTAATGCACTGATGAGCCCTGGTCGCCTGACCACCACCCCCAGGCCTCCTCAGCGCCTCGCCCATGTTCGGCTCCTCCTTCTTCCTGGTCCAGAGCTGTAGCACCGCGGCTGTGCCAGCCCCCTGCATCCTCGCTGTCAACCAGAACGGCCTCAACTTCCTCAGCACTGAGACCCACGTGAGTGGCTCAGCCCAGCCCCGCCCCGCCCCGCCCCCCAGGGACATCCAGCTCCACTGCTCACACCTGCGTGACCTTGGGCGAGGCTCCGCCCCCTTCTTCCTCACCTGGGACGATGACGCAGGCTGTTGTCCTGGCGAAACAGGTGAAGCACACCGACCCGAAAAGCCTGTGTGGCTCTACTGGAGCCTCAGCCAAGAAACCATTTCCATGGGTCTGGCCGCCGGATGACCAAGATCAAGGTGCCGGCAGGGTTGGCTTCCTCTGAGACCTCCCTCCTTGCTTGTAGATGGCCATCCTGGCTGAGCCCTCATATGGCACTTTCTCTGGGGTCCGTGAATCCCAAGGTCCTCTTCTCATAAGGACTGGTGGGATGGGAGCCCACCATAGCCTGACTCCCCTCTTCAAAGACCTGTCTCCAGGTTCTGAGGGGGTGGGTCAGGATTTGGGGACACAATGCAGTCCAGACCAAAAGGGACCTGCTACCCCCATTCTTAGTTCTTCTTCAGGGATTGGACCTTGACATGAGGGCTCCAGGGCAAGTGGCTTGTATGGAAACAGTGGAGCGAGGAAGGGAGACCAGGAGGAGGTCACAGCCCAGGGGACACAGCCGGGGTGGGGCCTGTGAGAGCATTTAGGTTCCCACTGTGGGCACGGGGACTCAGTCCAGCGGGGAGCACCAGTCTCAGAGGACGCTCTGTTCTGTGGGTGGGAATGCTGGGGTGTCTGTCTGCTGTGTCCATCTGTCACAAGGGGCCGCTGGCTCTCATCGCTCTGGTTTCTCCTGGGGTGAGCCAGGGAAGCTCTGCATTAGCTCCTGGGGCCAGAAAGAATGCTCCTGGCCAGAGGGGTGGGTGTGAAGGGGTGGGAAGGTCAGGGTACACCGGCATTACCTGGAGCTCAAGCATTTAGAGTGGTGCCTGGTATGCTGCACACGTGTGCGTCATTGTTGAAGTAATGTCACAGATGAGACACTGAGGTCCAGAGAGGTAAAGCTGCTTGCCCTGGGTCACACAGCCAGTCACTGGGGGACGAGTACTTGAACCGGGGTGTCGTGCCCCCTGCGTATCTGTCCCTTAGGGCAGGGGTACCAGTAGGTGAGACTGTCCCACCCCCAAGCCCGTCTGCTCCCCATCCCCCCCAGGAGCTGATGGTGAAGTTCCCCCTGAAGGAGATCCAGTCGACGCGGACCCAGCGGCCCACAGCCGGCTCCAGCTGCCCCTATGTGGAGGTCGCACTCGGGGACGTCACTGCCCAGCACACTGTGCAGCTGCAGCTGGAGCAGGTGGGCCCCCGGGGGGTTGCCCAGCCCCCCACTCCCGAATTCTGCACACTAGGCTCTCCTCGGCCCAGCCAAGTTCTGGGGAGCATCCAGCCCAGCGCAGGGGACAGAGCTAAGCCCATACTACACAGACCTGCCGGTTTCAAGGTGGTCTTGGAGAGGCATCTTGATGGTGGGATCCTAGAAATGAGGGCCCAGATTGTTTGCAGAAGAATAAGGTGTTCGATGGGAAACTGGGGAGGTCCTAACTGTCCTTGAATATAAAGCTGAGAACCTGGGCCCTCCTCCCGAGGGCACTTGGGAGCCATAGAAGGTTGCTAGGAGGGCAGGGACATGGGCAGTTCACCTGGGCTAAGGCTTGGAGGCTGGACTGTGGGGCCGGGGCTTGACAGATGGAGAGTGGGGTTTCCCTGTCCTGGGCCTTCTCCCTTTGCAGCACCCGTGGGTGCTCCTCAAAAGCCAAGTCCTCTATGTCAGCCAGTTCCACGTCCCATAGCCCCCAGGGTAGGGCCAGACCAGTGTTCTCACCTGCTGGAGAGGGGGCTGAGGTCCAGAGAAGGGGCTGAATGGGGCTCGGCCCACCTGTCTGTCCTTGCCAGCCCACTGCACCCCTCAAGATGTGGGCCCAGAACTCCCCCACCCCAAGCCAGGGCCTGCATTAGTTGGGCTGCTTTCCAGGGCACGAGACAGGGGCTCCCACCACCCTAGCCCTGCCCCTGAGGGTCAAGGCCAGAGCATGACCCCTTGCCACCCCCCACCACCCCTGCCATGTTCCTTGGGGAGCCTGTGACTGGGGATCAGTCTGCTTCCCACCACCCCCCAGTCCCGTTCCCGCTGAGGTCACCCTGATCCTGGCCTCACCTGGACTCAGCCTGTTTCCTGGACTCCCCCAGAGACCCCACCTCTTCGGACCTGCCCATCTGTTGCTTTCTGGGCCCTTTATGGAGCCCCCTCCCCTGGACGACCTCTTAACTGGTGCAAGGCCGGGACCTCCCCCCAGGACCCCTCTGCCCTAAGGCTTCCACAGCTGCTCTGCAAGACAGCCTCCTATTTCTCTCTCCCTCAGTGTCATTCTTGGAGGCCAATAGGCCTCTGCCCTCACCTCCAACCCTCGCAGACCCTTGGGCCCCAACCCAGCAGTCCTTCTCGTCCCTACCCCCTCCTCTTTTTACCTCTGTGATCTCAGCTCCCCTGACCCCTTGTCCCCTCCCTGCCCCAGAACACCCTCCCATTGCACTCGCTGTCCCCTCTGCCTGGGACACGCTCCCCCTGTATCACAGGGCTTCTTCCCTCCCTTTATTCCAGTTTCAGCACAAACATCACCTCCTAGAAGCCTCCCCTGATCCTCCTGATAATTCACTCTCTCTGCCTCAGTAGGTCTCATATGGCTTGGAAGTCACTTTATTATTGGTTCTCAGGTTGTCCATCTCCCCATTAGAACGTGAGCCCCAAGAGGGCCAGGCTGTGTCCACATGGTGTCCATAGCACAGCGCCCAGTGTGTAGTGGATGCTTAGGAAGTGGCTGGATGGAGGAGGAGGAGGAGGAAGAGGCAGTCTTTCTGGCTTCTCCACTTGGTTGCAGCATCCCCCTCCCCCTGCCCACGGGAGCCCTGAGGCTGGGGCCCAGTTCATTCTAGGCCGTGGGTACCAGGTGTTAACCGTGGCAGCTCATTTATTGACAGGGCTAATAGTTTTTAAATGTGAAGGATTTACATATCGTGAAGTCTCATGTCATCCTCACCACGGCCCTGTGAGGCAGGCCCTGGGAAACCGAGACCCCAGGGGCAAGGCCGCTGAGGGTGATGGAGGTGCAATAAGTGGCCCAGGTTACATGCAGCAGAGCTGGTGAATGCATGGGTCTCCACCTGGCTCATCCCTTCCCACCTGCAGCTCAGAATTCCTTTCCAGCTGCCAGAGCTTTTCCTGGGGCCCTGAGGAGGTGGGGATGAGGGTGGGGCCCCAGTACTGGGAGAGTCTGGCCTCCACCTCTCTCCCAGCCATGGGAGAGCTGGGGAGTGCTGACTCACGTCTGTCCTGCAGGGCCTGGAGCTGTGTCGAGTGGTGGCCGTACATGTGGAGAACCTGCTCAGTGCCCGCGAGAAGCGGCTCACGCTGCCCCCCAGCGAGATCACATTACTCTGATCCAACCCCCAGGCCCCCTCTGGCAGGAGGCTGGCTGTGTGGTCCCAGGGGAGCTATCGGGTCAGAACCTTAGGGGAGACCAAGAGGCAGGAGGTGGAGAAGCCCAAGTCCCCAGGAACCTGAGAAGACCAACTGAGAGTTGGGATGGAGTTACAGCATGCAAACCTGGGGTCAGATAGCCGGAGGAACCTCCAAAGACTGACCAATGGGCCCTCCTGCCACCTATCACTGTGGCCCTGCCCTGACCCCTGCTGCGGCATGGTAGCCCCACACCAGAAGCCTAGGCAAACTGAACCTGCTTTTGCTTCTCCTGGGGTCTGATGTTCAAATCTGCTCCATCTCCCTGTCCTAGCCCCTCATTTGTCCTCCCCCCCATCCCAGGTGCCCTCTGTACTGCTGCTGAGCTTGGATTCATGGCTCTTGGTCATTTCAGTGCAAATAAAAGGTTCATCTGGCAGCCTTTTCTCATATAGTTGTTGTTGTTCAGTCACTCAGTCATGTTTGACTCTTTGCGACCCCATGGACTGCAGCATGCCAGGCTTCCCTATCCATTACCAACTCCCGGAGCTTACTCAAACTCATGTCCATTGAGTCAGTGATACCATCCAACCATCTCATCCTCTGTTGTCCCCTTCTCCTCCCGCCTTCAATCTTTCCAAGCATCAGGGTCTTTTCCAGTGAGTCAGTTCTTTGCATCAGATGGCCAAAGGATTAGAGTTTCAGCTTCAGCATCAGTCCTCCCAATGAATATTCAAGACTGATTTCCTTTACGATTGACTGAATGGATCTCCTTGCTGTCCAAGGGGCTCTCAAGAGTCTTCTCCAATACCACAGTTCAAAAGCATCAATTCTTCGGCGCTCAGCTTTCTTTATAGTCCAACTCTCACATCTATACATGACTATTGGAAAAACCATACCTTTGACCAGACAGATCTTGTTGGCAAAGTAATGTCTCTGCTTTTTAATATGCTGTTTAGGTTGGGCTTCCCTTGTGGCTCAGCTGGTAAAGAATCCGCCTGCAACGTGGGAGACCTGGGTTCGATCCCTGGGTTGGGAAGATCCCCTGGAGAAGGGAAAGGCTACCCACTCCAGTATTCTGGCCTGGAGAATTCCATGGACTATACAGTTCATGTGGTCACAAAGAGTTGGACATGACTGAGCAACTTTCACTTCACTTTCTAGGTTGGTCATAGCTTTTCTTCCAAGGAGCAAGCATCTTTTAATTTCATGGCTGCAGTGATGTTGCACCCCGCCAAAATAAAGTCTGTCACTGTTTCCATTGTTTCCCCATCTCTTTGCCATGAAGTGATGGGACTGGATACCATGATCTTAGTTTTCTGAATGAGTTTTAAGCCAACTTTTTCACTCTCCTCTTTCACTTTTATCAAGAGGCTCTTTAGTTCTTCTTCGCTTTCTGCCATAAGGTTAGTGTCATCTGCGTATCTGAGGTTATTGATATTTCTCCTGGCAATCTTGATTCCAGCTTGTGCTTCATCCGGCCTGGCATTTCACGTGATATACTCTGCATATAAGTTAAATAAGCAGAGTGACAATATACAACCTTGACATACTCCCTTCCCAATTTGGAACCAGTCTATTTTTCCATGTCTGGTTCTAACTGTTGCTTCTTGACTTGCATACAGATTTCTCAGGAGGCAGGTCAGGTGGTCTGGTATTCCCATCTCTTGAAGAATTTTCCACAGTTTGTTGTGATCCACACAGTCAGAGGCTTTGGTGTAGTCAATAAAGCAGAAGTAGATGTTTTTCTGGAACTCTCTTGCTTTTTTGATGATCCGACAGATGTTGGCAATTTGATCTCTGGTTCTTCTGCCTTTTCTAAATCCAGCTTGAACGTCTGGAAGTTCTTGGTTCACGTACTGTTGAAGAGTAGCTTGGAGAATTTTGACATTACTTTGCTAGCGTGTGAGATGAGTGTTTCCCCATCTATTTGCCATGAAGTGATGGGACTGATGCCATGATCTTAGTTTTCTGAATGTTGAGTTTTAAGCCAACTTCTTCACTCTTCTCTTTCACATTCATCAAGAGGCTCTTTGGTTTCTCTTTGCTTTCTGCCATAAGGTTGGTGTCATCTGCATATCTGAGGTTATTGATATTTCTCTCCGCAATCTTAATTCCAGCTTGTGCTTCATCCAGCCCAGCTTTTTTTTTTTTTTTTAGTTCTACAAGTTTATTGCTACCAACCCATCTCCCTCCACCCTCGTGCACACATGCTCAGTCATGTAACCCCATGGACTGCAGCCCACCAGGCTCCTCTGTCCATGGACTTTTCCAGTCAAGAATACTGGAGTGGGTTGCCATTTCCTTCTCCACCAGCCCTGCATTTTGCATGATGTACTCTGCACGTAAGTTAAATAAACAGGGTGACAATATACAGCCTTGACATATTCCTTTCCCAATGTGGAACTAGTTCATTGTTCCATGTCCAGTTCTAACTGTTGCTTCTTGACCTGAGTACAGATTTCTCAGGAGGCAGGTAAGGTGTTCTGGTATTGCCATCTCTTGAAGAATTTTCTACAGTTTGTTGTGATCCACACAGTCAAAGGCTTTAGCATAGTCAATAAAGCAAATGTTTTTTTGGAATTCTGTGTATTCTTTTCTGGAATACGGTTGTTGAGTGGAAACTGTTGTTGAGTTGGAAAATGAGCCTGAGGGAGGCGGCAGGAGTCGGAAGCCCAGTTATGCTCCTGAACAGAGCTGTCAGCAGAGACATCCATCCTTACCTCTCCCTGTAGGGCCCTGTCTCCCAACCTTGCCCCACTTTGGGTAGTCCCAACCCCAGGTCCTTGTCATGGGATGGGTCACACAAGACTTGAGAGTGGTATAGTAGAAGGGGAGATGTCCCACATGTCAGTGGCTGAGGAGGCAGAAGTCTGGGAAAAGGCTTCCCAGAGAATGGGATGTTGGGGTTGGGTTTTGAAGGATAAGTAGGAGTTTGCTAGGAATAGATGGAGGAGAGGAAAATGAATATTCTAAACAGAGAAAATAGTGTTTACTCCTTACTGTATCCTTCAAAGCTTAGGACAATGCCTAACACAGAGTAGGTGCTTACAAAATATGTCACATGAATGAAAGAACTGAATGAATGTTGATGGAGAGTGCTAGTGCTTTGAGGAACTTGTTGGGGAGTGGAGCACTAGGCTTGGGAGAGGAAGACTGAAGGGGTGTGTGGGGTCATAATTGGCTGGAGCCATAGTGTCAGAGGAAGGATTTATTTATTCATTCAGTAGCTATTAAGCATCCACTGCATACTAGGCAAATGCCAGGCACTGGGAGTTGGTCACAGTCGCTCATAGTTAGTGGCTCTGCCCAGGTGAAAGGTCTCTTGGGTTGTAGAATGCAAGCATGCCATGTGAGTGAGGCCCCAGCTGAAGTGCATGGAACAGGGAGGAGCCTCCGGGCCCATCCCAGGGCACACTGCAGATTCATGTGCTGGGTGGTCACAGGTCTGAGTTGTGAGAGGTTTGTCACACAGAATCAGATAACCAGAACACCGGAGCTTTGGAATTTCAGGATATGGGCCTTAAGGGTGAGGCTCCTGTTTTTTCAGCTCTTCTGGTGCTTCCATGGTTGCAGCAGCAGGTCGAGCCCTTGTCAGAGCTAACGACCCCAAGAGGTAGAGTGGGAAAACTCAGGGGTGGCAGGAGAGTCAGACCCCTCTGTGTCCCCCAGACCCAGGAAGACAGGAACTCTAGGAGGTCATGGGGAGAGCAAGAACCGAAGGAATCCAGCCCCGGGTGCCCGGCCTGGTGTGGGATGAGAACAGGAGACACATCTGGGAGGCCTGGGAGCCTGATACTCTGTCCTGTCTTCGTGGGGTAACTGAGACCCCAGAGGTAAAAGGGGCCACCAATTGGCCTGGCCTAGAGGCAAACACCGGAGAAGGCAATGGCAACCCACTCCAGTGTTCTTGCCTGGAGAATCCCAGGGACGGGGAAGCCTGGTGGGCTGCCGTCTATGGGGTCGCACAGAGTCGGACATGACTGAAGCGACTTAGCAGCAGCAGCAGCAGCAGAGGCAAACACAGGGAGTCTCGTTCCAGAGCTTTTCACTTCCCACTGAGGCTCATATGAGAGACAGGAAGGCCCTGGCTGCAGAGCATGGGAAAACCACCCTGAGGGGGTGTCTGGGAGCCCTGGAAGAGGAGGTGACTCCCACGTTTGCCCAGTGAGTGGAGCACTGGGGGGCTCTGGCAGGACTTTCTGAAGACTGAGGTAGTGAACTCCCTACCACCAGGTGTGTGAGCAGAGTCCGATGCCCCCTCTTGGAGGGTGGTTGAGAGGTGGGTGCTGGGCTTCTAAAGGGCCTGAGCCCTTGCAGCCACACTGCCAGTATGCAGGTAAAGGGGCCCTACCCAAGCCATCACCTAGAATGGCCCAGACAGGACTGGAGCCCAAGCCTAGCTCCCTGGCCAGTGGCCTTGCCCACTGGCCACCTTCTCACCACGTGCAGCTACCTTCTTGCCACTATTACAGGCAATGCCCACCAGCTCGGGTCAGAAAAGGGCAGGAGCCATTCCCTACAGGCTCCGTGCCTGTCCTGTCTCCCTTACACCTGCTGCTGCTCGCAAGGGGGTTAGAGCCACAGTCCCAGGTGTCCAGGCCTTCCCATCCCACTGGCCCTGCTGGCCTGGCCTTGCCAAGTTACCCCACGACAGGCCCCACTTCCCAGCAGAGACCGTTAGGCCCTCAGTTTAGGACGTGCAAACAGGCCCAAAATGGAGGCCAGTAGTCCTCTCTGCTTAACGGACAGGATATGGGACTGCATCTCATCCGCGCACCCACCGCACGTGTGGGCACTGATGTCACTCCCGCCTCCAGAGCTTGTCGGGGTCCTAAGCCGGAGGTAATGGTTCAAAAACACTCCTGCCGGGTCGCAGGGTCCTGAGCTCAGGCCCTGACCAGCCGGGGACGGTGGGTGGAGAGGGCGCAGGGACAATGGGGAGGGCGCACAATGGTCAGAAAGGAGAGACTACGAAACCCAAGATGCATTTCATTCAAGAGAAAAATCTGGGGAGGCTGCTAGAAGAGTGAACCAAGCCTCCAAAAACCACAATGAAGGCGCGGGTGGGAGGGACTGGCCCAGGAGCGTGACCACGCGAGCAGGCCTGCGGGTCAGGCGGGGCCTGGAGGGTCTGAACAAAGGGCTAGGCGCCCGGTAGAGCGGCGACTCCCGGGTCCGAGGCCCGCGCTCCAGTCCCGGCTCCCCGCCATCCCCAGGGCACCCTGCCCAGGAGAGCCGCGCACGCGCGGCCGCCTGGACGTGACTCGGGCAACGTCCACGCGGGGAGGGGGCGAGGGGGGTGGCATCTGCGGCGGCAGCCATCGGACAGGGCGCTCGGCCGGGGCTCTCGACCCAGGAATCTTGAGAGTTCCCTTGCGCGCAAACGGCTTCACTTCGGTCGCTTCTCCACTCAGGCACTCATTTAGCCACCCGGTCATCCTTTTAGGGGTCCTTACATCCCGCCCGCGGCGAATTAGGGGGACGGACGCAGTAGCCAAGGCGACCGTCGGATGGACAGGCACGCGCGCCAACCGGCTTCCGGAAGCTGCCGTCTGGTCCCGCCCGGCCTGTGGCGGGTGGCCCAATGACAGAATCGGAAGCGCCAAAGGGGCGGTGCCCGGGGAGCCTTGCTTGTGGCGGTTCCCCGGTGATTGCGTGCTGTGGGCTGAGGCGATTTTGGGCGTTCGGATGATGCCGTGACGCAGCGTGGCGACAGCGTTGGTGGCGTGAGCGCATTCCTGTGGAGGGAGCCCTTCGGCCGCGTGGGTGGCGGGGCGAGGAGGCAGGCTGCTGTTTGGGGCGCTCGCGGACCCCTTCAGTGGGTGGGGGAGGGGCGGCGGACGGCGAGCGGTCTTCGTCTGCGCGTGCGCGTACTTCTCCGCTGACCCGGCTGCACGCACGCGCATGCTCTGTGCGCGCGGAGCCGCGGTGGCCGGCTGTACTGCGCGTGCGCTTGGAGCAGCCCGCTGAGGAGCGGCGCTGGCGGACGTCGGGCGGGCGGCCGTGACGTCGTGAGGAGCGCTTTAAAGTGCGGGCCGGGCCGGGCGTCTGAGGGTCCGGCCGGGAGTCGGGCCGAGCCTCCGCGGCCGCCCTGCGCGGCATGAGGCCCTGCCGGCGCTCCTGCCCCCCCGGACGCGGAGGAGGAGGGAGCCCCGTCGCCCCCGCCGCCGCATGACCCGCAGCCCCTGAGGCCGCCCCTCGACGCCCCAGCCGGGCCGCGCGGCCTCGCTCGCGGGCCTGGCGCTGAGGGCCCCTGCGGCCAGGGGCCCGGGCGCGTCCCCCAGAGCCATGCCCGGCCGCCCCGCCCGCAGCGGAGGGCCCTAGAGCTGCGGCGCGGGCCATGGCGGCCGCCAGCGGCTACACGGACCTGCGGGAGAAGCTCAAGTCCATGACGTCCCGGGACAACTACAAGGCGGGCAGCCGAGAGGCCGCGGCGGCCGCTGCCGCCGCCGTGGCTGCTGCCGCCGCCGCCGCCGCCGCGGCCGAGCCCTACACGGCGTCCGGGGCCAAGCGCAAGTACCCCGAGGACTCGGACCCCGAGCGCAGCGATTTCGAGGAGCAGCAGCTGCAGAAGGAGGAGGAGGCACGCAAGGTGAAGAGCGGCATCCGTCAGATGCGCCTGTTCAGCCAGGACGAGTGCGCCAAGATCGAGGCCCGCATCGACGAGGTGGTGTCCCGCGCAGAGAAGGGCCTGTACAACGAGCACACTGTGGACCGGGCTCCGCTGCGCAACAAGTACTTCTTCGGCGAGGGCTACACGTACGGCGCGCAGCTGCAGAAGCGCGGGCCCGGCCAGGAGCGCCTCTACCCGCCCGGCGACGTGGACGAGATCCCCGAGTGGGTGCACCAGCTGGTCATCCAGAAGCTGGTGGAGCACCGCGTCATCCCCGAGGGCTTCGTCAACAGCGCCGTCATCAACGACTACCAGCCCGGCGGCTGCATCGTGTCCCACGTGGACCCCATCCACATCTTTGAGCGCCCCATCGTGTCCGTGTCCTTCTTCAGCGACTCCGCGCTCTGCTTCGGCTGCAAGTTCCAGTTCAAGCCTATCCGGGTGTCGGAGCCCGTGCTTTCCCTACCGGTGCGCAGGGGGAGCGTGACTGTGCTCAGGTAACCGCCTGGGAAGAGGGGGCGGCCACGGGAGCCTGAGCTTTCCGTCTCTGACCCCGGCTTTTGTGTGCGGGGCGGGGGTGGAGGCGGGGAAACGGGGCCTGCGTATAAAATGCGGGCGGTAAGAGCTGCGGAGCTAGAAAACTATCTCCAGGGCACCTTTGTTGAGTCGAGGAGTTGACCCGAGAACTAGTCTAAAGGTATTTTTCCAGAAGGCTAATTTTAAGAGTCTCTTAACGTTCTTGATTTGAACAAGTCACTTTTCCATTTGGGGTCTCCAGCTCCAAGTGTGTGTGTTTTTAAGAAAATCAGTTGGAATTACTGCCTAACAGTCATCCCAAACTTGCAGTTTCTGGTCTGCTTAACCAGAGGATTTGTAACAGAGGAGATCCTCACAGAGGAAGGCCCCAGGAGAATTTAACTGATGGTGCTCTCCATTCCCAGGAGGGGGAGTGGCTGCCCTGGAGCTGAACACATCAGTTGTTGGGCCAGGAGAACAGACTTAAAACGCAGCCCCGTTTGGCTGCAGGAGAGCCCACTGCTGCTTTGTAAGATGTGGTGCCTGTAATCAGGACCAGATGAAACACAGTAAAGCTTGTCTTTTTACCTGGTGTTGGGCTGTGTAGTTGTGTCAGCACAACTTGGGCTCTTGGCCTGTTTTCAGTCCAGGATCCTGCTGAGAATTACCTCAGTTCCCCTGTCCCCTGGAGGAGATTGCCTTCTGGAACACCTTTGCTGTTTCTATGAAGCAGAAAATGTATTTGAAAGCTGCCTCTTTCCGGTTCTGAAACAAGCACATCTAGCAATGTACTTAAGTAATCCCCAAAACCTCTTAGGAGATCTAGATTGCAGCTATTCACAGCGGCTTGGTTGACCACCAGATTCTAGTGCAGGATCAGGACACACTGTGGTTTTGTTGTGAGCCGCTTTACCTCTGAAGTTCAGTCAGTGCCATAGGCCCACGGTCATGGGTAGAAACAGGGTTGCTGGAGTCCTCTTAAAGGCAAGTCTTCTGTGTTCATTCAGGGGAGCAGCAGAGGCTGCTTCCCATTCTAGGAATGGCGGCAGAGCTGGGTGATACCAAGGTCTTCCCATGGGAAAGTTAGTAGCAGCGGAAGCAGTGCTTTGGCTCCATTGTACATCAAAAGATAAGAGGGCCACTTACCTCTCAGGTGCCCACTTGTCCCCTGGACCCTCAGCTTCTCTGTGTGGTGCTTGCAGATTGAAGTCTTAGTGGAGCCCTGTAGGATGGGATTTCCAGGGCAGACTCTCCCAGGTGGCCTGCTGTGTGAGGCAGTTTGGTGTCTGACTTCACTGAAGGGCTCTCTGTCCTAAAAGGGTTTCACTCAAGGGCCATTTGGTCTCTTAATGGTATACTAGTGTCCCACATAATCACAGAATCTCTGGGTTATCAGCTCAAGGTCTCACAGTGGTCTGATGTGTAAAATGTGGGGGCATAAGAGGCAGTTTGTGACTTTTGAGAGTCTCCCTTCCTCCCACACACGCACTCCCTGTATTGAAGAAAAGTTTCAAGTTCTTAAAGTGCAGGTCTGTTAGTGATCAGCAGCAGGATTGCATCACCAGGAAAATTTTCTTCATCTTTTCCTTAGAAGAGTATACAGTCCTGAGGCTTTCCCAGTCCCTTCCTCCTGGGTTCTGACTTGGCTGAGGAGTCAGTGTGGGAGGCTCAGCCCTGTCCTGAAAAGTGCTGCCCCAGGGCTTTGAACCCAGCTGTCCTCTCATTTGCTTTGGCATCTTGTGGGCGTTCTCTGAGCCGGCTTTTACGCCTGTAAGTGGGGTTGATGCCAACTTCCAAGGCCTGTTAGAACTAAATCTGGTGATTTAGTGTCTCCAACAGGGCCCGGCACTAGGTGGGCCCTTACCCGGGTGCTTTCATACACAGGATGACAAGTGTTCCCCTGCTTCTTGTGGGAGAACCTTAAACCGCTCTTGGCCCAGGGGAGGCCACAGACGGTTAGTGACAGCCTAGGAAGGTAACTGCAGGAATCCACTCTGGAGGGTGAAAGCTTTCAGGAGGAAGTCAACAGCAGCTTGAACAGTGACTTGGAGGTGACTGCGAGTAAGCCAGGCAGAGAAGGTGTGGGCGGAGGGAGCGCTTGGGAAGTGGCTGTAGGTCAGGGGCTATGGCTTGAGGCTGACTAGGGGCAGATGGCGCTCATTATAGTCCTCAGAGCCAACCTGGACCTGAGGGTGAGGGCTCTGGTGCGGCTGCCTCGATGAAGCTCTAGGTCCGAGCTTCTCAGCAGCAGTGCTGTTGGCATCTGGGCCGGTTCATTACCTGTTGATGGGGGCTGTCTTGTGTGGAATGTTTAGCAGGATCCCTGCCTTCTGTCTACTGGTGCCGGAAGCACCTTCTGTGACAGTGAAGAACATCTCTAGGTGTTGCCCTATATCTCCCGTGGGTGGAATGTTCCCCAGTGGAGAGCCACTACTCTTGGGCTCTAGACACCCCCACTAATTTAAGTTCTCCAGCACCTGCTCGCTTAGCTTTCTCAGCTTGCTTGCTGTGCAGGTGGGTGAACACCTGCCTGTTGGTAGTGACTCTTCAAGTCCTGCTTGGGCTCTTCCCCAGGTTGGTGGGAGGGGAGCTTGCATGCACTTCCCAGTGTGTATCCCAGCCCAGAGCTGTGAGCTGCCCATAGGAAGGGGCTGGTGAAGACAGTGGTTCTCTACAGATGCGGAGGGTTTTTGTCACTCTCATCTGACTCAGAATTGTGTTGTTCATGGCAGTGGGGGGGTGTACCTGTCCAAGGCAACATGGCAGGAGTAGTTTTTTATTTAGCAGCAGTCGGCATGGATTTCAGTGTGTGGCAAACATTGATTCAGCAGTGTCCAAAAGTGGGCATTTAGAGCAAGGCCTCACAGACCCTTCTGGAAGTGCTTTTGTAACCTTTCCATGTTGGGCCTCAATAGGTCCTCTCTTAATGTGGTTCTCTAGGGAAATAAATATCTTTTATCTCTTCTTTATGTATCAGTTTATCCCATATTCCTTCTCCTGTTCTCTGTACAGTAAATGAGAGATTAAGACAGATTTCATTTGGATTAACTGGAATAATTACAAGGCTAATTGCTTACTTGCGCTATTTTTAATCACTGCTTCTTGGGTTGTGGTTGTGGTGGCCACATGCCGGAAGACCCAGGCCTGTCTGAGATGGCAGGGTCGCCCAGCCACAAGACATGCTGCGGTGAGCACAGCCTGTGACCTCCAGATAACAGTTGATGTTGGGTGGAGTGGGCACCCTGTCAGTTCTGGGCAGAGGACTGATTTTGTTCAGCTGGTTGAAAGCAAAATTTAGCTTTCTGGCTTAAAATAGTCGGGAATGTAGGGCAGATAGGTCTGGGCCACATCTCTTGTGTGGAGTCTTCTGATTCCATGAGAGGGGGAGGGACCTCAGGAGGAAGTCAGGGCTGTTTATTCTCAGGAGGAGTTCTGGACCAGGGGTGTTGGCTGGCTTTGGTTGTCCCAGGCTTGACTAGAAGGCAGAGGGCAGCAAAGGGAAGGAAGCAGGCGGGCTGGTGACAGTCTCAGTCATGAAGCTTAGCGGAAACTCTAGAGAGCCGTTTTCAGCTGGGCAGTTGGTATGTGGCCGTTGCTGGGATCTGATGCTAGCTACTCAGAGGCAGAGGTTCACCTTTGAAGACTTCTCTGGGAGTGGTGGGAACACCTGTATCCTTTGCTGAGGTCAGTGAGGCCCCCCAGACAGACTGGGAAACACAGATGGGCTTTTCTTCCTCTCCCTCCCCACCACGCTCCACCCAAAAAGCAAAAACCAGTGTAGTGGTGACACTGAAACGAGTTTGATTAGAGTTCCAGTGCCACCACTTTAGCTGTTTGCCTTTGGGCAGATTGCTTAATCTCTCTGGCCCTTAGTTTGCCTCTGCATTGTAGGGCTCTTGACATCCTAGAGCTGTTATGGAAGATTGACTCTCTTTCACACCACTGAAGCTTGAGGTTTTGGTGGAGTGTCTGAAGATGAGCTGCTTCTGTGCTCAGCTATGTTCTATTTATACCTTGATGTATACAGAACTGGGACTTGGAGCGGGTTGACTGCTTTCGTTCTGGGTTCAGAAAGCCCCAGGACTGCTTCATCATACTGGCTATGTGTCTTCTAGGGGGTTCACATGTGGTTATAACTTGAACCTGAGCTCACAGTTCTGCTCCTGTGCCCAGGAGGCTGGCCTGCTGCCCCTCCCTTCCCCCCGCCCCAAGCCTCAGGGGTTTCTTCTAGACCTCTCACAGGTGAGGCAGGTTCATGAGGACTGCCAAAACAGCTAGCCCCCATTGGAGGGAGGCTGTCATCAGGCAGTCCCTCCATCTCTGGTTCTGTCTGCCCTGGGCAAAACACATAGGAGATGGGGAATGGCAGCCTCCTTGGAACTGTGCCTTAATAATTCTGTGTGCAGGGCTGTCCCCTTGAGGAGAGGTATGCAGTCCTGCACAGTCCCTTATAAAGAGTCTTCCAGACTCCTCCTTTGACCTGCACCTAATCCTCTGAGGACGGACTGACTTACCGCAGTCTCTGAGTCTCCAAAGCAATAGAAACGTTGAGCTCAACACAGATATCATTTAGTATCTGCTGCATGTAGAGATGTGGAAGGCCTTTGCAGAGCTTTGTCTTGTAGGGAAGACAGTTGCCACAGCCTGAACAGTAGTAGTCAAGAGATTTGGGTGAGCGGTTTGGGGAAACCCAGCCTAGAGAGTTGAGCAGAGCTTCCCAAGGGAGGAGAGGCTCTTGAAGAATCACTCTAAGGTGCAGCGTGGTGGGTGGCAGCCAGGCTCTGGCTCTGTGTGCTGGTGGTGCACTGGTCACTGCTGCGTAGAGAGGGCCGTGAGGGGCCCTGTCCAGGCGCATACCATCCCGAGGTGCTTTCTCCTCTCCCTTCCCCGTGAAAACAAAAGGGTGGGAGGTGCCAGCACTTTTCTTCATGCCAAGGGTAGGACTGGACCCAGGGCATATTAAATTTCAAGTTGGCGGAATGGGACTTTCAAACAGTTTCTCTTGTAGCAGATAGGTTCCTTGGCAGTAAATAACCTTCCGTGGTCTCTGCTGAAATTCAGACTGAAGAGCTTCCATAGATCAGGACTATGAGCCTCCCACTTCCAGTGCAGCCTGATACTGAGGAGGGGTCAGTAGGTTGTGTCATAGCTGCCAGAAGTTCTGAAAAACCACTGCTAGTGAGCTGTTGAGGTGGAGTCCGTGCAGTCCCACCTCTGTCGTAGTTCTGAGGTTGGGCTGGGTGGCAGGAACCTGGCCTGGCTTGCTCTTCTTTCTGAAGCCTTTGGGAGGTGGGGACAGGTAAAATTTGATCAGCTTCTGTGTTATGGAATGCAATTCCTTGTTGAAAATGAGAAGTCGGGGCCCTTGGCAGCTCCTATAGCCAAGTCAGACAGGTTAGTAACACTAACCTGTTAACACAGGTTAAGTCTTCCTGTTAACACAAGGAAGGTTGTCTGCAGCCTGTACTGCAGATCTTGGCCATAGAGATGTGCCTTGGATTGCTTTTGGGAAAGTCCTGGATTTACATGGGACTGTCTCACAGACTGTACCTGTGCTTCCGCAAAGTGGAGTGACAAGAGAGTACAGGATGAGGTCTAGAGCTCCCAGCTCTGGGAGTGGGCCCAGGAGGCCTCTGCTGCAGGCAGAGTCTGGATCTAGGTGGTCCAGGGCCCCTGGCTTGTGTCAGCTGTTTGGTAAATGTGGACGCCAGGCACCCCACATTGTCTAACTGAATTCTCACAGTCATCTTGCTGGTGGGCCTCCCACTACTCCTCTCCAGGGTGCCAACCAGGAAGACCTAGGACATAATTCTGCTGGATGAGAGGAGGCACTGACCTCTTTTTAAAATCTTATCATGAGTCACCACTAAGGAGTCATAAGTCACAGAACACAACCACACCAGCACCTGAGAACCTACTGCTGTCCCTGCACATGGAGGCACTGAGGGTTCAACCCAGCATGCAGCTCAATTGAGGTGACAGAGCTCAGGTTCTTCTTGGGTCTCTTCAGCTTCTCCATCCTGTGTGGCATTTCTCTCTGGGCCTCCAGATATTAATAGGTGTTATTTGAGAGAATGTTCTTTGGTCAGTGCTCAGTTAGACGAAGTCAGCAGATTCTTTTTGCGGTAGTAATTCTCAGATCCTTTAACGTACCAATGCTTTTTTAAACTCATCAGTGTTTTCAGATTGATTTGACTGTGGATACTTGTCTGTAGTTTCTTGTGGGACTGTTATTTACAGAGAAAATTGAAAAACTGGCTGAGGAGCAGCTCAGAGGGGAAAATTCCTAACATAAGGGTCCTTTCCTCTGCCTTCCACATGGCTTCATATCAGATCTTCGTATCAGGCGTGGTTCTTTCTTGGACTTCATTTGCTCTTGCATCCAGTTCTTGCCCAAGTGGGGGTAACCTGGCCATTTTGAGAAGTCCTTCAGAGGCCTGCTGTGTTTCTGACAGCTGAGAAGGAGCTGACTGGCTGCTGAACACAGGATGGTGGGGGGCAGCCAGGGGCCCCTGAGTAGGAGGAGGCGGCCTGGGGCTGGGTGTCTTTCTGGGTGTGGCGCTCCCTGTGCTCAGTTGGGTAACTCGGGGTGGGGGTGCCTTTTGGCTGCTAGGCCCCCAGTGAGGGCATGTGCTCAGGGAGCCAAGTTTGCTTCTAGAGTTCCAAGTTGGAGAGACATTAGCTGTGAAGAGGACAGCCATCTACCCACACTCACTGGTCTGAGCAGTTTTTAAAAATCATGTAGCTTGATGAAAATAAATAGATACTTGAGTGTGATGGGAATTCTTAAAACATTCCAAACACAGCTGTCATCAAGATTTTGGATCCCCTAAAAAGAAGGCTATGGAAAGCTTTTTTTCCAAGTAGACAAATTCTCTTTTTGCCGTAGTTCTCTCTGGTGACTCAGTGCTGTCAGCGTCTGTTTTGGTCTCCTCTGCCAGCCCAGGGGTAGGGTGGGGGGAGGGGATGTGGTTCTTCTCCCCATGGTCTAGCCTGAGTCACTCTGCCTGCCTCCAAAGCCACTCAAGGTGTGCCCTCTTGGGGGCCCTTTGAAAGGTCTTCTTGCTTGTGCAAGGAGATTTTCTTCTGGGCTTCTGCTTCAAGACCTACCTTTTACCTCATCCCAGGTTTTCCTCAATGATTTCTGGGTAGAAATATCATGAAACTTAACACGTTATTTCCTTCCATGTAGATCTTTGGACCTCTTAAGTAAGGGGGCGGAGGGTGGCCTTAAGACCAGGACCCTATTTCTGCCCCCTCACCCCTGGGATCTTTGATTGTCCATCCATGCTCATGTGCTGTTTCTTTTCAGTGGATATGCTGCTGATGAAATCACCCACTGCATCCGGCCTCAGGACATCAAGGAGCGCAGAGCGGTCATCATCCTCAGGAAGTGAGTGCCCTGTTGTCTGGCTCCCTCTCTCATTAGCCTTCAGTGTGAGGGCTGAGCAAAAGCACACACTCCCAGGGTTTCTGACCTGGATCTTGAGACAGGGTTTGGGAGTATTCCTCCAGACCCGGCCTCTCCCACCTCTTCCTTTCCCTTCCTCCTTGTTCCGATCTGTTGCGTGTGCATCTCACTGAATATTTTTAGGTGTGCCTCAGCAGCTTGCTGTAAAGTTGCCTGGGTTTTCACTTCTGTGAGGAGCAGGGAGTGAGGAGTGGGGATGAAGGTAAGTGGCTGGCTGTGTGTTCAGCAAGTGCGTGCCTTGTGGCTGTCCCTCCTCTTTGGCCGGGGGTCAGGGAAGCAATGACCAACGTGGCCAATCCTGGCATCTCCAGCACTTTTGTGTGTGTGTGCTCAAGCGGTGCTTGGACTGAGCCGTGCAGACACTGGCTCAAGACAATCGTCCCTGGATGGAGGGTGGTGTCTTGAGAGGCTGGCTGATTGCTCAGGTTGTGTGGAAATCAATGAGCAGGGCGGGGCCAGTGCCTAGACCCAGGCTGGAACAGAATGTCCTATAACTTGCCTTATTTTTTAGAACAGATTTAGATTTACAGAGCCATGCAGACAGCAGAGCGCACCCCATCCCCTCCTGGTAATGTCTCACGTCAGTGTGGCACGTTTATCACGGTCGGGAGACTAGTAATGACCTGGACGATTAACTCAGGTTCATCCTTTATTCACATGTCCCGGTTCCTTCTCACGTCCTCTTCTGTCCCAGAAGGACATTTGGTGGTCATGTCACTTCTGTGTCACGCCTGCTGTGATACCTTTTCAGACTTGCCTTACTCGTAATAACACTGACCTTATTCATGGTAACACTGACCGGCCAGGTATATGGCAGAAGGCCCTCAGCTGGGGAGTATGCAATGTTGCCTCATGGTCACACTAGTTGTGGGTTTGGTGAGGAGGCCACAGAGGGGCAGTGCCCTTCTTGTCACATTACGTCCCGGGCACAGGGCCTTCCATTGTCCACACTGACCTCAAGTGCCTGGCTAAGGTGGCGTTGTCGGGTTTCTGCCTCTAGAGTCACTGCTGCCCCCTGTCCATGCTGTCCTCTCAGCAAAGACGTTGCTATGGGTGGCCCACACTTGAGGAGTAGGGGGTGAGTGCCACCTCCTTGAAGGCCATTTGGGATCTTCTGCGGGAGATTGTTCTGTTCCCTTTGTTTACTTCTTTGTTGTTCTGTTTCCTGATGACAGCATGGACTTGTGGTATCTATTCTATGCTCAACTTGTTTCTGCTTTGGCCATTGGGAGCTCTTTCTTTTTTAAAGTACATTCTCACTTTCTGGCCTACCATCTTTCTGACTTCAGTTTATAACTTCACCGTCTTGGCCCTTTGGGTCCAGAACTCCAGAGTATTGTGATGGTGATGTCTTTTTGGCATGGCTCTGCCACTTTGCCAAATCAGAACATTGAGTCTCTCATCTGTAGAATGGAGTTGTGGACAGTTCTGTGGTGCAGGCAGAGCACTGGGCACCAAGAGGAGCACCAGACAGTGGCCAGCATGGCAGCCTCTCTCCTCTGGCATAAGGATATTCCCAGAATCCATCGGAAGAAAGTTTTTCATCTGTCTTTATGCTTGCGTTTCCTGTGGTTCCCAGCATATTCCAGAATCCATGACCTGAAAGTGAGGCAGCTGAGTGTCGCTCCTCTCTGGCTTTCCTCCCCAGTGATTTCTTGTCAGATGTGCCTGGGACCTCCAAGAGCAGCTGGAGATAGGTTTGGCCTGGGAACCGGGGGTGGAGGGGAGTAGAACCAACATGATGCCTCCTGTTGTCCCTCCCAGCTCCACATGATAAGCCTGTCCAGGGAGATCTTCACTGGAGGTGCAGGTGAAAATGGCCAGAGTCCGAGTCATCCTTCCTCGTGTGGTGGCCCCCATACCTGGCTGCCCAAGTTGTGTGCTCCTTGGTGGACTAGGAATGTGCACTCTTTGACCAGCTGAGCCCTTGCCAGTGTTCTGACCTTGGAGAATGGCTGTTGTGGGTTGACCTTCTGACCTGAGTGGGCCCAGGAGCCAGCCAGGGACTGGGCTGGAGGACAGAAGCACAGACCTTGGAAAGGGGTGGTGGATGTGCGGGGCTGCTGAGGTGTGCAATGCCCAGCTGTAAGCAGCTACCCTGGGGAGCAGAGAAGAGGCAGGGCCGCACTGTCACCTGCCGAGTGAGTCAGCTCCTCTCGGTGTCTTCCCTGTTGTCTGCTCCTCACTGCCATTAAAGGACGCGCAGCTCCAAGGATGGCCTGTGAGCTGCTCCAAGGATGGCCTGTGAGCTGATGTCCCAGGCTCTTGGAGCAGTGACCACTGTTGGGAATACTTTCTCGTCGAACATGTTCACCTTCTGATCCACAGCCACCCCACTCCCCACCCAAATGACCTGTGTCTACACACTGAAAGTTGGTTACTCTAGCTGTCCTTCAGGACTCAAAGGTCAGCCATTTTGATACTGGGAGAGCCCTGGTCATCTGGGCCCTGGCACTGAGGTGGTCCAGAGGAGGACAGCTCTGGCCAGTGAGGAGCAGCACCAGGTGGAAAAGTACAAGCTGGTGACCTGATGGAGAGGGGAGCATCCTGGCTTAGGCACTGCCAGGGGTCACAGATGTGGCCTTGGTGGATGTCCTTGAGTGAGGCCCCCTCGGGTGGGCTCTGAGCCCCACCCTGTTCCCTGTAGGTAGGTGGGGGAACCAGCCCTGCCTTCTCTTGGGTTCGGATAAAGATCACATAGGCTGCTGAGAGTTGGCCTGGGGGCTCTGTCACCACTTCAGGCCGGTCAGCACTAGGGTAGTCTTTCTAAAGGCCTCATGGGGGAGATGGGCAGGCGGTGGCCAGGTGCTTTCTGGTTCAGCAAAACACAGCTCCTTTGCAGGTGAGTGATGCTGAGTCTTCACATAGGACGTGGTGTCGTAGTTTCTTGCCTGGAGGCCGGAACTGACCTTAGGGGAGCCTCCTTGAGTGCGTTCTCAGGCTGCAGTTCAGTGTTGTAATGTGTTGGGATCACAACCAGTAAATAGCTGAGTGCGGCCTTGGACCCTGGTTTCCTGGTGCTGACTCTTGTGGCCGGCGGTGGTTTGCACAGTGGAGCACCCTGAGCCCCACCCTGGGGTGGGTGCTGTGAGTCGAGAGCCCCGAGCCTCACATACAGAAGGGCTTTCTTGCCTCTGTTGTACCAGTAGAGAACTGGGAGCTGAGGGTATTTTAAGTGGCAAGGGGACTGTCCTCCAGGATGTGGGGTGAGGTCGCAGCTGCGGGTCGGTCAGCCCCTCAGTGCCCCCAGCCTCCTGGCATGTTGCTGTCTCCTGGCCTGCCCAGTGCAGGTCTCCCAACTGATGGGTTGGGGTTGTGGTAAGGGCACTGTGCTCAAGTCAGGTGCAGCGGGAGGAGGGAGAGCCCAGGTGCGGGGAGGCCTGTGTCTTGAGGGAGGGGGGCAGGAAGCCCTTACCAGGGCTTCAGCTGGGGGATCCCTGTGCGCCCATCATCTGGGCCCTGTGGTGTGGCTGGGCTCTGTGGAGCCCTGCCTCCTGGGCCTCTGGCTTAAACTGGTGTGGTGTGGCGTGGTGGTAGCCAGGCTGCACGACTGGAGGAAGCTGCCCTCAGGGCCTGGTGGTTCTGTAGGCTTGGGTCTGGGGGGCAGTCTGCTGGAAGCCCAGGACCATGTATGTGCTTGGGCTGCCTCTCTCTTTGGGGAACTGCTTAGGTATTCTTCTGGCCCCCTGACCACAGCAGGCTGCTGCACCTGTCTGAGGACTGCTGGTGGTCCTGCTAGGGGAGGGACAGGGCATGGACTAAATCTGATGCTTAGAGCGGCCAGGGCACTTGAAGATGAGGAGTACTCAGACGCACCTGCCTCGCTACCCCAGTCTCCTTGCTCCCTTGAAAAGGCCAGGCTTTGTGGCACAGGGGCGCTTGGTGGGGGTGGGGCCAGAAGTCACAGGTGGTTGGCAGTGGGGCCTGAAGAGCAGGCTGCTTCCCCGTCTCTAAGAAGTGGTGATCCGCCTCCAGGGACTGCTCTCAGCTCTGCCACAGTGAGGAGAGCCCACCTGGGCCTCAGGGGGCACCAGGGATAGCAGCTGTGGACTGAGTCCACACTGGGTCTCTGATTTTGCATTCTTCCGCAATCTGAGGGCAGTGCCTGGGACAATCAGCCCTCTCCCTTCCTCTCAGGTCATGTGTTAACATATTCTATTAATGTTTGGCCATACTCCCTTGGTTGTGGCTTCCCCTGTACCTACACCCAATTTATGCTTTGTCCTGGGAACTCTCCTGACGTACCTGGGGTGCCTTGCTGTGACCCCTGGACATTGACTCAGATCTTTAAGGAGGGTCTTTGTTTCTGCTACCACTGGAGAAGACCAGACCCTAAACCAGACTGCTAGAACCGGGCTTCCTGCCTCCAAGCTTGTGGCTCTGTCCACTGGACCCTGGCCTGTGCCCTGACCTTGGCTGCCCTTTAAGGGGGTGGGCTCTGAAGGTGCACTGCTGGTGGGTTCTGAGCTGGGGGTCTGGCTCTAGCCTGGCTTCCTGCAGCTTGGTGGATGTTCCTCCATCGGTTGTGAGATGTATTTGTCATAGCCCCTAGGGAGTGTCAGGAGCCCTTCAGGGCCCCAAGCTCATAGATCCCCAGAGTGGGTAGGGAGACTGACTCCTGGTAGAGCCGCCTCTGATCACCCCCTCCCCGTGGGCTGATGTGATGACAGTGGTGGAGTGCGGGTGTGGGAAGCTGCCCTTTTCTCTTCTCTCAGGCAGCTAGAGAGAGACAGAGCTGGCCTGTGGCCCTGATTGGTGTCCACTCAGCTGGTCCCACCTATCTCCCCACAGCCCCAGTGGTCGTGGGCCCATGGTGAAGGCCCCCCACTGTTCAGGCCGCCACCGTAGTCACAGCAGCTCAGGGAGGGTGGGGCCCACAGGCTCAGTGAGCGCCCGCCCTGCCTGCGTGGCTGGGTGTGCCTTCTAGCCCCAGAGGTGTGGGCCAGACTCTTCTCTGGCCGTCCGCGCTCACCTGACGAAACTACCCTGTGGTCCTGGGCCCTCAGTCCTGCCCACACAGGCTTTCCTGCCCACGTGTGTGCTCCCAGCTCCAGCGCGGCAGTGTAGGGGCACGTGTCTCAGAGTTAGCGGTGATTCTGGTTCCCACCCTCAGGTCAGGGGTGCCCAGCACCACTTCTTCCCAGTGCCCCTGGCCTTGAAGGAGGTGGCTTGTCCTGAGTCTCTGGACCCTGAGAACTGAGAGAAGCCTTTGCTCAGAAGGGGCGGGATGTGCCTAGCTTGACTCTGAGGGCAGCCTCAGGGCTGCATCTTTCTCTTGCTACCAGGTCCTGTCTCCCGAGGGTCCCCAGAGGGGAGGCTGAGACTGGTGGGCCAGTCAGTGCAGCCAGGCCCCTCTAGCTTCTCCATTTAAGAGGCCAGAGCAAAGGGACAGGGACACGGGCCCTGCCTGCCTTTCCACCAGTTTGGGTCTGATGATATCAGAATACTGGTGCCCTGCTGCAAAGGCGTCCCCTGCTGGCCTCCAGAGAGTTACCCTAGCCCAGGTTTGGAGCCCTGTGGCTCCTACTTGCCAGGCCTGGAGTCTCACCTAGACTAGCGCTCTCTCAGGACTTCTAGGACACATGACTTCCTTCCTCACTGACCCAGTTTTTCTGTCTATTGTGAGGACTGGATACAGTTGTTCCAAGAACCCAAGGCAGCTCTCACGTTCCCGTCTGCTCTCTAACCCCCAGTGTTCTCAGGAGGCTGTCCTTTGAGCCCTGCCTGGCCACAGCACCTTCTTCTTCAGGACCCAGTTGTCTTTTGTGTCCAGCAGCCCATGGCAAAGGTGCCTTCAGGGCCTCCTGCCAGCTGCGCCCCTGGCTTCTCTTGCCACCTGACTTGCTGGCTGTCTCTGATCACGCAAAAGACCTCGGGCTTCTCGGAGGCTTCCCACACCAGCTTCCTCCTGGCCTGACATCATAAAGAACTCGGATCGCTGTCCTAGGCTACCCCCTACCCACCTTCTCCATCCTTTCTTCTGCGTCCTTGGCTAGGCACTGTGTTCCAGTGCTCGGTGGGGGCTTTGCCTTCAGAAGCCCTCTGGCCTTGGCTTGGAGAGTGTTCAGGAACCAGCAAAGGCTACCAGGTGGCTGTGGTGGGACCAGAGCCAAGCGTGAATGTGGAGGTGGGCCTGGGCCTCCTTGGGCTCTGCCTCTGTTCCCCTCCAGCCCTTCCACACGCTGGATCTGGGGACCTTCCTTTCGGGTCTCCAGGCAGGGGTAGGCATGTCTGGGAGTGTGGAGCCCACTGGTGGGGCCCTCAGTCCTCTGGCAGGTGCAGCTCATGTCCCCAGAGGGTCTCTAGGTCTGAGGGGGGTGAGGTGGGGCCGCCCCGTCCGGCTGAGAGAGCCTTGGGGTCCTTCCCCTGGGGCAGCAGGGTCTTTGCAAGTCAGCCGGACCAGTCCCTAGTTGACCCACGAGGAGACTGGAGCACAGAACAAAGAGTGCTGGCCTCACCTAGCCTGGCCAGAGTTGGTCTGATGGGGCCATACCCTCCCCAGAGGCCCGCGGGTGACCCCACGTGCGTTTCCTTTGCAGGACAAGATTAGATGCACCCCGATTGGAAACCAAGTCCCTGAGCAGCTCTGTGCTGCCACCCAGCTATGCCTCAGATCGTCTGTCGGGAAACAACAGGGACCCTGCTCTGAAACCCAAGCGGTCCCACCGCAAGGCAGACCCTGATGCTGCCCACAGGTACTCAGCTGTGGTTCCTCAATGCAGGCCAGCAGAGCGGTGCCACCGCCTGACTGCAGAGTGAGATGGGTGGGCGGTCGGGTAGGTGGTTCGGAGCCTGCCATCACCCACTTTTTCAGAGCCTTTTGTCTGCTTTGCTGCAGTTGATGGTGTTTTCAGCTAAGCCCTGACTACCTTCCTGTGGGGGTGCTGCAGGCCTCCCCTTGCTCAGGACACACTGAGGTGCTCCTGTGGGTTCTTTGGGAGTTCGAGGGGAAGTGAGGGACTTGGAAGTTTGCGGAGCAGGGTTTCCTCCCAGTAGGGTTCTGAGGAAGCTGTTCACGCCGAGACTGGAGGATGGGATGGTATGTGGGAAGGGCAATTTGGTCAGAAGGTGTCATGTAGGCTGAAATCCCAAGACAGGAAGAGCTTGGTAGCTCTTCAGGTAGTGGGGCTGGTGAGCAGAGAGGGAGGGTGGGCGTTGAGAAGGACTGAGAAGCCAGGGAGGCAGCAGGACCAGGCAGGGTCTCAAGACTGTGATAGGAAGGCCACCTTGTGTCTGGCGACCTTGGCAATGTCCTGGGGTACAGACTCAGAGCCCAGCAGACCTCACAGGGTGATTGGGGAATGTCTCAGAAACCGGGTTTGGGGGCACCGGCACCTCGTGGGACCAGGACATGGGGCAGTGCTTCTGCCAGTGCCGCCCCCACAGAGAACCAGCCAGCTGGGGTGGCTGGGTAATGCTTCCCCCACACTTCCCCACAGGCCTCGGATTCTGGAGATGGACAAGGAGGAGAACCGGCGGTCTGTGCTGTTGCCCGCACACCGGCGGGGGGGCCGCTTCAGCTCCGAGAACTACCGGCGCAAGTCCTACGAGCCCGGGGAGGACTGCTCGGAGGCGGCGGGCAGCCCCGCCCGCAAGGTGAAGATGCGGCGGCACTAAAGCCAGCGCCTCCGGACTCCGTGACCCTCACTAGCTGCCCCTCCTTCTGTTCTGTTCTGAGGGTTTTTTCCTCCCCCCACCCCCACTTTTTTTTTTTTTTTTTATTCTATTTTTTTCTCCTTGGTTTGTTGCCTGTTAAGGCTGAAGAATGGGATTGGCCAGGACCTGGTTTTCTTGTTCTGGGTTTCCTCCTGGATGGAAAGGCTGCTGGCATCTGTAGGCACAGAAGCGCACACTGGAGGGGCCAGTAGAGGTGTGGAGGGCTGGGTCATGCTGGGTTATTTAAAAGCAGCGAAATGTTTTGGTTAAGAAAATTCTTGTTTTGCTTTAAATGTAAATCTTCTCAGTGTTGTAAATGAAGTTCAGTCTCCTCCCTCTCCTCCCACCTATGTCTGCACTGGGGTGAGGTCCTGCTGGTTCTGCAAGGGGCCTGCTGCCTTCCCACCGCTCACCTGCTCTCCAGGCCCAGCAGCTCAGGTGGATAGCCCTCCTGCAGCTGTTGGGGGGATGACGAGCAGAAAGCCTGGACGGTGTCAGCCCCTGCTGCCCTAGAGCTGTTACTGGCTGAAACCTCGGGCTTCCTGCACGCCCTCTGGCCTGCTCTGCCCACGGGTCCCTGGCTGCCAAGGAACCGGCTGCAGTGGTCTTGACCTCTTGCTGGGAGCCCACCTCTTTGCTGGTCGCTCCTTTCAAGCATATGCGTGCGACTGTACGGAATAGTTATAGACTTGCCATGTTGGGCAGTTTTAGGAGTTGTTTCTAGCTGGAGGGATTGGTGTCCTTCCAGGTCTAGCATTTGGGGTATGGAAAATTGTTGTGGTGTGTGGTAGGGTTTTGTTTTCTTTTGTTCTGAGTTTTCATTTTTTTCCTTTGGCCTCCTGGCTTTTTCCTTTCCTTTTCTTTTCTCATCCGTCGACCAGCATGGGCCTTCTCCCTGTGTCATCCCTGTAGGAAGGGCCCTCCTGCAGCATGCATCCAGGGCCAGAGGTTGGGCCTGCAGATGGAGTGGGAGCCTCCTCCACCTCGGGCATCAGACCTGGGGAAGGGGCTTTTAAAAAATAATAACAAAAGGGGAAAAAAGTGAAGTTTTTGGCAGTTTCCACCCACTCATCTTTGAGGGCTTCAAGGTTTTGCTGATTGCGGTTCCTTAGGAATGTCTCCTTGCCAGCAGGCCTAAGACCCAGGCCCACTGAGAGCAGAGCCCCTCCCAGTCCCCAGGCTGCCCCATCCAGGGGCTGGTCCAAGAGGAGGCTGCAGAGAGCTGGGCAGCCACCATCAAGATGCCCCTTTTGGGGCCAGAACTCCTTTGCCAGCGTGGATTCCTCAAGTTGGGACTTCGTAACTAAAGCAGTTGCAGTTTTATTTTTTTTACAGCTTTTTTCCCAAAAATGATTTGTAGTTGTGTGTGCAGCACTTTGCCCTGATATGTGTGCTCTACAATAAAAACCAAATCTAATATATTTTGAAACAGTTGTCTGATGCTGTTGTAAGAGAGGATTTGCCTTTCTTCTTTAATCCCTTTGTTCTGCCCTGAAACCCTGAAGTGGGTGGGAGGGCAGAGTCCCTTGCCCACCAGGGCTCCAGAGGAGGTGAGCAGTTGCTGACCCAGGGCTGAGGACCGGCTCACCCACTGTCTTTCTCGAATTGCAGTGAGGATGGACTTGGTAACCCATGTGTCCAGATGCCTGTCGTGGGCACCATGGGCCCACAGGAGCCAGCATCCTGCACTGCTGAGATGCAGATGCCTGTCTTTTGGAGTGATCAGAGAGACTGCAGGCCAGTGGAGGAGGAATAGCATGAGCACAGGCAGGGAGAGCCTGGCCTTTGTAGCAAACGCACTAGTAGTTTTGAGCGCTCACTGTGGCCCCATGGTGAGCACAGCCCTTCAAGCCCCTGCTTTCAGGGTGAGCGTGTAGAGCTGAGGATGCAGATGCTGGGGCCCAGGGACTTCTAGTCCCTTCAGATCCTGGACCTGGTTTCCAGGTTCTGGCCAGGGCTTTGGTCTAGTCTCCCTCACTCACTCCCAGTGCCCAGAGTCACTCTGCTTGGCTGAATTCTTGCTGTGAAAACCTGGCAAGCCACTTAGTTCCTCATTTAACAGGGAGAGGAGAGTCTATAGGGAGTAAGTGAGTGGCCAGGGCTCAGGCCTGCAGATTGGTGACAGGATGTGAAGTGAAGGTGGGGTCAGCAGGGGTAGCCACTGGGCTGGGCAGATGGGCCCTGGCCGCCCCTGAAAGGAGCTCTGGAGCTGAGAGGAAGGTCATCCAGCCCACATGGCAGGGGCGGCTCCCCGACTCTGCCCAGGCCTGACTCTGGGGTCACAGGGTGGGCGCTTGTGGAGGACTGCGAGGGACTCCCCACTGCCACTGCAACAAAGCCAGACCGGGGTCCTTCCCAGTCCCTGAGTAGTGAGGCCCTTTGCCTTGCAGGACTGAGGGATGAGGCTGGAGAACGGGGTGTCCTGCCCTGCTGTGTCTCTGGCTCTGGTTTCTGTCCGTGTGCAGTGGTTCCATGGCACGCCGTCTCTGAGACTCCCCAGGCAGGTGTGGGGGCGTATATCCGATTCCCTGAATCGGGCTGTCCCCAGCCCTCTGCTGGCGCACCAGTGTCTGAGCCTCTTGCCAAGTCCCATCTCTGCCCCTGCCCAACCCTGCATACAGTAGGTGCTCTGACAACATCTGACTCCAGCCCCTCCCATCTGGGCAGCCCATCCCATTCCCACAATCCTGTTGTGAGGTGGGGGAAACTGAGGCCTGAAGTCACATCCATTCACTCAGAAAACATCTGGGTGTCTGACTGCTTGAGGGTATGAGACCATCTGGTGTGTGTCACATACATGTGAGGTTTCTGTAGGTCATGCCGATAGGTGTGTAGCACCTACATTACCAATAATAGAGTACACAGCACTCGTAAGCTGTTGAGCCAGTTTTTCACAGGATGCTTGTATTTGCTGTTGCAGAATTCTTCCATTTGGAGCTCACCCGTGGTAATTCAGCCACAATATGGTGAATGGAGTTGTACCCTATTTGCCTGCATTGCTTTCCTGTGGCTGCAGGAACAAACGGCCACAAACCTGGTGGCTTAAAACAACAGACATTGATTTCCTCACAGTTTGGAGGTCAGAAACCCAAAATCACTACCCCGGACTAGAATCTGCGCATTCAGATTCAGCTGTTTATGCCTCCGTGGCCACATGGCCACCTCCTCTTCTGTGTCCCACACCTCTTCTGCCTCTGCGTCTCCCTCAGAGCCCATCTGAATAACCAAAAATAATCTCCCCATGGAAAGAGCTGTAATCACATCTGCAAAGTTAAAAGAAATGTAAAACAATTTGCATTCTGGGGATTAAGGTCTGATGACCTTAGGGGGCCATTGTTCAGCCTGCTACACCTCTCTTCCCAATAAGTATGTCACTAAATTTGAAACATGATCTATGACCTCTCATCATTGAACGAACTTATTTGGGTTGAAATGTTTCAGTCTCAACACTACTTTCCAATTTAATCTGCATCATCAGTACCTTCTTCATTTAAGTCTTAAGCTTAAATTTGTGCTGTTTAACATGGCAGCCACTGGACAGCCCGGCTGAAATGTGGCTAGTTTGAACTGAGAGGAACTTGAAATGTCACATATACACCAGAATCTGAAGAGTTGGTGCAAAAAAAGGATGTAAAAAAATATCATTAGTTACTTTCTACTGATTACATTGAAATGATAGTATTTTGGACTCACCTGGGTTAAATAAAATATGCTATTTAATTTTAACCTGTTACTGTTTTAAGTCTGGCTGCTAGGGAATTTAAAATTACATATGTGGCTTGCATTGTGTTTCTATTGAATGGCACTGGTCTAGACAAGGAAAACCAGCCTGACTGGTGGTGGTCTGTTTCTGTGGTGTCACAGTGAAAGTCGCTCAGCCATGTCTAACTCTTTGCAACCCCATGGACTATACAGTCCACAGAATCCTCCAGGCCAGAATACTGGAGTGGGTAGCCTATCCCTTCTCCAGGGGATCTTCCCGACCCAGGAATCGAACCCAGGTCTCCTACATTGCAGGTGGATTCAAACCAGTTGAGCCACCAGGGGGGCTCAAGAACACTGGAGTGGGTAGACTATCCCTTCTCCAGGGGATCTTCCCAACCCAGGAATCGAACCAGGGTCTCCTGCATGGCAGGGGGAATCTGCCAGCTGAGCCACCAGTGCTCCCTTCTAGCGGACTTCCAGCTGTCAACGGGGTGGCTGTGCACAGTACTACAGTGTTCCCATCACACAGATGCAGTTAGTGAAGGAAGGGCAGCAGAGGAGGAAAATTAAGTAAGAAAGGAAGCACTTGGTTCTGATCTTTACCTTTGTTTTTAACTTTTAAGTAACAGCTTTGTTTGACAACTGACTCACAACAATTCCCAAAACATAACAATAGGCTGTTGGGAGCAGCTTCCCATGGGAGGGTTTTGAGCAGAGGAGCACTTGGGCAGATATAGGGTCCTGCGGGCTGCAGGGCTGAGTGGTAAGTAGCAGGGGCGGATTAAGAGATTTCAGAGTCTGGGGCCCTCCAACTGGGTGCTCCCAGGCGCACTTCCCCTGGTGCCCACAGAGCGGCAGCAGAGCCCCAGTGTTGGTGCCTCAAGTGGGTGGGGGTGGGGGGGCAGCCCTCCCTTGGTGTAGAAGGGGAGCTGAGGCCCCAAGGGAAGGACAAGGGCTCCCTGCTGCTGCTGCCTGGCTCAGCCAAGGTCCCAGGGGGTGGGTATGCAGGGTGGCCCAAGGGCTTGTGGGTCAGGGCTATCCCAGCTCCATGGACCTCCAGAGAGTTCTGTGTGACCCAGTGCTGCCACTCCAGGCTGGGACCCAGACCCAACTCCCTAACTCCCACCCTCTCTAGACTCATTGTGATTGAGGCCCTTTATGATCTACCTCATTTATTTCTCATCTCAACCTCTGATATATCTCACTTGGGGCCTAGGCTCAAATCCTGACATTGCCATGTACTAGCTGTGTGACTCTGGGCAGATTTCTTAACCTCTCTGATCTTGGTTTCTTTCTATGTAAAACAGGCATAGGATGAAAAGAATGACTATGGTGCCTGACACAGATCAAGTGTTCAGTGTTAATAAATGGTAGCAGTTAACATTGGCCCCCATCTTGCAGATGAGTAAACTGAGGCCCAGAAAGATGAAGTGGCAGAGCAGGATTAGAACTTGGAGCCACAGAGACAAAGCACAGAACTCCACCTTCCAACAGGTCTGTGACAGGCCCCTGGAACCTCAAACCTGACACTCCTACAGGGAGAGGGCAGGTACACCCAATCCCCCAGGTCCTATGACCCAGCTGAGCCGACAAAAGCACAGGGCAGACCTGGCTCAGGGCCAGTGTCAGGGCTGGAGGGAGCCCTGGGCTGGAGGTCTGAAGACCCTTGTGTGGTCCCCTACATGACCTTGGGGGGTCACTCCCCTGTAAAAGGAGGACAGGCTGGGTCTGCCCCCACCTCCCCTTCCAGGCCTTCCTTCCCTGGGGCCCCCGCACACTGCTCACCCTCTGTGGGCTGACGGGCCCAGAGCCGCTGCTCCTCCCCTATCCGGGCTCAAACCCACCATAAAGGATGAGGGCTACCCCAGCTTGGGCTCCCAGCACCCAGTCAGCCCTCCAACCCCGCTAGAACCCTCATCATCTACCTCCGGCCCCGCCTGCCCGCCCCACCCCCAGCCCAGATTCCACTCCTGGAATCCTGGGGCCTGCCAGGCCCCTGGGGGAGCCGCCAGGAAGAAGCTGCTTGTGTGGTTTGGGCAGCGGAGGAGGGTCGCGGCCTCAGCTGGGATCTGGGCCAGCTCCTGGAAGGCGGCCCGCCTCCTGCAGCCAGGCTCTCCAGACCTTCCTCCCATCCTGGGCCGCCCCTGTTCAGCCTCCCTGGGGGGCTTTCTCACCACCCCTTCTCCCTGCCGTCCCTCAGCAGGTGGCCTTGGACCTTAGCTTCCATTTCCTGTCTGTAAAGAGGGTTGTCCTTGTGCCTACCTCCAGTGTCACCGCAAAGATCCGAGCAGATAAAGCACAAATGCAGAATCTATTGGGGTGCCTGCTTCTCAGGACATCCTGGATGCACGCCAGCCTGGCTCTGGGACACCCCTACTCTCCCCACATCCATCAACCACCAAGTCCTATGACCTTTGACTCCCAGTGTGGGTTATTATTTGCATTTTATCTTTTTAATGCAACATTTCAACCACACGAAAAAATACTTAAGAGAAGCCACATTACCACCCACACGTGTTAACAGTTTTGTCATACTTGCTTTCTGACATTCTAAGATTAATTCATATATTATTTTTTAAATGTGTTGAGTATCTGCTGCGTGCCAGGCACTGTTCTAGGCACTGGGGACACAGCTTCAAAACCAAGCCCTCAGGGAGCTCATTCTTAAACTAGGAGACAAATAATATATATAGACGGTGGGTAAGAAGAGGCAGGCAGAGAGGAACAGGCTGGGGAAGCATTGGAAATCTAGAGGGCTTGGTGGCGTGAGGCAGGGAGTGGGTTCCTTGAACAACTGTCATTAAGTCAGGACTGAGAGGAGAAAAGTAAAGTGAAAGTCACTCAGTCATGTCCAACTCTTTGCAGCCCCATGGACTGTAGTCTGCCTGGTTTCTCTGTCCATGGAATTCTCCAGGCAAGAATACTGGAGTGAGTTGCCATTCCCTTCTCCTGGGGATCTTCCCGACGCAGGACTAGAACCCAAGTGTCTTACACTGCAGGCATAATCTTTACCATCTGAGCCACCAGGGAAGACTTAAAAGGAGGGGAGGGATTTGGCAAAGCATCTCAGGCAAGGAAACAGCAAGTGCAGGGCCCCTGAGGAAGAAGCGTGCCTGGTACCTGTGAAGACTGGAGAGGCGGCCAGTTCTGAGCTGGCTCACCAGGGACAGATCCTGCCCAGCCTTGGGCTCCACTCCTGCTTAAATCATCTCATTGAGTCCTTAATGCATTTTACAGATGGGGAAACTGATGGCCAGGTAAGATGGCTTACCAGAGGGTACTCAGCGAGCAAGGGTATGTCTTGGGATCTGAAGCCAGACCTGGGTCCCACCTCAGAGCTGGGCGGGGCCCTGGGGTGGCCAAGGAGGAGGAGGAGGATGTAGGGAGAGGCCACCCCACCCAGGAAATGCCGGGAAGTCCCAGCCCGTCCCTGGCCTGAGGCTGACCTGAGGCTGGGAGGCTGCAGGACAGACCAGCTTTCCCTTCCGGTGCTGACTCAGGCACCCTCCTGCTCCCCCACCTCCAGAACAGGTATGGGGGTCATCCGAGGTCAAGAAGACCCTGTGTGCATGCCCTTGCCTGGGCTCCCCTGAGTCTGCTTCCTGCTCTGAGCAGGCTTGGCCCTGATGCCCCAGGGCAACCATGGTGATCACAGGCTGGGCCCAGGCTCTTGGGGTAGGGGAGGCACAAGCAGTCCTTGGTGCCCAGACCTGCCCTGTGCCTCTCCTAACCCTGCCCCATGTCTCAGTTTACCCATTTAACCTCTTTCAACCTGATTGAATGGGGCCAAGCTGGGGCCTCAGAGTCATCTGGTAAAGGGCTATTTTAAAGTCCAGACTCGGGCACCACTCCACAGGCATTCACACAGGTGTCGGGGAGCTCTGGCACTCTGGGAACCCCTGCTTGCCTGGGGCCCTCCTCTCTCTCCCTCTTGCCTTCTCTACTGTTGAACTGCCCCTCTCCAGGACACCTACCCCGGGTCAGATGCCTCTTCTGGGCTCCCAACACCCCCAGGCATCCCCAGTATAGCACAGCAAACTCCAGGTTGCTGTGGTCTCCAGTCAGTTCTGTGTCCCTCTAGACTGTGTGGAGGGGGAGGCATGGCTGCCCTTTCAAAGACAGAAATGGAGACTGAGAAAGGGCAAGGACCAGGGTGACAGAGGGGCGGAGCTCAAACAGCAATTACCAAGAACTCTAATGACAGCTGACTCCCACATGACACTTCCTGTCTGCTTGGCACAGTCTGGTCTCAGGGCTTTACAAATACTAATTCACTTCTTGTTCATAATGACCCTCTAAGGCAGGTAGAGGCTGAGCACCACAGAATTGATGCTTTTGAACTGTGGTGTTGGAGAAGACTTGACAGTTCCTTGGACTGCAAGGAGATCAAACCAGTCAATCCTAAAGGAAATCAACCCTGAATATTCATCGGAAGGACTGATGCTGAAGCTCCAATCCTTTGGCCACTTGATGTGAAGAGCCGTCTCATTAGAAAAGACCCTGATGCTAGGAAAGATTGAAGGCAGGAGAAGAAGAGGACGACAGAGTACGAGATGGTTGGATGACATTACCAACTCAATGGACATGAGTTTGAGCAGGCTCCAGGAGACGGTGAAGGACAGGGCAGCCTGGCATGCTGCAGTCCATGGGGTTGCAAAAAGTCGGACAAGACTGAGCCACTGAACAACAAAAACAAAGGCAGGTACTAGGATTACCCACGTTTTTTACAAACGAGGAAACCTGAGACACAGAGCTTAAATGTCTTTCTCTAGGTCGCACAGCTTCTAAAGGCGACTAAGGATGTGAATTAACACCTTCCTAACACTTCCCTGTGTGAGGCCTTCACTTTGCAGAAGAGGCCACTTAGGGCTCAGGCAGTCAAAATCAGCCACGGTTGGGAGGGCAGGTGCCAGAACCCAGCCTCAGAGCACCCGAGTTGAGTGCGGGCAGTGGCCGGAGAGGCCTGATGCTTCTCAGTGCAGCCAGCTTGCCCCTTTGCCTGTGACCATCTGTCTTAGCTTCCTCGTCTAGAACACTGGGCTTTCCTCCCTCCCAGGACTGTTGAGGGCACTTAATCAGCTGAAACCAGGAGAGGGTTGTGAACAGTGCTTGCCACACCTGCAGACACTCAAGCCTTGTTCTTATCATCTTCTCTCCTCTCACCTCCCTGCTCTCCAGCTCACCCTTTTTCCAGATCCAACCCCAAGGAAGGGCTGAGCAGGGCTGACATGGGTGGGGTGCGGGGGCTGGGCCTGTGGCTTGGCAGCTGCCTGGGGTCACAAGTCAGGCGTGCCTCCCTTGACACAGCTGGTGGGGTCTGGGCCAAGTCCGTCAGCCCCACCTAAGCTTCTGGGACCCTGAGCCCAGAGCAGCCTATTCTCCGCCTTGGAAGGAAAGGTTCAGCCTTCAGGCCATTGTCCAGACGAGAAAAGGAAGCCTGGGAGGTGGGTGGGGATAGGCCATCCTCTCTCAGAGTGGAGGGGGTGCAGCTTTGTTTATACACAGTTCTCTGCGCAGGGAGGCCCTCCCTCCATCTCGGAGACGGCCGGATCCAATCTCAGGACCAAATGCCAGCTCCCGAGGAAAGGTCTCTTCTCCCAAATGGGTCTCCGTCCTTCTCTTCAGCTCGTGGAGCGCCTAAGAATCCCCCGTGAGGCCACCAGAGCTTCTTTCCCCCCCACCCACCCCCCCATTTATTTTTACCACCAGAGCTTCTTAATGTAGGATCCTCGAGGTGCAGGAGTTCCCCAGGGGCTGGGGGCGGAGGAGGCCATTCCCGACCGACCACCCAGCTGGGACAGGAGCGTGGCGTGGGCGGTACTCTGGCCCGCTGGGGTATGGTCCACGTGGGGTCCCGGGAAAGCCGTCAAACATAATACAACTGAGCAATCACCGGGCCAACAGCGCAGATGGGGAAACTGAGGCTGGGGGCTAGGGAGTCGCCCGGGTCAGAGCTTTCCTGGCTTTCGGGACAGGGCTGCCTCATAACCTGGGTGTGCTCATCGCTAGTTCCTGGCAGGAAGGGAAAAACCTCCTCCGCGTTGGGGAACGCGCGCTGCCGCTCAAAAACCAGTCCCCAGCAGTCCACGCCGAAGCCCCGCTTTGCGGACTACAAGTCCCGGCAGGCCCCGCGCCGCAGCGCACGCGCGGCGGGGCGTGCTCGCGGGCGCCCACTGAGTGCCAGGCAGGGGCGGGGGCGGGCGGCGTGAGGGTCGTCCATTGGCCGAGCGGCGCGTCCGTCGGACGGCCCCGCCCCGTGCAGGCCCCGCCCCGCCGCGCCCGCGCCTGGCTCCCGCCCGCCCGCGCCTCAGGACCGGCGGGGCCGCGCGGCGCATCCTGCGGGCGGCGGCGGGCGGCCGGGCGCAAGATGATGAAGTTTCGGTTCCGCAGGCAGGGCGCAGACCCGCAGCGCGAGAAGCTCAAGCAGGAGCTCTTCGCCTTCCATAAGGTGCGGCGGCGGGCCGGGGGCAGCTGGCTGGGGGCGGGGGCCTGGCCGGAGCCACGTCGGGCCGGGGGAGGGGGCGCACGCCGGGCCGGGCCGCCAAGCTCAGCTCTGCTGGAGCCGCGCGCCTGCATCCCTGCCCTCCGCTCCTCTGCTCCTGTCTCCGCGCCTCGGAGTTCGCTGCCGTCTCCCCGAGGGGCCTCTCCGCCTCCGTGCGGCTCTCAACTCTCGCTCTGGCTCCACTCGCTGCCTGTTTATCTCTTTCTTGGGGACCTCGGCGCCCCTGCGCAGCCCTAGGGCCCGATTTGTTTTGCTTTCGTACCCAGGCCGGTGGGGAGGAGTGCTGAGTGGGGGAAGATGTTGGGGGGTGGGGCTGGGAAATCCCTTCCCGGTTCCTCTCCTCCCTTCCCCCTCTGCCTGGGACTCCCGCCTGAGCTGTGCCCGGCCTGCCCGGGGCTCCAGGGGGGATGCCTGGCCGTGTAACCAACTGCACTTCGAATCCTGGGGTCTCAGTTTCCCTTGCGATGAAATGGGGCTACTGTCTTCCCTGCTGCGGACTCTGTCGCGGGGGGCAGCAGACCCACCGCTTCTGGAGACTTGGCGGAGGTGGGGGCGGAGGGCTGCTTCTTCCTTTCTTTCCTGGGTAGGGCCAGAGGGGCCACGGGAAAGGGGCTGCCTTCAGCCCCGCCTCCCTGCGCTGGTGTGTGTTTGAGAGAGGCCCGGCCTGCCCCCTGCTAACTACCCCCAGGGGTGTCACTTCTGGCCTCAGTTTTACACCCAAGCCCTCTGATCACATGCCCCCTTGCTGCTCTTGGGGCTTCGAGTCGTTATGCTCACATGCGGGTGAGAAAACTGAGGTTCAGCTCTGCCGAGCTGGCCAGAGACAGAGTGAGTGGGCGCTTGGTCTCTGTGTACCCTTGTCAGTGGGATTTGACTTCAGCCTTGAGAAGCCAGGGCCCCTTGGAGGGGCTGCTGTAGGTCTCGAGCGGCAGCCAGGAGACCCTGGTCCAGGGAGACACTCTTTGGGCGCTGCTCCTGCACTGGCCGAGGCCGGGACATTTCTCAGGGCAGGCAGGGTTTCCCAGGTGCCAATAGAGGGTGCCAGGATCCTCGGGCTTGGTGGCCAAGGGGCCCAGAGGGGAGGCTAGTGCCCAGGGGTTCCCAGGTGGCCCTTTCCTATGCTGAGTGACTGAGGGTGAGCCCCTCGAGGTGAGAGGACAGCGTTGTGGGGCAGGTGTCTTGCTAAGGTGTCACTTCCTCAGCCAGGGAGTCGAGGTGTGAAGCGGGGGCCCCAGAAAGGTGGAGGGGAGGTGCTCCCCCATCTGGCCTCTGGTGGCAGAAGCTGGGCTCCCTGCTAAGGCGGGCAAGGCCACATTCTGAGTGGGCAGCAGTGGTAGGAGGGGGGTGGACTTAGGCAGAGGGTCACTAGAGGGACTGGCAGGTGATCACTAGAAAATAGGTCCCAGGGACTTCCCTGGTGGTCCAGTGGTGAAGACTGTGCTTCCACTTCCTGGGGCTCGGGTTCGATCCCTGGTCCAGGAACTAAGATCCCACATGCTGTGTGGCAACACCAACAAGCAAAAACAAAAAGCCTCAGATTCCCAAGTGGCCGGGGGTGGAGGGTGGTCAGGGTGAGTGAGGACTTTGGGCTGTCTTGGGTCCAAATCCCATCCCTGCCCCTGGTTGCCTGTTGTGTGTCCACTCTGTGTCATCTTCACACACACTGCCTTGGGGGGCCAGTGTCCTAGCTGGGGAGACAGTGAGAAGACGAAACGGAGTAGGGTGTGCAGCTGGCAGTAGCTGGGCTGGTGATCAGTGCTGTGGAGGAAGGCAGGCAGGTGAGGGTGTAGAGGGGCAGCTGCTGAGCCAGCGGTTGTCTCCTGAGCTGGGGGAAGGCTTCACAGTGGGGAGGGCACATGCCAGGTAGAGGGACTGTGGTGGGTGTGCAGGTCCTGAGGCAGGAAGCTTCCATGGTGGACTGGAGGAGAGCGGAAGGCCAGCAGCCAGGGGTCCATGGAAGGGAGGTCAGAGAGGGCCAGGTGGTAAGGACTAGGCTTTGACTTGGAGTGAGCTGGGGGTCCCCGAGGGTCCTGAACAGAGGAGCAGGCCGCAGGACCTTGTCAGGTCCAGTGTGGGCACAGCGGTGCCAGTGTTTGCCATCCCCCCCAGTCCAGTGGTCCACTCTGTCCTCAGGTGGGCTCCCCGGTGCCTGGATGGGAAGCTGAGGCTCGGACAGTGCTGTGACTTGCCCAAGGCCGAGCCAGCTGCTCAGGCGACTCAGTCCTTGTCTGGATGGGCTGGGGCTGGAGAAAGACACAGGCCTCAGGGGACTAGGTGTTCTTATAAAACCTGTGTGTTGATGACACAGTGGTCAGGAGGAACTGGCAGCCACATGTGGTATCCCACCTTGGTATTGGGGGCTGGGGGCCCAGGGGTGCAGGCTTCCAGGGAGGGCTCCCAACCAGGCCTCGGGGTTGACTAGGGGCTCCTTGTGTCAGTGAGCGGGTGGGGGAACTAGGGCTTTGCCAGGAGCAGGGGACTCGGTGGGAACTGTTCCACTGACACCCTCAGTGTGTAGCACCGCCTACTACCCTGACCAGGGATGGGTGGGAACCATGTCCCCCAGTTTCCAGGTCGGAACCTGAGTCTGGGAGGTGCATGACACCTTCAGGGACTGGGCAGGAAGCACCCTCTGTCTGGGCCCCCCTCTTCCTGTCTCTGGCTGGGAGTGGGGAGCAGCCCTAGTTAGGGGGAGTCCAGAGCCTCTGCCTAGCCAACCTTGGGTGTTGGTCTCTGACCGCCATGCGGAACCTGTGTGTGGGGGGTACCACGGACTGCACCCTGCTTCAGTCTGCCTGGGTGAGTGGGGTGCGGAGCCCACCCCATGGGACAGCTGGGGTTTGCATCTGTGCCCATGCATCCTCCCTTGTGAGCCCCGTTCTGTTTGTTGTCATGGACCCAAGTGTCAAGTGGGACGGGCCTTGACTGGGAAGGCCTCTGGTGGGGCCAGGGCTCAGGCCCTTCCTCACCCGCTGGAGGTGTGATCATCCATCTCGCAGCTGAGGACGTTGAGGTCAGGGGGCTGGGCGTGCAGCAGGGACAGAGCTGGAGACTGCCTTGGGTGGGCCTCGGGTGGGAGTTGTGCCTTGTAGATACCCCCGCCTCCCTGCAGACTGTGGAGCATGGCTTCCCCAACCAGCCCAGTGCGCTGGCCTTTGACCCTGAGCTTCGTATCATGGCAATCGGCACCCGGTCTGGGGCCGTCAAGATGTATCCTTTGGGGTCGTGGCTAATGTGCGGGGCGCCTGGGCCGGGCCCCTGGTGGCGGCTGTGCAGCTGCTGCCCTGAGGCAGAGCCTCAGAGACGAAGGGGTACACAGCTGCCTATCGCTGCAGCCAGTTACCTCGGCAACCCTCCCGTTGTCCCAGCAGCTGTGACTGGGGAGGTGGGCCAGGACTGGCAGCACACGGTCCCTAGCAAGGGTGGCGGGAGGACCAGGGTCACAGCAGACCTTGCCCTGGGAACCGGGTGCACACACGTGTGCCGGCCTAAAGACATGTGTGTCCAGCCGAGGGTTGGGGGCAGTGCCAGGCTCGGCGTGGCGAGCGTGGCGCGGCCCCCACCTGGATGCTGGCCCCGCACAATGGGCCTGTGAGCCACACAAAGGGCCATTTTCCTGAGAGCTCTGGCTGGGGGGGGTGGGGGGCGGGGGGGGTGGGGGGAGGCTGGCAGCTGGATGCCTTCTTCCTGCTGTGGAGCAGCCCACCCCCACTGCATGAGGTGAGCCCCCCAGGTGGGGCCCAGGTGCAGGGTCTGGCTGGCCACCACAGGGGCGGATGGGGTCTCCCCATCCGGGACTCAGGGCACTGGCCGGGCAATTTTGAGTTTGCCAGTGCCAGGGACCAGGGAGAGGGGCTGGGTCTAGGTGCCCCCTCCTCTTCCGTGGACCCTGAGGCATCGGTGAGACAGAGAGGGGACGGTGCCCTGGTCGTCTGCCTCAGGCTGCTGCCTGCCCAGGAGTCCCCTCCCTGCCTGCTGCTCCTGCCTCTGGCTGCCTGTGGGAGCCGTGGTCCCATGGCCCCTTCTCCCCGGCACAGTGTCTCT
Source organism: Cervus canadensis (assembly GCF_019320065.1). Classification (NCBI taxonomy): domain Eukaryota; kingdom Metazoa; phylum Chordata; class Mammalia; order Artiodactyla; family Cervidae; genus Cervus; species Cervus canadensis. The sequence goes on from NC_057386.1 coordinate 26,436,375, forward strand.
GCCGGTGGCAGAGTCTTTCTTGTGCACCAGCCCCTCATGCTGACAAAGGATGGGTGGCCAGACGGCCTCAGAGGAGGACGAGCCCCCCGCCCCCCAGACCACTCCTACCCATGCCCTGGGCTAGGAAACTGAGGCTGGCCACAGGGGCCATCCCACCCCCCAGTCTGGCCTGTCTCCCTGGCGACCTGGTTCCCGCCCAGCACTCCTGCCCCTCTTTTGTCCCCTCGTCTGTGTTCTCCCGGCTCCAGCTCCAGGCAACGGCTCCTGCCTTGTCTCCCAGCAACGTTGCTGACCCCAGCCTTGTCCTCCCCCCCTGGGGCCCCTCAGCCTGCTGTCCACGGTGAAGCCTGAGGTTGCTTGGACGCTGGCACTCACACCAGGCACTTGTAGCCAGGCATCCACCTCTCCAAGCCCCTGGGGCCTCTCCCCACTCAGTGGGGGCTGCCAGCCCCACAAGGACATGGGTTTTCTGGCCTTCGGCTGGCAGCGGCCTGTGGTTCTGGAGAGGCAGCCTGGACTCTGCTCTGCCGCGGGCTTCCTGAGCCTGGCCTGGCATCTCTGCCCATGATGCCGATGTGCCGGGCCAGCTCTTGCGCCCACAGACCCGTGAGCCTGACATAGAGCCATGAACTGGGCCTGGGCTGGGTGTGCCGGGACAGCTTGCGTTCTTGGGTGTCCTGTGTCTGCCTCAGGAGGCAGGCAAGCAAGTCACTGGCTGGTTTTACAGATGAGGAAGGGAAGGCCACACGGAGCACTGACTTGCAGGACCGAATGGGTCTGCATCCTAAGTACAGTGCTTCTTCCGAAGACGAGTCCCCAGACCTGTGAGGGCCCCTGGACAGGGCTGGGTGACACCCCTCCCCGTGTCACCAGGGGCCTGATGCAGTGGTCCTGGGGAGGAGGGGCTAGGTGATCCCTGGTGTTGGTGTCTTGGCCCGTGCCTGCTTTCCACCCTTGACTCGTCACCCTCAGTTACGGTGCCCCTGGCGTGGAGTTCACGGGCCTGCACCGAGATGCAGCCACTGTCACCCAGATGCATTTCCTGCCTGGTCAGGTGAGCCTCGGCCCCGCTGCCGGCCCCCAGAAACCCCCTGCCCCGCCCCTGACCCCAGTCAGCTCAGTCCTGGTCTTACTCACCCGCCAGGGTCGAGTCCTGACCCTGCTGGATGATGACAGCCTCCACCTGTGGGAGATCATCCACCATGACGGCTGCGCCCACCTGGAGGAAGCCCTACGATTCCAGGCACCCAGTCGGCCTGGCTTTGACGGTGCCAGGTACCGAGGGGCTTGGCCGGCTGTGGCTGCCAGATGTAGTGGGGGGCCTGTGAAGGTGCAGTGGGGACGGAAGCTACCCCGGGGCTGGGACTCGGGGCGGGGTGGTGCACGTCGGGCTGGGCCTGGGTCCAGAGAGCTGCTCTGTGGACTTTGTGGGCGTCAGACGGGAGTCCCAGGTGAGCCCAGGGTCAGCAGGGAGGGTCTGTGCCATGGCACTGCCGGGGCCCGGGAGGCCCGGGGTGGGGAGGGTGTGTCCCAGAGCCTGGAGAGTGGCCCTGTGCCCCTGCAGCGAGGGGGGCATCTGGAGCAGGAACTGACCTCAGCACCAGTCCTCCAGACCCTTGAACAGGGGCGGGACGATAAGCCCTACTGTGCGGGGAGGAGAGGGCAGGTCAGAACAAGGAGGGTCTCCCTGGGCTGTGAGGTGCTGGCAGGACACCCCAGGGGCAACAGCATGGGCTTCAGCCCTCAGGGGGAGAGTAAGGGGCCTTGCGGTTCCTGGCCCGCAAGCCCTTGTTGGAATGGCTGCGGCAAGTCTGACCAAGTCACAAGACGTCCATCCAGCTCAGAAACAGGCTTGTCCCGCTTGGGCTTGGACGCAGCGTGGATCCAGGGTGTTCGAGATCCTGTCGGGGAGTGATTGGGGGCCCCCTTCAGGGTCAGGGAGATGTCTTAAGGCATGGGGCTTCCTGGCGGGGTTCAGAGGCAGAGTCCTGGGGCTTGTGGTCCCTGCCCAGTCGGAGCCTGGTTCCTGCCGCCATCCCCTCTGGGTGGGGGGAGGAGCTCCAGGGCCTGTCTCCAAGACCTGGGGACCTATTTTTATCCCTCTCCCCACCGGCATCTGGTGAATAATTGAGTGAGCTGGTTACGGTGTCTGCAGCCACCACCGTGGCCTTCCGGGGCGCCAGCCCCCTTCATGACCAGGGTCCAGCAAGACCAGAGGGGCTGTAGTGAGCTGACACTCTTGGGCCCCCGTGCCCTCCCCGGCAGGTGTGTGGGCTCCCCCCCTCACCTGCTTCCCCTCGGGCCCACAGCGGCCTGCCCAGCCTCTCCCACATCACAGTGGTCCTGCTGGTAGCTGCGGGTGACATGGCTGCCCTGGGCACGGAGGGCGGAAGCATCTTCTTCCTGGATGTTCCCACCCTGACACTGCTCGAGGGGCAGACCCTGGGCCCAGACGAGGTTCTGCGAAGGTGAGAGGCCACCCGGCTTCCCTGTGCCCCCTCCACCAGCCCCCCGCCCCCGCCCATGCCACCAGCCACCCCGCCCGCTTTCTCCCTCTGCTGTCCGCAGCGTGCCTGATGACTACCGGTGTGGGAAGGCGCTGGGCCCTGTGGAGTCACTCCAGGGACACCTGCGGGACCCCACCAAGATCCTCATCGGCTACAGCCGGGGCCTGCTGGTCATCTGGAACCAGGCCGCTCGCTGTGCTGAGCGCATCTTCCTGGGGAACCAGGTGTGTGGGTGCAGCTGGTGGCCACCCGGGGCCTCTGCTCACAGCCGCCAAGCTCACGCCTGTCCCCCGCCCCACAGCAGCTGGAGAGTGTGTGCTGGGAGCGCAGTGGCCACACGGTGGTCAGCTCGCACAGCGATGGCAGCTATGCCATCTGGGCCGCGGACACCGGCGACTCCCCAACAGCGCAGCCCACGGTGGCCACCACGCCCTATGGTGAGTGTGGGGGACCTGTGTAAGGTTGGCTGTGACCCCAAACTCTGACTGGCCTCAGTGGGGGAACTTCACGGGGGATGTGTGGAAGGTGGCAGGGCCAGGCCAAAGGTGAGACCACCCCCCTGCCCCACATTGGGTAGCATGCCTTCCCCTTGGGATGCAGGCAACAGCCGCCCTGTGGGGACGATGGAGGCAGGAGGGGGATGGGGCAGTGGCGAGAAATGCGATCCAGGGCCCTCAGGTCCCTGCCTGAGAGCCTGCAAGTGAGGCCAACAAACACTGTCCCCCCGCAGGACCCTTCCCCTGCAAAGCCATCAACAAGGTCCTGTGGCGAAGCTGTGCGTCTGGGTAGGTGGGGCCTGCCCGGGGGCAGGGTTGTGGGGGGAGGCTCTCCTGGAGCCCCAACAGCTGCTCACGCGGCTTCCTCACCCTGAGCAGCAAGCACTTCGTCATCTTCAGCGGTGGCATGCCCCGCGCCAGCTATGGTGACCGCCACTGCGTGAGCGTGCTCCAGGCCGAAACCCTGGTGACGCTGGACTTCACCTCCCGTGTCATCGACTTCTTCACGGTGCATAGCACGCGGCCCGAGGATGGTGTGTTTCCGCCATGCCCCCATCGCCCCCTGACCTGGCCCCCGTGCGTCTCTGGCTGCACTCACCCACCCCGTCCCACAGAGTTCGACGAGCCGCAGGCCCTTGCAGTGCTGCTCGAAGAGGAGCTGGTGGTGCTGGACCTGCAGACGCCCGGCTGGCCAGCTGTACCCGCCCCATACCTGGCCCCCCTGCACTCGTCTGCCATCACCTGCTCAGCCCACGTCGCCAATGTCCCTGCCAAGCTGTGGGCCCGCATCCTGAGCGCCGGCGAGCAGCAGAGCCCCCAGCCAGCCTCCGGGGCATCGGTGTGTGCCAGGGGCGGAGGAGGTGGTCCCCCGGGGGTGCACTACAGGCTGCGCCCAAGGAGGGGACGTGGCAGGTGTGGGTGGGACACCTGCAAGGCCTTTGCGTCCTGCACATGGCGCCTGGCGTGGCTTCTGCTTACACCCCTCTCCATCCCCCAGAGCTGGCCCATCACTGGGGGCCGGAACCTGGCTCAGGAGCCATCCCAGCGAGGCCTGCTGCTGACCGGGTAGGTGACACCTCTTCAGCCCAGTTGTGACGGGCGTGTAAGCATGTGTGTGTGTGGGCGAGCAGGGTCTGGTGCCACCTGCGCAGGTGCGAGAAGGGCTGTCCTGGGCCTGGCGGGTGCTGACCTGCCCACTGACTCAGGCCTGGCCCCTGGTGGGACCAGGTCACCTTCTTCCACCGGGTGCACCAGGTAAAGCCTCCCTAGACTCTGCTTTAAGGCCCAGCCCTCCTTCTTGATGAAACTGAGCTCCACCCACTCAGCCTGCCCCGGGACCGGAAAATCTGGGCCAGCCCACGCCGAGCTGCCCAGGGCAGGTGCCGGAGAGCCCGGCCTGGGCCTGGCGGGCGCCGACGTGCCCGGTGACTCAGGCCCCACCTTCTTGCCCAGCCCCTGCCGTCTGCCTGTGCCGGGACCCTCAGGCCTCTGGAGGTGTCCCAACCAGCCTGCAGATTCTCAGCTTCTCCCGCCCTGGCTCTGGGCTGCCACCGCCGCCCAGGGGCCCTGACCTGGGCTCTGTAGCTGTGTCCTGGGCTGCACCCCAGATTCATCTGCTCCCCCTCTCTGCTTCCTCCTGGCCTCCCCAGGTTTCCTGCTCCTGCCCCAGCACGCCCCTCTGTTCTGGGGGCATCTCTGATCACGTGTTCTGGAGGCCCCCAGGGGTAGAATCCCTGTGGTCCTCTGTTCCCTGTCACTGTTCCACACCTCTTCTCATTTCCGGTGATATCCCTGCACCTTCTCACCCTCCCCAGTGAAGGGCCCGGGTCCAGTGCCCTGGCATACAGTAAGGTGCTCAGTACTTGCTTGCCCTATATAGTTGATGCTTTCTGTTTGCTGTATGCAGTAGGAGTCCAGTCAGTGTTTGGCCTAGGTGCTGGGTGCCCAGTGAGTGGTTGCTGGCTGAAAGGATGTGGGGGGGTTTGGTGGGGGCCTGGGGCCTGATGTTGCCTCTCCGCAGCCACGAGGACGGCACGGTGCGCTTCTGGGATGCCTCTGGTGTGGCCCTGCGACCGCTCTACAAGCTGAGCACCGCCGGCCTCTTCCAGACGGACTGTGAGCATGCCGACAGCCTGGCCCAGGCTGCCGAGGATGACTGGCCGCCCTTCCGCAAGGTGCGAGCCCCCCACCCCTTCCCGGCCCAGGGAGCCTGGTCTGGGATCTGCCCTGTGACCAGTTCCTCTCCCACCCCCTCAGGTGGGCTGCTTTGACCCCTACAGTGATGACCCGCGGCTCGGCGTGCAGAAGGTGGCGCTCTGCAAGTACACGGCCCAGATGGTGGTGGCCGGCACCGCTGGTCAGGTGGGGCCGAGGTGTCACCAGGGCTGCGGGGCTCAAGGGCTTCTGGCAGGTCCAGTAGGGTGCTAGAGGGGTCGGCCCAGCAGAAACCCACAGATGGGAATGGGGGAGGCCAGCTGGGGCCTTGGGGACCCTCACAGGGTTGGGGCCCTGGGCGGGAGCACCCATGTTATGTGGACCCTGGGAGGGCAGGGCCTGCGTGTCTTGGTTGCCACGGTGTTGCTCACTGAGGGCCCTGGTATACAGTGGGCACCAGTCAGTGCTTATTCAGAGGATGCTCTCCAGATGCTCCTAGAAGCACCTTGGCAGAGGTGTCACTGGCTCGGGTGGGGGCGCCCTGTCCTCCAAGCTGACTGCCCACCCACCCCCCCAGGTGCTGGTGCTGGAGTTGAGTGATGCACCGGCGGAGCAGGCGGTGGGCGTGGCCAGCCTGGACCTGCTGCAGGACCGCGAGGGCTTCACGTGGAAAGGCCACGAGCGGCTGAGCCCGCGCCTGGGACCCCTGCCCTGGCCAGCCGGCTTCCAGCCCCGCACGCTCATCCAGTGCCTGCCACCAGCCGCTGTTACGGCCGTCACGCTCCACGCTGAGTGGGGCCTCGTAGCCTTCGGGACCAGTCACGGCTTTGGCCTCTTTGACTACCTGCGAAGGAGCCCCGTGCTGGCCAGGTGGGTGTGAGCGAGCCCCTCCCGAGGTTCATGGGGTGCAGGTGGGGGCACTGCCGGCCTCGCAGGACCCCGCTGGGGGAGGTCTGCCCCTTGGCCGCTGGACCCGTGCTTCCCTGATGGCTGGCCTGCGTCCCCAGGTGCACCCTGCACCCTAGCGACTCCCTGGCCATGGAGGGACCACTGTCCCGCGTGAAGTCGCTCAAGAAGTCGCTGCGCCAGTCCTTCCGGCGCATCCGCAAGAGCCGTGCGTCGGGCAAGAAGCGCACGGTTGCCGGCAGCAAGGTGGGGCGGCAGGCAAGGCGGGCAGGGTGATGGGGGCGGGGGGCAGGATGGTGGCCCGACCTTGCGCCCCTCCAGTTGCAGGAGGCCAACGCGCAGCTGGCGGAGCAGGCTGGTCCCCAGGATGTGGAGGTGACGCCCGTACAGCGCCGCATCGAGCCCCGCTCGGCTGACGACTCCCTCTCGGGTGTTGTGCGCTGTCTCTACTTTGCAGACACCTTCCTTAGAGATGGTGAGACTGGGCAGGGTGGGCAGCCAGGGGCGGTGTGTCCTTGGTCTTCTGGGAAATGGGTGATAGGGTGGACCCGTGCCTTCTGGAAGGCTGGAAAGCACTGTGTGCCTACGGAGTGCCAGCCTGTGCTGGCACCAGGGCGCCCTGGCCCCCAGCAGCTTCTGGAACAACCCGATGGTGAGGCTCGGTGAGTGGGTGGGGCAGGCCTTAGACCTGGGCAGAGAAGGGAGCCCAGGATCTTGGGGAAGTACAGACCACAGTGCCAAGGCCTAGACGGACGTGAGTCGCCCGGGCAGTGTGACTGGAGCAGAGGACAGGCCTGGGAGGAGCCGGTTTTGACCCCAAGTGGGCAGAGCCCTGGCAGGTACTGCCCAGGGCAGTGGCGTGTTGGGGTTTATGGATGGAACCGCTGATCAATTTAACTTGGTAATGGGGCATTTCAGCCCTTCACTGACTCCCCAGCTGTTCTCCATACATCGTGTATCTTTTAAACACGATTTAAACACAATTTGAAACAAAGGTCACTGGGCAGCTCAGGTGTCTGGTGGACGTCACTTCTGGCACAGGGCCTGTGTCAAAACCCGGAATGTGGATACTGATGGCTGGGGTTCCCTGTCACCCTTGGCCCACAGGTGACCCCATTCATCTCAGAAATGTCTTCTCAGAGTTGGGGTGGGGTCAGCGTCCAGCTCATGTGCACGTGGTATCTCTGCGTCTTTCCTTCTTTATCTGGGAGGGGAGCCCCCTACTTCTGATGTCATTTGTTGAGGGTCCCTTTGTCTGGGGGATCTTCCCACTGTCTGCATCTGGCAGCCCGGGGGGGCTGGGCATGACCTGGTTCCACTGTCTCCATTAGAAGCGTGGCTTCTTGTTGCTCACTTGTTTGTTGCTCGGTTATCCCCTCCCCCCCCAACTAAAATTGTTACTGAGGTCACCAGGCCATTGAGGGCGCACAGTATGACCGCCCAATCCATCCACACCCCAGTGTTTTTTAGCTCACTGTCGACTCAAGGGCCTTCCCCTTCCTAAGGGAGTCGGACTGTGTGGTGTGCATCCCGGATGAGCCCGGGACTTGGTGCCTGGGTGCCCTGCGGGTGGGGCCTGAGTCCAAGTCTTTGTTGGGACTAGTGATGGGCCGAGTCACTGGGATGCTGGGAGAGGTCTGAGAGGTCAGGGTCCAGTTTGATGTGCCTGTGGAGGGACCCTAGACGTCACTCCTGTGCCTGCAGGGGTCTCCAGGGGATGTAGGAGGAGAGACCCAGTCCAGGGTCCCAGGGCACCAGAGGGGAGGGATGGCACACACCCTCCTCACCATCCTGTCTCCCCGCAGCGGCCCACCACGGCCCCACCATGTGGGCAGGCACCAACTCAGGCTCCGTGTTCGCCTATGCACTGGAGGTGCCAGCGGCAGCAGCGGGCGGTGAGAAGCGGCCAGAGCGGGCGGTGGAGGCCGTGCTGGGCAAGGAGGTGCAGCTGATGCACCGTGCCCCCGTGGTGGCCATTGCGGTGCTGGATGGGCGCGGCCGTCCCCTGCCGGAGCCCTACGAGGCCTCACGGGACCTGGCGCAGGCGCCCGACATGCAGGGCGGCCACGCCGTGCTCATTGCATCTGAGGAGCAGTTCAAGGTGAGCAGTCTCTGAGACCCCTTGGAGCTCTTGCCTCCTGGATGCCATTGGACCCTTGGCCTGCATCCATCCCTGCTCACTGGGACCTCCTGAGTGCCTCCAGCCGTCGCAGAGGCACCTTGGGGAACCCTGGTGCCCCTCAGGACCCTTGAGCGCTCCCTTGGGTGGTCTGCAGGAGCTTGTGGTGTGGGGTACTGGCTTCCAACTTGACCACCCAGTGTAACTGGCTTTGCCACAGGTGGAGGGGCCTCGGAGGTTTCTGGGCTGTGGAGCTGTGGTCAGGGTGGGTGGTGCTGGGTGGAGGAGGTGGTGGGGCCGGGCTAGACTGGGGGCACTGGGGTGTGGACTGGCCCAGGCTCCGCTTAGCACCCACTCCCAACCCACCTCTAGGTGTTCACGCTACCCAAAGTGAGCGCCAAGACCAAGTTCAAGCTGACAGCCCACGAGGGCTGCCGCGTGCGCAAGGTGGCCCTGGCTACCTTTGCCAGTGTTGCCTGCGAGGACTACGCGGAGACCTGCCTGGCCTGCCTCACTAACCTGGGTGACGTGCACGTGTTCTCGGTGCCGGGCCTGCGGCCCCAGGTGCACTATGCCTGCATCCGCAAGGAGGACATCAGCGGCATCGCCTCCTGCGTGTTCACGCGGCACGGCCAGGGTGAGGCGGGCCGGCGGCTGCAGTCAGGGCTTCTGGGAGGTAGGGACGTGGCCCCTTACTGTGCTTCCTGCCCCCTCCTAGGGTTTTACCTGATTTCCCCCTCGGAGTTTGAGCGCTTCTCCTTGAGCGCCAGAAACGTCACCGAGCCGCTCTGCTGTCTGGACATCCGTTGGCCCCGAGATGCCACACGTGTCAGGTGCATAAAGGGGTAGTCCCTGGCCAGGGGTTGCAGCACTGGGACCAAGGCTGGGCTCATTCCATTCCCCAACTCAGCAAGGAGCAGGGTGGCCCTCTCTGGTCATCCCTCTGGACCCAGGGCTCCGGAATGGCAGGGCGGGGGTCTGGCCCTCGAGCCATGAGATGCCTGCCCACGGTCTGCAGCACAGCCCATCTCTGCAGCCACAGGTCCCGAGAGTCGCCCAAGCTGAACCAGGCTAACGGGACCCCGGGCATCATCCTGGCCCCACAGAGTTGTGATGGAAGCCCCGATCCCATCTGCAAGGGGGCTGGTAAGGAGGCCGCATTAGCTGGGCAGCTCGTCTTGTGGTGGTGGGGGTGCTCCGCAGGAGGCAGCTGCCCAGAGGGTCTGGGGAGGGGTTGGTCAGTGCCATGGTCCACCGTGGGTTGGTGTGGGACCAGGTCAAGTGTGGACGGGGCCTCGGAGCCCTAGAAGGACCCTGTTCACTTCCTCCCTGCAGACACCCCAGAGCCAGCTGAGGCTATGCTCTCACCTATGTCCATTGACTCGGCCACCAGTGCTGACACCACACTGGACACAACAGGGGACATGACGGTGGAGGATGTAAAGGATTTCCTGGGGTGAGGAGCCAGCTGGGTCCACAGGAGGGTCTGGTCACTCCCAACTTCCCTCCCTGACCCTTCAGCCAACCTCATACCCGAGCTGGGCACGAAGGACCAAGGAGGGCCTGACCCCAGATCTGCTGACCGCTGCCCCTCCCTGTAGCTCCTCAGAGGAATCTGAGAAGAACCTGCGGAACCTGTCAGAAGAGGAGGCTCGAGCCTGCGCCATCCTGATCAAATGAGGCTGCAGGTGTGTGGCCTGGTGCCCTTGAGTCAGTACCTCCCCCAACCTCTCCCAACAAAGATGCTGTGGCTCCTTCTGTTGCTGGGGTCACTGCTGCCCCCTCCCTAGCTTCGCGGTTCAGGCTGTCACTGCAGGACTCTAGCCCCCCATCCTGGAGACTGAGTGGTGGCACACGTGGCCAGGCCGCCTGCCCCGTTGGACCTCCCTGGCCTTCTGCTGATCTTGTTTCTCTCTGCTAGGGAGGCCAGAACTGCCAGGTCACCCCCACCCTGCTCGGAGCTGGAGCCAGGGGCCCAGTCCACCATGTAGACCTGCACCTGCTAACTTCAGGCTCCTGTGGGGCCTGCCGGCCTGGTCCTGAGCCTCAGGGACTCCACCGGGCCCAGCCTGCAGGCAGAGGTCACCCGGGAGGTCAGGCGCCACAGGGGAGGCCGCAGGGCCCACGGCTACCACCTCCCAGGCCATGTGCCATCCTCCCCCTCTCCTTTTGCAAAGAGTATTTTTCTAACGCCTGTGCCAGGCACCACAGTCATTTCTAAAACTATTTTGGTACTTGCTTCTGGGCCAGCACCCCCTTAACCCCCCTGCTGGGTGCGAGTGTGTGTGTAAGAGCTCCACTCGGCAACCAGGACTGAGGCCTGGCTGTGTGTGCGTGTGTATGTGTGTGTGGGGGGGGTCAGGATGGGTTTCCTGTAGATTGTACTCTAGGGGACTTTTTTTCTGTCATTTTTGTTAAAATTAGTGTTTTAAAATTAAAAATACTGATTTTTAATATTGAAAATAAAAGCATTTAATATCTCTTAAAGGGCAGCCACACCTGCTTTATCCCTGGCAGAAGAGGGGGAGTCACACGTGAGCTCAGAGTGAAGGGAGACTGCTTTGCCAGACCCCTGGAGACACTGGTCAGGATCACCCCACTGGTGGTGCAGGAGCACTTATCTTTCCATAGGGGTGGAGTGCAGTGGCGGTGGCCTTAGGCCAGGGCCTGGCGGAAGGTGCTCCAGGCATGGAAGCAGCGGGTGAAGGCGTGCTGCTCGTTGCCCTTGCGCACGAGGCGCAGGCGGCGGGGCCGCTCGTGCTCCTTGGAGCGCATGTGCTGGATGTACACCTGGGGGCGGGCAGGGGGTTGGTGAGGGCGGCCCCAGCCTCGGCCCCTCCCCCAGGCCCAGCCCCGGCCCCTCCCTGCTCACCTGGCAGGCCTTCAGGCTCAGCTTGATCTCCACCTGGCTGGTCTGGGACCCCACCCACATGTAGACCTGTGGGGACAGCAGGGGACATGGTCTCCCAGCCTCAGAATGCCTCTTGAGGGACAGTTGGGATCCCAGCGTGGGCAGGGTTGGGGGTCTCACCTCTTGGCCGTTGTCTAAGAGCATGATGTCGTCATCTGCCAGGTCATCTTGGCAGAAGTCAGAGCACTTCTCAGTCACCGCGAAGTAACCCTTCTCGTTGGAGCATCTGGGGAAGGTCAAGGGTCAGGGAGAGGCTGAGGGTCATGGCAGCAGGGCCAGGATGAAGGAGGGCCAGGGAGCTGTGGCGGGGCGACCTCACCGGAAGAGCCGCGTGTGCTTCATGTACTCAGCGTCATCGTCATAGGGCTTTTGTGCACCGATGCCCACCCAGAAGAAGTTCTCTGGCTCCTCGCCCTCGTTGATGACCTGGGGGTAGAAGGCTGGTCAGCTCAGGGCCCACTGCTTGCCCCGACCTGGTCACCACCCCCTGCCTGGTCCCCCGAGCCCCTGTCACCTGACCACCCGCCCCAACCCTGGTCACCTGCTTGCTGTAGGAGGCCTCAAACATGCTGTTCAGGATGTCCTCTGCCAGCTTGGCCTCTTCGGGGTCCGACGCCCGGCCCACCCACGCGTACACAATTCCCTGGTTGTCCTCACTCTCAAAGGGAACCTGGGTGTGTCAGGAGGTCAGGTCAGGCCCACCCTGCTCCCCACCCTGCCCCTCGGTCCCAGCCACACGAGACCCCACCTTGAGGATGAAGCAGAACTCCGAGTTGAGAAGGCTGGAGTCGGTGTTGATTTGGATGCACCTGGGAGAGGGGAAGGGAAAGTGAGGGAGGAGTCAGCAGGGAGCAGCCAGGCCCACCCCCTGCGCACGTGCGCCCCGCCCCACAGCCAGGCACCGGGTGCAGAGGGCGCTGCCGTTGGTGCGGATCTGGTACAGGCTGGGCTGCAGGGCGCCCTGGGCAGCCTTCCTCTTGCCACGGTGGATAATGAACTTCCTCTTGAAATGGGACAGGAACTTGGGATTCTCCTGCTGCTGCGTCATGCGCACCACCTGCAGGTGTGGAAGCGTCAGGGGCAGCTCCATGGACCCCCCACCCTGCTCCCAATGGGGCAAGCCTCCCCAGGAACACCCCCCCCAACCCTGCTACGGCTCTGGGGCAGGGCCCCCACACCTCCAGCTTGCCAGGGAAGAGGCTCTCAAACTTCTTCTGCAGGCTGAAGGTGAAGGTCAGCCAGCCCATGTTGGAGGCCTCGCGGCCCTGCCAGAAGTACACGATGCATTGGAAGTCCTCCTCAGGCTGCTTCTCCTCCGCCTCGGCTGCTGCCTCCTCACCCTCCTTGTCCTCGGCCCCTGCCTTCTCCTCCTTCTTCTCCTCCTCCTCGTACTCCACGGGGACCCAGTACCTGCAAGGTCATAAGGCAGTGGGCAGGGCTGAACCGAGGCCCCAGCACCGGGGGAGGGCCGGGTAAGGGGGGTGCAGGGCACCTGCAGAGGAAGACGTAGCAATCCTGCGTGTAGAAGTGGCCGAACTCCTCCTCTGGCAGCCGAGCGAACTTCTTGCCCTCGAGCACGAAGCCCTCCATGCCGTCCAGGTCCTCATTCCACTCCTCCATCAGCTGCTCGGCCTGCGTACGACCCCGCCCGTCACGGTGGGACCGCACAGCCGGCCCTCCCGCCCTGCGGCCCGGGGCTCACGCCCACCTCGGCCAGAGCCATGGGCGGCTGCCGCGGCAGGAAGAGGGCTGTGAGGTCTGCCTTCATCTGGTCCTTCTTCTCGGCGTCACGCTTCACCTTCCCCGCGAGCCCTGGGCCCTGCAGCACGGCCTCTGCGTTGCGCGTGTAGTCTACACTCAACACGTCATCCCAGTTCTTGAACTTGGCCTTGAACACCTGAGAAATCACAGCCGGAGGAGGCGGGGTCTGCGAAGCAGGTTGGGGCCTGGGAGCTGGAACGGGGCGGGACCGGGAGGGGCGGGCTGGAGGGGTGTGGCCTAGGAGTGGGAGGGGCGGGTAGGAACAGGGCTGGGCTGGCAGCAGTCCTGGAAGCTGTGCAGGGCTGTATGTAGTCTGTAACCCGTTCATGGGGCGTCAGGGCAAGAACACTGTTGCAGGACCTCGGGGAGGAAGCCTCCAAGGGCGGCTGCATTCATCCGCACCTGCGCCTCGGTGCCCTCGAGGCTCCGGCTGACCATGGCGTGGCGTGGTCGGTGGAGCATCCCGCACAGTTCCTGGCCCAGCTTGAGGGCTGCGGCACGCACCAGGCGTGGGGACTTGCGGCCAAGCCAGATGAACACGTCGGACCAACAGTCCAGGATGTACACGCAGCGAGTGTCCAGCAGGCTCTGCAGCTGCGGGGCCCCAGAGGCTGGAGGTCAAGGCCAGGGTCAGCCAGCAGGGAGGGATCTTGGCCCAGGGGCCCTCCTCCCTGTGTCTCACCAGTCGCATCCGAGGCATCAGTTCCACTTTGGGCCGCTTCTTATGTTCCACGGAGAGCTTGTAGTTGATCTGTGGCAGCTCCAGGTAGCCCAGGCCCAGGCCCACCTGGAGCAAGAGGTGGGTTTAACTAGGGTGGGTCTGGGGAACACAAGACCAACCCACAGCAGCCCCTAGTCAGGCTGGCCACTGCGTTCAAGTCCACAGCCTACTCCTCTCCAGACTAGTCTCCCTGTACCCCAACCTCCTTTCCAGGAAATCCTACCGGCAGAAAGGTTGTTAAACCTGCCTTCCCTCTCTGGGTCCTTACGGATTTTCTAACTGGTCCTTTTCCCACCCACAACACCCCCATCTTCCTGTCACCCACAGAGTCAAGACCAGGTCCTCAGGCCAGGCACCCATGTGCTTCTCGGCCTTCCTCTCCAGCCCCATCTTCCTGGAACCACAGAGCCTGATGCTAGTTTCCAGGGCCCCACTCAGACCCTGGCATTTCCTGCCCAGGAGGTGGCACCCTCTCCCACCAAAGTCCAGAATGAGACTACAGCCACCACAGTGGTGCCAAGGCCCGCCCATATCCTGACCGACCACTGGTGAAGCTCACCTTATACAGTTTGGGCTGGGGTGGCCAAAAGTCATCAGGCACATGCTTCTTGATCTCAGAGGGCTCCCCACCCAGTGCCTCCCAGAACTCTGGGGGCTCCTGGCCCTGTACCAGCAGCAAGATCTCTGCCTTCCCTTTTCGCTCATTCTTGTTAATTTTCTCCGCAAAGAGCCTGAGAGCAGATGCAAAGCCTTAGTGAGGCCCATACCTCCTCAGGTGACCATATTCCTTTTCACGAAGCACCCAGGATGTCTGGGCAGGGTGCAGTCCTCTTACCTGGCCTTGGTAGTGCTGCTCAGCGTGGCCTGGGCCCCTCGCCACACGTAGATGTTCAGCCCTCTGTCCAGCAGGAAAACAAACCTGAACAGAAGGGGTGGGAGGGGCTGCAATGGGCCACATGCAATAACTCCCCCAGTGCCTCTGACCTCACCCCAAATCCCTCCTTGCTGGTCTCCTGCCAAGCAATGTGGGACAAGGGCTGGGCGGCCTCTTGTCTTGAGCCCAGCTCTGTCCCCCAACACTGGTGGGGAGAAGGTACGGGGTCAAGCACGCCACCTCACATCATGGGGCTCACCTTGGGTCCAGGGAGGCCCCCTTGAGAGGCACCGGCTCCAGCTTGATGTTCTTCTTCCCATACACACGGTACATCCTAGGGGCCAGAGCAAGGGCAGATTTACCCCAATGCCCTCCCCCTTCCTTCCCGACTAAGTCCAGGTCGGTGCTGCTCACACACAAGCCTCACCTGGTCACGTAGTGCGTGTCCTCCACAGTGTAGAAGCCACTGGCTGTTCCACCCTCAATGTAGGAGATGTCGTTGTCAAATACCTGTGAGAGGGTGTATGACCTTTCACTGAGCTGCCCCCCTACCCCCACCAAATGCCACCTGTCAGGAGAAGCAGAGTTGTGTACAGATGGATCAGATGCTATGAATCCATGCCAATGTTAAAAAATATAAGATCTATGCCTGCAGACAAAAACACACTTGGGGTGTAAGTATACACACAACCATGAACCCATCTGCTCCCATGCAAGACACAGCATCGTAAGATACAAGTATATCAGGGGACAGGACAAAGCAGGTTTACAGAACAAGGCAAACTTAGGTAAATGTACCCAAAATCTTGTGTAGGTGTCTGCATGTAACCAGCTGGTGGCAGACCAGCATCTCTCACTGACCCAGGTCGCTGGATGACTCTGGCCCTGCCCTTGGCCCCACCTCCTTGGTATCCAGTCCCTTTGCAACTCTTACTTCAACTTCCTGTCTCTCCTGGCTACACCCCCACCAAGCGGACTTCCAAACTAGCCTGGCCCCCTCATCTTCACCTGACCCAGCTCCCAACCGGTGGTCTCATGTCGCTCCTCTGACCTCACCCCATCTGTCCCTGCACTGGACACATCCCTGTCAGCCCTGCCCCGGCCCCGCACCTGCAGGAACTCCTCGCTCTCGTCGCCCATCTCCTCGCGCACCGTGCGGCACTCGGCACCCAGGTAGTTGCGCAGGTTGACGGCATGGATGGCAGAGCAAGCCTTCTTGTCGAGTGTGGCCTCCCCGCCGATCCAGTAGTAGATCTCCCAGTTCAGGGAACCGCTGTCATCCAGAAAGGTCTGGAGGCCGGGGCAGCGTCTGGGTCAGCCACTGGCCAGTGGCACCGCCACGCCCTGCAGAGCTCTCCCCTCCCACTCCATGCAGAGCGATCCAGGAAACGGCCCCAGGGCCCCTGGTAGCATCCAGACTCGCACCTTGAGCACAATGTAGCAGTCTGCCTCATAGAACTTGCCATGGAGGTCCTCCTCCACCAGCACAGGCACGAAGTTCTCGATCTGCCAGATGGTCAGGCCAGGCAGCTGGCCCACGTCCTCAGTGAAGAACTCCGAGTAGTCAAGGCGCGGCTTCTCCAGGCCCTGGTCCCAGCGCCGCACCTTGCCCCCAGGCGCTCCAGCCTCTGTGCTTTCCTGGTGAGGGCAGGCACAACGTTGGCTTGACTCTGCCCATGCCCAGCTCTGGTGGAGCGGAGCCCTTCTGCCCTGTCCCTTGTCCCCTCTCCCACTGGGCCTAGGTCGCTGCCAAGAAGAGCTGAGCCCTGGTCCAGCCGGATTACCTCCTGCTTTCTGTTTTTCTCCTGGGCCACGTCTGACATGCCCTTCAGCACCTGCTTGGCCTGGTCATCCTGGGCCGAGTCCTTGCGCCTCCGAAGCCGCATCTTGCGAGCCAGGGGGTCCTTGGGCCCACTCCCTGCTGAGGGGAGGGGCACACGGCTGACCCGGCTGGCTTCGACCCCTTCATCCCCGGGGTATCCAGCCAACCAGGGGCCAAACCCACACCCCCTATCCAGAGAGAACATCCCACCCAATTTACAGATGAGTAAGTTGAGGCCCAGAGAGGCATCCCATGCTCACCAGCGGCCGCCGCGGCCACTGTGGCAGGGGAGGCACCCGCCAGCCGCAGCTGGTTCTGCAGTGAGAAGTCGATGTTGTACCACTCAGCGGCACGGTCCACAGGCTTGGGGGGCATGACCAGGCTGGGGTTCTCCCGCACGTCCAGGACCTGCCTCGTGGGTAAGCAGAGCCAGCACTGAGCCCTGGTTCTCCCTCAGTGCCCCCAAACCCCATCTCTACCTCTGCACCACCAGGGCCAAAGGGCCCAGGTCCCAACCCTGCCGCCCTCGTGGACCTGGCTTCCCCACCTGCAAAGAGTGGCCTCACAGGCTGGCTGTGAGGCTTAAGTGACAATGCTGAGTGTGATGTGGATACCAGATGTGGGTCACCCCTCCCCACCCTGGCACTGGCCACCCCTCCAGGAGCCCCTGCTGCCCTCTCCCCAGGACCCCATTGCTCGGTCTTTCCTGGGGGTCTGTCACCACCCCCAGCACCAGCTGCCCACCTGACCTCAATCTCTGTCAGGAAGTGGATGGCCTCCGGGAGGGTCACCAGGCGGTTCTTGTTCAGGACCAGCTTCCTCAGCTTTGTGCACCTGTGAGGACATAGTCAGGCCTCAGGAGTGGGCAGACGGGGGGCCTTCCAGTCGTGGCTTGGGGAGGCAGGTAGGACCAGAGGGCCTGAGCAGCCCGGCCAGTTAAGAAACCACCTGGCTCCAAAGCACCCAGAAGGGTGGGGGTAGGGCGAGTTTCCTTGTGGCTGAGTGACTGGAGGCCCTTTCTGTGGCTCCTACAGGGCAGCATCCTCCACTATGGCCTTCCGAGAACCAGAGACCCCTGGACATGAGCAAAAGGGCATAAAAAAACACACTCTGCCCTCAAATTAGCTCAGAAGCTGCTGGGGGTCCTCTGTTCTCAGTGCCGGGGACCATGCTAGTGGATGCTGTGACCTTGGGGAGCAAAGGCAGCACAGCGTCCCAAAGGAGGCAGCAGCGCAGTCCCTCTGGCCTTGCCCCTTGTCCCTGAAGGGCGCTCGGGGAACCCATTGGCATGAGCCCGGGGTCTTTATCCACAAACTCAACTCAACCCCTCGTGTTCTGTACAATGCACAGAGACCATGGGGGCGGGGGAGGCCCCGCCTCAGCCCAGTACCTGCAGAGGCTCTCGGGGATCAGCTCCAGCTTGTTGTTGGCGGCCATGAACTCCTCCAGGTTGGACAGCTTGCCGATGCCTGAGGGTAGCCCGTCAAAGTCCAGCATGTTGGAGTTCAGGTACAGCCTCTTCAGCTTGGTCAGTTTGCAGATGGCTGACTGCAGGGGACACAGCAGATGCGGGGTCAGAGGTGGGCGCCAACGTGGCCTGTGGCCGCCCCACCCTCCCCAGACCCGCACACACGGGCAGCGAGGTCAGCTGGTTCCGAGACAGGTTCAAGGTCTCCAGGTGCACCCACTGGTCAATGCACAGGGATAGCTCCGTGATCTGGTTGCTGCTGAGGTTGAGGCGCCGTAAGCCGGGCAGGGCGTACAGGCACTCGGGCACCCGCGACAGGTCGTTGCAGGACAGGTCCACATCTGGGCACAGGAGAGCATGTCAGCCAGGGCCCCTAGAGAGCTCCAAGGCAGCACGCTATGTGTAGCCTAGCTACCCCTCCAGGCTCTGTGGCCTCAGACACGTGATGGAACAGGGTCATGTCAGAACCACACCCCTCCTCCTGAGGGCACCCCTCCCCCAGAGGCTTTTAGGGAAGCAGTGTCCAGCTGCCTCCTCCATGAGGAAGGAAGGGGCTGAGGGCTCCTGGGAACCGCCCACCTGCGAGGTGGCTCAGGCCCTCCAGGCTGGTGGGAAGGTTGCTCTGGGTGCGCTGTGTGTTCCGCAGGTGCAAGGTCTGCAAGGCAGTCAGTGCCGGGAGCTGCCTGTGGGGGGACGCGGGGAGACACTGCCTCAGGCCAGGGGCAGGGCCTGAGGGTGGGTGTGGGCAGGGCAGGCGGGATGCCTGGTGTCGCCCAGCGAGGCAGGTGGGTGTTGACCCAACTAGGCCAGGCCTGGTGGGGAGGGTAGGCACCCACCGGAGCTGGGCATGCAGCAACGGGTTCCCGTTGAGCACGAGCGTCTGCAGGTGCACGAGCCGGCGCATCTGTGGGGGTAGGCTCTCCAGGCGGTTCTCGCTGAGGTCCAGGTACAGCAGGTCAGTGAGGTTGATGAAGAGCTGGTTGGGGATGGTGTCGATGCTGTGGGCAGAGGGCCGGCAGTCAGGGCTGTGCTCCGCTTCTGGGGTCAGCCACCTCCCCGGCCCAGCCCGGCACGCGGCACCTGTTGTGGCTGAGGTTCAGCACCAGCATGTTCTTGGCGTTCTCCAGCTCCCGCGGGCACTCCGTCAGCTGGTTGTAGCTCAAGTCCTGGGGAGGGGGTGAGGCCGGGTCAGGGGTGGCAGGGCTGGCCCCACCCCGCCAGGCCTGCACCATGCTCAAGGGTTGGAATGGGTGCTGAGAGGGCAGCAGAGGAGGAGGTTTCCACGCCAAAGGGAGCCAGTGGGACCCTGGGAGGAAGGGGCCTAAGTCAGGGAACTGAGCACCCTTGGGCAAGGCATTGTCCATTGGACGTCTCCAGTTACTTCATTTGTACAACAGGAAAACCACGGCCCCAGGGACCAGCGCAGTGGGGGGAGGGTCACTGAATAGTAGGGTTCACTACCAGGTGGTGGGTGACCACTGACCAGGACTGAGAGATCATCCAGCTTGAAGATATCATCAGGGACTCCTGAGTTCTTCAGACTGTTGGCTCGAGCCACAATGGCCTGGGGATAAACCACGAGAGTCCATGAGTCCTGGCTTCCACTCCAAGGAGAAGCAGAGGTCAGGGAAGGATACCTTCTCCATAAGCCCACGGGAGGCCAGTCCTGAGTGCTCTCCCACTCTGGCCTTTGCTTGTGGTCCCTCTACTTAGCAAGCCCTTCCTACTCTACCAGTGAACTCCTATTCACACTTCAAAGCCCAACTCAAATGTGCCCCACAGCCCAGCACACAGAAACACAGGGGAATTTTTCTGATGGAATAACCCCTCTTCCTCCCAGTTCCATAGGGCAAGATAGGGATGGAGCTCTGAGTCAGAGTTTCTGGCACAGATGGAAGAAGGTTGGACCAAAAGCATCAGCGTATAGACTCACAGCAAGCCTGTTTTCTGTGCCCTTAGGGCTGAAACCTGCTCAGGCTCTCATGGTGCAGGACATCAGTGTAGGATGGCCACGGGGGAGGGAACGGACCAGGGGATGGCACCATGACCACAGGAGACAGAAGGAGAAACAGGAGCCACCACTGCGGCTCCCTCTGCCCAACGTCTGCGTGGTGACACCCTGCCACTTCATGGTGGTCACTGACGGGCCATCTCGGAAAGTGCAGAACTCAGGTTTAACCCGAGTCCAGAGGTGTGCCCTTCGCATCTCAGGGCTCCAACCTTAAATGGGAATGACCATTGGAATGGCCTGAAGATCTGGGATGGGAGGTTCCATGGAGAACAGCAGGGGGACTGACCCACCCAGAGGACCTCCCCTGCCCTGCCCCAGCTTTATCACTGGGGATAAACCACAGGCAAGTGACCTGCCTCCGTGCTCAGTATCCTCATCTGTGAACTTGGTGGAGGTTGGGATCACATGAGAGACCCCTGAGAAATAGCTAGAGTGCTGCTTGGCCAGGATCAGCTATCATAGCAGTTCAAAATGGATCAGACTTAGGTTTTTTCACCTTTTCTCCTATGCGTTACTCAACTCAGGTCATTACTGCATGCTCTCTCCCCCCAACCCCCCTGACACCGGGGTGTACAGAGGGGCTGGCCTGGCCCCCAGGCCCCACCCTGAGTTCTGCAGTCTTGGGCGGCACTCACCCGCAGCGATGGCAGGCTGGACAGCTCCCCGTGCAGCGTGGTTAGGTTGTTGTGGCTCACCGACAGGTGTTCCTGGGCCGGCACAAGGTGCAGAGGCTCAGCAGGGTGGGCTGGGCGTCCTCAGAGCCCCCACTGGCACCACAGCCTTCCCCTGTCTAGGGACCCTCCCACAGAGCCCCCAAACACCACCACAGCCTTGCCCCACCCAGGCACCCTCAGCAACCCAGGTCCAGTCCACTCTTGCACCTTTCCTCCTTCACAGACCTAGCCTCTTCTTGTATACCTCCCAGGATAGGGTGCTCATCCCCTCCCCACCAGTTCTGCTTGTGACAGGCAATGTCCTGCACAGGCTCTGCCCACCTGGCCAGCCCCATCCACCAGGACCCTCCCCTGCCTGCCCAAAGCCTCTTACCAGCTTCTGCAGGGACGCCAACTCCTCTGGCAGGTAGCAAAGGCCGGTGCGGTTTAGCTTCAGCCATCGCAGGCTAGTCATGGCCTTGACATTCTCAGGGAAGTAGCCACCCTGGGGGTATGTCACAGTGAGGCTGGTCTGGGTCATGGTACCCTTGCTCTGCCACCCTGTGGCCCCCACTGCCCGTGGGAGCCTTTGGGGGGCAATAGTCACCTCTAGTTGGTGTGACCCCAGACACATCACTTAGCCACTCTGTCTCAGTTTTCTCACCCATAGAATGGGGCTGATGAAAGCCCCCTGATGACAAAAGCGTCCTGAGAACCCACTGGTGATCAGGATGGCTGCTGACCTAAGACCTGCCTCTCCTGCTGGATTCTCGGCCCAGAAAGGCTTATTCTAGGTGCCACCCCACAGTCAGCTGTGCGGTTGGACCAACTCAATGTCTTTGCCTTGCATCCAAGCCCTGCCTGTGCAATCTGTCGAACTGCATGCACCCTGTGCCTCTGCCAAGGTCCCACCTGTGCCCTGCCAGCCACCCCCTGCATGAGGCCCCAGCTCCCCACCCTCTCCCACACAGGCATAACTTATTCATTAGTTCACTCACCCATTTGTCCCCCAGACTCCAATGCCCACCTCAGGACCCCTGCCCTGTGGCCAGAAGCCTGGGGAGGCTGGTGCCCCTTCTCCCTACGGCCACATTCCCTGCTGGTGACTCACTCTCCTAGACTGGAGAGGACACTTGGGGACTCCAGGTGAGGACGGTGGGGACAGAGGCAGAGGAGTGTGCATGGCGTCAAGTGTAAGTACATACAAGAAGAAAGGGCCTGTCTCCTCTGCCCGGACCCCAGCCACTGCCTGGACCACTGGACCCTGCAGACCCAGGCTGGGGTCGGCCCACTCATTCTACCTGCAGCCCTGAGGATCCTCCTGGAACCAGGCCATCTCTCAGGGCCTTCTCTCTGGTCACCAGCCCTGCAGCCTCATTCTCAGTTCTCAAGAACCACTGCCCCGCCCCGAGGCTGGGCTGGTGTACCCAGCGGCCCTGGTCCAGCAGTTTGGCAGCTGCTCAGACAACTGGCACCCAGGGCCTCGCACACCTGCCCAACACGCCCTCCACAACTAATCCCTGCCTCCAGGGGTTTCAATGTAAGCCCCTCCACCGGAAGAAAAAACAAGGCTCCGAGAGGGAAGTGACTTGCCTAAGACCACACAGGATGCGGGTGGCGGGTGCCGGTAGCGCAGAGCCGGCGGCGCAACCATGAGTCAGGGCCCGGCTTGGGCTGTGACCTCACAGGGGCGGGGAGGGCTGGGGAGGCGCGAGCTCGAGCTCCGACCAGGACCCCCGGCCGGCCTGCCCGGGCCAGGCGCCAGGACCGGGCCCGGTGGGCAGACCCCGCGCGCCCCGGCGCAGCTCCGGGACCCTGCGCGCGCCCGCCCGCCCCGCCCGGCCTGGGCTGTCTACGCGGGCGCCGGGCGGAGGCCTGGGACGTCGGCCCGGGGCGGGGTCTGGGCAAGGCCGTCTACGGTCCCGGACGCGCAGGAAGCGGAGGGGCGGGCTGGGGGTCCCGGCCGCCGCCCCAAGGCTCACCTTGAAGTCGTTGCCGCTGAGATCCACGCCGCGAACGAACGGCAGCACCCCGGTGCCCTCCATGGCGGCGCTGGGCTGAGGGGAGCGGACCGCGGGCGGGGCCTGGCGCTCGGGGCGGGGACCGTGGAGCCGGCGGGGCGGGGAGCGCGCCGGCCCCGCCCCTCAGCCCGGGCCGCTCCGGACGCGCCCCGGGCCAGCCCGGGGCCGCAGTGGCCCGAAGGGCCTTCTCGGCCCGCGGCTGTCCCTGCGCTGGTCAACGCCGGGGACCCGGGTGGTTCGGGCGGCAGTGGTAGTAGGACGCCCGGGTTCTCGTCCGGAGCCACGAGCCTCTCTCCGAGAGACGCTCCGGGGCCAGTACCCACACTCCTAGCCTTCCGGGCTCGGAGGAGAGCCCGGGTGCGCGGTTACGTGCCCGCTTGCCCCTCGAGGGAGGCGTCCCTGGGCCGGCACATGACGGTCCCAGTAGGTGACAGGACCAGTATCCCCTTCACGGGAGAGGCGGCCGCAGACTACAGTGACCAGGAGCTCCACCTGATGCTTCCTTAGCTGGGAAGGAGCTCGCGTTCCCACCGGCGGAGTCCGCGAGCACAGCCCTGCGCCTTTAAGGCGGTGCTCGCCGAGGAGCCCCGCCCCGAAGGGCGCTCGGCCGCCATTGGCCGAGGCCGCCACAGAACAGCACGTGGGCACGGGCCTTGAGCACTCTGATTGGATTCGGGGCCTGTCCGTCTGCGAGCGGGGGACCCGCGCCCGCCCCAGGCTTCGGCGTTCGACTCCCGGGTCCTGCACGTTCTATTCCCAGGCGGCCCCGGGACGCGGCCCGAGCGGCCCCCTGCGTCCCCGGGCCGGGGCGCCGAAGCCGCGACGCAGGTACGGCCGGGGCGCGGGGCGTGGCCTCCACCGGCCGCGCGGATACGGCCGGGAGTGAGTCGGATCGGGCCGATCTCTGGTCGCTTCTTGGGCCCATCCCGGCGTTCCCCCAGCCTCGGTGTCCTCGCGGCCGGGACTTGGAGGAGGCTAGGGGAGGCCTGGTCTTTCCCTCTCCCTTCCCTGGTTAGGGTCTGCGCGCCCTGGGTCAGACAGGCGGGGGCTTTGAGCACTTTACAGTTTGGAGGCGGTTGTCAGTCCTGATGAAGGAAGCCGCCGCAGGGCCACGCTGGGTCAACCCTCTCCGTCGTCTTTCCTATTTTTAGCTTGGGAAAGGGGGGCGGGTGCGGGGCTGCAGGCCCCACCTGGCAACCGGGCTCCGGCACCCGCTGGGAGCAGGGCAAGCAGAAGTCCTTGGGGCTGAGTTGGCTCTGAGCTCAGGGTCATCTGTTCAGGCATCCTCAGGGTAACAGTTCTGCCTGGCCATCTGACTGGTCCCCTGGGCTTGTCCCTTGGTCACACACCCCGTCAGTGCTCAGGACCTGAGGGCTGGGGCTCAGCCTGCCAGGACTGGAGAGATGCCTGAGGTCCCAGCCACTGGTACTTCTGGGTTCCACATGTCTAACGGTTTCTCATGGCACCTGCTCCATCTTACAGACGAGCTAAGAGTATCTGGCACACTCAGGCCCTCAGCTCACCTGCTGTGGCCTGGGCTCTCAGCAGCTGAGATCCCTCCCCACCCACTGTTGTCCCTAGCCTCAGAGGCCCTTGTCCAGGGCACTGGACCGGCCTTATTGTGGTCTTTAGAGGCCCCTTACACCCTGTCCCCACAGCGGGGCCTTCAGCCTTGTCTGACACATACCTGTTGACAGCCAGCCCTTGACCCCCGGGGTGTCCTGGGCCATCTCACCTGTCCTGTTCTCTGATTTTGTGGCCCTGCCTCTGGTGGCTGCCCTGCTGAGATTTGGGGGTAACTGTGGCCACCTGAATTTCACTGAGGTTCCCTCAAAGGCCTGAGAGGCTGTCCAGTGCAGGTTGCCTGGGTCCCCAAGCCATGGTCTTCTCTGGGCCTTAGTTTTCTCCTACAGGGCCTGGTTAGGAACCTGGATAAGGCTGCTCCTGGGACCTGGTCATGGGGGGGTCCGAGTCCCCACCACTCACTTTGTGGTCAGCAACCTGTTTCTTTGTAAATAGGGATGGTGCTGATAAGACCGACCTCATGATCTTTGGCAACATCAGGGGGCCTGGAAGGTGGGATCGGGGAGATTGTCTCCCTTCTCTGACCTGCCATGGGCCTTAGGGTCTTTCTCTGTGAGCCCCTTGTCATACAGATGGGTTGTTTGCAGGTTTTGGTGGAGGGAAGTCTCTGGGCCAGCTCCCAGTCTCCTCCCAAGAAAACCTGCAGGCAGCCCCTTTCTCATCAGAAATTCTCTGGAAGCCCCCTTGTGACCCCAACTCTGACCATAGGGCACCTGCCTGGATGCCAGGCCGGCCCCTCACTGAGTGGCCCCTGCACCCTGGCTCCCTTACAGGCAGACTGACCATGGCGGAATTCTCCCAGAATCGGAGCAAGCGGCGTGACGGCGAGGTGCTGGGCGGCGCTGTAGACTTCCTCCTGGCCAATGCCCGCCTGGTGCTGGGAGTGGGTGGGGCTGCGGTGCTGGGCATTGCCACCCTGGCCGTGAAGCGGGTAAGGCTGGGCTGGCCCGCTGACATGGACTTCACAGCAGGGCTGGGGAGGTGGGACTGCCTGAGACCGCACCTGCCTCTGCCCCTCACCTGGTTGGCTCTGCCATGGCCGCCCAGGCCTCAGATGCCCTCACCTGTGTCCCTCTGCCTGCAGCTCATCGACAGGGCCACCAGCCCCCGGGACGAGGACGACGCCAAGGGGGATGCCCCATGCCTGGAGGACAGCTGGCAGGACCTGAGCCTGCTCAAGGCCACGCCACGCCTCCAGTCCCGGCCCCCGCCCGCTGCCCTCAGCCAGCCGGTGCCGCCTCCGGCCCCCTCACTCTCTGCCCCAGGTGAGCGGTGCCCCTTCCTCTCTGACCTGGGTGGGTCCTGTTTCGGTGGTCACATTCGGGAGGTGTAGCCCAGGCCCTGCCCTGGTGACCGTGTGACCTGCTCGGGTCCCTGCTCCCTGTGGGCTCCTTGTGTGTTGGATGCCTTCTCCCTCCTACGTGATGCTGAGGCTCCAGCCCCCAGGACGTGAGACCATGGGGGCTGGCCCCAGAGCGAGGTGGCAGCATTGTGATGGTGGGGGCCCTCACCTGGGGAACCGAGACCTGGGGTTTCAGCCTCAGGGTGTTGGGAGGGGTCTCAGATAGTGAGAATTCATCACTGAGCTCAGTACCATCTCAGGTGGTCCCATTACAACCCCTCAGACCAGCCTCCGGTCCCTTCCCTCTTCAGAAGGGCCCGCTGACACAGGGCCCCAGACATCACCTCAGCTCAGCTCGCCGGCACCGCCGCTGTGTCTGACGTTCCAGGAGAAGCTGCTGGCTTTTGAGCGGGACCACGTGACCATGCCAGGGGCTCACATGTCTCTGGCCAAGCAGTTGGCAGGTGACATTGCCCTGGAACTGCAGGCCTACCTGCGGAACAAGTTCCCAGACCTGCCCTTTGGGGCGCTCGTGCCCGGCGGGCCGCTCTATGAGGGGCTGCAGGCGGGGGCTGCCGACCCTGTGCGGCTCCTGGTGCCCCTGGCACTGGAGCCAGGCCTGTGGAGCCTGGTGGCTGGCTTGGACACTGTAGCCCAAGACCCTCGCTGCTGGGCTGTGCGTAGGACTCAGCTGGAGTTCCGTCCCCGTGGGAGCAGCCCCTGGGACCGCTTTCTGGTGGGTGGCTACCTCTCCTCCCGGGTCCTGCTGGAGCTGCTCCGCAAGGCCCTGACCGCCTCCGTCAACTGGCCAGCCATCGGCAGCCTCCTCGGGTGTTTGATTCGGCCACGTGTGGCCTCGGATGAGCTGCTGCTGGAGGTGCAGCACGAGTGCCTGGAGCTCACCGTGGCTGTGCTGCTGACTGTGGCCGGAGCCCAGGATGGAGACCTCTTGCTGGCCTGGCCCCTGGAAGGGCTGGCCGGGAACCTCTGGCTGCAGGACTGGTACCCAGCTGAGGCTGCCCGGCTGCGGGCCCTCGATGAGCAGGACGCTGGGACCCGCCGTCGGCTGCTGCTGCTGCTCTGCACTGTCTGCCGAGGTCACCCAGCTCTGTGGCGGTTGGGCCGGGACCGCCTGGCTCAGGTGGTTCTGCACCTGGGTGAGCAGGAGGCTGACTGGGCCGAGGAGGCCCTGGGGGAGCACTTCCTGCAGGCCCTGGAGCTGCTGCTCGGCAGTGTGGAGCGGGCCAGCCTGCCCAGCCACTTCAACCGTGGCGTGAACCTCCTGGATGGCCTGCGGGAGGAAGAGATCGACGACCTGGGCTTTGCGCTGTACCGTGGCCTACAGGCCCCCGAGGGACTGCTCTAGAGGGTGGACGCAGCTGGGCAACACCCGACACCGCTGCTTTTAGCTGGAACGAGGGGGTGTGGGCGGCCCTCTTGGCCTGCAGGAGCTGCCGTGAGTCCCAGGCAGGGATGAGGCCACTGTCTTTTTCTGTCCTGAGGGTGAGTCATGCTTCCCTTGGGTGCGGGCATCTCCAGGCTGCTGGTGCTTGGTGGTGGACAGTGTTTGGTCCCCCTGGGGCTGGAGTCACCTGGGACCCTCAGAACATAGCTTTTGGCTGACCCTCAGGCCTGTGTTTTCCGTGCTGTGTGCCTGGTTTGCTCTCTAGCCTGGACTAGTGGGGGCTAACCTGGGGGAAGGCCCTTCCCCTCTAGCCACGGAGGCCCTGGGAGGGCTCTGTCCTCACTGGGGGAGCCAAGGCTCTCTGTGCTGCTCACCTGGCTCAGAGTCTAGGGTACCCCTGGCTGCTGCCAGCCCAGCCCCCACTGTGCCAACACCAGCTGTCCTAGCTGACCCTGTGCTCTCCCTGGAGCTGGTGGGGGCTGGGGCGGGGGGTGTTGTCTGCCTCCCCTCCCAGGCATCTCTCCTGTCTCTGGTATCCTTCCTGCTGAAGTAAAGCTATGCCGCAAGGACTGTGGATGAGAATAAAAAAAACTCAAATGTCAGTGAGACGCGTGTTGGGCTCTTACATGCAGCCATTTGAGGCTCTGTGAGCTTGGCCAGAGGGGCTTGGGCTCACCCTGGAAGCAGGAGACTGACCTGGAGTGGCATCTAGCTTTAGTAACGGGCACCAACTGGTCAGGGTTTCCTTTCTTCCAAAAAGCGTGACCCCTGGAGCCCTGTAATCTGGACGGGCAGGGCTGCCAGGGGGCCCTCTGGCCAGCAGTGGTCCACATGCAGTCATGGACCCTCAAGTGGAGGACAGGCTCCCTGCTTTGTACAGACAGGGATGCAGGCGTATCTAGGTGTCCCCGTGGGAGCTGTGGCTCCCATGTAACCCCATGTGGCAGACAAGCCGGGGAGGGCTTGGGGCCACATGGGCTTGGGGTGAGGCCCTCACAGCTGTATCAGGCCCCTCCTTCCTGTCCCATGTGTCCTGAGGCAACCCCCTCCCAGCTGGGATGTGGGGACAAGGCTGGAGGAGGTGCTCTTGAGCACTGGTTGCAGGGCCAGTGGCCTCTGCGGATCAGGAGGGGCTTGCCTCCTGGGTGTTCCCATGGGCTCTGGCTCTGCAGAGGGGCAGAGGGCCGGAGACTGGCTTCCCCAAGGGCTGTTAGGTCACCTGGTTCGGGAGCTGTCTGGCCTGAGTGCCCTCGGTGGTGAGCAGCTGTGATGGTAGCAAGGGGACAGGCTGAGGGTGGGGCAGCCTTGGCCTCCTCTCTGCAAGATGAGGGTTCCAGAATACCTACTTCACAGGTAGGGGTGGGGTGTTAACCCAGTGCTGGCACAGAGCAAGGTGCCCCTGAACCAGTGACCAAGACAGACAGTCCAGCATCTGCCAAAGTTGGGGTCTTCTGGAAAGTCTGTCCAGACGAGACAAGTCCTTTAAAGGATTCACTCATGAGCAGGACCCCTCAGGACAGTGCATCACATCCAGAGCTGACCCAGCCAGTGGTTTCAGGCCGTGCTATTATTAAACAGAAAAAGGCCCAATTAAAGTCTGCCTGGGAGCTCTCTCGCTGAGGCTGCAGACTGGGGGCCTGCTGGGCACACCCACACTCAGGTCCCTGGGGATCTCACCAAGCCTCCTGACGGGGTTGTAGTTAAGGTCCAAGGGCCCTGATGGGCAGGGCTGGAGTGGGATGGGAGAGGGAAGCCCTCGGCTCTAATCCAGGACCAATGCTGCCCCCAGCCCGGTCCCCTCCAGGATGAGCAGCCTTCAGCTTGTTTCAAGTCACGTGCATCTGATGCATTTGCATTTTTAAGCGTATTCTTTTACAATGAGGATAGTCTTTTAAATACTCTACAAATTAAAAAAAATTAAAAAGTTGAAACCCCAGTAACATGACCGTTTGGTGACACTCCGTTCACTGAGGACAGAGACCAAAGGTGGTGTCGACAGCGCAGTGTTCCCAAGGCCAGCATGGGGCCTGGATGCTGCTCTGAGTGTTCTCAGCAAAGCCAACCACTTCCTGAGCCAGCAGTTCAGCTTGTGGGCCTCAGGCTCGCCCCCCTGTATGACCTCAGGGAAATTTCCAGGCCGACCCTGCACCCCTGACCAGCGTGAATATTGGTGGAGACAGGGCAGTACGCCCCTGCCCTGCGGAGCAAGCCCCTCCCACCTGTGAGCTGAACACAGACGCAGCTCAGGAACCCAAAACGGAGGTCCGGGGGGAAAGGTGGTCGATGCACCACCAGGGCAGCGGGGCCTCCGCCTAGCATCCTGGGAAGCCTGTGTGGAAAGCTCCCTCACAGTGTCCACCCATCTATGTGCAATGGTCTCACCACCTGGGCTGACAGCAACCCTGTCCCCAGAACTCCCACCAGGCCCTGTGAAGGCCCAGCCCAGGGAGCCCAGCAAGTGGTTGTCGGCAGGACCCCTAGTCCCACCTGGCAATTCTGATCCTGGTGGGCATGGGGGCTCCCTGTGGAGAGACTGCAACCCACAGATGTGTTGAAGGTAGCATCCTTCAATTCAACAGCAAGAGCACAAACAATCCCACTGAAAAACGGGCAAAGGTCTTGAAAAGACCTTTCATTTCTCCAAAGAAACATGAAAGGCATGTGAGCAGTGAAAGCATGCCCAACTTCAGTGGTCACTGGGAATATGCAAGTCAAAGCCATGAGATACCACCTCAGGCCCACGAGGACAGCAATACGGGCAAGGACACGTTGGCAAGGACGTGGAGAAAGGGGAACTCTCTGGTGAGAAGGTAAGATGCAGCTGCTGTGGAGAGTTTAGTGCATAGAATTAAATGACCGAGCAAACCCACTCCTAGGTGTGGATCCATAAAAATACAGTTGTTCAAGTAACTTGCACACCGAAGCTTACAGCTATACTGCTCCCAACAGCCAGGGGGTGGAAACACCCCCGTGCCCATCAACTGATGACAAGTGAACACGGCGGACTAGCTCAGTCAGAAAAAAACACAAAGCGCTGATGAGTGACCATGAGAGCCACCCCAGGAGACAAGGCACTCAGAGAGCAGAGGCGGGCCACGGCTGTGCGGCTGTTTATGTGAGATGCTCAGCACAGGTAAAAACCAAAGGGACCAAGTGGACTGGGCCACTGGGCTAAGACCAACACCCACTGACCAGATGCTCCAGGAGCAATTCTGGGCAGCCTGCTGTCCAGTCCAGGTGCAAAGGCTGGTCTGAGGGAAGGGTTTGGGGCCAGGAGTCCCAGAACAGTTCGCTTCTTCACCAGCCATGCAACTCAGTCACACCCAGCCTACTCCTGCTCGTCATCTGAATTGCAGAGCGAAGTCCACTGATTCCCACTCGGCTCCTCTTGGGAGGCCAGCACAGCAGTATCTGCACCAGTTCTTCTTTGCCCCAAAGGACAACGGTGGGGCTGGGGGAGGCCAGGCAGGTCAGCACTGCCCAGTGTCCTGCCAAACTTCCCCAGGCGCTACACCATCACCTGCCAGGGTCAGGGAGCTGTATTCTTTACTGAGGCACCTGAGCTGTGGGGCGTCCTGGCTACAGCTTAATAAAGAGGCAAAAACCTTCCGCAGACACAACCTCCAAACAGGAGCCTCTCCCTGGCATCCCATCCTTTTTCAGACCATCTGTGGATGGAAGCCCCTTGCAGATAGGGCCAATCTCCACTAAGGCGCTGACAGCACAGGCCCTGTGAATCGCAGAAGGCAGCCTCTGTGACTTCTCAGCCATGGACATGGCTATTCCTGGGTCCCGCACACAGGGCCACTGTCCAGCAGAGAGAAAGATCTGGACCCGGACTCAACACACAGGCCAAACCCCGAGAGCTGCTGGTGGCACCTGAGAAACAACTTGCTTCCTAAGACATGAGGGCAGGGAAGAAGGGCAGGTGGTCCCCTCAGCCCAATGCTGCCTCATCTGTTCTGAGGACAGAAGGGACGGGTATGTCCAGGCTGGTGGCAAAGGCTGCACTTCCGGGGTTTCTTGGCTGCAGACCCCATGTCTGAAGAGCCGGCCCGAGCCCTCTTGCTTCTGGCCTCCAGTCCCTGGGTTCCTCCTCTACTTCCTGGCCAGAGGGTGCCTCCGAAGGTCCCTGTGGGGAGAATGGGAGGTTGCTGAGTGCAGACGGGAATGCCCTCCAAGAGCCTTGCCACGATGGCCTGGGTCAGGAGCCCATGTCACCTCATATGCAGAGACGGGGACCTATTAGGCAAGCTGCCTGATCGCGTGTGGATGTGACAAAGACAAGCCGGCTGTGACCAACACTCGCTCCCACCTGCCGTGTGAGAAGCCCGAGCTCTGGACACTCGCCGTCCCTCAGGAGCCTCACAGCATGAACCGCCCCATCACCCAGGACCAAAGACACCACCTCCTCCCAACAGGAAACCCTGACTCCCGCCATGCAGGAGGTGGTCCAGCCCTGATGCCTCCCACAGACAGACTGCCTCCTACAAGGCAGACGTGGGTCCCTTGGGGCAGTGGTGTCTCTGACCCCTGGCCTGCACCCAGGCTCTGGGCTCTTCCTGTGTGTGCAGACCTGTCACGTGTGTGTCAGGATCACAGCTGCAGATTAACAGGAACAAGAAAAAGGGAGGAGGTGCCCCATCTTACTGAGGAAACAGGCTGAGAAACCACACCAAATGGCTTAAGGACATATAGCCAGGCCCACAAGGCCATTCGGTCTCTCAGATACATGATCAGGTATCTGCTGTGTCCCAAGATGGCCAGGTACCTTCAGGTACCTCATCTACCTTGACCCCACATCCGGGCAGGAGTTCTCCCCACATCCATCTGCAGGGGGCCACCCAAACCGCGTCACCCAGGGCAGGTTCCAAACATCAGGGCCAGTGCTCCCGTCTTACTACACGAGGCCCCAACACAGACCCTGCCAGCTTCACAAAGGTGAGAGGGGCTCCCACGTTAGGCCAGGCTGTGGGGATCCAAACAGGCCACGTGGCCAGTGTGGGCCTTACGGTCCCCGTCTGGGAGGCATGATCACAACCACCACCCAACGGAGACAAGAGCAGCTGTACATGGAGTATTGCGCAGTGCCAGGGGCAGAGCAGAGTGCCCGTGACCTTGCAGGTGTGAAGTGACGGGCAGGGAGGGCAGCCCCGCTGCCTCACCTGGGGCCACGTTCTCGTCCACCCACTGGAAGAAGCCGCACTGCTGCTCACGGGGCTGGGCGCACGTGTGGAACTGGCGCCCCTGGTTGGGCCCATCCTTCTGCACGGTGCGTGTGACGGCCGGCTGGCCACACAGGCAGGATGCGCCACCGCTGCCACCATTGCCGGGCCTGCCGGACCCGCCCGGAAGAGTCCCTGAGCCCGGAGGGCGTCCCAGGGGGCCGCCCGGGGGTCTGGATGCTGAGGAGGGAGGCCCGGCTCCTGGGTGGCCGCTGTCAGCCCACAGAAAGAAGCTGCAGCCGCCACCGCCGCACTTGTAGAACTGGCGGCCCTGGTTGGGCCCCTCCTTCCGGACGGTGAGCAGCAAGGCCTCCTGGCCACAGTTGCAGGTCACCGAGTTGCCCTCACTCTCAACAGCGGGTGGAGGCAGAGTCCTGGTCAAAGCCTTCGAGGGCTTGGTGACGGGGGGCCGGGGCTGGCCCTGCTGGCCACTGTCCATTCTATTCAGGGACTGGCTAGCCTGCAGGTGGCCGGAGGTCTGGCTGGCGGGCTGGCCGACTCTGGGGGCGCCCCGTGAGAACCTGAGGGCCAGGATCTCCCTCAGGGTCTCGTCACACCCGCCGATGCAGCCGACAAATTCTAGGGGCATGGTTGGGGGCAAGCTGCCTCGTTTAAACTTGAACTTCAACCTGTGAGGACAGAAGATGACAAGACACTCAACCCTTGGGTGAAGAGTCTTCTCCTGGGTCCACAGGGGGCTCTCCCGCCACCCCCACCCCAGGGAAGCCACACAACCCACAGCTACCTGGCCCTCCAGTCGTCACAAGAGGGAGGAGGGGGCTGGGCGGGGTGAGCTCTAGGACCCAGGTAACCGCCCACACCCAGGTGCCTCTGAAAAGTGCCTGTCCTCGGGCCCCAGTGCAGCAAGGTCCAGGGCCCCTTGGTGTGTGGCTTGGTAATGGCGCCCAGTAGCAAGGCGGGCTCTGCTCTACTGTTAAGCCAGATGTTACACTGGCAACACTGCAACACAACCTGTTCTCATTTTTTTGCTTTGAAAATAAACTTATCCTAAAGACCTACTGTTAGGATGCAATTGTTACAAACTAACAAGCATTTAAAAACCTGCTTTCACTTTGAGAATGCGGTAAATCCTCATAAACATAAGTTCTCTGAGATCCTTGTGATTTCTGATATGTGACCAAAGGTCCAAGGACTGTCCTGGGCGTCCAGCTCACCTGTAAACAGGGTGTGGCTGGCACACTGGACACACGCTCTCATCCCTGCTGGCCTCTAGCACGCTGTCCGGGAACCAGACGGCCGACCGACACTCGGGGAAGCCCGTGCAACTGAGGTAAAACCTGGGGAGCAAGGCTGGGTCAGATGGGCGTCCCCGACCCTGGGACGGTGGCATCGGTGGAGACGCTTCTGTCTGATCACAGGTGATACTCGAGCTTCTGGAGACACGGTCCGTGACACCAAGTGACGAGAGCCCCAGCCTGCACTTGTGTCCCTGAAACCCCCTCAATCACTGGTGATGCTGTCTCCTGATGAGAAACCACCAAGCCGCCACCAGCGCCCAGACTGAAGTGGGGCCCAGCTGCACTCTGAGCCCCCAGCTGGACGCGCCTCAGGAAACACAGGCCTCACCCTCCTGCAGCTCTGTGAGGAGCAGACGGGCTCAGTGCGTCACTGATCAGGAGGCCTGCGCCACCGCCCACACATGGAACATTGTCCATCCCCGGGGGACAAGCCCTGCCCCCACCAGCCCTCAATTCCCACGAGGCCTCACACCCCTGAGGCCACCACTTCAGCACCAACACCCAGTCCGGGAACTGGTGAAGCAGGCCTGCTTTTAAACAGGACACAGAACCAGAGGACGGGCCTGCACAGCAGTGCTGGGTCTCAGGGGTGTGGGTGGGGGTGGGGCACAGCCAGACACCGACCCGCCGCTCTTCCTGGTCTTGAGAACCATGTCCTGGCCGCACTGCGGACACTTCCTGATGGGCTCGGGCACAGCCGGGAGGGCTTCCTGTGGGGCCACCTCTGCAGCCGCCCCGAAGTACTGGGACAAGGCCTCGTCCAACCTGAGGAAATGGAGAGCATTCACAGCATTCTCAAGTCAGGAGCCCACCCTGCACGTGTGACTCACACAGCATTCTCCCACAAACGGGGCCGTGTGGGCCACGCGGCCTGCTCCCAAGGTGGCCACTCCCGGGAGTGATCCAGCTGCAGGCAGGTGCCCCTGCCTCACCACCTGCCCCACAGCAAGCAGACCTTAGGCCACACACACACTCGAGTTGGTCTGGAATCAAGTCTAAATGGCTCGTGCATTTCTTTTCAAAATTTGCACGGGGTAAAAAAATGTGTTATTTCCAACAGAATACATAGACATGCTACCGGCTATGGTCACCCCCAAAGGCCCAAGAAAACAACGGGGCACATGCCGACACATGGTGAACCCACAGGCACACACTGCCGCCTGCTAACTCAGGATGGGATGGAAACGGTGTTTCTAAAGCCCAGAATGACTGGACCAGACCCTCCTGGTTACGGTGGCTAGGCTGACAAGGCTCTGGGGTGAGGAGCCAAACAAACAGGGGAGGAGAGAGGAGAGACTGCAGGCAGGGGTGAGGTGCCCAGCAAGGCCACAGTGCACGAAGCAGCCATCCCCAGGGCCTAGCAGGCCGCCCAGCAGTGCCTGCTTAGCCAGGCACTCACTTCCTGGCTTTGGCCACGGCTTCGATGAACACCTGCTTGTACTTCTGCACCTGCTGATGCAGGACCACCAGCTTGTCCTTCTTCCCCTCGCAGATGAGCTTCAGGTCAGCCTCCAGCTCGGCCCGCAGATCAGGCTTGGACATCTCATAACCCATGGAGTCATAGCCTGTGGACAACAGTGGCGTCGTGTGGCCACTGTGGGGCTTCATGACCACCACCCCCAAAGCCCCCAGCTCCTCACCTTCCACGAGCCCCATGCCCAGGTGTCCAGGGAGAAAGCGCTTGTCTGGCGTGAGCCCAACGTACATCCGGGCCTTGATGGTCTCGATGTGCTCGGCATGCGTGGCGTCCGTACCTACAGGCCACTCCCATCACTCAGGCTCATCCTTAGCCCCCAGCCCCACAGGCCCCTTCCTCTGCCTAGACTTCCTACTCCAGGGGACACACCACTCAGCCAGTTGTGCAGAGGCCTCGTCAGCAACCGCACCTCTCCCTCACACCCACTCACTCCAGTGGTCACGTCCCGCTGTAAATCCTTCTGTAAGCTCCTCCCCCCACCTCCCTCTGCAGTGAGGGCTGGGGCCCTGCCCTGCTCCACCCACTCCCCATCCCCCAACCCCTTGTGGCGCTGGTCACCCTGGACTTGGCTGCCCTTAGAGCTCTGGTGAAAACTGAGGGGCAGCAGGTAAATCACAAGGGACCTACCTGTAAAGCCAGGGCCACAAGACTAATGGGAAAAAGTATTCTGGCCCAGATTCTTTAAAAAAAAAAAAAAAAAAAATTCTGATTCTTAAACAACTATGGGAAATGCTTTAACAGAAGCTAAGCACGTGGTCATCCATGGAGAACCCGAGAGGCAGACTCAGATCACACAGGGACCCTGCATGTGCTGAGCAGGTGAACAAAGCCAAGCGTGAGCGCCAGAAAACAACCGCCACTCTCGGCTGCCAACCCCTGATGCTCCTAAAGAGGAAGGTACCCATTTTTACATGGGTCTCGACAGTTTCAAATGTTGGTACCTTGCTAAATATAAAACAAAAACAACAAATCCCTGTGAGGGCCAAGAACACTGGTCAGTGTGGCCCAGGGGAGCCTGAATGATGGGTAGCACCTGTGTCTACATGCGGATGCACAGGGCCACGGCCAAGGGTGCCAACTGCGGTGTCACCTAGACCCAGGGGTTCACAGTTCACACAGTCTGTGCCCTGAGGCGAGTTCTTCACTGCTCCTGAGCCTCCCTTCAGCCAAGAAGTACCAGTTACCATGACGACCAGCTACTGACCGATGCCGTGCTTCTCCATGAGGGCAATGAGGTCGGCCTCAGTGAGCAGCTGCGGGGGACTGGTCTCCCCATCCACCATCTCCACAGTGCTGGGCTGAAAGCAGGTGCCTTGCTCGTAGACGGGGAGGGTCTACAGGGGCAGAGACACAGCAGTTAGCCCACCTGGCCCCTGGGCAGAAACAGGACGGCCCCCCAACCCAAAGTGTCACCTTGTCGCTCCAGCGATCATACGGGTACACATCCAGATAGTTCCGGGCCAGGATCATGAGGCCTTGGGCCACAAAGCGCTCCTGTGCAATGTCAATCTCCACGGTGGTCTCCTGGCCCTGGGCGTCCTGCGAGCAGCAGGCCAGGAAGTGGCGGACGATGAGCTCGTACAGCCGCTGCTCATCTCCCTGCGGGCAGAAGAGGAGCCTGAGCGCCTCCAGATGCTGTCCGGCCAGTGCTGCCTCCCAGCCCAGAGCTCCGCACCCATGTGCAGGGCAGGCAAATCCCTGATGCTTGTGGGTTCAGGCCCATAAACTTCACAAGTGGAGTCCCCTTCCCTCAAGACTGGAAAGCAACTCCTCTGACGTAAAGCCAGTCTGAGCAGGAAAAAAGGTGAAAGCAAGTTTCCAAGAGGGCCCATGTATGCAGGACATGCAGAGTGAAGACACTCAAGCAGCCTCAGACCTACCACAAACACAGGGTTCACGGCAACCTCTCCCCTTTCAGTAACTAGGGACACTGTGAGGCCCCCTGGCAGGAGCCTGTAAGACGTTCACACTCAGATCCCAAATCCTCCTCTAAGAATGTCTACAAGGGAGACGTGACATCCACACACACAGCCACTGTGCAAACAATATCGAATACAATCCTTCAAAGCCAGACCCAGCAAATATAGCACAAGCACACAATGGTTAGACGTCATGCTGCATGAAAAGCCCGGTCTCGGGAGAAGGTGCGGGCTGTGTGAGGGCTCGGCGAAG
The DNA here is from genome assembly GCF_019320065.1 of Cervus canadensis. Taxonomy (NCBI): domain Eukaryota; kingdom Metazoa; phylum Chordata; class Mammalia; order Artiodactyla; family Cervidae; genus Cervus; species Cervus canadensis. Next base: position 26,473,264 of record NC_057386.1, read on the forward strand.
GGGCCGCTCAGTCTGCGGGAGGGTCAGGAGAGCAGTGGAGGGAGGGGACAGCGCGGGGCGGGGCCTGGGCACGGCACAGCCCCTGTGGGATCCGTCGGGGAAGCCAAGCGCAGACCGTGGGAGGCGAGTGTTGATGTGACATCTCTTCCCCGCAATGGAAGAGAAATTTTTAGTCACGTTGTTCCTGAAGTCAGAGCCCACAGAGCAGATTCATCCCAGGCCTGAGCCCTGACTTCCTTGTGGGTCCTCAGCAGCGCAGCCAGGAATACCCACCTGCAGGCTGTCAGTGTATTTGGTGGGGTGGATGGGAGGGTGTGCTTGGTCAGACTTATTTCCATTGCGTGGGGTGGGGCCACCGCGCTCTAGAATGTTTCGAGCAAAGGCCCCCCAGCGTGGATCCGGGGTCTGCAGTTCCACCAGCGCCGCCAGGTCTAAATCTTTGGGGAAAATGTTCGTTTCAGTTCGAGGATAGCTGATGTACCTAAACAAGGCCAAACACACAGAGTGAAAAATGGCTGAAGTGGTCGAGAAACGACTGAACTGACCTAGGAACACTGGTAACCCCAGTAGCAGCCCGTCTGATCCAGGACACTGTGGTCCCCAACGCTGGGGAAGTCCCGAGACGAGACCCCAGGGGGAGGAGCAGCAGGCACTCCTGTGGGTCACTCCCAGGGGCCAGAGTTGGTTCCAGGCCACCCACCCTAGCCCCGCCCTGCCACAGGCACACAAGTGCCAAAGGTGACACCTGCCCCTGCCAGGGTCCCCACGCCCTGCCTGTGAGAGGTTAACAGTGGGCTCTGAGTGTACTCTGTGGGTTCTTGTTTTAGGTTGTAAGTGACTCTGACGTGCCTTTTCCATCAGAAAAGGAGTCAAGGCCAAAATCTCTCCATGGGAAGCTGGTGACATCTAAACAGCCTGGTTTCCCCATGAGCTCAAGTTCTAAGATGCTTCACCCTTATTTAGACGCATCAAACTCTCTTCCCAAATAAGGACTCAGGCTTACCCTTGGGTATACAGCCTTTCTGCAATCCTCATGGTTTCTTTAGCATTTATCCTCAACTTCCGAGATGCCAGTTTCTCCAGCTCCTGTTGGACGTGTGACGGAGCATGAGTCAGCGAACACAACATCCACACCCTCTTCTTCAGCACCCCTTGGCCATCACCCTGGCTGCATCACACACGTGTAAAAGGGTGGGCAGGGGAAGGATTCTGGGCCTGTTGGGAAGTCAGGCCACAGCCCAGGGGGTGTCAGATTCTGAGTGCAGAAGCCAGAATGAGTGGGGACAGGAGTGGACACACTCCTGGGCACAGGCACTAGGGGATCTGACAAGGAGGGCTGGACAGGGGTGGGGCCAGGAACTGCATTTCTAACAAGGGTCTAAAGAACTTTTTCCAGTGCCGGCAGTCTGAGACCTGCACTTTGGGGATACCATCCAGACCTCGGGGCATCCCCTGGTGACAAACATCTGTGCAGGCATTCAGGGGGTCACCAGCTACCCCTTCCCTTGGTGGGGGTGGGGGGAGGCCTCTGAAAATGCTGCTGGCTACACTTCTGAACATGTCAACCAGCAAGGGATGATTCACTTAGGTCCACTGCATACAGCCTGTAACCCCCACTACCCTGGCCGTCCCACAGGCTCCACCTTCAGAGTGAACACACCCTGAACTCTCCTGAAGAGTAGGGACTGGGAAGTGGCACCCTACAGTGTCCTGCTGGGTGGCTTTTCCTGGGGTCACAAAATTTGAGAAGCCCTATTCGGGGCAGGTTCATAAACTGGGTATGCAAAATGAGGTTTACACAGATTATGCAGAAACAAAGAAACTGCTTTCCACTTCGGTTGGAAAAACTAGCTACTCCAATAACAACACCGTTAAGAATGACAGGGAAAACAGAAAACGACACCAAAACTGCAGCAGCAACCATCTAAGGATGGGAAGCGTCGGTGACTTCTCTCCCTGCTCGTGTCCCACACCCCGCATGGAGCAGTTAATGTCATGTTTATTAGCTGCTCGAGCAGGTCCTGCTCTGGGGTCTGTTTTCCTTCCTGCGTGGCACCGGGAAGACAGATGCCCCTGGGCACCTTCTGCAGCAGAAGCCGGTGCCCCCTACGGACACCAGGGCTCCTTGGGGCTGGCACAACTCCCCCCACCAACTCCCATCCAAAACATACCACAGTGTCCAGAGCTTGAGGCCTCCACTTGCTCTTGGCTTTGGACCTGACCTCCACCACCGTCGCCCTGGGATCCTGGGAAGACAGGGAAAGCTGAGGTCACCGTGACCAGCCAAGCATCTTCCCCAGCTATCAGGGCCTGCAGAAGACCTGCTTCTACCCAGTTCCCCAGCTTTCAGCTCCAGGATCTGCGGTTCCTGGCTGCCCCAGCGGGTCCTTATCTGCCTCTGACGAGAGTGCACTGTTTTGGGACAGATTCCAGCTACACATTTATTAACACTCCTGGTTTCACCTGAAAGTTCTATAAGTCTTTCCTTCCACAGTCAAAACTGTTTTGATGTGGTCTTACTGGTGCCGAAAGCTGATGTCCTGAGATGCATGCTGAAAACTGCAGTCCCATGGGACATGCAACAGAGAGGGGCAGCTTGGGAAGTCCCAGGACAGTCTTCCCAGATCACCACCTTCTGAGACTTTCTCACCTCCATGCACAGCTGATAGAGGACAAGACATGCCGTGTGGTTGAAGAGACGATGCCTTTTCCAGCTGAACTCCACCACACCATCGATGTGGTCATGAGTCACTGTCAGGGACACAGGAAGGCCGTGACTCAGGAAGAGAGGCCCATCACAGGGAGACAAGAGCCACCTCGGACACATGACGAGGGGGCGAGGACAGCGGGGCACAAACCACCCCTTGGACCAGCACTTGGGCTGCCCCACAGGCACCGGCACACACCTCGGATCTTGTGGAAGACTTCCGGCACAAAAGCCTGAATGGCTTTGAACCTCTCCACCACGAACCCCAGTGTGGGGAACTGGCAGCTGCCGTAGCTAATAAGCTGCTCCGCCAGCACCTCAGGGAAGATCTTCTGCAGCCGCAGCGTCTGAAACCTGGTGAAGGCCGCCCCTGGCAGAGAGGACGGGCGGAAGGAGACACCACAGATGGCAAGGTCACAGCTGGATGCGCGCCCAAGCCCCGGCCCCCCACCCCCACAGCCCCCTCCTCACCAATCCGCAGGTCCAACTCCTGCCTCACATCCACGGCATCGCTCACTCTCTGGTCGGGCTCCGTCAGGTTTTCACATGCCGTCCGGACGGCGCGGGCAGTGATCTCGGAGAAACGGGCTCGCAGCACCTGCAGGCTGGGCTTCACTGTGCAAGAGAGGAGGCACGGGGCAGGGCTGGTCACACGGGCTCACTGCTCCCAAACCACCCTGAACCCTGGGGGGTGAACCAGTCCAAGAGGCTGTGAGGCATCCAGCTTCACTGGTTCAGTTAAATTAGCCACGTGCTGCCTAAGAGGGAAGCCTTGTGGTGGCAGGCTGAGAACTGTCAGAAACAGGGGCTGAATGCATCTCAGCCACCCGCCGAAGCAGCCTGGTAAGCCTCGTGAGAACGCCTATGTCCCTTGCTGTCTTGGGCCTTTAGGGAAAAGCACCCTCACTCTCTGAAGCCCAACAATGGCCTTCAAGTCACCCTCTCACTTACCTGAAATCATTCAGCAGACGCCAATAGTTATTTAATGTCCAGGCATCGTACAGCTTGGATCAAACAGGCAACAAGCCCTGGGCTGTGGGGGCCGAGCCCCTGACACACGGCTGGTGAGTCTGGTAGGGAGACCCAGGCTGAGCACCACCCACTATGGCCTCAGATACTCACCAGCCTTGCACACGTGGATGACCTCAAACCCGATGTTTTCACCCTCTCTGTCACAGTCGGTCCAGATCACCAGGGCCTGGCATTGCCGGGCCTCTCGCTCCAGAGTTTTCTGAAACGCCCAGTTGGGATAAGAGCGTAAGAGCAGGACCTGCAGAGCAACCGCCCAACAGCTCTGCACTGGACCTGCCCAGTGCTGGCGAGGCTCCTTGAGACGTCAGCTCGGTGAGGCCTGTCCCCACCGGGTGAATTGAGGAGGCTAGGTCACCAGAGCAGCCAGCCTGCCCGGGAGCTCCTAGAAGATGGGGTTTATACCATGACACCCATGCGAGGAGCCCTAAAACTTGGCTCTAACACACACTTTCAGCTTTAGGAGTTCTGACCATGTCCTGGGTTTAAAAAAAAAAAAAAAAATCAACCCTGAATTGAGATTCATCCCAAGAAGGGCCCCCAGTCAGCAGTGAACCAAGGACAGGGACCCCAAAAGCCTGAGAATCCAGAGCTCAGGGCCAGACGGCCACTCATAGGCTGCAGGTTCTCCCTCCAGTGAGGGCAGCGGGAGGTGCTCTGACAACAAAAGCACTTATTCCCAAGATCTCCTCAGGCGGCCACAGTTCATAAACACACTCACCCAGTCCCTCAGCCACTTAGCTGAAGTGGCCTCACTTCTACAGAATGGATGGGAATGTTTTAAACCGTGGTGCCTTGTTTAGTGGAAAACCTCAGTTCTAATGCCATCGAAATACAGAAATCTCTCCATTTAATTATGTGGTGGTTGTTCAACTGCAGGGCCACATGTCTCCCAAGATCCTACCTTGATGTCTACAAAATTCTCTGGGCAGTACTTTTCAATTTCCGCTTCAAAGAGGACAAGAGGATTGCAGCTCTGCCTGGAAAAGAAAACACAAAATCCTAACTCAGAGCAGGAGGGAGAACGCCGTCCCAGTGCCCTGGTGGTGCGTCCCCACCAGACACAGGCCCCGAGAAAAAGACAGAGGACACGAGTGAGACTGTGACCTTCCGAGAGGCACTTCCCCTGGGGATTAACAGGAGCTGCTGAGAAGAAATTCTGGAGCCCTTTCCTGCATATCTGCAACAGGGTAAATGCAACCCAATGACTGCAAGCAAAGGTCTGGGTGGGGAGTTCCCTAGTTGTCCAGTGGCTAGGACTTGGCATTTTCACTGTATGGCCCTGGTTCAATCCCTGCTAGGTCAGGGGTCTGGGTTATTTTGGGGAACACACCTGAAAGTGTGTATTTATTCTAAGCATGTGGTGAAAATTCACAGCAAACAAGTTAATCCTAGGTCACTGCCATGGTATCTGCAGTTTGTGTCTTCCTAGATTCACAGGCTGGAATCCCAACAACTGTGGGATGGTGCCAGAAGGTGGGCCTCCTGGAGGCCACTTGAGCTTTTATAAGAGACCCTGGCCGGCTCTCGAGACCATCCAGCACGTGAGACGTCAGCCGGCTACAGACAGGAAGAGGGCCTCCTGGGACCAAGTCGGTGCTCTGACCTCTGGCCTCTGTAAGTGGGAGAAATGCGTTTCTGTCCCGCACAAGACACCCAGCGCCTGTGTTTTGCTACAGTAGCCGAATGGACTCAAGTCATCTTACTGCTGTAAGTTACCTAACACTGACATGCCTCAGACTTCCCGTGATGCTTTACAGGTCACTGTAATAATCAGAATGTTCTGCCCCCAGGGATTGAACTAACCATTTGCGAAACTGCATCCGGAAATCATGGGCCAGCAAGTGTCCTGAGACTGAGGTCATTACCATGGTGACGTTCTGAATGAGGACAAAATTCACGTTAGCCTTGTTTTTCTTTAAACTTCAAAGTTTTTTATTTTGTATTGGGGTACAGCCAATTTAACAATGTTGTGACAATTTCAGGTGAATGGGGAAGGGACTCAGCCACACACAGACATGTATCCATTTCCCCCCCAAACCCCCATCCCATGCAGGCTGGCACATAACATTGGGTAGAGTTCTACATGATACACAATAGGTCTTTGTTGGTAATCCACTTTACATCAGCCTTTTAGCAATTAGATTTTGCCAAGTCAAAGTAGGGAACTTCTATAACTTCTATCAAAGAGAAAAAAAGTGGTTGTCAGGGGCTTTGGCGGCAGTGAGAATATTCTGCATGGGGTCTTAATAGTGGGTACAGGTACACATTCACGCAAACCCACAGAATGCACAAGATTGGGGTGAACCCTAATGTCAACTTGGGACTCTGGGTAAAGTTGATCTCATGTATCCCGTCAACTATAACAAAGGTACCATCTGAGGGGGCTGTTGCGGGGCTGTGTTGAGGCAGGGTGTGTGTGTGGGAAATCTCTGTACCCTCCTCTCAGTTCTGCTGTGAAGCTAGAAACACACACACTCACAAAACCTCCCCAAACCAGCAGATTGAAAAGAAATAAACAAATATAGCTCTTTAAGGCCAAAGCCATAGTGATATTAATACCATTCTAATTCTGGCTCCATGATGCCTTTTATATTTAAACTATGGTATACTAGCTTGTCTCTTGTCATAGACAGCTGACATTGGGACCACATTTTATAAAAAATAGACTTCCTTATGAATTATAAAATGATAACCTGTCACCAGTGATCTTTAGGTCATAGAAACAGTTCTTCTTAAAAGACACTGTATTGTCGACAATGGCCAGGCTAATTCTTGATTAAATAATTCTAAAACACAAGCTCTCTCTTCAGCCATCACTACCACCCCAAGGAATGCACAGCAAGATGGATCCAAAAGCACCCTTCAGCCACAGGATAGAAGGCCTACAGCACCTACCTGGCCACACAGATGATAATCAAACTCATAGATCTTGTTGAATCTTGAAAGTCCTTCCCTCTAGAAAGCAAAACAAAAATAGAAAAAATATATAAAGCACATAAAAGACAAACTGAGTCCTCACATAAGGATCAAGCAAACTCCTGCAGGATATTAAAAATGCAACAAAACTTCCTACAGATAATACGAGGCGAGATCACTAGGCACATTTGTGAAGTGGCCCCTCCACACTCAGGGAAAAGCAGGGACCTGGTCATGTCCACTGTGGTCAGCGAACATGTTTCTACAGGTGAGACAGGACTTGTGCAAGATCATGTGACAATTACTCCAGAGAGGATTATGACGAGTCTCACCAGTTCTCTGTTCTTCACACACATCTCTACTTCCCAGCCACACAACTGCACCAATAAACTGGGGACCACAGGCAAGTCATTCACCTTTCTGAACTTCACTTTATTCTGAGTAAAGTCATCTATAAGGTCCCTCTGGCTCTGAAATCCAGTGAAGCTGTGAGTCCCGGTCAGACCTGGGAACCAGCCTACACCTGCCTCCTTAGCTGTACTTTTCTGTGAATGAGACCCTCTCAGAGAAGATCCCATCCTTCAAAAAGGTGCTGAAGTAACTACATGTGTGAGTTTCACACCAACACAGCACAGAAGACATGACACAGGCAAAGTGGGATTCTGGGAACCTGCAAGCACCAAGAAGGATTGTGTCCAGAACATTCTCCCCCAGCCTCACACAAATTTTCTGTGTGGAACAATGAGTGCAGACCCCTTCAAGGCACAATGGCAAACTTAAAGTGGGAATTTATTTTCGTATCTGATACACGAGTTCACTGGGTCTAGTGCTGCTGCTCCTGCCACGTCGCTTCAGTCGTGTCTGACTCTGTGCGACCCCATGGACGGCAGCCCACCAGGCTCCTCTGTCCCTGGGATTCTCCAGTCAAGAATACTGGAGTGGGTTGCCACTTCCTACAAACTGCAACTGCTGGTTAAGCCCTTTTAGTCCAGAGAAAATAAATAGTTGAATCAGCAGCATTTCTACCTCTTTCTAAGAACGCATTAAAGCTTCTCAGACAAACTCCTGCTCTGATACATACCAAGGCCCAGGCTCTCTGGCTGCCACAGGCTGAGTCCAACCAACAGCCTTGCCCCAGCCCAGCCGCCGTGGCATGTGTCCATGGTCCCCACCCCCCTGGGAACAGTCTGGAAACTGTGTTCTAATCCTCTTCAGGGGATGACCTGTCTAACAACATGTGTGCACCCCAGGGCAAGGCTCTCCCAGGCAGTCTCTGCCAGTGGACAGTCCTGAGGAACTAAAACATTTTTCTGACATTTCAAACTTGCCCCCAAGTTCCCAACTGAGGACAGCACTCAATTATGCATGATTCCACTGCCTAGGTGAGGTGCTTGGGAGTGGGCTGCTTAAATTCCAGCAGAGTTCTGGAGCCTAGAAAAAGAAGAAAACCGAGTATACAGACCAAAAAGGTGGCTTCAGTGATCTCTCGGCAGAGCCATCCATGCCGTCAAAATTAGAGAAAACAAACAAACTCCCCCCAGATGCCAGAGCAGTCCCTGTTCCAAGCACTCAGCAGGGAGTGATCATGTTGCTGCCACTGAATTTATAGGACTTCTTCTGAATGTAAAATCCTCAAAGATCTATGAGCTACTAACAGTGGTCACTGTCCAAAGTGGGGCTGCTCTGCTTATATACATCTATGTTCTCTGAACTATCTGCAGTAGTTACTACCGTTTAAGCACTACTGTTAAGGAAAAAAAAGATTTTATCTTAAGTTAATAGTGAACTTCTCTCAAATGTACATATGTTTCTACATACGAGTCTTTTCCATGAGGAGTATCTAATTACCTATCATAACTACAGCTTGATTTTACCCCTGCCCGTTGCTGTTACTTGTTACTTCCATTCTTTTCTATTACTAAGCTGCAAAGGCCATCCCCTGATTCTGAGCTCTGCGTGTGGATGTCTTGGCTCCTCCTTCAGAATTTACGTCCCTGAAAGGCAGGGTAATTATGTCATGGGAAGCAACCCCTGTGTGAGGGCTAAGTAAGTGAACAGACCCATCTCTGTCTTAGAGAGTGACACACATGGGAGAGAGGGACAAGGAGCTGGAGGACGTGACCCATGACAGAGATCCCCAGCACCAAGAGCTGTGAAAACGCATCTGGAAACCGAGACGGAAATGGATGGAGAGGAGCCTGAGGAAAGACTTCACAAAACAGGTTACTTTACATCACACAGAAAAATTGACCCAAAATGGATCAATGACCTGAATATAAGAGCTAAAACTCTTAGAAGAAAACACAGGGGCAAACCTTCACGATCTTCGGTTTGGCTATGGTTTCTTAGACATGATATTAAAAGTATAACCAACAAAAGGAACATTAGATAAACTGGATGTCATCAAAATTAAACTTTTCTGTATCAAGTAACACTATCAAGAGAGAAAACAACCCATAGAATAGATTAGAACATCTGCAAGTCATACATCTAAGGAGGACCTAGTATCCTGAGTATAGTAAGAAGTCACAACTCAATAACAAAAAGACAATTCAAATCTGGGCAAAAGACATGGATAGACATTTCTTCAAAGGCGACACAGTGGCCAACAAGCATATGAAAAGATGCTCAGTGTCATCAGTCACTTGGGAAGCACAAACTAAAACCACAATATATTTCACACCCACTAGTATGGTAATGGTTTTGACTATGCCAAAGCCTTTGACTGTGTGGATCACAACAAACTGTGGAAAATTCAAGAGATGGCAATATCAGACCACCTGACCCGCTTACTGAGAAATCTGTATGCAGGACAAGAAGCAACAGTTAGAACTGGACATGGAACAACAGACTGGATCAGGAAAGGAGTACGTCAAGGCTGTATATTGTCACCCTGCTTATTTAACTTATACACAGAGTACATCATGAGAAATGCTGGACTGGATGAAGCACAAGCTAGAATTAAGATTGCCAGCAGAAATCAATAACCTCAGATATGCAGATTACACCACCCTTATGGCAGAAAGCAAAGAAGAACTAAAGAGCCTCTTGATGAAAGTGAAATAGGAGAGTGAAAAAGTTGGCTTAAAACTCAACATTCAGAAAACTAAGATCATGGCATCTGTTCCCATCACTTCATGGCGAACAGATGGGGAAACAGGGGAAACAGTGACAGACTTTATATTTTGGGGCTCCAAAATCACACTGAAGATGACTGCAGCCATGAAATTAAAAGATGCTTGCTCCTTGGAAGAAAAGTTATGGCCAACCTAGACAGCATATTAAAAAGCAGAAACATTACTTTGCCAACAAAGGTCCATCTAGTCAAAGCTATTGTTTTTCCAGTAGTCATGTACGGACTGAGAGTTCGCCTATAAAGAAGCTGAGTACCACCCCTTGGACAGCAAGGAGATCCAACCAGTCCATCCTAAAGAAAATCAGTCCTGAATATTCATTCGAAGGACTGATGCTGAAGCCGAAACTCCAATCCTTTGGCCACCTGATGCGACGAACTGACTCACTTGTAAAGACCGTGATGCTGGGAAAGATTCAAGGTGGGAGGAGAAGGGGATGACAGAGGATGCTGATTCAATGGAAATGAGTTTGAGTAAACTCTGGGAGTTGGTGATGGACAGAGAGGCCTGGTGTGCTGCAGTCCATGGGGTCGCAAAGAGTCGGACACAACTGAGTGACTGGACTGACTGAGGGTGGTGATAACTGGGCTTCCCAGGTGGTGCCAGTGGTAAAGAACCCGCCTACCAATGCAAGAAACTTAAGAGAAGGAGTTCAAACCCTGCGTTGGGAAGAACCTCTGGAGGAGAGCACAGCAACCCACTCCAGTATTCTTGCCAGGAGAATCCCATGGACAGAGGAGCCTGGAGGGCTCTGGTTCAAGGACTTGCAAAGACTCAGACACAACACAACTGAAGCAACTTAGCATGCAAACAGAATAGTGATAATTAAAAAAGAAAAAGTGTTGACATAATATGAAAAAACTAGACCATCAATGAAGAAACTATATTAGGTTTCAGCCACTGTGGAAAATAGTTTGGCAGTTCCTCAAACAGTTGAAGATAGAATTAACTTATGACCTAGCAATACCACTGCTAGGAATTTACCTCAAAGAACTGAAAACTGGATATTCAAATGAAAATTTGTGTGTGAGTGAACGTTTACAGCAGCTCTATTCCCAAGAGCCAAAGGTGGAACCAAACCAAATGCCCACCAACTGATGAAAGGATAAACAAAATATGATCTGTCTATACAATGGGATATTATTCAGCTGTAAAAAGGGATGCAGTGCTAACACACGCTACAATGTGAAGCTTCCAAAAACGCTAAGTAGAAAAAGCCTGACACAAAAGGCCACATATCACGTGAATCTCTTCGTCCGACATATCCAGAACAGACACATATTTGGGGACACAAGGTAGATTAGTGGCTCCCAGCGGCTGGAAAGAGTGGGGAAAGGAGGGTGACTGTTTAATGGCTACGGCATTTCCTCTTGGTGTGATAAAACCTGGAACTAAATAGAGGACAACATTGGGGATGTAGTGAACACTGATGAACTGTACCTTCAAGACAGTTGATACTCACCCATGAAACACGTGGCTCTCTCATCCTCTCTTGCTATGCCCACTGGCTCCTTCCCCCAGCACCCCACACTCTCAACTTCCCAATTTTGAACTTGCCAAGCTGTTTTAAGCCAGCGGGTTGCCCTTTCTACATGTGGTTCTCACTGCCTGGTGAAACTTCAAGACTGAGGTCAAACGTGCACCCAGAAGTGCTGTACTCCACACACATATTGGGTACGAGGGATACAGCAGGGGACCCAACAGCCACAGCTCTTTCCTTCGGAGCTGAGGGTCCATGGAAGGGCGGCAGGGACTCAGATGAGATGAGCAACTCGCACAGCACATTATGGAACTGTAACCAGGAGGCGCCTTCCAAGTAGAAAGGGACACAGTGACAGTTTATCACACTGCACCCTGACCCCTCAGGGGAAGAGAAACGTGAGGAAAAGGTTCCCGGAAAAAGAGACACTTAAACGAAGGCCAAAGGATACAGAAGTTAGCTGTGTAGACAGGCCAGTCTCAAGGAGCCTGGAGCCCTAGGAGCCCCTGGGCATAGCCTGGGGCTGGTCACCAGGACGCTCAGCTCTGGGAAAAGGTGATACTGTCAGCCAGCACCCGTACAACCTCTGCTCCAGTTCCCACCACCTATAGGCGGGAAGCAGAGGCCTGAGGGAGGACCCTGAGATGTGAAAGAAAAGAGAGCAGGGGACTTCCACCCGCGCACTGAGAAATGTCCAGAAAACCATTTCGGGGCCCACTTTTGTAACTGAGAGCGTCTTGAACAACTTGTAAGGCCTCCGGTCACCCCCTTCCCAAACCTTTTCACTGTCTCTCTCCTCTGCGCCTCCCATGGTCCAGAACAGACCCGATCTCCACCTAGCCCGGCGGGACAGGGGCTTGGGCGGGTCGCCCCATCGGATGCACCCAGACGGACGACCCCGCAGGTTCCAGAGCAAGCTGGGGGAGTTCGGCCGGCGGTTCCGCGTCTCAGACCGGCTTGGGACCCGCCGCCTCGCAAGGTCTCCAAACAAACTAGAGACACTAACTCCGTTTCTAAGCGCCCGTCGGTCGCAGCAGGCGCCCGGACGCCCTGCCCGACAGCAGGGGACGCCCGGAGGGAGCAGCGGCCGCTCATCCCCGTCCCGCCCGCCTGGGGACCTCCTCACCCGCCGCATGCGGCCGCCGGAGAGCAGGTCGGCTATGCCCTTGGCCGCGTCGTTCTTCTCGGCCACGCAAAGGATTTTCCGGACGCCTCGCAGGGCCACCTCCATGGCGGCGCGAGTCAGGGCCCGAGCACCGGGCCGCGGCAGCCACCGGAGAGCGCAGCGGGCGGCCGGAAAGATCATACCCGGGCCCAGCGCATCTGCAGTGCCCGCCCCGGGAACAGGCGAATCTCCAGCTGGTCCGCGATCCCGCGCACAGCCTGCTTCCGCCCGCCTTCCAGCCGCTTCCGCCAGCGACAGCAGCACAGCCCCGTGAACTACAACTCCCAGGCCGTCCCGCGCGGCCGCCTCACTTCCCTGCCTACCCGCTCCGCTCTCGGGAGACGCCGCTCTCCGGTTCGGAAGTTGACGCGGACGCTTCCGGGTCACGCGGCACGACAGCTCGAGTCATGTGATACCAAGATGGCGGCGCCGCGGTAGCTGGATCCGGGTTGTGGCGTCCGAGGAGCCGCGACGGTTTCTGCCTTCGCGGCGTGGGAGTCGCCACGCTTGGCTGGTCCGTGCTGCAGCCCGTAGCCCCGCACTGGGCACCCGTCCAGAGGTGGGGCTGTTGCCGTGGCGGTGTGCTCGGGGGAGCGCCGGTGACCTCGCTGCGGGTGCCCTGCGCCCGCCGCGGCCGCGGGAGGAGGCGAAGGGCAACCAGTCTCCTGGGTCTTCCTGATCTGCGGAGTTCCTGAGGCCTCCGGAAGCCTTGAAGGAGCCACACCTTTGAGGGGCTGCGGGAGCTTGAACCTCCGGTTTGTGACTCGCAGCCTCGGACCCCCTGAGGGCGCAAAGAAGACTGCCCCGCAGGGACTCTGCTTCCTCCTCCAGAGGCCTGGGTCCCTCCGCAGTGTGTCCTACTTCTTCTCAATGTTCTTCCCATATACCTGGAAATATGATCAGCGCCCCTGACGTGGTGGCCTTCACCAAAGAGGACGAGTACGAGGAGGAGCCTTACAATGAACCGGCACTGCCCGAGGAGTACTCGGTGCCGCTCTTCCCCTTCGCCAGCCAAGGAGCCAATCCATGGTCCAAACTGTCCGGGGCCAAGTTCTCTCGGGACTTCATCCTTATTTCCGAATTCTCTGAGCAGGTGGGACCCCAGCCCTTACTGACCATCCCCAATGACACCAAAGTTTTCGGTACTTTTGATCTTAATTACTTCTCTTTGCGGATCATGTCTGTGGATTATCAGGCCTCCTTCGTGGGTCATCCTCCTGGCTCTGCCTACCCCAAACTGAACTTCGTGGAGGACTCCAAGGTGGTGCTGGGAGACTCCAAGGAAGGGGCCTTTGCCTACGTGCACCATCTTACCCTGTACGACCTGGAGGCCCGTGGCTTCGTGAGGCCCTTTTGTATGGCTTATATCTCGGCAGACCAGCACAAAATTATGCAGCAGTTCCAGGAGCTCTCAGCTGAATTTTCCAAAGCATCAGAGTGCTTGAAGACAGGCAACAGGAAGGCTTTTGCCGGGGAACTTGAAAAAAAACTGAAAGATTTGGATTACACCAGGACAGTGCTACACACGGAGACAGAGATCCAGAAGAAAGCCAACGACAAAGGCTTTTACTCATCTCAGGCTATCGAGAAGGCCAATGAGCTGGCCAGCGTGGAGAAGTCCATCATCGAACATCAAGACCTTCTGAGGCAGATCCGCTCATACCCTCATCGCAAGTTGAGAGGGTCCAATTTGTGTCCTAGGGAATCGGAGCACACCCAGGATCTGCCCAGCCAGGCAGCCGCTACCTCTGACCTTGAAGAGTCTGCTGACACCGACCATTACGCCTGCAGACCCTCCTACACCCCGAAACTCATCAAAGCAAAGTCCACCAAGTGTTTCGACAAGAAGCTCAAGACCTTGGAGGAGCTCTGTGACACCGAGTACTTCACCCAGACCCTGGCGCAGCTCCGCCACGTTGAGCACATGTTCAGAGGGGACCTTTGTTACCTCCTGACCAGTCAGATTGACAGAGCACTCCTGAAGCAGCAGCACATCACCAGCTTCCTCTTTGAAGATTTGGTGGAGGTTGGCGACAGACCGGTGGAGAAACAGCAGAGCACAGTCTCTAAGCCCCATCTCTATGGGCCACCTTCTGAGTTTCCAGAAGACTGTTTGGTTCCTCAAGTGTTAATCAGCGTGGGCTCCTACAAATCCAGCGTGGAGTCCGTGCTCATCAAGATGGAGCAGGACCTTGGGGATGAGGCATCAAGGGAAGCGGCAGTGACGGAATCAAGCAGTTTTGACCCCCAGGAGAACTTGGACTACCTGGAGATGGACATGAAAGGGAGCGTTAGTAGTGGAGAGAGCATCGAGGTTCTGGGCACAGAGAAACCCACCTCTGTGCTGTCGAAGTCTGAGAGCCAGTCCAGCCTCACGGTGCCCTTGAGCCCCCAGGTGGTCCGGAGCAAGGCGGTCAGCCACAGGACCATCAGCGGGGACAGCATCGAAGTCCTCAGCACCTGCCCCTCTGAGGCCCTCATTCCGGACGACTTCAAGGCCAGCTATCCAAGTGCCATTAATGAGGAGGAGTCCTACGCAGAGGGCGGCCAGGGGGCCATCCTCTTCCAGGCAGGCATCAGCCCTCTGGAGTTGGGGGAGGCCGAGGAGGGCAGCTCGGGCCTTGCTTCGCTACAGACAGACGCTTCCTGCTGCATCGGGAGGGAAGCTGGTGCTCTGCTGGTGCCGCTCTCCACCCCAGGCCACACAGTCTCTGATGAGGACGGGGTCGTGAGCGTTCCCCCACAGCGCTACCGGCAGAAGGACCAAGGGTTCCACGTGGACTTCTCAGTGGAAAATGCCAGTCCTTCCCGAGACAACAGTTGTGAAGGCTTCCCTGCTTACGAGCTAGACCCGAGCCACCTGCTGACCAGCCGAGATGGCAGTAAGACCAGCCTGGATGATCACTCCGACGCCACCAGCTATGGGAGCAGCATAGCCTCCACCAGCTCTGACAGGACTCCCTCCTCTGTGCCTCCTGCTGGCCCCTTTTCCGAGAGGCACAAGAAGAGGGCGGGCCAGAACGCCTTAAAGTTCATCCGCCAGTACCCGTTTGCCCACCCAGCCATCTACTCCTTGCTCAGCGGGAGGACGCTGGTGGTCCTGGGGGAAGAGGAGGCCATGGTCAGGAAGCTGGTGACTGCACTCTCCATCTTTGTCCCTGGCTACGGCCGCCATGGCAAACCCGTGAAGCACTGGCTGTCCTCCCCTTTGCACATCACGGACTTCCAGAAGTGGAAGCTTATTGGCCTGCAGAGGTAACTGGTTATGGGGTGGGACGGGCCCTGGCCGTGAGAGATGAGGTGTTGGGTGGCCGTCCCTTGGAGTGAGGTTCACGGGTCCTGTGGGGGGCCCCACACCAACTCACTGTGTCACTTTTAGCAGATCCTTTCCAAAGGGACTTCAGTTCCGAAGTGTTTCCCAACCCTGGTCTGTACCTTGTATCAGAATTGTTTGGGAGCATTTTCTAGAATCACTTGCTCCTTGGCCCCACCTGCAGAGATTCTGATCAGGTTGGCTTGGTGGGATGAAGTGGAGTCACGTGGTTTGCAGCAAGGTTTGGGAATGACTGGACTTCTGGATCTCAGGTCCCTGCTGAGTCTCTAGTTCACACTGTAGTGTAGATGACTGAGGTGAGGTCTGGGTCTGAGGAGGGTAGTGGTGCTGGGAGAGGCAGCCTTCCTGGCTCCCCCCTCCACTGTCCTGTCGGCTGTGGGAGCCTATTCCTTCACCTCTTGAAAGCTTTCTGTCTCCACTTTCCTCCCTTGTGCTTTAGCAGTTCCTTTTGGGGTTTTCCACTCTGTTTGTCTGGCTTGAGGGACTCCTGCCCTTGAGTGTGCTCTGGGCTCAGCCTCCTCGCTCCTGTCCCCACACCTGCCTTTGCTCACCTGCGACATGTGGGTGTCGAGGAGGGCAATAGCTGGAGTTCAGTCCTGGGACCATAGAGAAGGGCATGCTTGAGTTGCTCTCCTGCAGTGGGCACCCAGGCAGGGCCCTCCTCCCTTCTGGGGAAATAGGAGGGTTGCGTCACTACGCAGTCATTTGCCAGATGTTTACTGAGGCTGTTAAGTGGCAGCTGCTGTGCCCAAGACTGGATTATAGATGTGTCTGCAGTGGGGCGTCCCTGTGACAGGCTGCCCTGCTCCTGCCCCGGCTGTGACCTCTCTGTGGGCTGGGTGTTGGGCCAATTGTGTCTGATCCCCATCTGCTGCTTTCATGTCCCCACGGGGTGACGACCTGCCCTGAGGTAGGCAGGCTGGGTGGCAGGAGCGGAGCCAGGCCCTGGGCCCTGGCCTTGGAGCCATGGAGGGTCCCTCCGGGAAAGTGGGAGGCCCGTCAGCAGTGACAGCTGAGACCTTGGAGATTGTCTGATGACTCGTGCCATGAGTCCTCCCTCCCAAAGCTCCTGAGTGCACAGGGGTTAAGAATTGGGACATGTGCCCCCAGAGGGTCCTGCTTGGGGGTGAGCCACAGTGGACAGGCTGGGGCCCTTGCCCTCCAGGGCACCTGTCGCTGGAGGGTTGACCCAAAGACCAGGAGGAGAGTAGGGACTGGCCTTGCTGTGGCTTCTCTGAAGGTGTTCCGGGCAGTGAGCCGCGACAAGGTGAGGGGCACTCTGAGGGGATGAACCAAGGCTAGGGCAGGGGTCCTGCAGCTGCCCTTCGGAGCAGGAAGGGGCTGCCTCCTGGGATGCACGTTGAACCTGGGCCCCAGGGGTGCTCAGAGCTGAGGTGGGTGGTGAGCCAACCCGGCAGGCAGGTCGGACACTGAGACGGGAGGCAGATCAAGGCCCCTGAGGGTCAGTGCTAGAGGGTCCAAGCAGAGGGTGCCTCTCTGTGTCCACGGGGCTTGGTCCCATGTGCTAAGTTGGTCTGGAATCTGAGCTGGACCCAGGACAGTCCCTGCCCCCCTCCCCTGGCACTCCTTCCCTCGCTGAGCGAATCCGACCCGCCTTCCCGCCTCTGACATGCAGGGTACCGCATGGGTTACAGATCCAAGTGTGCAGAAGCTCCTGGCACCATACTGGTCAGCACCAGGCTGGGGGTGAGGGCCAGGTGCTGTCCTGAGCACCCCGGACTCGGCCTTTGTGGTGACCCAGTAGCTAGGACCAGCGTCTGTCTTACAGACAAGACAAGACTCAGAAGTGAAGGAACTTGACTAAGTCACAGAGGAAGAAATGATGGTGCACACAGGGGTCAGGGAGGCTGGGTGAGGTTTGAGTTGGCATAAGCCAGGCACAGCAGAGAGGACCTGGTATTCATGCAGAGCAGAACCTGCCCCCCACTGGAAAGCTTGGCATGGCTTCAGGGGAGTCCCCAGGGAAGTAACAGCTGGGCCTCAGAGACCAGCAGAAAGCGGGTCATCAGGGCTTCATGGGCCACACTAGGATTTGACTTCCATTGTGAGGGCTGAGGAGCCGTGAAGATCGTCATGACCACATTTGCCTTCCAAAGAGCATTAGCGAGTGGGGCTGGCCGGTGCTGGCCGGGGCTGGCCTCTTGAGAGGGGGCCCCACCCCAGCTTCTACCCCTTGACCTTGATCTGTGTGTTTCAGGGTGGCATCCCCCGCCAGTGCCGGTGCCCTGCACGCCCTGAGCCGTTATAGCCGCTACACGAGCATCCTTGACCTGGACCGGAAGACCTTGCGCTGCCCGCTCTACAGGGGCACCCTGGTGCCACGGCTGGCGGACCACCGCACACACATCCGGCGGGGCAGCACCTACTTCCTGCACGTGCAGAGCATGCTTGCGCAGCTGTGTGCCAAGGCCTTCCTCTATACCTTCTGCCACCACCTGCACCTGCCTGCGCATGGCAGCGAGGCCCCGGAGCTGGCTTCCAGTCGCCAGGCCAGCTTCCTGCAGCTGACGCTGGGTCTAGTGCACGAGGACGTCAAGGTGGTGCGGTACCTGGCAGAGCTGCTGCGGCTGCACTACACGCAGGAGCTGCGCGGGACCAGCCAGCCTGCCCTCAGGTTCGACTACGTGCCCAGCTTTCTGTACAAGATCTGAGTCCAGCCCGGCCTCGGTGACTGAGAACTGTGACCCAGGGTTGGGGAGGGGTTGGCATGACTGGGCGGTCCTCTGAGCTGTCAGACTCCTGCTGTTGTCAGCGGGAAGGACAGCAAGGCAGCAGGCATGGTTCCCAGGTGTCTCTGGGCAAGGGTGGAGGGCCTGGCCCTCTGGCAGTGTTCCTTGGAGGAGAGTGGTTGGGGTCGGGCCCAGAGGCTGGGACAGAAGAAAGTCTCTGTGGTGGATGAGGGCAGCGGGGCAGAGCCCATGTGGAGGACCACACTGGTCTCAGGCAGCTTCTCTGGACACTCAGACAAGCAAGGTCAGGGGGTCAGCTGTTGCCTGGAGGACATGGTGGGAAGCAGGACGAGGCCCTTCACTCGGCTTCGTGGAGCTGCCCTCTCAGGGAGGCCCATGAAGGCACTGCCCAGTCCTCACCTCCTGACCAGGCATGGAGGCACCTGTCGCTGGGCTCCCCAGCTCAGCAGGAATGTGCGGAATCACTGGCACCCCATTTTCAGGTCTGTTCTCGGGGGTGGAGAGTCCTGGAGACAAAGCCACGGGGTTCCTCAAGGAAGAGCCAGCCCTGTCCACCCTTCCCTGGCCGGGTGATTCTACTCTGTCTTTTGAAAGGGTCTGCCGACAGGCTGGAACTCAGTTGGCAGAGGTCACTCCAGTCCTCACACCCACAGCAAACCTTCGCAACCACTTCACTACCTCGTGGGGTGTCGCGGGCCTGGCAGCCGCTGGGTCATATTCAGCTAACTGCCAGGCTGGGGTCTCCAGGAAGGCTGTGTGGCAGTCTCAGTGATCTGCCTCAGGGGCTGTGCCGGCCTGGAGCGTGGGCACCTTACGGCAGCTTGCTCTGCTGCACCGCCCTGCCCCCGAGTCCCCCACACCTTCACCCACCAGGACCCCCGAGGCTCTGACAGTTACCCCTGATGTATATATATGGATGGTTTTTGCAACCTTGAGACTTTCGTACCTTTTTTTCCTTATGCTGTTAGAACTCTTGGTGTTACTGCTTTACGTTTCCCCAAATTGTGATAAACACACCTGAACCAGCCACAATGGTTGCTCCTGAGCACGTGTGTGCAAGTCTGCTGGGGCCGCATTCCGTGTTGTTGTTGGCTCCGTGTCACCTCAGTCTGGTGGCTTCTCCCTGCCTGGGCTTCTGCTCAGGGTCTCCATTCCCACTGGAGGGCTGATCCTGCTCCAGAGTCTATGACTAAGGCCCCTTGGGGGCATTGTGTCGCCTTGTTTTCTCGGCTCTGTGTACCTGTGCTGTCACCTGTGTTCCCCCAGAGGCGTCTCTGGGGATGGCCCGGCAGCTTTTAAATGTGCATTGTGGGCACTGGCAGGAAGGCTGCTCTCCTGTTACTCCCCACTCCCCCTCCTCGTGTTCTGAGGCTGCTTTGAGGTAGGTGGCTGATTGTGTCTACTTGGGCCTCCTGGGACATGAGCTTTTGTGACAGCTTATGTCCAGGGAAGATCGGCAGGCCATGGGGCCCCAGTGACCAGATACAAGGTGACCACTGGCCCACCTGTTTTGTTCCTGGGCCATCAGCATGGACTCAGCAGTTCATACCTCTTACTTGGGAAGCTGGGAGGGGCAGCAGGTCAGTCACACTGGCCTCCTTGAAGCAAAAGTCCAACTCTGGAGAGTTATTTGTGCAGAAGCTACACCTTAAGTGGTCAGGAGACCCGCAGGGTGTGGAGGGCAAGCCTGGCTGGTGTGAGCAGGCCTGGCCACGAGGCAGCCACAGAGTGGGCACTCAGGAGCCAGTCCTTTGAGCTGTGTCTTCACTGAGAAGTAGCCTTTGCTAACTAGTGGTTGAACTCCAGCATTTAAATTTTGGTTAAAATCCAGCTCTGCAGTGTGGCTGTTTCACAGGCTTGCTTGATGGCAAGTATGTTTCTCTTCAGAGGATCTTGAAGGGGAACCAGGCCCTCCCTGCCCGGCCACAGTTCCGGAACCTGCCGGAAGTGTCAGACGTACCCGCAGTCTGAGCAGTGGTGGCCTGTGCAGCAGCCTGTCTTGTTTTCCCTGTAATATTAAGTGTTCAAACACCAAGACACTTAAGAAATCGGGATGTCAGCGCCCCTAGTACTTCTTCAGTCCTAGTGTCACCTTGGAGGCCCAGGCACTGAAACCTTGAGGTTGGTTTCAGCTTCACTTCCAGTCTGTTATGTGCACTGCGCCCCCGCCCCCCTTTTAAAGCAGTCCAGGTTATGAAGAACCTACTCAAGCTGGCAGTTAAGAGATTTCCAGAAGCTCCACACCCGCCGAACCCTTTTACAGCCCCTGGGGGTCTTGCTCCTTCAGTAGAATCTGATCCCGGGTCATTTCCCAGTTGGTTCTTTAACATCTTGTTTTAGGTCAGTTACCACTTGCAGAGATTGTAAATTTCACCCCCAAACTAGTGACAAGTTGCAGGAAGGCTGGTAGATTCTCCCCCAAGTGCCAGGGCGGCTGCAGCTCGTGACCTGTCCCCAGAAGCCTAGCAGTCCAGACGACCCTGCACGCAGCTTGCTGCCCCCTCCCCAGCCTGATGTCACCTGCCCGGCCAGCTGCTCCCCTCAGCCCATGATGCTGCCGCTGCCACGTGGTCTCCACATAGACAGGGGCCCTCGGCTAGTGGACAGCCTTTCCCACCTCCCTAGAGGCTTGAGAAAGTGCCTTGGCTTGTGCTGTGAAGCAAACCAACTGGCTTTCTGGCTTTTCCCCAGTGTTGTGATAGAAACTGCTAAAACTGGAATTTTTAAGAGAGAGACGGCATTAACAGACTGCAAAAAGGAAAAGCATCAAATCTCTACTTCTGCCCAGAAGGAAAACCAGCTTCAGCTAGGGTTTGAGCACACTGGCCCTAACTGAGGAGGTTTGGTTACCACTGCTGTGGGGAGGAGGGAGCAGGCTGTGGGATGGGCGTGCGGCAGCCTGGGGACGCCCCTTTGTCTCAGGCTGGGCAGTGTGACGACCCCACAGCCTCCAGAGGTGGCGGCTGCCCTGCCCACTGCGCTGGAGCCCCCACCCACAGCTGCGTTCAGGCCACAGTGAGAAGCATAGGGTGTGACAAAGTCGTATTTGTCACTTTTTTAAAGGCTATTTTATTATTGCATGTTCCTTGTCGTGTGTGAGCGTGGGTCCCCGGGGTGAGCTGGGCACTGCAGGGCGAGAGCACGCTGCACATGCATGTGCCCGCAGCTCTCGGTGTGGCTGCACCAGTTTAACCAGTCATGCCAAACAAATAGTATGAGACGTGTACTTTTTAAGAAATTAATTTATTTGAGTTGAGATATTTTTGAAATATAAAAATTGGTTGTATTTTTTAAAACTATAATTCTTGTAGACATCCTGTGGTTAAAAATTTGACTGTGCTTATTAAAAATGGTCATCTATGTTTTGCACTTGAGATTTGTGGAAAATAAAGTTTCTCTGGGAAGGTGACCTCTGGTTTCCTGATCAGGGGAGGGAGATGGTTGTCTGGACCTTGGTGGCTCCAGACTGGGAGAGGAAACCACACACGTCCAGCCAGACTCCCACCTAGCTAGGTGGCACCTGAACAAAATCATCTAACTTGGGATTCTGGTCGAAAGCACAGGCCAGGACGCTCCCTCCTCGCCCACGACATCAGGGCTGAGCCCTTGTCTGGCGTCACAGCAGCTTCTCCCAGCTGCAGCTCAGTGCTTCTGTTTGTCACAGTGTCGGGGGGAAGCCCAGGGGATCAAGAGGGGGTAAAGGTCGCAGTGTCTTCCCAGCAGCTGTGCCCATACTCGTCTGGATAATTAAGGTGGAATGGCTAAATTGTATTCCATTTTCCCATGATAACTGTATTTGCAGCTGCAAGAAGGTGAGGTTCAGATTTATACTCCTTCATAACTTGTCCCAGAAGCTTTAAATGTTGATTTGTAAAGAAGGTAAAAAAGGTAGCAAATTCTGAAAAGAGGCCTCTGGGAGGGCCTGTGTGGGGCCCCCAGGGCGCTGGGTCCCTGGGTGGGCGGGCGCTCCTCTAGAAGCCAGGCAGGCCAGGCAGCGGGAATAGGGTGGCGAAGCTCTCCACCTCTGCCCTGAGGGCCGCCACGGCCCGCTGGTGCTCCTCGGCCCCTGCCAGCTTCTCCATGAACTCCTTCAGGGTGGCCTTCACCCCTACGGCATCCTGGATCTGCAGGGTCAGCTCTATGCCTGTGCCAGCGAGAGACACGACTGCCCACGTGCCCAGCAGCCGGCCAACTGCTCTGCCGTCCAGGCCCCAGTGTGCCTCCCACCCATGCCCACCACCCTCTCTGCCCACGTATTCTGGGCAAGGCTCTGTCCCCTGGCCCATCACCAGCCCTGACGCAGAGCAGTCCTTCCCTCATCCCACAGCCTGGCGTGGCCAGCAGCCATGCCTCCCCTCACCTCTGTGAATGAAGTGGGCGACCTTTTGGAAATCTTCTTCCAAGAGCCCTCGGGAGGTCAGTGCTGGGGTCCCCAGGCGCAGCCCACTGGGCCGTAGTGCGCTTTTGTCACCTTCAAGATAAACAGGCTCTATCCCCCACTGATCCCCCTGAACTGAAAAGGGATGCATGGGCAAAAGAAATGGGCCTGAAGATACCAGCTCAAGTGGGCACAGCCCAAGCGGGCCAGAGCGGAAGGCAGAAGCCAGGAGGTGGAGCCAGGTGTCAGCTGCACTACGTTAAATTCGAGGAAGTGGCCTCCTGGATGTGGTCCTTGCTCCTGACACCAGGCGTTCATGTCTGCATTTGAGATGCATCTCCCACATCTTATTCATGAGCTGCTGAGAAATCCAGTTTTCCAGAGGGCCCCCCCCTCCCGCACCCACTCCTGCTCTGTCCTGGGCAGGGTCAAGTGTCTCATCAAGGGGCAGGCAGTGGGGAAAAGCCTGGCTCCTGTCCCACACAGCACATCTTGTCCCCAGAGCAAGTCACCATCAGCCCCAAGAGGTCCAGACAGGAGAGGACCAAGGATGCTCACCTGGGCAGGTATTCTTGTTGCAGGCGATGGAGCAGGCTTCCAGCACCTTCTCTGCCCTGCCGCCATCCGTGCCTTTGGAGCTGAGGTCCACGAGGATCAAGTGGTTGTCAGAACCCCCTGGAAATCAGGTGGGAGACATGGAAGGTGATCCTCTGCTGAGCACAGGGATCCCTCTTCCAAAGAACTGGCAGGGTGCAAGGGGGCTACAGCAGGTGAGGTCAGGAAGGTGACCCCACCACGTGTCCTGTGTGTCCTTCATCACCTGCTGAAGACCCAGGGCCTCAGGGTTTGAGATGATGCACAGAGGAGTTTAGAAAGGGAACCTGAGAATGCAGAGGGGGCTGAGGGCATATGGCCAGCCCAGAAGGCCCATGGCTGCATCCCAACCCACCAGCTCCCAGAAGCCTATCGGGGTGACGACCCCCCTTGGGAACTTCCCACTTGTCTCTAGATCCATCTTCAAGGCTCCCTCTAAGGGGCCTCAGGGCAGTGGGCAGGGGGCGATGGAGGTGCCAGGGTAACTGGCACATTACCCCTAATCCTGCCAAGGTGACTGTATCTTCCAAGTGGTGCAGGTGAGGATATGGAAGAACTTTCTGGAACAGCCCCTGGCCTCCCAGGCATCTCTCAAGCACCTGATCTTCCTGTGAATGAACCCTGCTTAATCCCCAGACATTGACTTCAAAGATGCTCATGGCCTAAGCTGACCCTTGGCCCTCGACCCATCCTCCCAACCCTACCCTCACTGCCCCCAACTCCAGTAGTCATGTGGCTTTAGGAACCTCAGATGCCCATTTGTAAAATAAGACCAGTGATTCGCAAGGCTGTTTCAAGGTTTGAATCCAGAGGTCATGTGTCCAGAGCTGGGAATCCTGAGTCACTCCAGAGCTGTGGCCACCTGCGCAGGCCACGACCTACTGCCACACCCTGACGGAGATGGGACGAGGAGCAGGGCCACCCCATGGGCTCACTTCCTGCTGTACCTGTGACCACTCTGTAGCCCAGTCCCATCAAGGCCTCGGACAGAGCCCTGCAGTTGGCCACCACCTGGTGCTGGTAGGCTCTGAACTCTGGAGTCATGGCCTGCTTCAGAGCAACCGCGACCCCTGGCAGGAGAAGAAAGGCAGACCGTGAGTCCAAGAAACACCTGTCTCCACTCGGGCATCCAAGCTTCTCAGTGTCATCAAGGCAGGGTTACATCTCCTCCTAAATAATCCCATTTTAACCCGGCCATTCCCTGGCTGGCCCTCCAGACCTCTCTGAGCAAGAGTTTTTCAGGCAGCCCCTGTCCAGCATGAAGTTCTGGGCTAAGATCGCCACGGGAGAGCTGCTCCCTGTCCCCAGCAAGGTGGACGTGGGACATGCTTCACTTAGCTGCCACTGCTTTGATGCAAAGTGAGGCAGTTTTCAGAGCTGAGGAGAGGAGTGGCCGATCCACCAGTTCATCCAGGCTCCTCTGTATTTATTCCACCCCAAGGGCTGCTTAAGGGGGCACTGAAGATGAAGGAGGATGCAAGCTACCTGCCTGAGTCCTGGCATAGGAGCCTCCAGTCAGCATGTGGAAAGGGCTGGAGTGGCCAGTGGATAGGCACCCCACCATCGCAGAGCTAGAGCACCTGGGCGCTGAGCTGGGGGTGTAAAGGGAGCCACCCCGCCCAGCCCAAAACCTAAAACTCGCGCTTCACTGCTTCCTCCACATCCCTCCTTGGCAAACACCGGTTGAAAGGGAAGTGACACCTTGACCCCAGCTCTTCCACCAACTGCCTTTCTCCAAAGATGGAGAAGTAACTCTGAGATCATCACAGATTCTCTAAGGCTTGTGTACCACCAGAGAACTGCTTCTGCCTGGGGTGGGGTGGGGTCGCGAGCAAGGTGGGGATCGGGCTGCCGGGGGGTAACAGCAGGGAAGCCATGGGGCAGGGTGCATTACCAGCAATGGCATGGTTGTGGGGTCCCCCTTGCAGGCCTGGAAACACAGCAGAGTTGATGAGCGACTCCAGGTTGTAGCGAGTCTCTTTGCCTGTCTTGGGGTCCACACTGCGCACTCCTGGATGAAGGACAACATGGGACATGGGACAGACTTCCCTTCTGTCTTCTCCCTGCCTGGACACAGACCTGGCCCGGCTCCCACTCCTGGAGCTGACACTGCGGACCAGGGAGGGTGCTTGCTCCCGAGGGATTAGGGGAGGGGGAACCACGCTTTAGAGATGAAAGGAAGGATGAAAATGTCCCTCCAGCAAGACAGGAACAAGGAGTATGCCTTGGGCAGTTTCTCAAAGAGCCGTCCAAGATGATGCCTCTGGAGGAGATGGGGCTCACTGGGCCAGAAACGGGAAAGAAGCTTCCTTTCTGAGAAAAGTTAGGGATCAGGGATGAGAGCTGCCAGCATCTCCACAGAGCTTCTTGTGAGCCGGGAACTGCTCTGAGCAGTTTCCCTAAATTCATTCATTTAATCCTCACAACAGCAATCCCAAGGGACAGGTGCTATTGTGATGATCTGGAGGTGAGGAAACAAGGCACAGAGGAGCTGCACAACTAGCCCAAGATCACACAGCGCTTCCGTGGCAGAGCCAGGCCTTGCTCTGTGACTGAGTCACTCAAATACCACCAACATACAGCAGGGAAAACAAATGTCTCCCAGGTGGGTGGGAAAGGCTGCTGGCCTTGGAAAGCTTAAAGCAGCTGGGGAGGGGCCTCCAAGGAGAAGCAGGGCCCTGGAGGCCCAGTGGGTGTTGGTGTGTCCAGCCCTAGCCAGGGGCTGGGCAAGGGGGTCTTGCAGGGGTCAAAGAGACTTGGTCCCCAGAGGAGGTTGTTTCTGTTGACAGAGCTTAGTCACCGGTACCACGGTTGAAGGACCGTGGGACCCTCATCTGGCTTCTCTGGAACGGAAACCCCAAACAAGGGCTCCATCATCCAGACCCCTCCCTACCCTCCTGCCCCATGACCTGGACTGCTGTGCTCTCACCCCCTGCTCTTCACGGGACCCTGACATCCCCCAGGGATAAGCACACCCTTCCTGTAGAAGATCATGCCGGCGCGGCAGCCCCGCAGGGTCTTGTGGGTGGTGGTGGACACCACGTGGCAGTGCTCGAAGGGGGAAGGCACCACGCCGGCCGCCACCAGCCCGCTGACATGTGCCATGTCGGCCATGAGGTACGCCCCGTTGTCATCAGCGATCTTGCGCAGCCGGGCATAGTCCAGGTTCCGGGAGTAGCAGCTAGTCCCTGAGATGGCAAGGGTGATGTGGAGTCAGAGACCTTGGCCGGCAGTCAGCTCCAGTGCAGAGCAGAGCCCCCGCCCCGCCCACCCGGTGTGCCTGCCTGAAAGCCGGGGCTGCTCCCTCTAAGGTTCGAGAAATTCCATCTGTACCAAAGGCAACCCCTGCCCTCTGCCCCTGTGCCACAGGGTCGGGGGGACAGGTTCCCCACTGGTACCACCCCAGCTTCACAGGGGCCAATGTGTCCAGATGCTTCTGGAGAGCAGGGCAGGTCTAACAGTCCCGAGAGAGACAGAGATACTCAGATCGGAGCAGCTCGGCTGTGCAGCAGAGCCGCAGGGACCAGCACACGCTGGAAGAGCAAACCTCCCGTGTGGGGGGCTGGGGCCCTGCCCGGCTCTCACCTGCGATGATCAGCTTTGGGTGGAAGAGGCGGGCGTTCTCCTCCAGCTGGTCGTAGTTGATGTAGCCGGTATCGGGATTCACCTGAGGATGTCACGGAGACCGGGCTCACGTTGCTCCCTCCAGCCACACGGGCCGCTCCGCCGGAGCACGCCCAGCTGATGAGGGTAAGAGGACTTCCTCCCCTTGCCTAGACCCCTCTGCTGCCCTCGCCCCTGACCAGGACTTGAGGGCAAGACAGGCACAAGTGTTTAAGACAGTCAGGTATTGTCACTCTTGGACAGGATGCCCTGCGGGGTCCCAGCGAGCCGTGAACACCCGAGGGTCCCCAGAGCAGGGAGAGGAGAGACAGTGATGGTGGGACTTCCTGAGGTCACTTGGAAATGAAGCTCCTTATTCCTACAGGCACAGCCCGTGAGGAAGCTTTGAGAAACAAGCCACAGAACGGAGAGACACACGCCCGTACCTTGTAGGGCATAGATTCAAAAAAGATGGACGTAGCAGAAATCTTCTTCTTGTCGGTCATGAACCCATGGGTCAGGTGGCCCCCATCCGGCAGGTCCAGGCCCATGATGCGGCCATGGGGCTCCACCAGGGCCGTGTACACTGCGAAGTTTGCTGGGGAGCCTGGAGGGGACAGACCGGGAGGCACAATTACTCCTGCCCACAAGGCCATCGATCACAAGCGGCTGCAACAGCCTGGCTGCTGCCGTGCCCTCTCCTGGACCCTGGTGTCCCTGAGTAAGTGGCAGGGACATTCAGAATAGGGGTGGGGTGCCCAGGAGGCATGCGTGCAGTAGGCAGTTGAGGGGGATGGGGGTGAGACCTCATCTCCCCCATCTGGCAGGGTGTCCTGCTTATACTCTCCCTTTCAGGGAGCCCCAGGAGGCTGGCAGGAAGGGGGCCACCCAGGCCTGTCTGGACCTGGCCATTACCTGAGTAAGGCTGGACGTTGACCCCCCAGCACTGGGGGTCCAGGCCATAGACCTGCAGCGCTCGCTTCTGACAGAGGACCTCTAGCTCATCGATGAACTCCGTCCCACCGTAGTACCTGCGAAGGAAGGTAGGAGGTATGGGCCCACTGGCGCCACCTCTGCGTGCAGGACAGAGGCCAGGCTCCTGGTGGGATGAAGGAGCAAGGGTGAGAACACGCACCCTGAACCCACGAGATGGCTTCCACCAGGCCCAGGTGGCCGTGTCTCGCCATCCGTGGGGAGGTCTGGCCCCGTATCTCGGATGAACCCTGAGGACACTGTCACAGCCATGTGATGGCCTGTGCCAGCTGCCCAGGGGTCAGTTCATAGCATGTGGAGCAGGACAGCGATTGCCAGAAGCTGGGAGAGGGAGTTACTGGTTTGGGGGGATTTACTTTGCATTTCTAATAAAATTTTATTTCTTATTTAATAATTGCATATCACAATGTATCATGCATTTATGTTTTTTTATTATTTGTGACTAGTTTTGGCCTGGGACGGAAGCCATGCTCTTCAAGTCGACTTGACCTGCCAGAGAATGGGTGCCCCTCTCTCCTGCCGTTGTCATGGGAACAGAGCTGGGGGCAGGGGTGGTGTGCCATGGTCACCATGCCCTCAGTCCCAGCAAGAAGCAGCAAGACTGCAGCACCACATCTCTGAACAGAGGCACCAAAGTATCTCCTCCAAGGTCAACTAGAAACACTAGGACCCCGGGAAGCCTGGGGTTTGAACACAAGCTGGGTGTCCCACAATTCCACTTGGTTCCCATACTGACCACCCAGAGTCAGTGCGGGCCCACATGCTGAGGGCTCAGGCCCACAAGACCGCCCCCCACTTCAGATGCCAAAGGCAAGTCCCTGGTCACTGGGCCACCAGCACTGCTACCCCAGTTGGCTACAAATGATCCCCTCAGTTTCAGTAATTCACTTGAAAAACTCAAGACTCAGGAAAGCGCCTCACTCGTGATCCCTGGTCTATTGTGAAGGACTCAATTTGTGAACAGGACAAGGTTCAGGAGGGCTTGTGACCCTACAACCCCCTTCCAGGGGGATGGGTGTGGGGGTCCAAAAATTATGACCCTCTAATCAGTGTAGAACGGCAGGTGACCCTCCCTTTTCCATGTCCTCTGGGGACAC
Organism: Cervus canadensis; assembly: GCF_019320065.1. Taxonomy (NCBI): domain Eukaryota; kingdom Metazoa; phylum Chordata; class Mammalia; order Artiodactyla; family Cervidae; genus Cervus; species Cervus canadensis. The sequence goes on from NC_057386.1 coordinate 26,502,408, forward strand.
AAGTGAGCAATTTTGCAAAAACCACATGTTAAACTCTGTCACCACCATCTCTGCCTGATGACAACTGTAAAAAACACAAATGAATATGACTCCTGGTTCTCAGGAGGAGGAGCTGACCGAAGTCTCTTGTAGGTAAACCCAGCATTTAAAACGCTGACACGGCTTCCAGTGTGTCAGGTCAGCCTCACCTTGGGGTCCCTGCTCGCACAACCTTCCCCTGGAGGCTCAGCCACAGCCAGCAGCTGCTCCTTCGGGCCTGGCTGTTATTCTAGGAAGGCCCAGGGGGACTGTGCAAGTGACCCCAAGTATCTTGCCCCCAGAACATGGGTGCCACCACCCGCTAGGAATCACAAGAGAGGAGGGGACAGGAGGCCCTGCCACTGAGAACCTGATTGTTTTCTGAAATGTCCACTCCCTTCCTGGGAGGCAGGCCTGGATGACACTCACATACCTCTGGCCTGGGTACCCCTCAGAGTACTTGTTGTTCAGGCAAGACCCTAGGGCCTCCAGAACAGCCCGGCTGGCGAAGTTCTCAGAGGCGATCAGCTCCAGTCCAACCCTCTGCCGGTTACTCTCCTTCTTAATGATGTTGTAAACCTGACAAAAGAAAACAGGCATGGGGACACTGCAGTTTAACATCTGCTCTGATCCGAGCAATAACCGAGTAAAGAGAAGAGACGCTTATACTTTCATATTTTGCCCTCAGAAGCCAAGTGTAACCAGACTAAGATGACTCCCACAGCACCTAAGGAACAGAGGAAATCCTCCTCAAAGCTTTTAGCACATGGGAAGGAATTAATAGAAAGTGAATTAAGGAGAACAAAACGATGGAAGAGAAGATGATCCTTAAAACATACCACAAAATTTTAAAATTCTGCGCCATCTTGTTATTTTCCCTCCTGAACCTTGTTCCTTATTCCTTTCCTTAAAATAACAGATACCTAGATGAATCCACAGAGACAGAAAATAGACCAGTTTGGGTTGGGAATCTGGGGGATGGGGGGCAATTGCTAATGGGTTTGAGGTTTCTTTTGGGGGGATTAAAATGTTCTAAAAGCGATCATGAATACACTAAAAATCACTGAATTGTGTACTTTAAATGGGCAACTTGTATGTTAAGTGCATTCACTTATCTCATGTGTAAAGCTGTTGTGAAAATACGTAAATAAAAGATGTTTCTAGAAATGCTCCCCTGAACTGTAAGGAGACGGTCAAGTCTCAGTGACCCCACCCTTTCCCCTTTCCTCAGCAGCAGCCAGCACACTGCTCTTCACAGAAACTCAGATTTAAATGCACCCTCAAAGGACTTTCAGCCACTTTGCAGCCACTGCCTATAAACCTGTCCTGTATCCAAACCACAAGGCTGTCCCAAACACAGCTCATTTCTGGTGAGAATCAAAGGCCTGAACAAGGACTTCCAACAGCCGAACTTGCGAGAACACCCACAGCCTCACCTCAACATCGCTGTCCTTCAGGGGCTGTGCCAGCATCTTCTCATGCGAGGACCACAAATCGGCATCCCTGGGTGCCCTGTTGACTTGAGCTGCCATTGTGCTGGTTCAGAGGAGCCTAAAAATGGAAAAACTTCAAATATTAAACTCAGTCACAGCTCATAGCCACCTGTCAGTTCCCAAGTTGCTGAAGTACTGACACACATGTGGGCCTTGTCCCAGAACCGCCTGGAGGGCATGAGGGCTCTGCTGCAGATCGACCACGTGGGACCACCTGTGGATCCCTGCAGGTCACTGGCTCCGCAGGAGACCCACCCTCCTTGCCTCGAGGCTGCTCCAGCCTCGGGGAACCCAGCACCCCCTCTTCCTACCTGAACTTCTCCTGGTTGTGGCTTAGCTTTCCAACTAAGCCAGCTTCCTGAAGGCAAGGGCTGGTGGTTACTTTTTTAAAAATTTCCCACAGTACCCGGCACAGCCATATGAGAGTAATATTTGCCAAATGAACAAGTAAATTGCTGACTTATGTATTACTTTTTCTATTTCTCAAGTAATGAAAATGAGACTCAGAAAAGTATCTTAGTGGAGAGCTGCACAGCCCACCGGCCTTGGAGGAGAGCCTCAAACCACGCACAGGCTCCACCACCTGGTGTCCCGTGGCTGGGGCTGCAGGTAAACTGCATGCTCTGGGTTGACCCTGGGCCTCTGGTAAGGACCACGGGCAGAGGTACACGCCTGGACTCGGCATCATCACAATACAGCAGGCTCGTGTCTCCACATACGTGCCCACAAAGAACAAGAGTCTGAGCTCAGTGGTATCTCAGCTAAAGGGACAGCGTAAATGTTTACAGGAACTGACCTCCTTTAATCGATGGTTGGCAACTTTTCAGTACTTTCTATTAATTAGATAAGCTTTCATTTCAAATTCATTCCCTTAACAGTTACTTATCGAGGCCCTTCCCTTCAGCAGCCACAGATCGGGACTGGGAACACAGTGGGACCCAAACAGACCGAACCTTCATGGAGCTTCCTGGGGGAAGGTGAGCAGGAAACAGTGAGCACACTAAATGCAGACAGATAACCAGGCCGACAAGGACAAGCGCTGGGGGCAGGTCGACTTGGAGGGTGGTGACTAGAGGAGAGGACACTAGGCTGAGAAGGGGCCCATCAGACGCAGTCTCCCGAGAGCACCGTGAGAATATAAATAATTATACACACACACAGGTCCCTGCGATTTCCTAGTGACAGGAGCATCTCTTGTTCCAATGATGCAACTCAGGGTGGGAGGCTCCCAAGTTGGGGCTGTTCCCAGAAAGACCAGGCCATGATGAGAAGCATTTTCAGCCGCCTCAACTCCTCCAGAGAGGGAAGGGGGCTGGAAATGGAGTTAATGACTCCCTCACAGGGTTCAGGAAGCTTCCGGGTGGTGCACCCCAACTCCACGGGAACCCTCCCAGCCCTTTCCCTGAACATCTCTCTCTTCCTCTGGCTGCTTATCTGTGTCCTTTGTCATATCCTTTAATGAACTGGTGAACATAAGTTAGTGTCTGCCTGGATTCTGAGAGATCTTCTAGAACATGTTCGAGTCCAAGGAGGGTCCTGGGAGCCAAGTCTGACAGGAGCTGTGGGTCTCCTGGGGACTGATACTTGTGACTGGCATCTGCAGTGGGGAGGGGCAGCTGTCTGGTAAGACTAACCTGCGGGGTCTGTGCTCACTCTGGCTCACATCAGAACTGAGCTGAAATGAGCAACACCACCTGGTGGGGCAGAACTGCTGGGTGAGGGAAAGCCACCTGGTCGTCTGGTGTCACAGGTGCCATCAACAGCAGTTGGGAGAGTGAAGAGCAGACACAGCAGGAAAAGCATGGTTCTCCTGCACAAGTGCACATGCAGTATCACTTGTTAGACACATATACCCGCTAAATAAATGAGCCACACAATCCCCAGTCACAGTATCCTCCTTACTCTCTGGAGAAGCAAATATCTACCAGCAGGAAGCTTTAACCAGGAAATCCCAAACTGGGGTTTTTTAAGCAGCCATTATTTTAACATGAGCACAATGGAATCAGAAACACAGCCACTCCCACAAAACCAGCAGTGAGTGCAGAACTTAGGCCACAAATGCATCTGAGGCAGAAGTGGCTCCAGCCCCGGTGCCAGGGCCTCCGCCACACTCCCCCAGAGTTGCAGGGAGACGAGGTGGTCTGGGCACCTGGCTGATGGCTCCTCTGAACTCAATGGCTGCTTCCCACATGCCCTCAGCAGGTGGTGGCAAACCCACAGAAAACCAGAGACCAAACGGGTACACTCATCCTACAGTCTTTTCAAAGAGAAAAGTTTCTTTGAAATTCCAACTGCTCAGTGTTAAAAAGGATTCGAGAAACACAGAGCAAGTATTTCTCAACCACCAAATAAATAACTAAAGTCCCTTTGGAATGCCTTCTCCCCCCTCTCCCAGGAAAGTTAGATCTGCATCAGCTCCTAGAGGCACTCAGATCCGCTCTGCTCTACCTCCACCTGTGGTCTCAGCATCTCCTGTAGCATTGCCACCCGCAGCCCTTTGCCCTCATAGCAAACTCTTTCTTTTATGGTCACACCGCAAAACATGTGGGATCTTTCGGAATCAATCCCGTGCCCCTGCTTTGGGAGCACAGAGTTTTAACCACTGGACCACCCGGGAGGTGCCAACAAACCCTCCTCTCATCTAAGATGCGAACTCAGAGTCCCAGTTCCTTCTCAACCCCTAGGTGAGGGCTGTCTGTGTGGTCAGCCCCCCTCCAAGGCTAGCAGGGCCCCCCTGCTCCTGCTGCCGCTCTCTGGGGGTGTTTCCCACCCTGCATGCTGTTACCACTCAGGTCAAGTCACCCCCACCGGCCAAATGGAGTGCTCAGTTCACACTCTTATTAAATCCACCCAAGCTGAGTTCTCTTTAAAGTTCTTAAAAACAAAAAGTCAAAGAAGTCTGAATTCTTTACTAAAACAATAACTTAAATCTGTAATATCTATTACAGTATAATGTATATCTTGTTGCATTCTAAATTACAGTAAGAAAGGCAGAGATCCTGAATGTGATGGTTAGCTCACACATCAACCTGGCAGGGCCTGTGGGGGACGCCCTGACAGCTGGCAAACAAGTGAGACAAAGATCCCTAGACTGTCCTCTTTTATATAGGAGGGAAGACAGGAAGATACACTGAACATCTCTCTATCCTTCAGGTCTGGATGTTGGCTGAGAAACAGGACACCTTGCACTTTTCTCCACTTTTTTTTTGAACTGTGACAGAAGTGCACAGCTCAGTGACATTAAAAACATCCACACTGTCATGCAGCTCCACCACCATCATCTTCAGAATGCTTCCACCTTCCTAAACTGAAACTGTGTCCCCATTTAACACGCTCTATTCCCTTCCCTTCCAGCATAGGGTAGCAACTATGCTAGTTTCTATCTCTATAAATTTGACTATTTCAGGGACCTCCTGTAAATGAGGTCACACAATATTTGTCCTTTTGTAGCTGGCTTATTTCACACAGCACAATGGCACCAAAGTTCAACTGTGTTGGCACACGTGTCAGAGTTCCCTTCCTTTTAAAGGCTGGATAATAGTCCACTGTTCGGAGAGACTACCTCTTGTTTATCCATCCTGCTACTCCCACTTCCTGGCTATTGCAAAGAATGCTGCCGTGAACACAGGTGCACAAATATCCAGTCCCTACTGTCAATTCTTTTGGGTTTACACCCAGAAGTGGAATTTCCGGGTCATATAGTAATTCTACATTTAATGAGAAATAAGCTTTTGATATTTAGGAGCTTTACTTCACTATCATTAACCTACAATGGATTCATTCGTTCCTTTCACAAATATTTATTAAGTGACACCTGTGTCTGAGGCACTGAGTTAGGAGCTCAGAATACAAGGGTCAACAAGACAGAGGCCCTGCCATTATGAAAAGCAGGATCTAAAAAAGTAAATAAGTTCATGAGAGATAACATCAGGGAGTGATGACTGTTAGAAGGGCAATAAACAGTCAGAGGGCTTGTTCAGACATGCCATGGAAGGCGCCTGAGCTGAGGTGGGAACTGTGGAAAGGAGCCAAGCTTGTGAGCCGTGGGGCAACAGCAAACACCAGTCCAAAGGCCCAACAATGGGAAGAGGTTTCAGTTGTCAAGGGTCAGAAATGAGGAACACAACAAAGACGAGATGAGATTCGAGGGCCTAAAGGCCAGTGCAGGGATGAGAAGATCCTCACCTTGGCAGAATAGAGCTCACAGGTTTCAAACTGTGCTCAAGGACCTAGGTCTCATGTCGTTTCCCAATGTACCTGTTTGAGAAATACCTGTCTGAAACTAACAACTAGAGAAACCTGACTGGAGAAGATCAAGGTTCCTTTCGTGAGAGCAGTGGACGTTCCACGGGTTCGACCCCTGCCATGCCCCACTTCCCATCAGTGAAGGCCACATCCAAGGGAGCTGTGCTGAACTCACTGCAGAGCCAGCCTGCAGAGTTTGACTCCCACTCTCCACTTCCCCCTGGCTGCTGACACCTGTTTCTCAGTCTCCTTGTGCATGACACAGGGATGACGACAGTCCTGAGCTGGTTGGAGTTAAATGAGGTGTAAGACACAGAGCACTCAGACAGGACCAGGCAGAGTGACTACTCAACAATCAGCAGCTACGGGACGTCACCAGTGGTCCAGTGGTTAAGACTCCGTGCTTCCACTGCAGGGGCCACGAGTCCCATCCCTGGTTGGGGAACTAAGATCCCACATGCCATGTGGTGTGGTCAAGAGATTTAAAGAGAGAGAGAGAGAGAGAGAGAGAGAGCACCTACTATTATTATTAAAGAGACATAGGTACCTCAGGGCCATCTTTACTACCTCTAAGCACCCCGGGAAACACAACCCACTGCAGCTGTCACTGTGTCATGCTGTTGGTGTTTCTGTTGGAGAAACGTCACCTATGACACTGTCCATGATCATCACCTCAAGCCCAGGGAAACAATCCGAGTAAGCGAATTCACTTCCCAGGGTTACCATCTTTCCCATACCCCCAGATCTTTCCTGGGTCTTTGTCACACAATGGGATCAGCCCCTTGTTGGTGCTGAGGAAATTACTGTCTGTGTGTGTGCCCTACTTTACAAAGGAGCAAACAGGCTCAGAAGTTAGGTGGCATATAATAGTGACAGAAGGAATCTGAACTCTTCCCTGATTCGGTGCTAAACAAAACCATAATCGCCCACATCCGCTTCCCGTTCCGTCAAGTAAAAAGATTATGAGCCCATAAGAATATGAACTGGTGTTTCCAGTCCGCCAGCTCTGCCAGATTGAATCGCATGTTTGTGCTGGCCTCAGGTGACCAAGGGTCGCTTAACTTCCTCGACCTCGACACTCAGCACCCCGGGCCGCGAACCCCACAGGGCAGCGCTTGTCTCTTAGGCCGGGGTGAGGGTTGGGGAGGCCAGGCTCGCCGCCCCCCACCACCCCAGGGTGGCCGCAAGTGCAGTGGGAACGCGCGGGCTCCGTCGGGCCCCCTCTCTGAGCCTCCCCTTCCCCGTCTGCGAAAGGGGCTACAGGGAAGCACTTGGATGCAGCCGCGCCGGGAAGATACTGGGACGAGGTGACGCGCTGCACTGAAATTTAGAGTTCCATGAGGAAAGCGGCCGCCGGCACCTGCACCGAGCCTTCGAGGTGCGGCCAACCCAACCGCACGGGTCTTGACCTGGGGCCGCGCGCGCCGGCCCCTCACCCCAGGCGCCAGTAAGGCGCTCCTCACTCACCCGATCCCGCTTCTCGGAGCCGCGGGGGAAGCACAGTCAGAAACACCAAGCTCCCGGCTGCTGCTAACACCACCAGAGTTGGGACCCGCGCGCTAGCCTCCACGTGATCCGTGCGCGAGACCCACTCCCAAACCTGGCGCGCACCGCCCCGCCCCGGCCCCGCCCCAGAGACACCCAATCAGAGCGCGCATCCCAGAGAGCTCCGTCCCCCCGAGTAGCCCAATCAAGACGCGGAGACAGGAGAGCTCCGCCCCCAGAGGAGCCAGCGCTATTGGCTACCGCGGGTCGGGCCTCGCCCAGTACAACGGGATGTGCCTTTGCTCACCTGGCCAGGGGGCATGGTGCCACCCCCTGAGACTGCAGGCCAGGGGCTGGAAGTTTCCGGGAAGACAAGAGGTTTAGAGGTGAATTCTGTTGCTTATATCTGTCTTTTGCATTGTCCTACTTACAGGTTAGCACAGTGGACATTTAAATAGGACAAAGGGGGGTTCCAACTCCGACGCTGTTACTCTGCACATATGGAACCCTAGACCAGTCGCTTCGCTTTTTGAGTTTCATATTCTCATCTTTGAGTTGGAGATAACTATATCTTCCTGACAGGGCTGTGGGGAGGTTTTGTTGATATATCTAAAACACTTGACATTGTGCCTGACACACAGCAAGGGCTCAATAAATAAAAAAACGTTGTTGTTATTCAGTCGCCAAGTCGTGTCCGACTTTCTGCTACCCCTTGAACTGCAGCAGGCCTGGAAGGCTTCCCTGTTCTTCACTATCTCCTGGAGTTTGTTAAGACGTTAACATCTTAACATTAAACCATTGTTAAGAATAACAAAGCCAAGGGCCTGCACAATATAGGGAACAAGCTGACGAAGATTCTCTAACTGAAGGAAGGCTGACTTTTGGACTTTCCTGCTTGTCTCTGTGTTGTCAGATTTCAGCAAGAATCCTGCTAAGTCTGTTTAAACAGAACAGCCCGCCCCCACTTCTCCACATCTGATTGGATTCCTCATCTTCTACCAGGGTTGGTGATGTCTGATCACCCAGGCCTAGTCAGCTTGGCCAGAATTCCCTGTTCCCTGATGTTTCCCTTAGTAATTTTCCATCCACCCACCTCACCCTGCTCCTTGCTATAAATTCCCACTGCCCCTGCTGTATTCAGAGTTGAGCATAACCTCTCTCCCAAACTGCAAGGTTCTATGCCAGTGGTCCCTACACCAACTGAAATCATGTGCCCACCTTGCCCCCACCAAATAAGGTCTGTCTTACTGTGTCATTGAATATTTTTTTCTTTAACAGCTCTGGATTTTTCAGTACTCAGTGTACCCACAACACTTTACCTCTTACCATGTCAAACAATTTCCAAAATATTGTAACAAATGTGGCTAAAATGTGACAGTGAATGGATTCAAAATTGATTCAGAAAAGTCTAGGGAAAGACAGTGAGAGAGTAAGGATCCATAAGAAAGTCAAGAACATTTAGTTCCTTTTCAAGGGCTCTAGATAAAATCCTGAGCCATATCCTTGAGCTGTGGTGCAGATACTGAAACCCCCACAAGGTGGAAGAAGTTAACAGCATGCTGACCACCAACATGTAGACACCACACTGGTTAAAGCCAAAAAATTGATAACCGAGATTCCCAAAACGCCACCCTGTTACCACCAACAACTAAAAAGAATGATCACGAGCTGATCACACACCCTTGAACCCTCACCCCTAATGTTGTCTTTGAAAACCTTCCCAAAAGCCACTGGGGAGTTGGGTCTTTTGAGCATGAGCTGCAGTAAACTTGGCCCTGCGGTAAAGGTTGTATTTTCCTTCAGTACCACTTGGTGCCAGGGGGTTGACTTTGCTGTGCATCAGGTGAACTGATGTAGGCTTGGTTTGGTAATGTCTGTTGTTGTTGCTATTCAGTCTCTTAGTCATGTCTAACTCTTTGCGACCCCATGGACTGCAGCACACCAGGATCCCCTGTCCTTCACTATCTTCCAGAGTTTGCTCAAATTCATGTCCATTGAGCCAATGATGCTATAGATAGATATTAATAACATCTCTTTGAAACATATATAAATCCTTTTGAAGACTAGATAGGCCTTTTGTCAAGTTGATGACCCACGAATGTCTTTGTCAAGAACCTGGGAGCCATCACTTTGAAACATAAATGTGAAGGATCCAGCAGCCATATCTCCAAGTGTCTGTCACTGGGTAAGAACCTCCTTCTAAGATGCAGAACTACTTCCTGTCATAAAGATAGGAGAAGATTGTTATTCCTCTTGAGACAGGTAGGAAGGGGAAGGGCACAACCATTAAAAGCAGTTCATGGGGTAACAGAGTTGGACATGACTTAGCAACTGAACAACAACAACAGACTTTCAGGATACAACAAAAGCTAGTTGGGACCAATCAGGTCCAAAATAGTGGAAGAGTCGACTTCCAGCAGACCCTGAGCCTCAGTCTATGCTCAATGTAATGCATTAGCATCTAAATGACACACACACAGGCAGCATGACAGTTTTGAAGCTGACCATAAGAGGGCAAAAAGTGGGCAGTGGCCCAGTTCCTAGAAATCCCTGCCCCTTCTCCAACCACTTTACTCTTAAATTCTTTCCTGTATGAAGCCAAGGAGCCTCACTTGGTGACTCGCTAGAGACCTTGTTCACTCCTCCTCACCCTTCTCCTGCAACATCTTTTGTGGCAACCACGAAAGGGACATCAAAGGGCATAACCTGGATCCATCTACTAGGCTGTGGCTGCCCACTGCAGAGGACAGCTGGGACTTAGTCCTGAAGATTTGAGTAGCCCTTAGGTGGCAGCTAATGCTGCCTGGGAGATCTGGTGGAGACCAGCTCTCTGGCCCCGAAGGAGCCCACCAAGCCCAAGGCTCTTCTCTTCATGTTTGTCATTCTCCCCCATCACTCTGTTTCTTTGGACCTAAGAAGATCCACAGAGTCCACCACTTGGACTTCCAAATTAAGACTGTGGCAATTGGCAACCTGACTGGGTTAGTTTCCCCTCGAGGCTCCTCAAGTCTGATTCCCCCTTCCTCCTCGTTCTTAGTCTTGGCCCGGTTCCAGAATGTCAGAACTGCATCGGCGGCCCAAATAAGGAGACATTGGGAGTCTCCCACTACATCTGTGGCCCAGCCCTCTCTGAGTGCCTCTCAGGGCTCACAGCCTCATTGAACCCCTGGTCACATGTGAGGGTCTCAGACTTTATCAACCCCTGAGCAAAGGAAGTGATCAAGCACCCTCCGCAGAGGGCCTGTGAATCTCTGGCTGAGGAAGCGTCCTGGCTGGGCACCTTCTCTCTTCACCCTGGATTTCTCTCATATCCTCCTTCTCTCATCCCATCCTGGTTTCTTAGCCTGTCTACTGGTCCTTGCACCTCCCTGCCAGCTTTCCCAGTGGGTGGGGTGTTATCTATGTGCTGCTCATGTAAAGAAGTGCCCATCCTCAACAGCACAAGGACAACCTCCCAAGGAGGGCTTTGACCTTGTCTTGTTACTACCTTCTGGCTTCTGCTCTACCCTGCAGCTCTGTTTGAAAAGTGAAAGTGAAGTTGCTCAGTTGTGTCCAACTCTTTTCCATCCCATGGACTGTAGCCTACCAGGTTCCTCCATCCATGGGATTCTCCAGGCAAGAGTACTGGAGTGGGTTGCCATTTCCTTCTCCAGAGGATCTTCCTGACCCAGGGATAAAACTTGGGTCTCCCGCATTGTAGGCAGACGCTTTACCGTCTGAACCACCAGGGAAGTCTGTTTGCTTACCTTTTCCTTTCTCTGAAAATGAAGGTAATCTGCTTAGTGACACGGCCTAGGTCTCCTTCCTCTCTCCCTGAAGGGTTTAGGATTTGGGACTCTAGTCACTTTTTCTGGCTCTTGTTCCTCCCCTTGACTAACCCCAGGGGTCTCCTCAGGCTCACCAAACTGATTTTTGGGTGCCCTCACTGTTGTCTTTGCAAAACAAACCTTTTCTCATGGTCTGATGGCTACAAGCCCAGTTTTCCCTGCTTAATTAGACACCTCTTCTGCCTTGATCCCCTAACCTAATCAGTTTGTTCAGTAACTCAGTCATGTCCGACTCTTTGCAGCACCATGGCCTGCAGCATGCCAGTCCTGGACAGCACTTCCCTGTCCATCACCAACTCCCAGAGCTTGTTCAAACTCATGTCCACCGAGTCAGTGATGTCATCCAACCACCTCATCCTCTGTCATCCCCTTCTCCTCCTGCCTTCAATCTTTCCCAGCATCAGGGTCTTTTCCAATGAGTCAGTTCTTCACATCAGATGGCCAAAGTACTGGAGTTTCAGCTTCAACATCAGTCCTTCCAATGAATATTTAGCACTGATTTCCTTTAGGGCTGACTGGTTCGATCTCCTTGCTATCCAAAGTACTCTCACAAGTCTTCTTCAACACCACAGTTCAAAAGCATCAATTTTTCAGTGCTCAGCTGTCTTTATGGTCCAACTTTAACATACATGACTACTGGAAAAATCATAGCTTTGACTATAAGGACATTTTTTTGGTAAAGTAATGTCTTTGCTCTTTAATATACTATCTAGGTTTGTCATAGCTTTTCTTCCAAGGAGCGTCTTTTAATTTCATGGCTGTAGTCACCATATGCAGTGATTTTAGAGTCCAAGAAAATAAAGTCTGTCACTGTTTCCATTGTTTCCCATCTATTTGCCAGGAAGTGATGGGACCAGATGCCATGATCTTAATTTTTTTTTTTTTTTATGATCTTAGTTTTTTGAATGTTGAGTTTTAAGATAGCTTTTTCACTTTCCTCTTTCACTTTCGTCAAGAGCCTCTTTAATTCCTCTTTGCTTTCTGCCATAAGGGTGGTGTTATCTGCATATCTGAGGTTATTGATATTTCTCCCTGCAATCCTGATTCCACCTAGAGGTTCATCCAGTCCAGCATTTCACATGATGTACTCTGTATATGAGTTAAATAAGGAAGATGACAATATACAGCCTTGACGTACTCCTTTCCCAATTTGGAACCAGTCTGTTGTTCCATGTCCAGTTCTAACTGTTGCTTCTTGACCTGCATACAGATTTCTCAGGAGACAGGTAAGGTGGTCTGGTATTCCCATCTCTTGAAGAATTTTCCACAGTTTGTTGTGATCCACACAGTCAAAGGCTTTGGTGTAGTCAATGAAGCAAAAGTAGATGTTTTTCTGGAATTCTCCTGCTTTTTCTATGATCCAACAGATTTTGGCAATTTGATCTCTTGTTCCTCTGCCTTTTCTAAATTCAGCTTGAACATCTGGAAGTTCTCTGTTCAAGAACTGTTGAAGCCTAGCTTGGAGAATTTTGAGCATTACTTTGCTAGTGTGTGAGATGAGTGCAATTGTATGGTAGTTTGAACATTCTTTGGCATTGCCTTTCTTTGGGATTGGAATGAAAACTGACCGTTTCCAGTCCTGTGGCCACTGCTGAGTTTTCCAAATTTTCTGGCATATTGAGCGCAGCACTTTCACAGCATCATCTTTTAGGATTAGAAATAGCTCAGCTGGAATTCCATCATCTCCACTAGCTTTATTAGTAGTGATTCTTCCTAAGGCCCACTTGACTTCGCACTCCAGGATGTCTGGCTCTAGGTGAGTGATCACACCATTGTGATTATCTGGATCATTAAGATCTTTTTTGTATAGTTCTTCTGTGTATTCTTGCCACCTCGTCTTAATACCTTCTGCTTCTGTTAGGTCCATACCATTGCTGTCCTATATTGTGCCCATCTTTGCATGAAATGTTCCCTTGGTATCTCTAATTTTCTTGAAGATATCTCTAGTCTTTCCCATTCTATTGTTTTCCTCTATTTCTTTGCATTGATCACTTAGGAAGTCTCTCTTATCTCTCCTTGTTATTCTTTGGAACTCTGGGGTCAGGCCAATAAACTGCCTATAGGACTTATCCCTGTGACAATCCCTTGAAGAGCCCCATCCACTAAAGTCCCTGGCAGCACACTCCTCTTACATTTTGGGCTATCAGTGAAGAGTAAATGTGTCTGACTCTTTGTGACCCCATGGACTATAGCCCATCAGGCTCCTCTGTCCATGGAATTCTCCAGGCAAGGATACTGGAATAGGTAGCCATTCCCTTCTCCAGGGGATCTTCCAGACCCAGGGATCTAACTCAGGTCTCCTGCATTGCAGGCAGATTCTTTACTGTCTGAGCCACCAGGGAAGTCCTGGTGGGCTATCAGGGAGAAAAATAAACTGCAGCTCCCATGCCTGTATCACCTCACGACTACATTTCCTTGTGAAAAACTCATGGGAGGACAGGGTCCAGGAAGCCTGGATTGGAGCCCTGCCCTGTGGAGAAGGGATGTGTGTGAAGTGCAGCCAGAAAGGCCACTGGAAGGATGAATGTCACCCGCGGGGAAGAGGGCCACCAGGACTCTGTCCAAAATATAAACAGGAGGATCACTGGAAGCAGGACTACCCTCAGTCCCGGAGGGGACTCAGGGCTCCCAAACCAATGATGGCTGATAGGACAGAAGACTGACAGGGCCCAGGACCCTCCCTGGCTCCCAGAGGACACCTGGTCACTTTCCAGAGAAGCTGTGGTAGCCCTTGATGTGGCAGGTAGGAAGGTTATTTTCTATTAGGTATGGGGGCAGCCTGCTCTGTGCTGACTGGTTTCCCTGGACAATCTGGTCTGATTCTCAGGATTGATGTATGGCCCCAAACCAAGCGATTCAGAATCCCCTCTTCCCCACGCCATGCAGCTGCTTGTTAGGAATTTTACCTCTGCACATCAGTTTCTGCTCATGCCTGAGTGCCACCCCACCTCATGGATCACTGCCTTCTCATAGCAAAGGGGCTTACATAACTCAATGAAGCTATGAGCCATGCCAAGCAGGGCCACCCAAGATGGACAGGTCATAGTGGAGAGTTCTGACAAAACATGGTCCGCTGGAGGAGGGAATGGCAAACTACTCCAGTATTCTTGCTGTGAGAACACCATGAACTGTATAAAAAGACAGAAAGATGTGACACCACAAGATGAGCCCTCTATGTTGGAAGGTGTCCAGTATGCTACTGGGGAAGAGAGGAGGACAATTACTAATAGCTCCAGAAAGAATGAAGCTGCTTGCTGGGAAGGGACCTGCTCACTCTATTCCAAATGATACTACACTCTGGAGACCCTCACAGAGAAGGCACCCAGCCATGGCAACCTGCCTCAGTCCCAACCAGAGGAGGTCTCCATTCCAGCCCACATTATTTCTCAAGTGGACCCCACTGTCTGGGATGCTGAAGTCCCTGGGAAAGCTACTAATCTGCTCCCAGTTTAACAGAGCCTGTTAAACCCAATGCTGATTACCCATGCAAGAGACTCTGATACCTGAGGCCCAACAAGGTATCCAACTTCTAATAACCAAGTTCTTAAAATATGGGCTATGACCCTGCCATTTGGACAATTCATTTGTGTTAGACAAAAGCCCACTCTCGGGCCCTGGAAGGAGTCCCCTTGCCTGCAACAATTCTGCTTATAAGAAACAGTGGAAAATACAGGTTTGTTCAAGTCCTGAGGATGTTACTGAAAGCCCAACCTCTCTGTACACTAGCGCTGAAACAAATCCCAGAGACAGAGTTTTGGATGAAGTAAAAAAGGATAGCTTTATTACCTTGCCAGGCAAAGGGAGGCACACCAGGCTTCTGCCTCAAAAAACCTGCGTGCCTCTACTTCAGAGAACTGGATGAGGGTTTATAACAGTGGGTCAAAGGTGGGGCCTGACAAGACTGGGGATCTCCCAATCTTGATGAGCTTCTCGAGTTCCTTTAATCTTGCCTTAGCTTGTTTCTTGGCTGCTCCTCCCTGAATTAGCAACTGTTCCAATCTGCCTTTTGGAACTCAAAGAAGGTCAGGGAGGCTGAAGTCTTACCTACAAGAAATTGGGGACACAAAGACCTCCATGCCTGGGAGCCCAACAGAGTCCAGCTTGGTTTTAAGGGCAGTTAATGAGGCAGTAGTCCCAGTTCACCTGATATTTCCCTTGTGGAACTCCCCTTGTGGCTCAGCTGGTAAAGAATCCACCTGCAATGTGGGAGACCTGGGTTCAATCCCTGGGTTGGAAAGATTCCCTGGAGAAGGGAAAGGCTACCCACTCCAGTATTCTGGCCTAGAGAATTCCATGGACTGTACAGTCCATGGGGTCGCAAAGAGTTGGACACAACTGAGCGACTTTCACTTAGCCATTTAGCCACATTTGTCCTGAAGGAAATCAACCCTAAATATTTATTGGAAGGACTGATACTGAAGCAACACCAACTCAATGGACATGAATTTGGGCAAACTCTGGGAGATAGTGAAGGACAGGGAAGCCTGGTGTGCTGCACTGCATGGAGTCAAAAAGAGTCGGATGCGACTTAGCAACTGAACAACAACAATAACAACACCATATTGACCAAGTTCCAGAGACTGTAAACTGATTCCCAGAGCTAGACCTATTGTAAACTGATTCCCAGAGCTAGATCTAAAGGATGCTTTCTTTAGGATTCTTCTGCACCCAGACTCCCAACGCCTCTTTGCTTTTGCGTGGACAAATCCAGACAGCCACATAATGCTGTGAATGCTTCCACTCTGTGGCATTGAAGTAGAGGGAAGCCATGCAGTTCTAGGAACTCAGTCAACCACAGCCTTGTCCACTACTACTGCTTCATCGACGATCAAGGGTCACGCGGTGCCCAGCATGGACTAGGCCGGGGGCCTGTGTCCACTTCTACACACATTATGGGCGTCCACAGTGCATTCATGGCCTTGATCCCTGAGGACTACTCTGTGTACCCCATGTGTACCCTCCCACCTCTTTGGCTGTGTAATGCCCTGTGCCCTCTCCCCGTGCCCACCCCCTCGGTGCCCCCTGGCTGTGTGTCAGCCCCCTGACTATCTCTACTCCAAGGGTAGACTCAGACCCCTGGGTCTTGCCTCTCCCTGCTCCAGGGCCATCCAAAGCTATCTGGGGTCTCCATTCACCCACTGCCCACACCGGCCTGCCTCACAGCTCAGTGGGGGACAGAACCCTTCGCAGGAGACTGATGTGCCCATCTGTTCCCCTCCAGATTGCTTCTCTCTCCAGCCCAGAGAAAGTCCTCTTGTTTTAGAGGCTCGGTGGAATGGAAAATCGTCTGACTCACCAGTGTCTTCCCTACTCTAAATCACAAGGAGAGGAGGCCTTTGTAACCCCAAGGCCTCTTCTCTGCCACTAAACTCTTTTCTTTCAAACCATTTGCTCTGTGAGGAAGTTCCCAAATGACTTGAAACTCAAGAATTAAGACCTTTCTTCTTTCTGCCTGCTCTGCTGGCTCTTCCTGATGCTACAGTGGAACAAGGAGCTGGAGTCTCAGCCAACACTGGGTGACAAGAGTACACATACGTAAGTAGATCAAAATACCACCTTCCAGGGGAGAAGGTCTTACTCAGAGTGGATGCTAGCCAATTAGGAGAGGCCACACAGCTCAGTGAGAGTGGACGCCTTTGATTTTGCTGCAAAGGCACATGTGCAAAGGCACATCGAGGCATGCAAGGTGAATGTGTTGTGTGGCCTTGAGTAAGAAGTTTGACCCCTCTGGGCTTTTATCACGTCCACTTTGGACTCCTCTCTTCCTCTGCTTTCCTCTAGGCTATGGGCCCTCCAGACATGATCTATGGTCTTCATTCTCCTACATTCTCCCAGACCAGCTCATCTACTCCCAGGTGGTGTTGACATCTGAGTCAGTGTCACAGGTGTTGGAGGAGAAGGAGGAGAAACTCTAGGGTGGGGGAGGAGCGCAAGGTGGGAGGGGCTGGCAGAGAAGAGACCCACTAACTCTGCCTGTGGCGGGTAAGGAAGCCTGCCCCGAGGAGGGTCTCATCAGACTCACAGGTCTGATTTCTCTGGACAAAAGGAGGTGGAAGGGAGGTAGGCAGGACAGAAGAGCAGGCGGGATGCTGGAGTTCCACCCACTGTTTCCTCCTAGACATCAGGCTGCCTCTGAAACTTTTTCTTTCTCCCTATTCAGCAACACTTAAAACAAAAAGGAACTTAAAACTCCACAGTCATCACTTTCCTGTGTTGCCATGTAAAAGCATTATTCTCAGAAAGTTAAAAATACGTAACAGACTTCCTCCTCTAAGCATGATATAGTAGAAAGGATCGCACTTAACCTTCCTTGATAAACAACTAGGAACTGGGCAAAACCTATCAAAGAGCTCCTTGCAGACACTGAACAACCAGGGGTTGGGGGTTCAGACACTCTGGGAAAAGTGGGGTCTGCCCTGGTTGGGTGTGTGGAGATGATCCTGGATGAGGGGATGGCACAGAAGCTGGTGATCTCGGCGGGTGGAAGGGGTGGAAGTCAGGGCTGGGGAGAATGAGGCATTTCTTTGTGTATAGAATTCCTTTGAGTTTGCTGAGTATGTGACTTGCATGTACAGAGAAAAACTCTTCAAAGAGGTAGAACAGCCAGGGAATTGTGAGCTGACAAATCCCCAGAGTTCACAGGGAAAGATGTTCAAACTCTGAGCAGCCAGAGGAGCTTCCCCAGTGATGGCAGGGGGCATGGGGTGGACAGTCTGGAGCCAGCATACCTGAGTAGTAAATCCAAACTAACCCCAGATGGAAGCTACTCTCCTCTCCTCTAACAAAACTTTGAAACAAGCCTCAGGCAGAAACCGGAGACAATACCTAAGAACCCAAAGCCACCCTCAGCCGGCTCAATCCAACTGACATTTATAGGACATGCCACCTAACAACAGAACAGGAGATTACACATGCTTTCAAGTGACGACAAATACCAAGGTGGACCACATCCTGGGCCATAAAACAAACTTCAAGAAATTTAAAAGAATTGAAATCAAAGTGTGTTCTCTGACAACAATGAAACCAAAATAGAAGTCAATAACAGGAAAATAATAAAATCTCCAACAACCTAAGTGCGCATTGACAGAGGAATGGATGAAGATGTATACATACACAGTGGAATATCACTAGGCCACAAAAAGAATGAAAATTTGCCATTTACAACAACATGAATGGACTTGGAGAGTATCATGCAAAGTGAATTAAGTTAGACAAAGACAAACATTGTATGATAACAATTATGTGGGCTTTAAAAAATAAAACTAGTGAAGATAACAACAATAACTAAAACAGACTCACAGATGCAGAGAACAAAGTGGTTACCAGTGGGGAGAGGGAAAAGGTGAGGGGCAAGCTATGGGTAGAAGATTAACAGGTTGAAAACTACTACATATGAAATAAATAAGCTACAAGGATATATTGTACAGTGCAAGGAAAATCACCAATATTTTATAATGACTAAGCAGAATATAACCTTTAAAAACTGTGAATCACTATGTTGTACTTCTGAAACTTATATTGTACATCAACTATACCTCAATTTTGAAAAAAAGGAGTCTTTCTTACCGTAGATCTTAGCAGCCTCAGTGTATGATTTCTTTCTCTCCTTATTAAGTTGAGAATTTTCACCTTTTCACTTAAGGAAGCACTGTAGGGTCTCTTTGGCAGATCTGAGTTGCAGCATCTCTACTCTCACACTTTGGGGGCAGTTATTAAGAAAAAAAAGGGTCACTTGAACACAAGGTCTGTGACACTGCGGCAGCTGGTCTGGTAGCTGACACAGTTACTAAGTGACTAACAGATGGACCAAGCCGGACAAAGGCGTGATTCACGTCCTAGGCAAAACAGCGAGAGATTCCATCACTCTGCTCACAATGGTGTGCGATTTAAAGCTTATGAATTAGTCATTTTGGGAATTTTCCTATTCAGTGTCTTAGGACCGTAGAAAGTAAAACCATTATAAAGAAGACAACCACATATGAATTTATACATGTGATAAAATGGCACAAAATTATACATACATTGTATCAATGTAAATTTCCCGACTTTGATACTGTACAACAGACAGTTGTGGAAGAAAACTGGGTGAAGGGTTCAATGGGCCCACTCTGCATGATCTTTGAAATTTCCTTTGAATCCATAATTATTTTGAAATAAACTATTTTTAAAAATCTCAAAGAGATCGAACGCATCACGAGTAATTTAACCGCTTTTCAGAGCAAAGTCCAACACCCTTTAAAGGAAGACACCAAAGTCCAGATACTCAATAAGTAACACCTACAGTGTCCAATGTCCAATAAAAAATTAGGAGGCATGACTGGAAGCAGAAAAAGGCAACCCACAACTAGGAAAAAAAAAATTAATGACTAGTAACAGATGCAGAATGACAGAGGTACTGAAGCTAGAAGACAGGGACATTAAGACAGCTTTATTTTAGTTTTGGCTGCACTGTGCAGCATACGGGACTTCCCCAATCAGTGATGGAACCTGTGCTCCCTGCAGTGGAAACACAGAGACTGAACCACTGGACACCAGGGAAGCTCAGGACAGCTTTTCCTTTTAGTCCATTACTTTAATGAAAACCCAAAAAGATGGGATGGTTCCCATGGGCTTAACACCTTTGTAAAAAAACTAAAGATAGTCCCAAAGATCAGCTCCATGGAATATGCTTGTCTAAATCTTCCCCATCCTCTAAGACCACCTCTGTGTTTTCCCTTGGGCATGCACAATGACTTTCTAATTTCCTCTGTACTGCAGTTGTTTTTGGATATCTTTTTTTTTTTTTTTTTAATTACACTGGGTCTTTGTTGCTGTGCATGGGCTTTCTCTAGTTGAGGTGAGCAGTGGTTATTCTTCACTGTGGTGTACAGGTTTCTCAATGTGGTATACAGGCTTCTCTTGTTGCAGAGCACTGACTCGAGGCACACGGGCTTCAGTAGTTGTGGCTGGCAGTCTCTAGAGCACAGGCTCAGTGGTTGTGGCTCACCAGCTTAGTAGCTCCATGCAGCATGAGGGAATCTTCCTGGATCACAGATCAAACCTGTGTCCTCTGCATTGTCAGGTGGTCTCTCATCCACTGAGCCACCAGGGAACTTCTGGATGTCTTATTTTTCAACGTCTGGGTCACAAAATGAGGAAAAGAGAATAAAGGAAGGGAAAAAAGGCCTGGTCCTTTCCATTCCCTGAAAGTCACTTTAGTCAGAGAAAATGTAGCTTTGCAACACTAGGTGGAGGAGCAACAAGAACCCTGTCTCGAATCTGCACGTCTGTAATCAGAAGCAGCAATCAGTGATTAGGGGACAGATGTGCAGTTTCTGAAGAATGTGGTTCTCCCCTCCGCCTGGCTCCTGCCAATCTCATACAAGCGACTCTAAACACCCATGCACAGCTGCCTGCCACAGCACTGGGGGTAGGAGGTGGGAACTGCTATTCTGCTAAGAGCTAAAATTGACTCTGATTAGCCACCCTTTTCTGTCCAAACCTTCATGTGGAAGTTACAAGCCTCCAATAGACTCCAGAGTTCCAAACGAGTTACCTGAGACAAAGTTTGCCTGGGCAATTCTAGGTGGGGTGACAAATTTCTGGCTCTGCTACCTCTCTAACTTTTCCAAATTCTTGTATTTGATTTTTGACAATTTGAATATAATATGCCTTTTGTGGATCTTTTTGAATTTGTCATACTTTTAGTTCATTGAGGTTTTGAATATGCAAGTTATTATTTCATCAAATTTGGAAGGTGTTTGGCCTTAATATCTTTAAATGTTCTTAACTCTGTGTGTGTGTCTCTCCCTGTCTCTGTGTCTCTCTCTTTCCCTCCTGGGTTCTCATCATGCATCTACTAATATATATGGTGATGTCCCACACAGCCCTTAGGCTCTGTTCATTTTTCCTCATGATTTTTTGTCTATGCTCCTCAGACTCAATGATTTCACTTGCTCCATCTTTACATCTGCTGATTCTTGATTCTTTCCTTGGCCTGTTAACATCTGGTTCTGATCCCCAGCGAACTTCTTATTTCAACTATTGTACTATTCAGCTCCAGTATTTCCATAGTGTTGCTTTTCATAATATATACTTTTTAAGTAATATTCTCCATTTGTTCATACATCATTCTCCTGGATTTCTCTAGCTTTTTAAGTACATTTAAGACAACTGATTACAAGTATTTGTCTAGTAAGTTGAATATCTGGGCTCTGCCAGGGACAATTCTTGTTAATTCCTTTTTTCCTGTGAATGGGACATATTTTTTTTTCCTTTGCGTTGCTCATCATTTTTTGTTGTTGTTGAAAACTGGCTATTTTTAGTATTATAATGTAGAAACTCTGAAAATCAGATTCTTCCCTCTCCCCAGAGTTTGTTGTTATTTATTGCTAAGAACTGACATGTTCTGTTTACTTGTTTTTGGTGACTTTTCCAAGGTATTTTGTAAAAACTATATTCTTTGCCATGTGTCATGACTGAACTCTCTGTTCTATTATGTCAGTGGACAGAGATTTTCATAAATGACTGGAGTCAAGGAAAATAAACAATCCTCCCCCCAATCTGTGCAGATTGGATCTGAGCTGGACGCGTCTACAACCTTGGCCAGGCCTAGGACTCTGCTTCGTCTTCTGCTTCTGCAGAGCCCAAGGGGCTGCTAGATTTGTAAGCCTAGGACTCTGGGAGATCTTTTCTGTGTATGCATCTGGCCCTGGGCGTGATCTTTGTGGTCCAAATACCCTCATACATGCCTCAGTCCTTCAAAGCCTTCTTCCATCCACCATCTTTCTTCTCAGCCCTCTTGCTCCCAGGCCTTTCAGTCCATCTGCTGCCACTGTGTCCACTCACCCTTGCACCAGATGGCTTAGGGGACTCTAGATCTTTAAATGTTTTTGACTGTCTCTTCCTGGAAAATGGATTTAGCCCGAAGGGGGTAAAACCAAGAGACATCTTGGCACCAAGGCCTTAGGGAACTGCCAAACTGGTTAAAACATTCCAGCACAGTGTTTAAGAGCAAAGTCCACACTGACCCCTTACCCAACAGGCCACACCAGGAACACGGGCTGTGGTTTCCACAGCCACCTGTGGCAGTAAGGGAAGCAAAACACCACAATCCCCTCATACTGAAACTTAACTCCCCCCCCCTTCATTAAGCACTCCCCTGGTTGCTGTAAGCTCTTGGTTGGATTCCAGAGTTCCAAAATAAGTTAGTTCTATTGGTTTTTGCCTAACGGTTGCTCCATGGAGGGACTGACCCCTTGAACTCCCTACACTTCTATTTTCTGTTGCTGTCATGCTCTCTTCCTTTGCTTTTTCAAGACTTTTTAAATTAGTCACTTGTTTTCTTTCCAATTACTTCCTATCATGAATAGTACTATTAAAAACATCTGCAGAAAAACTGCATATCTTCCCCTTGGGAATCATTTCTTTGGAATATATTCCCAGATGGGGAATTTCCAGGCTAAAGCAAAGAACAGCTGCCCAGCTCTTGTTAAATATTGACAGTTGCTCCAGAAGGATTGGCTCAACTTACCATCCCGCCCACACTTCCAATTTTTCTTTGTTTTTCTCTACAATCTGTTGGCAACAGTCTTATTTTTATTTTTCTCATACCTACTCTTTACTGTCTAATATGTGCCGAATGCCTTAATCTGCTATCTCTAAACACATCTCCTCAAAGTGAGCATTTTCATTTTTTAATGAAAAAAGCTTGGAGAGTTCAAACCACTTGAGGTCACATAGCCAAAAGCAGATGAGGGTTCACTGGCCAGAACATTACTACAGTTTCTATGAGCCCTGTGGCTCCCACACTGGGTGACGACCTGTATCAGGAATGAAAAAATATGCAGATCCAAATTAAAGCCCAGAGGGAAGAGTCCTGGATAATGGTGGCAATGTTAGTAATAGTATTTAAATATCCCCAAATTCCTACATAAAAACTGTTCAACCAGGAAAGCACACCAAAATCTCACAACCTAGAGCTACAACCAAGCCAGGTGGCAGGGAAACTGTCATGACGGTACAAGGACTCAAGAGGGCGCAGTGTACCTACGAGCCCTTGTCAAGGGACCCTATCAGAACCTTTTTGGAGGATTAAAAATGCCCCCAAATCTCTTTCTTTCTTTATGGCTGCGCTGGGTTTTGTGGCTGCACTCTGACTTTCTCTTGTGGTGAGCAATGGCTTCTCTTGTTGCCGAGCACAGGCTCTAGAGCACGGGCTCAGTAGTTGTGGCACTCGGGCTTAGCTGCTCTGTGGCATGTGGAATCTTCCCTGACCAAGGATGGAACCCGTGTCCTCTGCATTGGTAGGCAGATTCTTATCTGCGGTACCACCAGGGAAGTAAAAAAAAAATGCCCCAAATCTCTTTAAAATCCCTCCCACTGAGGAGTTATGTGATCTCTCCTTCAACTTGAGTGGGTCCTGCGACTACTTCAACCATTAGAACACCAAAGAATGATGATAACGTACCCATTTCTAGGCTCAGGAGACAAGAACCCTGAAGTTTCCACTTTCTGTGTCTTGGAACACTTATTCTGGGAAAATCTTTCTGCCATGTCACAGGGCAGACTATTCCACGGAATGTGGAAAAGTAGCCACGTGGAAAGGTTGCATAGAGAGAGATCAAATCCTGTCTAGTCCCTGGTGGTTGTAGCCAACCCAGCCGGGGCACCAGACAGGTGAACACAGGTGAGCAGCCTTAGGAACATTCCAGCCCCACTCACCATCTGTCTGACTACAACTGCAAGAGAGATCCTCCATGGAAAAACCACCCAGCTGAGCCCAGTCAACTCACAGAACCGTGACACGGAAACAATTCTTTTTCATGGTTCTAGGTTTTGTGAAGGTGACATAGCAGGAGGTAACCAGAACTACCTTGCTACAGCAAGTTTGGTCCTAAGACCAGCAGTGCCAGCATCATCTGAAAGAGCATGAGAAAGTCAGGTTCTCTGAACTATACCCTTAGAATCCAAATCTGCACAGCAGCCTGACTTCCAGTCACATTTACATACCATGTTCCAGGCAGTCCTGCCATTACTTGGAGTGGACACCTGGGCACAGATGCTCTGGCTTCACTTTTTTTGTGGGCAAACAAACTCCATTTGTTTTTGTCTGTTCCTTGCCTCTAAGTACATTCCTATTGCTACATACAGGGTGGTAAGGTTTTTTCCCCCCCAAACTTTAAAGCTTTTATTTTGTATTGAGGTATAGCTGATTAACAATGTTGTGATAGTTTCAGATGAACTGCCATACATATACATGTATCTGTTCTTCCTCAAACTCCCCCTCCCATCCAGACTGCCATATAACATTGAGCAGTTTCATGTGCTCAATAGGTCCTTGTTGATTATCCATTTTGAATATAGCGGTGTGTACATGACCTTCCCAAACTCCCTAACTATCCTTCCCTACCCCCAGCAACCAATTCATTTTCTAAGTCTGTGAGTCTCTGCTTTGTAAGCAAATTCATTTGTATCACTTCTTTTTAGATTCCACATATAAGGGATGTCATATGATATTTCTCCTCTGTCTGACTTATGTCACTCAGTATGACACTCTCTAAGTCCATCCATGTTGCTGCAAATGGCATTATTTCAATTTTTTTTTAATGGCTGAGTAATACCAGGGTGGTAAAGTTTTTGTTTTTCTTTTTGAAAAAATTGAGAAATAATCTGTATACTGTAAAACTCACTATTCTAAAGCATAAAATGCAGTGGTTTTCAGTAGGTTCACAAGGTTATGCAACCCTTACCACCATTCAATCTCAGAACATTTTCACAATTCCCAAAAGGAGTTAGTAGTTATCCCCACTCCTCGCCCCCTCCTATACCCACAAACCCAACATCTAGCAACCGCTAATCTTCTTTCTATCGCTATGGATTTGCCTATTCTGCACATTTCACTTAAATTAATAAAATATGCTGCTTTTCCTATCTGTCTTCTTTCATGTTACATAATGTTTTCAAGATTAGTGTTCATTTCAATGGTTTAGTAAAACTTTGCTCCTAAACAGCTGCATCCTCCCCCTCCTTCATGCTGTTGTTGTCACAAAGTGCATCTTTGTACATGATATACCCACCTGCATAGATTGCTAGCTATTGCCTGATGTAGTTGTCTTTTCAGAGAATAAAAAGGACAGGAGTTACAAACCAAAAATGCAAGAATTCACCAGTGTAGCTCCCAGGATGCAGAGTGGTGCAGAGAAGGGTGCGGAGTTCACTGAGCTGCTGGAGGGGGAGCAGCTGCATGCAGGGAAGATCTAGGACTGTTTTCCCTGGCTGCGGAAATGTCTTTCCACCCTGGACTGAATAAGGAGGGCTGTCACCCTGGTGACTGCCGATGGTCAGGGAGGATGTTGACACAAGGGGGTGAGCCTGACACACCACTCCATCACTTGGGCCAGGAAGCCCCTCTCGTTAGGTCTTTGTTGCCTGAGACTGTCAGGACCCCACCGCCTCTGCTCCCCTCCCTCGTCTCACACAGCCATGGCCAACCAACAGCCAAGTCTTTGCACCTGGAATTCTCCTCACTTGGAATGCCCCTCCCCCAAGCCCATCTGGTGCAAACCTAATTATCCCCCAATATACAAACCTCCCAGCTCAATCAGAGGTCCAGGACACTCTGCTGCTATGCCTACTCTATGCTGTCAAGACTGGTTCTGGACTGGGGGCTCATATGGGGAAGGGCTGGGCCCTCAAGCCCCAGCACGGAGCTCAGCACAGCGTTCTGCAGGGGTCTTAGCCATGCTGATAAATGCTTCCTTTTCATTACTGTATAAGGTCCCATGACACCAGACCATTAATCTACATTCTCCAAAGTCAGCTGATCATGGATGTCATTTCCATTCTTCAGTTATAACACATAATGTTGCCCAAAACATTTCTTTTCATGTATTCTTGTCTGTTCGCTAGGGTTTCCTCTCAGCACAAAGTAACAGAGATATGAACAACAGTGGCTGGACACTGTCCCCCAAAGACATCAAGTCTTCATCCCTGGAGCCTGTAAATATTCCCTAACTTGGTAAAAGGGTCTCAGCAGAAATGATCAAGTCAAGGATATTGAGATGAAGAAATTTTCCTGGATTATGTATGTGGACCCTAAATGTAGTCAAATATATCTTTCTGAGTGGGAGCCAGGGGGAGATTACACACATATGCACACAATTGGCAACATGTTGTTTGGTTGCTAAGTCGTGTCTGATTTTGCAACCCCGTGGACTGCAGCATGCCAGGCTTCCCTGTCCTTCACTATCTCCCTGGGTTTGCTCAAACTCCTGCCCATCGATGCCATCCAACCTTCTCATCCTCCACTGCCCCCTTCTCATCCTTCTCAGTCTTTCCCAGCATCAGGGTCTCCAAGGCAGAGATCAGAGTGATGCGATCACAGTCCAAGAAAGGCTGCTGCCCCCAGATGCTGGCAGAGGCCAGGGGCAGATTCTCCCTTAAAGCCTCTGGAGGCAGGGAAGCCCTGCTGACTCCCCGACATGGCCCAGCGATGCTGAGTTCCAACTTCTGGCCTCCAGCACTGTGAGATAATACTCAAATGTGGCTTTAGTCCACCCCTGGCAATCCAGTACACAGCCACAGACAGAAGCTGGTGTGTCTCACACATCTGAGTCCAAGTACGGACTGGCTGCCCTGGCTGCTATGGTATCTCCACAGATAACCACGATTCAGGCTGACTCAGCAGTTTCTGCTCGCTCATCCCCAGGGTGCAACCCTAACTTCATGGTCCAACTTCATGGTTCATGGCACTCCAGCACCACATCTGATTTCTAAGCATCAGTCAAGAAAGGGCAAAGGGCATCCATGAGCTGTCATTTGAGAGAACTTTCTAGAAACTGACATGTAACACTTGCACTGCATCCCACTGGCCAGAACTTAGTCATGTAGCCTCCCTCACCATCTGGGAACTGGGAAGTGTAGCCTCTACTCCAGGTGACAAACTGACTAGTTGAAAATCAGGAGATGTAAGATGGAAATAACAGATCCTGGGGTTGGCAACAGCTCTCTTTTGGGGCTATTTCCTTGCACTTGTTTTCATTTTACAACACCATGAATTATTTGACTATTTAAAAAAAAAAATGTTTGAGGTGAAAAATGAAACAAAAAATAAGGTTTAAAAAAGTTTTAAAAATATCACCATGCATTATTTGTAAATGCACAATGAAATGTTTGAAAGAAAAGGAAAACAAAGTTTTTTGAGTTTATAAAAATCACCATGTGTTATTAGTGTACTTTAAAAATGTTTGAAATGAAAAGGCGAGGGGAACTGGGGTGTAGTGACTCTGTGCCCAGGGCCTGGCCCTCCCAAGGGGGGCTGGTCTGGGTGTACCCACAGGAGCTGATTCTAGAAGAAAACAGACTGAACACCCAGGAGATATGATCTAACAGACTTCCTGGACCCCCACCCCAACCCCATTAAGGTGATTTTCATACCAAAGCCAGAAGCAGGCTCCACAGTGAGTGCCAGCTCAGAGTACGAGGAAAGGCAGGCATCTTCCAACAGGCTCTCTGAGCACTGTGTTGGGCTACATAGTGGCCCCTCCCCAAATTCCTGTTTATCTGAAACCTCACATGTGACTTTACTTGGAAACAGTGTCTTTGCAGGTGTACTTGGTTAAGATTAAGGGGTAGGGGAGCCCTAAATCCAATACGACTGGTTCCTTGGAAGAACAGCAGAAACACAGAGACGCATACACAAAACCTCCCTGTGATGAGAAGGTAGAGACTGGAGTGATGCAGCTACAGGTCAAGGATCACAATGGACTGCCGGTACCATCACAGCTAGAAGAGGCAAGAAAGGACCTCCATGCCGGCTTCAGAGGGAGAAGAGCCTTGCCCACGCCTTGGCTTCTGACTTTGAGCCTTTAGCACTATGAGAGAATACATTTCTGTCACCTTAGGCCCCCCAGCTTGGGGCACTTTGAAAGCCTCTGAGACACTGCTCAGAGCCTGAGATACATAGTGAAGAAAGTCAAGACCCTGTCCTCACTGCCCTCACTCCAGGAGAGAGGCAGACCTGTATCGAAGCCCAGGAGGTTCTGGGGGTAAAGGGCAGAGACTCCTAACCAACTCTGTGGTTGGGAAAATCACCAAGGTTTAGAAGGATGAGCTCTTCTTTGGAAGGACATTTTCCCAGCTGGTGGTCAAGCTGATGTCCTTCCCTGTTGTCTTACACCTTGCCCCTGCTCCCTCCCCACATTTGCAGTTAAAGCGTCAGAAACCCTTGTCACTTTCTGGGTCACTGCACATCCCACGCTACTCTGTACCTCCCCAAGATTACAGCAATTGGGTTATTTCTGACTCTCTCTAGGCTGAAAGTACCAGGTTTTCCTCATTTTTCAGTTATTCATATCGCCTAGCAAAATGCCTGGCACCAGACAAGTGCCCAAAGACTGCTGAAGAAAATGAGGTTAAAAAACAAACTAAACAGGGCATAATGGGTCTAGGAATGATGGAAATGTTCCATAATTGATTCACTGTGGTGATTGCACAAGTTTACTAAAAAGCATTTATTTATACACATAAAAACAGGTGAATTTTACAGTATGTCAATTATACCTCAATCAAGCTGTTTTTAAAAAACCTATTGAGGGACTTCCTTGGTGGTCCAGTGGCTCCCAATGCAGCGGGTCCAAGTTCGATTCCTGACCAGGGAACTAGATCCCACATGTCACAAACAAGACCTAATGTGGCCAAATAAATATTACTGCCCACCCCCGCCAAAGAAAACCTGTTTGCACTTGAATGGCTAACAAGGAAAAGACAGAGAGTACCCAGTGCAACTGGACCCTGAGTGCAAATCCGCTCAGCCTTGTTGGAAAGGGTGTGGCAATCAGTATCCGCTGACACTAAAAAATGTATACAACTTGTGGCCCAGCAATCCCATTCACAGGTGTGTATCCAACAAAAGTGCGTATATATGTGTCCACCGAAACATATGTGAAAGGTTCCCAGTGGCATTATTTATTCATAATGGCCCAAACCAGAAATTACTCAGATGCCCATCAACACAAGAGCAGACAAATGAACGCGGGGACCAACAGAACCTGAGAACAAATGTGTTCACACGGAAACACAACTACATACGACGGCGCAGAGGAAGCTCACAAAGGAGTCCATACTAGAGTGGCGCCAGTGTAAGTGACACACTGTGAGGGGGAGCGCGGGCGGCACCGGGGGGGGGGGGGGGGGGGCTCCGGAGGCCTCGGTCGCTGGCCTAGCTGATTCGTCCAGTTTGTGAGGACTCATCGACTGCACGAGGCGCTTTTCCATATACAGTTAAAACACAAAACTCAAAGGACTGACTTGGTGATGCACAGGGAAGCCTGGCGTGCTGCAGTCCACGGGGTCCGGAAAAGACACGACTGAGCACCTGAACTGAACTGAAAGGACTGAATGGAGTCTTGCCTCTCGCCTCTCCATCGTCCCCTGACAGCCTCTCTTAGCCGAAAGGAAGCGCGTTCACCAGAACTCTCAGGAGAAGACAAATCCAGCCCCTTGGTGTCCAAAAATCATTCTGGGGACTCACAGGACGAAAAGCCACTCAGAACCAGCGAGCACCCTAATGGCCTCTGAGGTGGGCTGGACCATGTCACCAACCAGGTCCCCCACCCCAACCCCGCCCCCCACCCCCACCATCCACTGCATTTCTGGCCTCGTCTCTCACTGATACCGGAACCCCAGTGCGAGTCACCTGCCTCCCAGAGTCACCTGCTTCCGAGCCTTCGCGGGTCAATGCCATCACTGACTCTCCTCAGAGCCAGGTGTGGAGCATGTGACCCAGACCCACCAATCAGGGCCAGACATTCCCTGATTGGTGGGCATGTGATAAGCCTGGCCAATGAGAGCAAGCCTTGGGACTTTTGCTGAGCATGCTGGGGCAAAGGCTTCCAAAAGTCCCTCCAGAAGGAAGCCTGCCTAGGAGCTGGGAGGTGCTACCTCGTGTAGTGTCTGCAAAGGGAAGCTACCCCCAAGGAGCAACAGCCATGTGATAGGGCCACAGCCGCGGGGCCTGACCGCCTGCTTGGAACCCTGGGTCCAAGCCTGCCTGACATGGAATCTAGACTGTTTGGTTATGTGGCACAGTTTCCTTTTTTTCTTTTTCTGTGCCCTGCAACTGAAAGAAGGCAACAGTAAGAGTCCAGAAGAATAAGCACTTGGATTGGAGGGAGGGACGGATCCTATAGTCGGAGTGGGGGAGGGGAGCTACATAAAAGAGGGGAGATTTGCGCTGACTTGAGAGCAGGGAGCTTTAAACAGAAGGAATTTACTCACCGGTAAGCCACATAGGAAATGAAAGCAGGTGGTGAACACCTCCATTTTAGATTTTATTTCTTTTGATTTTCTATAATAAAAATTTTCAACCACTGAAGCATAGTTTGATAAACTCATTATCTGGCTTCAACAAGTGTCAGCCGTTTTGTCTTATTTAACTTTTTTGTCCAGTGATTTCGAATGTTGCAGACATCCGTGACTAGAGGGAGAGCTTTCACAGCTGTGAATCCCTCCTCCAGGAGCTGACTTGTAGTCTGAACTCAGATGGCGTTCCTGTAGGACCTGCGTGTGCTCTTCAACCGACCTTAGGCTGCCTCTCGGCTTGCTGTTGGTGGCTACTGGTGCAACTTGTAATGTATGGGCCATAGCTCTGCTGAAGAATGCATGTGACCTCTTACCATCACGTTGCCACCAGACCAGCAAGGAGCCACAGAGCCAGTGGGTCCTCTTTGCTGAATCCTCTGGGGATAGAACCTAACCCATGTGCAGTCATCAGAGCCGTGGAGAGCTGTATGGAATGCTGCTGTACTTCCTTTCTAAGACAGCTAGGTGCTGCGTGAGCAGTTTGTATTGTGAGTTTGGATGTCAGCCCTGAATCAAACCCACTGCTGTGGTCTTGTGTGACTTTTCACCTCTAACTAATTAGGCATGCATCTCTCTCTTTTTTCTTTTGGCTGGCTTTTCGTTGCTGTGCTCAGGCTTTCTCTAGTTGTGGTGATCAGGGCTACTCTTTAGTTGTGGCGTGCAGGCTTGACATGTTGTGGAGCACAGGCTCTAGGCAAGTGGGCTTCAGTAGTTGCAGTTCTTGGGCTCTAGAGCGAAGGCTCAGTGGTTGTGGCACATAGGCTTAGTTGCCCTATGGCATATGGGATCTAGTTCCCAGAGCAGGGATTGAACCTGTGTCTGTGCACTGGCAGGCACTTAAACACTGGACCACCAGGGAAGTCTCGGGCATGCATCTCTTAAATGTAAGGATGTCCTACGCAACCAAAGTGTCATTATCACAAGTAGGAAAATTTTAAATTCTGGAATACCACCTCACAACCAGTTTATTTTCAAGTTTCCACAACTGTTCCCGAAGTATTCATTATAGCTGCTGTTTAAAAATAAGGATCCAAAGGAATATTGGCAAAGATTCTCTGCTTGACCAAACTTTACTCAGGCTCCTCTGAGTCCTCTTTGGCCCCATCCTTGGGCGTGTCTTCCAAGAGTCTAGTTTTAGCAAGAATCCTGCCAGGTCAGTTTGGCCAGAATTTACCACCCTTGATCACCCTGGTTATCTGACCAAACTTCTCATTCTCCACTGAAGTGATGCCTGATCACCCCTGCCTGCCTTCAGCATAAATCTTGTTTAGCCAGAATACTTCTGTATCCCTGATGTTTCCTTAATAATTCTCCATCCACTGACCCCCACCCTTGTGTTCCCATGACTTCCTCTTCATATTCTGAGTTGAGCCCAGTCTTATGATGAGACCTCCTTCCCCCTGCTGCAATAGTTCCTGAGTAAAATCTGCTTTTACCACTTTAACTACTGGCAGGCTCTGGTTTTCTTTGATGTTGTGAGATTGGAGCGTTTTATGGACCAAACCCTAAATTGGTGTAAATTACTTCTGCTCACATTCCATTGTCCAGAGTACAGTCACACAGTCCCACTGGAAGGAGACTGGGAAATGTAATTTATCTGAGTGCCCGTGAGGACACTTGGGAGGTGTCACTTTTATTGCAGGAAGAACAAATCACAGTGGTGAATATTAATGGCTATTGCTGGTCACTTCCCTAGTACCCATTGTCCCCCACCTAATATTACCCTGGTTTTTGTATCCTGAGGGAAATTGAGCCTGCCTTTGAGTACAGCTGGGAGAGGGAACAAGGTGTTCAGGTTCCACCTGTGAGGTTGGCAGTTAGAAGCCATTACAGGTTCTTACGTAGACAAATGACATAAGTAAATGTCACTTATAAATGATAAACGTGTGAAAGTAATTTTTAAAAAATTTTATTTATCTACTTATTTTTTTGCTATTCTGGGTCTTTGTTGCTGCGCAGGCTTCTCGCTAGTTGTAGCCTTTGCCATGGCTTCTCTTGTTGCAGAGCATGGACTCTAGGTGCACAGGCTTCGGTAGTTGTGACATGTGGGCTCAGTAGTTGTGACAGTGATTTTTTTTTTAAGGAACTAATCAAGATTCATGCATAAAATGTCTGTTCAATCTGAGGCAGCTTATCTTCATCTCATGCAAACAGGCTACCCCAGAAGAGAGATTTTGTGCCTTCCCCCACCCCGACCCCAGCTGAGTCAGGTGACCTTTCACACCAGCTTGAGGGTCAGGTGTGTGAATCAGAAATGATACAGTGGATGAAGAGGTTCAAGGAGGGGAGGGAGAAAGTATTTCTGATGACCTCCGGCACGTGACTTCCCCTCCCCATCCCCCAAGATGTGGTTGCCTGAGATCTAACAGGCAAGACAGCTGTCTTGGGTAAGACCTGCTTTACAGAGGTTTGTCTTCAAGTTTCTCTGTCAGAGGAAAATGGTAAAAGACTGTGTTACTGTTCACAAGCACCTACTGCTACTTTCTGGAAAACTCTCCTCCCCAGCCCTGTTAACAACCATCTTAGTCACTTGCCTTCCTCTGGCCAATGGATGAGATGAGTTAAAGAAAAAAAGATTCACTCTGACTCTTGTTAAAGAGTGGTAAGGCAGGCTTTATTCAAGAGGGGTTCTCGGGATAAGTGGGGGTTTGCAATGGGAGAGAGAGGTTGGACTGATTGAGTGGAAAAGTGGACATTTATAACCGAGGAGCAGGGTGGAGTCACTGGATGGAAAATTAATCAAAGGAAACAGGAGTACCGAAGGATTCTGTGTGTGTGTGTGCTCAGTTGCTCAGTCATGTCCAACTCTTTGGGACCCCATGGACTGTAGCCCACCAGCCTCCTCTGTCCATGGAATTTTCCGGGCAAGAATACTGGAGTGGGTTGCCATTCCCTACTTCAGGGGACTTTCCCGACCCAGGGGTTGAACCCTTATCTCTTGTGTCTCCTGCATTGGCAGTCAGATTCTTTACCACTAGCACCACCTGGGAAGCCCACAGGAGGTTTCTGATTAAACAAGATTTTTGTTGGAGCCAGGTCATGGAGATTGCACATCACCTGGGGTCTGGTGGAGGATGAAGAACTTGATTAGATGTGGAGGGTAGTCATATATGGAGGATGGGGAATTCTGGCTAAATTGACTTAAGCAAGATTCTTGCTACAACTGGACAATGCAGAGATGAACATGGAAGTCCAAAAATCAAAACCTAGTAGAAAAAGAACTCAGAGGAATCTGAGCAGAATTTGGTTAAGGGGAGAATCTTTGTCAGATGTGAGCAAATGTGACATGCATCACTTCCCAGCAGAAGCTCTACTGGTTGACACACAACTAGCAACAGTTCTCTCTTTTTCCCTCCACTGTACCAGGGACTGTGCCCCGCACAGGCACTGCTCCTTCAGACTAGGCACTGAGTGTAGGTGATGTGGATTCAGCTCCCAGGTGACTCATGAAGGACTCAGAGTGTGGGGAAGGAAGGAATCTTGGTAGAAACCAACAGTGGTTTGGGGCTTATTTGCTTCTGCAGCAGAGCCCAGCCCTTCCTGACCTAGACAGAAATCTTCATTTCCATCCCAGTGGTGCCTCCTCGACAGGAAAAGCCTTCTGTTGGCTGCTGTGACCACCTTCCTGAGGCTGAGACAGAACCTGTTTCCCTGAAGTCTCTGCCTTGGCCCCAGCTCCAGCCCTGGCCATGAATAGGGCCCAGCTGTTCCCTCCCGTGGGATTGCCCTGCAATGATGTATAGACGAAGGAGCCTCTGCATGGTCCACACCCTCTGTCTGCTTTCGGGAAGAGCTCCCACTTCATCTGGCAAGCTCTTCTGGCACACAGTCCAGGACTTAATGACTGTTTCAGAGCTTTTATTTATATTTGATATCTAAAAAAATTAACACATATGAATTTTTTTTAAAAAACTGCAAAACCAAGATTAATAAATGTTTAATTAAATGCCTATAAAATATAACATTATTGTCAATTTTCTCATCATTAAATCTCATATTCATAAAACTTTCAGGACAGTGAAAAACATGTGGCTTAGATTTTCTCACATTGCCAGAATTCCTCATAAAATAAGATGAAAGATGTTTCCTTAGAAATTACAGTCAAAAAAAAAAAAGAAAAAGAAATCACAGTCAGTCATAGGTTGATTGGACCACTTGTGCCAAATGATTTAGGAAGCAAAACCATAAAAATCCTTTCAAATTTTATTTTGCAGCAAAGGGTTATATGTTCTGCAATATGTGGGTGACTTTTACATATTTAATAGCGGATGTGGAGCAAATGTCCAAAGGGAAAGCCTTGAAAGAAAGTCTTTTGTTTGTTTACTGCAGCACTTGTCCTCACAGTAACATGTTGCTGGACCTCATGTTCTCACACGACTATATAACACCAAAATTTCTTGTCATTTCTTAAGAACTGAGGATTGAGTACAAAAATCTTGCCTAAGTTAAAAGGGTGAATAAGTTTACAGTGGTAAATGAAAACCATTTTCCAAGTGAAGGAAGGTACAGTCCATGGTGCCCTGGAGGGAAAAGAGCAGGTGTGAAAGGAAAGCGGGTCCCGAGGCTCAGACCTTCCTGGACATCGTCAGGCCAGCAGGAGAGAAGTAGTGATTGGCTCAGGACTCTTGCCAGCCTCTAGAGAAATCCTGGAATAAGAGGCTTTAGAAAAAAAGAAAGAAGGAAAATTATTTACTTGGTTACACTGGGTCTTTATTGCGGCATGTGGGATCTAGTTCCCCAATCAGGAATCTATCCCAGGCCTCCTGCATTGGGAGCGCAGAGTCTTAGCCACTGGACAACGAAGGAAGTCCCTGGGATCGGCAGTTCTGACATATTAATCCTCTACACAGGTAGAGAGATTCGAGGTCTCACAGATTCTCATCCAGCCAACGATATTTCTTCCAGAAACATGTTTTCATTTCAGCCACGAAGTGACAGAATCATATGTAACTAGGGGCTTAAACTAAAGATCTACAGAAGGTGTTAAACGTATACCAAGGGGGGCTTCCCTGGTGGCTCACTGGTAAAGAATCCACCTGCCAATGCAAGACACATGAGTTCGATCCCTCATCCGGGAAGATCCCGCATGCTGCCGAGCAACTAAGCCTGTGGACCACAACTACTAAGCCTGTGGTCCAGAGCCTGTGGGCTGCAACTACTGAAGCCTGAGAAGCCTAGAGCCAGTGCTCCACAACAAGAGAAGCCACTGCAGTGAGAAGCCTGAGCACCAAAACTGGAGAGCAGCCTCCTCTTGCCACAACTAGAAAAAAGCCTGCGTGCAGCAACAAAGACCCAGCCCAGCCAAAAACAAACAAACAAAAGATACACCAGGGGAAGTGTTGAATACAACGTCAAAATCAGCAGTAAGTTCTACAGTCTCAGATACAAGTTTCAAGGACAAATTTATTTTCAAAGACTTATTCCAGTTTCAGGAGCCTGGCAAAGGTGTGTGGCAAATTTATCCTGAATGAACTTACACAGCAAGTGCTATGCATCTGCTCACAGTCTATTGAGAAACGTTTGTGGAGAGGCCAGTCCTGCTGGTCCACCCACATCTGCTGGAAGATGGATTGTGAGGCTGGGGTGCAGCCCACTCCCCACCACGTACTTGTGTCCGGAGGAGTGGGGGTCGTGATCTCCATCGTGCCTGGGGCCAGGGCCCTGATCTCCCTCTGCATCCAGTCCATGATGCCGATGTACACGGTGGTCCCACCAGACAGCTCAGTGCAGGCAGATAGGTCCTTCTAGACTTGTATGTCACCCTTAGTGATGGAGCTGAAGGCATCCTGTGGATGCCACCGGACACCACACTCAGGAGGGAGGGCTGGGAGAGCGCCTCTGGACACAAACCTGCTCCTCGTGAGCACCTGATTGTCCGGTAGCTTGCAGCTTTTCTGGGGAGGAGGACAGGATGCTTACTGCCCTGTCCCTCCATGCACCTGGCTCTGGGTCCCTTGTAGCCCAGCCTCTCCTCAGCTAAGGCCTCCCTCTCCTGCCCAGTCCACTGACTCACCGTGGTGGCCTGGCTGGCAGGTTATGCCTCTAAGTGCCCGGAGAGAAGTGAAAGTCACATGACAGGGAAGTCATGTGGGATGAGGAAGCACTGAAGACCTGGTTTCGCAGTGGGGTTGGGTTCAGTCTCTCA
The DNA here is from genome assembly GCF_019320065.1 of Cervus canadensis. NCBI lineage: Eukaryota > Metazoa > Chordata > Mammalia > Artiodactyla > Cervidae > Cervus > Cervus canadensis. Next base: position 26,538,962 of record NC_057386.1, read on the forward strand.
GTCAGGAAGACCCCCTGGAGAGCAGAGCAGGGAGGGGATGAGCATAAACAAGAATAGCAGAGGGAAAGCCACAGAGGCCATGGAAGCCAGCGGTGGAGGGGTGGGGTGTATGTGTGGAAGGAACAGGCAGGAAATGCATGGGGACAAGTGCACTGGGACTAGCATGTAGGACAGAGGGTCTGCCCTTGGGGCCAGCAGGTTTCTCTAGATACACTTTATGGAGGCATACTCTACTGATGCTGAAGCTGATAATTTGGCCATACAATGCAAAGAGGTGACTCATTGGAAAAGACCCTGATGCTGGACAAGACTGAATGCAGGAGGAGAAGGATGAGATGGTTGGATGACATCACCAACTGAATGGACATGAGTTTGAGCAAATTCAGGGTGATTGTGAATAACAAGGAAGTCTGGCATGCTGTAGTCCATCGGGTCACAAAGAGTCAGACTTGACTTGGCGACTGAACAGCAACTACTCTACAAAAAGACTTCCCTGGTGGCCCAGTGGTTAAAAAAAAAAAAACCTGCCTGCCAATTCAGGAGCCACAAGAGACTCGGGTTCCATCAGTGGGTTGGGAAGACATCCTGGAGAAGGAAATGGCAACCCACTCCAGTATTCCTGCCTGGGAAATTCCATGGACAGAGGAGCCTAGAGGGCTACAGTCCATGGCGTTGCAAAGAGTCCAACATGACTGACCGACTAAACCACAGCAAACAATAACTCTACATAAAATACAGTATTACAATTGTGTGGACTGCTGTCATGCTATATGATGTGATAGAACTTTTGCATCTTTGTGAAAAATTCCTTCTTGTCCCTTTGCAGGCCTCCCTGACCTGCCTCCTGTCACCATGGATTAGTTTTCCAGGGAATCCCCACAAAGGGAATCACACAGTCTGCAGTCTCCTTCTCTCTTCTGGCTGCACCTCATGGCTTGTAGGATTTTAATTCCCTGACCAGGGACCGTTAAGGGGAAAAGGGGGGTTAAAAAAAAGTCAAGTGCTTATCTCTCCATGATGAGATAATGACAAAGATCTGTTTAATTTTTTCTTCTGGTTTGTTTGAATTGTTTATAATATGTAAATATTAATCATCATGAAAGATAATGAAGCCTTTCCCCCCCCCACCATGGGGGGTTGTGTATTAAAAAGGAGAAAATCCAGAGGATGAAGGAAAGGACACAAAGATGGAAACTTCCAAGTTTCCCTTATCTAGTAACCAGGCCCCTGGCCTCTGCAGCCTCCCCCGGCTGAACAAGCTGCCATCCTCCTCCACTTGCGGAAAAACTGAAGCTTCGTTTGTTCATTCCTGATAGCCAGAGATATGAGGGTGGGGAGACAGCTGCACAACAGCTTCCTCTGGTGGCCTTTCCATTCTCTGACTCCATGGAAAAGTCATCCTCCACCTGGAATCCATGTGGCTGCTAATCTTAGCGCCCATTTTTCAGATGAGGAAACTTTAGCTGAGAGAGGAGCCTTCAGCTCTCTGGCTGAGGTCATTTCTGTGGAGGAAGCTAGGTACAGACCCTGGTCAAAATGACTGACAGTCAAGTCCCTCTGTTTTTGTTTCAATAGTCATTTGAAGAAGTCTGTGTTTTCTGGTTTACCACCCTGCTGAAAACCTTCTATAAAACTTTAGCAAAGATGCTTTTCTTTCCTTTAAAAAATGTTGAAGGGCAATGTCTTAGGATTGAGTGTCTTGATTCATATTCTCTGTGCCCTTGAATGTGGTCAGTGACATGATGCAGGCAAACTGAGCATCCATCATGTGCAGGCTCTGCAAGCGATTATCAAGCTCAGAAATAGACTAACCAAAACTTCATTAGAGTAAAACTGACCATAACCTTTAGATTCTGGTTCTGCTCCTTTCTTGCTCATTACCCATAGATGTGTGTCAAGACATTGAGAGGAAAAAAAAAAAAAAAAAGACACACAGTCACAAAAAGACACCACCAAACGCAGCAACTTAGTACAAAGTTTTATTATTATCTCTCAATTTTTTTGTGGCTTGAGTTTGCTCAGCTGATTGGTTCTCATTTGGGGTCTCTCATATAGTTGAAGTCAGGTCGTGACTGGGGCTGCAGTCACTAGTGGGTCATCTGGGCTGGATGTCCATCGTGGCTCTCTCCCATGGCCTAAACCCCAAGGATAAAGAAGGAGGGGGAAATAAGGCATCAGCCTATGAGGGATTTCAAAAGAGCTTGGAGAATGGAAAGTGGATGGATAAGTGGTATCTGATATAACAGAGCAAAGGAAACTGAAAACTACATGCCTGCAATGAGGAGAAGCTGATGAGAAACTGGCAATTTCATTGCCAAATCCTGGAAGCACGATATGTGGGAGCTAGCTCATACTGACTCAGCAGAGACAATTTTTAAATTATCAGGAATATTGTCCCTGTGTGGTGCTATTGCCCACCTCCTTTCCATCAGGGGTGGAGGTAATTCTGAGGTCACTCTCAGACATTCCTCGAGTACCACACTTGTGCCAAACACTGTGCTGGGTACTGGGAAACAGTGATCAACAGAAGAGACAAGAACTTGCCTGCAGGGTCTGGGATGGGAATATTTATAAAATGACCATACACACAAATACACAATTAGCAATCATGATAAGCCTGAGGATGGAAAAGTGCACGAATTTTTTTTTCTTTGAGAAGATGAGTGGTTTAGGAAAGGCTTAAAAATGACAATTGCACTGAGATGTAGTTTAAATAGGAGTTGATGGAGGAGAGGGCAGCAGGAGGGAACCTGTCCCCAGAGGCAGAAACAGCATATGCAAAGGCCCTGTATTTCAGGGATAGGGGAACAGGCTGGTGGGAAAGAACAATAAGAAGTAAACAGGGGAGAACACCCAGGCCCCTGTGATGATGGAAACCGAGTCCACACTGACTTCAGGGATGGAGGGAAGGAATTCAGTGTTACATATTCAGGATCCTCTAGTTATTCTTACTGCATCAACTGGAGAGGTAGCCCACTGCGGCTCGAGCATCTTCTGCGCTCCCATTGGCTCAGATGCAGAAGACACCAACCTTATGGCATGCAGATGACATATAGTATGCAGATGACACCACCCTTATGTCAGAAAGTGAAGAACTAAAGAGCCTCCTGATGAAAGTGAAAGAGGAGAGTAAAAAAGTTGGCTTAAAACTCAACATTCAGAAAACTAAGATCATGTCATCTGGTCCCATCACTTCATGGCAAATAGATGGGGAAACAGTAGAAACAGTAACAGCCTTTATTTTGGGGGGCTCCAAAATCACTGCAGATGGTGACTGCAGCCACGAAATTAAAAGATGCTTGCTCCTTGGAAGAAAAACTATGACCAATCTAGACAGCATATTAAAAAGCAAAGACATTACTTTGCCAACAAAGGTCCATCTAGTCAAAGCTATAGTTTTTCCAGTAGTCGTGTATGGATGTGAGAGCTGGATTAGAAAGAAAGCTGAGCGCCGAAGAATTGATTCTTTTGAACTGTGGTGTTGGAGAAGATTCTTGAGAGTCCTTTGGACTGCAAGGAGATCCAACCAGTCCATCCTAAAGGAGATCAGTCCTAGGTGTTCATTGAAAGGACTGATGCTGAAGCTGAAACTCCAATACTTTGGCCACCTGATGCGAAGAACTGACTCCTTGGAAAAGACCCTGATGCTGGGAAAGATTGAAGGCAGGAGGAGAAGGGGACAACAGAGGATGAGATGGTTGGATGGCATCACCAACTCCATGGACAAGAGTTTGAGCAGACTCCGGGAGTTGGTGATGGACAGGGAAGCCTGGCGTGCTGCAGTCCACGGGGTTGCAAAGAGTCGGATATGACTGAGCCACTGAACTGAACTGAACTGATTGGCTCAAAGGCCTGCCCTTGGAGAGGATCATGGATCTAAGAGGGATGAGTGGCCCTGATTGGTCAGATCCAGTCACTTGGACCGTGGAATGCTGGGTGGAGCCAATGCAGACCCAAACCAGGAGGTGAGATGCATCAGGGTTGGGTCAGTGCAGAGGCAGTGGGCGAACCGAAAGCACCCTAGAAGGGGATTCAGTTTTGTATGCAAATATGTCTGTGGGCTCACCAGCCTTGTTGCTCACAGAGGTAAGACCCTGTAAAGCTGTCAGGCAAAGGAAATGACTCCATATCAGAAAGCATTTTATACTTAATTTATAGTTCGTAAATAGAGATGCTTGTATTCCACACTGTAAATTAGAAGGTTGGACTGTGAGGACCGGCTGCTTCTAGCTGGCTGTACTGCCTCTCGTGAGTGATTTCAAGCCTCACACTAGTTAAAAAGTCAAAGCAGAACTGGAGCTGAGGCATGGTATAGGGCCTGACTTTGTGCAGACCATGCTGCCAGGCCACCTGGATTGAAGTTTTTGTTCAGGTTGTTTGTTATTTTGTTGTTTAGTCCCTCAGTTGTGTCCTTCTTTCGAGAATCCATGGACTCTAGCCCACTAGGCTCCGCTGTCCATGGGATTTCCCAGGCAAGAATACAGGAGTGGGCAGCCATTTCCTTCACCAGGGGACCTTCCAGACCCAGGGATCGAACCTGTGTCTCCTGCATTGCAGGAGGATTCTTTATGGCTGAGCCACCAGGGAAGCCCTTGTCATTAGGCAATTTGTTTAATGTCAGTGTTTCAGTTCCCACAATTATTAAAATGAAGATAATAAGATCATCTCATACTTCTGTGAGGGTTAAATAAATTACAGTAAGTTACAGTGTTTAATATGTGGTAAGCACTTCACCTGACACACTCCATATGTGTTTGCAATTATTACATTTTATACATATATAAAACATACTCAAATTATAAGGAACTCAGGCAAGCACGAATTCCTTACTTTATGATAAAAGAAGAAAGGACAACAAAGCAAATAACTGTAATTAACCACAATAGAGGGTTTACTATTCGCCAGGAACTGTGCTGGAAACTCAGCAGGTGTTATTTTACTTACTCCTCCCAACAATCCCTAAGATGGGTGCTACTAATATCTCCACTTTTCAGCTGCGGAAACTGAGGCACAAAGAGGTAAAGTGAGTTTGCCCAAGGTTCAGTTCAGTTGCTCAGTCGTGTCTGACTCTTTGCGACCCCATGAATCACAGCACGCCAGGCCTCCCTGTCCATCACCAACTCCCAGAGCTTACTCAAACTCATGTCCATCGAGTCGGTGATGCCATCCAGCCATCTCATCCTCTGTCGTCTCCTTCTCCTGCTGCCTCCAATCCCTCCCAGCATCAGGGTCTTTTCAAATGAGTCAACTCTTCGCATCAGGTGGCCAAAGTATTGGAGTTTCAGCTTCAGCATCAGTCCTTCCAATGAACACCCAGGACTGATCTCCTTTAGGATGGACTGGTTGGATCTCCTTGCAGTCCAAGGGACTCTCAAGAGTCTTCTCCAACACCACATTTCAAAAGTATCAATTTTTCGGCTCTCAGCTTTCTTCACAGTCCAATTCTCACAGCCATACATGACCACTGGAAAAACCATAGCCTTGACTAGACGGACATTTGTTGGCAAAGTAACATCTCTGCTTTTTAATATACTATCTAGGTTGGTCATAACTTTCCTTCCAAGGAGTAAGTGTCTTTTAATTTCATGGCTGTAATCACCATCTGCAGTGATTTTGGAGCCCAAAAAAAAATAAAGTCTGACACTGTTTCCACTGTTTCCCCATCTATTTGCCATGAAGTGATGGGACCAGATGCCATGATCTTAGTTTTCTGAATGTTGAGCTTTAAGCCAACTTTTTCACTCTCCTCTTTCACTTTCATCAAGAGGTTCTTTAGTTCTTCACTTTCTGCCAAAAGGCTGGTGTCATCTGCATATCTGAGGTTATTGATATTTCTCCTGGAAATCTTGATTCCAGCTTGTGCTTCGTCCAGCCCAACGTTTCTCATGATATACTCTGCATATAAGTTAAATAAGCAGGGCGACAATATACAGCCTTGACGTACTCCTTTTCCTATTTGGAACCAGTCTGTTGTTCCATGTCAAGTTCTAACTGTTGCTTCCTGACCTGCATATAGGTTTCTCAAGAGGCAGGTCAGGTGGTCTGGTATTCCCATCTCTTTCAGAATTTTCCACAGTTTATTGTGATCCACACAGTCAAAGGCTTTGGCATAGTCGATAAAGCAGAAATAGATGCCCAAGGATACAGGCCAATAAAGACTTGAACCCAGATATTTGTAATTCCAAACAGCAAAGTCCGCACTTGCTTTCACGTGTCGGTGATGATCGCGTTCCTCTGGTACTGGAGGCTCTGCCCCGCCCCTCGCCTAACCCGGCCCCACCCCTCCAGTCGGCCCCGCCCCCTCGTCCGGCCTAGCACCTTCCTGCTGGACTCGAAGGCCCCGCCCCTCCCCTCTGTGGGCCCCGCCCCCGCAGAGGGTCTCTCCTGAGGCCCCGCCCACGTGGCCCCGCCCCCAGGCCTCGCTGTCGCCGCGGACGCCGTTCTCGGGCTCCGAGTCGCCATTTTGCTCCTGGACAGGCTGCCTGGTGATCGGCGCTCTCCTCCTTCGGCAGCGGAAGCTGCGGCGGGGCCGGGGCTGGGGTCGGGGCCAGGTAGGCGGGCGGGAGCCGGCGACGGTGGTGGCGCGGCCTGCGGGCCGGGCCTGTGAGGCGCAGGTACAGGGGCGGGGGGCTCGGTGGGGGCCGGCCGCGTGCCGCCCACAGCGCGGTCAGGTCTGTCGGGGTCCGCGGGCCTGGCGCGAGGCCGGTCCGGCTGGTCTGGGACCTGCGGCCGCGGGCGGAAGCGCGGTACCGGGCCGGCCTCTGTCGCCCGGAAAGATGCTTTCTTCCTCGGCCGGCCCTCAGAGCCCGAGGGCGGCGGAGATGTGGCTGCGAGGCAGGCTTCTGCTGTTCAGGGCCCCTCACCCCCACCCCGACTGCACAGTGATGGTGCGGATTTTTCCCCCTTTTATTGACACTGCCGCGGTTTGGGTGTGTAGCTTTTGCAAGGAGTAGGAAATTCGGGATGGAGATTTGGAGTGAGAAAGTGTGATTTCTCATGTGTGAAGATGTTCTGTACACAAGTATAAGTGATTCGCCCACGTTATTGAACCCCACAAAATCCTGCCCGTCTCCTCCCTATTCCTGTCCCGACTTGGTCCATTGCTCTTATCACCCAGTTCCGCTTGTACCCGCTTAACACGCACTTTCACACAGTCTGGGATATTTACTGGGATATTTTTTATTATGTTGAATGTATATTCAGAGTTTTACTTAATTACCCCCATTATGTAACTTTTCCATATGTTCATGGTCATCCTCTTAGAAAAACCATGCAGTGGCCATCATTGAGCTTTTTCCTTCTTTCCCTACAATAAATTCTCCAAAGGGGAAATACCGAGTCATGTGTTCTTTCTTTGGCACGTGATATAAATTGTTCTCCAAACAAGGGGTGTTTACTACAGACGTTTTTATAACCTGGTGTTTGTCAGGTCTTCCCCCCCTGTAATGCGGGGTGTTTGGTCACCCTCCTTGGTTTTGGGAGACAAGCTGAAGCTGACCTGGTGTCTGCTGCTTCCAGGAGGGCCACCTGGAGGAAGTGTCTTCATCTCCAAGCCGCCCCCAGCACTGTGTCTGAAAGGGGTCGACTTGTAGTGTAATACCTGCTTTACTGGGTTGTCATAAGAATTCAGAGCACTCAGAAAATGGTATTTAGCTGAAAGAAAACATTCTGATGGAGAGACAGCAGAGTGCCTGGGATCCCAGAGGCATGGGGGCTAATTACATCTAGGCTTTATCCTTCTAATTCTTTTAGAATTCACATCCCCAAAATGTGAAGAACATCAGAATAAAAATAATAATTCTTTATGGCACCTTTGAGCTTGCAAACTACTTTCAACTCTATGTGTTAATTAGTGCAGCTCAATGAGGTCAGGCTTTATTCGACCAACATACGTTATCTGACAGACGTGTACTGAGCCTCTCCCTCTGCCAGGTGCTGTTCTAGGCCCTGGGTACACAGCAGAGAAGAGCATAGTGGGAAAAAGTCTCTGCTGTCCTGATCCTTAAATTCTGCTGGGGAAGCTGTTTTTAGCAGGCTTCTATCTCTTGTCCAGAGGGGAAAGCCAAGAACGGGTAGCTGGTAATTGGGGAGACAAATTGGCTCTTCACACTGCAACTCCAGCTGTCTTCAGATGGAGGGTGTTTACACACCTTGATGCCAGGTGTGTGACACCTTTCTCGTCTGAGGTGTGGATGAGTTTTTTTACGATGACTGCTAGTACTTATAGAGCAAGTGGTCTTTCAATGAGGTTTGGTTCATGAGACTTTGAACAGATTGCCCCATCTCATTCAAAGAGAAGTATGACCCACTTTGTGTGAAGTGCTGAGATTCTATGGAAAGGGCGTGTTTTCATGTGTTATATATAATTCTCACACATTCCAGAGTTAATTTAGGATAAATGTAAGGGTGAATGAAGTTTATGGGGCGAGAAATGGGAATGTTGTCTTTACACTCTGTTCACACTAAAACCTTGTGCTAATGAACTTTCTGCCCTCCCATCCCAGTGATTATCTTGCTTCTGAGGATTTTCTTTAAAACTCTTCCTGAAGCTTGGAAAAGAACACAATTTGAGTTTACAATAGGAAAAGGAGAACTGAAACTAGCAGCTAGTTCTGTTGTTTGACAAGCTCTTGAAATGGACAGTCGCAGAACATGGCTGTACTGATGCTTGTTCCCAAACAATCTCCCTGCCTGTGGCATGTTGGGGTCTTAGGTTTTGTCTGTTGAAACCTTCTGCCTGGACTGGAACCCTAGAGAGCATGGTCAGTGATGAAGGACTTAAACCATGATCAGTAATGCCAGGCCCAGGCCAAGAGCGCCATCTTGAGATAGGCTGAGGACTGCCGAGGGGAGAAGGAATTTGAGGTTTCCCATAAACCTTCAAGGAAGGGACAAGGCCCAGAGGTGGCAGCTGCCAGGAAAGTAATCATTGTGTATTCTGAGGAAGGATTTGGAATGGCTGGGATATCCCTCAGGGTGTGGGCATTGGGTCCGGACTGTTCAGGTGTCTGGAGTGGCTCATTGGTAGGAGTTCTAGAGATGGACTGAGTTACTTCTGAGGACTCTTCCTTCCCCTCAGACACTGATTCTCAGTGTTAAACGTCCACTCAAGAACACCGTTTTCCTTTAAGAAGCTTCTTATTTGAAGACTGGGGGATGTAAAAAGGTTGCCACCCCTATGCATGTTACGTGCTTGTTCAGTAGATAGGGAAAATATTACGAGCTGACTCCTCGTAGCTTCAATTTACCAAGGGTATCCTGTATGTGGGGCAGTGTGTTAAGTGCTGTACAGGAGCTAATCTTACAGTGACCCTGTAAGGTCAGTATTCACAGTGGCATGGATAAGGGTGCGAGAGGTCAGTTTATGTGAGATTTTGCAGTAAGTTGAGGGCAAATAGGAGCTAAGATGCAAACCTGGGTTGACTCTAAAGCTTGTGTTCATAACTACAGGAAAATGAGCTGTATTTTGTTTAGGAACAGACCTCTGTTCCTAAACACAGCCATAGAGGGGTTGAGAGGTGGTGTTAGAAGACAACCAGGATCTCCTCCAATTCTGAGTGTTGAGGGTTAAATAGTATTCTTTCTTTCACTTGCACCAGCCCCCCTGCCCAGACGCTATGCTGTAAAGCTGGGTCGGCATGCATTTTCTGTAGAGGGCCAGGTAATATTTTAGGTTTTGTAGCCCACACCTAACTCTACCATTGCATCCATAGACAGTTTGTAAACAGTGAGCTTGGCTGTGTTCCATTATAGTTTTATTTACAGGAATAACCTGTTTTGGCCTGCATGTACCTTGCTCATCCCTGCTCCAAAGCCACTTTCCGGTATACACACCAGTGGTCCTTCTTGGTCTCCTTAGGGCTTTGGCCAGTTGTTCATATGTTTCTGTTTGTAATTAATAGGCCAAGTCCAGTGGGATGGCCCACGTTTCCCACTGTGAAAGGCCTCTGAAGAAGTGTTTTCTCCTAGCCTGCTTGTGGGACCATGAGTCACCCACCCGTGCCCCCTGGCAGTTGCTGCAGAGGAAGATGCGTGCACAGGGAGGCCTGTTTGGGTTGGTGACCTGGCTGCACCAGGGAGCCCTGGCAACGGTTAAAAAGTGCACAGTGGGTCTCTCCTTTCTGCTTGGGTTCTCAAATATATTGTTTCAAAATAAAGCAGATTAGAGATAGATATGTATGATGGTCCCTTTTTATGTTACAAATGAATTTTTATACATTTTTTTTAAATGGGGATCACATGTGTGAATGTGTAAACAGCCTGATGGTATCTGTATCAAACCAGTAATAAGAACTTGTCTCTTCCAGGGAGGTAGGTGGGAGGAGCCTGGGATCGGATCAGAGCTGGTGACATTAGTCTAAACTCTCATGTTTCAGTTTTTTACAAGAACGTACTTGTGTAATTAAAATTTAGGAATAACAATTAAGATATGGGCTCCAGGCTTTTGCTCCCTCTACCAGCCTTCCAAGAGCCAGCCGAATAAACATAACGGCTGCATTAATGTGGCCGGCTTGCTCGGAAGACTCCTCCATCCCCCCAGGCCTCCTGGACTGCTGATCCTGCACCCAGTCCTCTGCCTGCCTTTCTCCATCAGGATACTCGCCCCAGAGTGGAAGGAGGAGGAACATGTGGATGACTCTGAAGGCCTCTAGGCCAGGGTCTTTCTGTGTGCCTTGCTGCTGGTCAGTTATGTGGCTGAGTCACTTTCCTTCAAGATTATTGTAATCTGCTCAACCTTGTGTTCCAGTTGAGGAAAGTGCCGATGACCTGGTCAGGCTTAGACAGGACCCAGGACAGCTGCAAGGCCGAGGAGGGGGTTTGTGGTAAACAGGTATTACAGGGAAAGCTGGGTGTGGATGGGTTATTTATTCATTGTTTAAGGATCAGTCAGTTCTTGTCCTTGCTAATGGCTCTGCCATTTTTCTGTGTGTTAATCCAGGAGGAATTTTGTTGTCAGAAACTAAAAGGAGGTTGTCGTAATTGACTTTAAGCAGCAAACAGTAAAACACTGAGCTCTTCAGCTCCACCTTTCTTGTAAGTTTATCATTTATTCCCAGTAGTCAAGAAAATAATTGAGTCGTATGATGACATCTTTCCATAAATTCAAATAGACTCCCTGCTTGTCCATATACCCGTTCAATGTGAAAGACTCTATTATGGTAAAAACTAATTTCCTTCAGCTCATTTGCTGTTCAAAAATATTCAGGTGTATTTCATCTCATATGACAGTTTTTAACATATTTGGTATCTTTCTAGGCGCTGAGAATTGGAAAACCAAGAAGGTTTTGATGTTTTGTGTGGCGCCACCTGAATCAGAAGCCAAGATGAACATAACCAAAGGGGGCCTGGTGTTGTTTTCAGCAAATTCGAATTCATCGTGTATGGAGCTTTCAAAGAAGATCGCTGAGTGAGTATAATCACACTGTTAAAGTCTGTGCTTGTTCAGTGGTGGTTTACGTTTGATATTCATATTGGCGCTGGTGTTAACTTTGACAGCAAACATTTTACAGTGAATCTGCATGTCATCCATGCACTAAGGGTTCACCTTTTGTAAACTGTTATCACTCCTACACATGGATTCAGGAGACATTTACCAGGGACTCCTGAGTGCCAGCGATGGTGTAAACTGCTACATTTGTATAGAGCTCTTTGAGTACAGAGAACAATGAAGTGTCTATGCTATATGAAGGTAGTTCACAGGTTACAATTCAGTATAATTTTAGTAACTTATTAAGTAAATATTGAACCCCTGCTGTGTACTATACTTTGATCTAGATACTGGGGTATAACAGTGAACAAGCCGGTCAGAATCCTTCCTTCTTTAGTGGAGGCGCCAGTCAAGGAGGAAGTCAACAAACACACAAACAGGATAACTTCAGGTAGTGATCTGCGCAGGAAAATCAGAGATGGGGCAGGTCGTGCCGCTTTAGCTCAGGTGCTCAAGTGCCTGTAAACCTGTGGGTGGAATGTGAATTGAGAAACAGGAAATGGCAGCAAGTAGGAGTTGGGGCAGAGCCCTCCAGGCAGAAAGGGGACAGCAGGAATGTGACTGGAGTGCAGGGAGCCCCAGGACTGGGTAGGTGTAGGGTGGAGGTGCGATGGGCTAGGTGACCAAACAATTTGAGATCCACTTTAAGTTTTATAATAGCAATATCTCTATTTTTAAAATTTGTTTTATTTTCATCAATTTCTAAATCATCTTAATAGTAAAGATGTATCTGTTTTATTACTGTTTCCGCTTTTTCCCTCTTTCTCTTCTCTAGGCGGCTGGGGGTGGAGATGGGCAAGGTGCAGGTTTATCAGGAGCCTGACCGAGGTGAGTGATCCTGTTCCCTTGTGATGGCTTTTTTTTTTGTTTTGTTTTGGTTTTTTGTTTGTTTTTTTTGTTTGTTTTTTTTTTTTTTTTTGATGGCTTTTTTGTGGTACCTGCCATTCCAGCCCGGCCCTCACCCTCCGTGACTGAGCAGTCAGCCTTAGTGTCCAGTGAGTTCTGTCTGTAGGAAGGCAGACAGGGGTGGGCCATCATGGTGTTCCCACCCCCACTAATACCAGCTACATAGAGAATCTGGGGCCGGTCACAGCTGGGGACTTAGAGACTCATCCTCAGACCTCACCCGAAGGCAGTTGCTGTCAGCTGACGGAAGCATGAGCTTGGCCTGGGTTGAATCTGTCCCCTGGGGCAGAGTGCATGTGTCTGGTGTGGCCCTGGTGTCAGGTGGCATTTTCAAAGTGTGTTAATCACAGTGTGTTCATTATCCTCCATGGAATCTAAAGCCTTGTAGTGAGTTTGTAACACTTCCAGTTTCCATAGTTTATAACCTTGGGGAATGGTGCAGATTTTCCTGTGGGTTTTTTAAAAATGATGTGCATTGTTCACCCTTTTTCTCATTTCCCCTTTTCCTGCCAGAAACAAGAGTACAAATTCAAGAATCTGTGAGGGGAAAAGATGTTTTCATCATTCAGACTGTTTCAAAGTGAGTAGCTTATCCACCAGAAATGTTGTTGCTTTCTGGGTCTCTGTTTGGGCTTGAATGTCTAGCATAATAAGAGTTACCCAGACAAGAAGGGCTAAGATTGTTTTAAAACTAACCTGATCTTACTCACCTGATCTTTCTGACATAGCTGCTGACTTTCCTGTGTCCTTTCTGTGTGGGAATAGCTGCACACTGGGGGAGAGGCATGGGACAGTGAGCACCTGTGACGTTCACTGTCAGGAGCCAGTGTCTCATAGAGCTTATAGGGAAGCTCTACTAGTTCCCAAAGAGAACAAGCAGCAGGAGAGGTGTTCACTTAGTTGGGGTTCTTAAAGCTTTTCCTGCAGATAATTTAAATGTGATCACTATGTGCTGTCCTGCCACGTAAGTTAAAGGAGAAGAGAGACGGTAGTGAAGGCAGGTATGTCTCTGTCTGCTGTGACTTCTGGGAGCTGTGTGTTCTAGAAATTGTCGAGTCACAGGCGTGTGCACTGGGGTAGAAGATTCAGTGCAGTGAGGTGTCTGCACCATTCCTTTATCAAACGCCACTCTGTCTACACATGTCCCTGAAGGCTCTAACTCAGCAGTTTTTAATAATGTCTAGAAATTAGTTTGTATAGTACATCAGTTTTTAGCCTAGAGATTCCAAAAATCGCTGCACGCTAAATGTACATTTATATGTAAAATAAGTGCCTCTTTTTACTAAAAGTTTAAGAAAATGTTTAAGTGAAGAAAATTATGTCCATTGACTTAAGTTTTCTGTAATCCAGAGAACCTGCTCACCCGAAATCTCCAGGCTTCCCATTGCTCTTTCATGCACTCACTTATTCAGAAACATGTGTCAGGTGTGCAAGAGGTGTGAAAGATTAGAATGGATCACAGATCCTGATCTTCATGGAACCTGTGTTCTGTGACATGCAAGTGACATAATGAACAAGTAGATTATCCAGTTTGTCAGGAGGTGACAAGGTCTGTGGGGAAAACCAGCACAGTGTGCAAGGAAACTGGCGTGACGGTGGCAGGAGGCTGGAGTGAGGGTGGATCGGTGGGTGACCTCTGACAAACACTGGAAGCCAGTGCCAGCTGGCGAGGAGGTCATTCCAGGCAGGAATGGGGGGCCCTGGACGGAGGGCCCTCAGGTGGCGTGAGGACTGGCATGGAGGGGCATGGAGAAGGAGTGGGGTGCAGAGAGGGAGTGGGGCAGATCCAGAAGGGGCCTCAGGAGCCCGGTGGGGCCTCAGGCATCTGCCACAGGCTGAGTAGGAAACCATCCCTGGGTCCTGGGCAGAGTCTGTGGTCTGACCGTGACTCTAAGATCAGCCAGGTGCTATGCAGAGAGTGGCGGCAGACAGACTGCCAGGCACAGGGGGAGGGGGCGGGGAGTGTGTGGGTGCAGCTGTTGCGGTCCCTTGGGGAGGTGGGCCTCGGCCTGGGCAGCGCTGGAGTGTGAGATGCTGCCTGTGTCTGGACAGGAGGGCAGCTAAGGATGCCTCTGGGGCTCTGTCCTGAGTAAACGGGAGTGAGCAGTGCTGTTCTTGGTGGGAAAGGAGGTAGAGTCATTGGCAGAGAGGCAGCGTGGGGGCTACTGATGGAGGCCTGAGAAGAGTGGTGTTTGTCTCTTCTGTGTGTCTGGAGCCTGTCTTGGCCAAGGCGAGCGTGGCATGTTGCTGATGCTTAGCTGGGACTGAGAAAGGTCGTGGCAAGTCTGACACCCTCCCTGCTGGTCTTCGCCCTTGGGTTGCAGGGATGTGAATACCACCATCATGGAGCTTCTGATCATGGTGTACGCCTGTAAGACCTCCTGTGCCAAGAGCATCATCGGCGTGGTCCCCTACTTCCCCTACAGCAAGCAGTGCAAGATGAGAAAGAGGGGCTCCATCGTTTCCAAGCTGCTAGCCTCCATGATGTGCAAAGCTGGTGAGGGGCCGGCATTGATGGTTGATGGGGGTCTGGGAGTTGCATTTTTACCTGAGGAATCATAAAGCCTCATCTTCACTGACTCAGAGCATTGGACAGAGCGCCCAGAGTGATGTAGCTTCCAGATGGTGAATCTATAACAGACGCCCATGCTGACAGTTTGCTCCTGGTCCAAACTCTCTGAACACAAAGCTCATGAGGACAACTTATTTTTCCTAAATTCTTTGTTTAAAAGATTAAAAAGTTGAAATGGCAGGTGGCAGTCCTATTGAGGCCGTTTTTAAAGTAGAAAAGGCATTGGAATCAGCTACTCTAACACAGCAACTCTCTTTATTTTCACCTCTTCTCTTTCCCAGGACAGCTTGGCATATTTTGCAAACCCTATGTGTTATTTTGTGTTGTGCATTTTTCAGTAACATCCTAAGTGTCTCCTCTTGTTTCTAAATAATTTCAGAGTTGTTACTCTGTGTGTGTGTGTGCACACGCACACAAATGTGTACTTGTGTATATGACCATAGAAGGCACACATCACAGAGTTGCACAGACAGAAAAGAATGAGAAGTCCCCATATCACTACCTTTTAACACACTTAATGCAGAATAAATTTCTCCTGTAGCATTTCAAAGAAGACAAAACCAAAACAGAAAATGACCAGACCTGAACCCCAGTGACCTCCAGGCACACCCTGTTGAGAACTTTGCTGAAGGGAGCAGATGGGACACCGAGCTCCCGAGAAGGTCCCCTGCCCTCCTAGTCTTGCTCATGATGGGCCACCAGGCTTTCTTGTTCTTTTGGGCAAATTTTGCTTTATAAAATTTTTCCAATTGAATTATATATATGTATGTGTATGTAAGTATTTCCATTTCAAATATCCTTCAAGGAGCCAGTGGGATGAAGATTCTTCATTTTTCCCAGTTACAGGCATGTGAGGTTTACCTTAATATCTGAAGACATTATGTCTTAATCTGGCTTTATCACGCCTACTGACACAACTTCAGGGAGAGGGAATCTCTCTCATAGAATTATCAGAGGCGTTTCTTCATCGCTGTGATTTTGTCTCTTTTAAATTGGTGTGAAAACCGTGCATCTCTCTGTAAGGAGAATCACCAGTCTTTTCCTTCTGAGGGGGGAAAGCCCAGGTTCCCACCTGCTTAGGAGAGGGGGCATCCCCATGTTCACCACCCGGATACTCCCCAGAGCCCGGATACTCCCCAGAGCCCTTGCTCTTGGGGCCTCAGGGAGGCATGGTCATTTATCAGCTCTATGTCCAGTCCCTCCCCGCCTCTGGACAGTAGGGGCGGGGAGCCTGGTAATGACAAGCTTCCCGTCAAGGTGACCAGCCACGTCCAAGAGCCCGTCTCCAGAGCTTTCAGGAGCTCTGTGTCAGAGATGGGATCACAAACCAGATGTGACAACAAGAGATACTCCCGGTGCTGTTAGCACTGAGGGAGTGACAAGGGGTTAGGAGTTCTGTCCTGGGGGCAGAGACCAGCGTTTATATTTTCTATTATCTCATAATCTCATTGTACTAAGAATCTGAGGAATAAAGATGCTGAGTTTTTGATGAGAGAGTAATTTTAGACAGTAATTTATTCCATATAGTATCTTGTTTTATACAGTGCTTATTCATACAGTGCAACTGGTCATGAAACAACCTCTGTGTGTGTGTCTGCTTTGTTTTCAAAGGTCTGACTCACCTCATTACTATGGATTTACACCAGAAGGAAATCCAGGGCTTCTTCAATATTCCTGTTGACAACTTGAGAGCATCTCCCTTCCTCTTACAATACATTCAGGAGGAGGTGAGTTAGCTCAGACTTCTCAACCTTCTATTTAAGGCTGAAACGTGCATCTCCATCTCCTTGGGCTCGATGAAGGATTAACATTGACGTGTTCTGCTTAAAGTTGACTTTATGAATATAACTGGTATACTTGAAACTCTTCATCTGCGGAGCTCTGAAAGTTGCTCTTTTTTCTCTTGGACCTCAGGTGCCTAGAATCACCAGCCTGGGCTGGACCCTCTGCAGGGCACTCCCTAGCTCCAGCCTGGGGACTGTTCTGAATCCTGAATCCTCTTAGTGCCTTCTGAATTTACCTTCTCTCCCTCTACAATATACACATAGTTGCAGATATTGATTTGTATGGGGGGAAAAAAAAGGAGTTGATATATTGTTTGTGTTGTTCTGAAACTTTCTTTCTTTTCCTATTGTTATGTAACTTTCTTTCCTTTCCTGAACTGGTGTCTGGTGGTCTTTCCATGTTCAGATAAATAGGATTACCTCTTTCTTCATGATTGTTACACAGTATTCCAAAGTTCAGACCAACTGTAATGGATAGTACTTTCTATGCCAGTGAAAATGTTTACTCTGCCTTCAGAATGGCAGCTAAACTGCCCAGTGTGACTAGAGAATGGAATCCTTGATTTCATTTGAGTTTAGTTAATTTAAATGTAAGTAGTTGCCTGTTTAGGTGTTAATAGCACAAGTTTAAAAGAGCCACAGGTTTTTCATCCATTTCCCTCCTGGCTGGATATTAGGTGGTTTAATTTTTCATTCTTTTAAGTGAAATATTTTATTTTCAAAAAATTTTTAAATAATGTTCCCCTGAAAATTCTTTTCTCAGTACTTAAACAAATGCTCTTCGAGATATACTAGGAAGTGGAATCATGATTGAAAAGTATCTACATTTTTAATATTTTACTAAATACTGCAAAAATTAAGATTGTCTGAAGGGCTGTATTAATCTGCACTTGGACAGAATTCCCCATGTGATAGTGCTTTATCTTTTTGCTGTGGTTTTGAAATCTCTGCATGGCATGTCCGTGAACATCTATGACCCATGAACCAGCATCCAGTGAGATGAACCATCTTCATACATCTCACTGGATGCTCAGTGGGGCCTTTCCATCCCCTACGAATTTTGTTTTCTGTAATTTGGATTTTTCATTTCTTTCTTCAGGAGCTTTTAGATATTGAAAATCTTGTATCTAGTCTATATGTTATTTAACTGTGTTTTGTTCAAGTTTTGCTTTTTCCTGTACTGAATTGGTGGGTAAATTCCATGGCTTGCTCTCGCTGACATTTTCTTACAACCGTGTCCATCCTGCCCCTGAACCAGCCAGCTGCTGACCTTCTTACTTTGACCATAATGAACTCCACCTTCATAACAACTTGTTCTTTCTTTATGCATATGATTTCCTGTTTTGAGTCCCAAGGAGAAAGTAGACCTGTTTTTATTAAAAAGTCCTTTCTTTTAAAGTTTCCTTTTCTTTGCTTTAGTAACTGTTCCTTCATTAGTTATTTCTCCTCTTGGTTGGGTTTGGTGCTGTTTGATGATGTTCTATGAGGCATGGAAGTACATAAAACAGTTCATAAAGACTTCCAGGAAAGATGAGGAACATGCGAAAATGAAAATATTTTGTGCTATTTATGTGTATAGATGGACCAAATGAAGAGACATCTTATCCAAGTAGGTATATCTATAATAGAACCTTCTTCAAATTCATCAGGGTTTTGTTTGTTTACTGAGTATTGATTATTTAGTTTTTCCCACATGCTAGGCATTGTGCAATAAATATTCTAGATGGTGGTGAGTGCTTATGTTCCAATTCACCAATCTAGCATAATTGTGAGAAATCAATGGGGATATATCTGAATGGAATAACATAATTTAATGAAGTGATTAGATTTTAAGCACATGATTTGAAAATATTGCCCAGATGAAATCAGAAACAGCAAACTACTGCTTAGCTGAAAAGCATTGCTAGTTCTGTCCTGTGAACTCTGAGGAGTTGGTGCTGGGTGTCTCTTCAGTTGTTGTCATCTTCATCCAGATCACTCAGATGCTCAGAGTGAAAGGCTTCAATGTAGACAGACATTTGCTTGTTTTCTTAAAGGCTCTTAGTATCTTTGTAAAGAGTGCTGGGCTAATTCTGTTAGCAGTTTGGTTTCTTTCTTCATTGGCTGTGACAGTTACATTAAGTAGTCACTTGTTTAGAAGTTGACAAATGCCTTCGATTCAGGTACAGTGAATATCCTCCTTGGGCTGTGAAATTACATGTAAAAGGGGTCCATGAGAGGACTTCCTGTTGACTTTATAAAAACATCTTTACTGCCACTTAGATATGAGCTTATTACTGATTAACTCTACTTTTTTCTTAAAATAAGTCTGTGAGATTCATGCCTTGATGATAATTTTTTTTCTTAGGTAAGCATTTCTTCATTTTCCAAAGAGGAAATTTACTTTGAGTTTTCTCTCTTTTTGGAAAATGTTCATGTGACCAGCTGACATTTCTGAGTGTGTTGGGGTGTTGCTTTTTATTGACTGTGGAGCTGGTGTGAGCAGCCTTTTGAGACATGGCAGTCACCCAGCCTCTCCTCTTCTCAGATCCCAGACTACAGGAACGCAGTCATCGTGGCCAAGTCTCCGGCCTCAGCCAAGAGGTAGGTGGGCGCTCACAGCTGCTGTGCAAAGCCACACCTGAGTCCAGCCCATTGAATCCCAGTGTTCTGGGTACCATTGCAACAGCTCCCACTCTGGCCCTTGCTTTTTGACCTGGGGACTGACAGTGTACAGCCTGTCTGCCGATTTCATTTATTAGGTGATGATTCATCATCCTCCCTTGTCCCAGTCCCCATCTGTGACTGCCGGTCACATTTCCTACCAGAAACAGTCCAGGACTGTAGAGTCCTAGTCCTGCACTTGGGTAGCTGCTGGTGGTTCATCTTCACATCTGTGATTTAAAATACCAGCGGTGGGGGGCGGGGGGGATACCAGCGAATATATTTTGAGGTTGTTTACTGCCTTTTATTCAGAGAACTCAGTAATTTATTAACAGATAATTCTATCCAGCCAAGAAGCCACTGATTGGTATGTGTTAAAAAGTGACATTTTACAAAACTTTCAGACATTGCAGTTGTGCAAATGGGGCAGTGCTGAGAGTTCCATGTAACTGGAGTAACTGATAAGACGGGGGTACAGAACCTGCAATTGTGTTTGACTGAAAGGGTGTCAGACACAGACATGCCCTGGGGGTGGTGTGGGTTCTAGAAAACAGTGTCTCAGTAAAGTGAGTCACTTGGACGTTTGGTCTCCCAGTGCATATAAAGTTACGTTTACACTACACCACAGTCTATTCAGTGTGCAGTAGTGTTATGTACTACAAACATTGTACATCCCTTCATCTAAAAATACTTTATTGCTAAAAAATGCTCCCCGTCATCTGATCCTTCATACTCTGCTGAGTAGTTAGCATGCTTTGTCTCATGTGTTGGTTCTCACTGTTAACCAGGTGAGCAGGTAGAGTGCATAGCTCCAAGTGAGGAAGCAGAGGCTTCAGGGAGGTGAACTAGCCTATAACCCAGGCTCACTCGCTGGCTGCGTACCCACAGGCCCCGCAGGGGGACATGTGTCATGTGGGTTCTCCACACTCTGTCCTTGATTCCCAGAAGCTTAGGTTGTTTCATTCTCCTTTTTTACTAGTCTCTTGGGAAACTTCGTTTTCTGAGTTCCTGTGATACTTCTCTGTAGACATGAGCAGAAACCACTTTGCGTGGCTGTGACCCATCTCCTGCTCTCCCTAGGGCCCAGTCTTTCGCTGAGCGCCTGCGACTGGGCATCGCGGTGATTCACGGGGAAGCACAGGACGCAGAGTCCGACCTGGTGGACGGGCGGCACTCCCCGCCCATGGTCAGGAGCGCAGCCGCCATCCACCCCAGCCTGGAGATCCCCAGTAAGCACGCAGCCCCGGGTCACTTCCTCTTTGCCTTTAAGGCTGACTCAATTTCTTTATTGAATGTGAAGTACTTCTTGTCTTTTTGTTTCTTAAGTTGACAAAAACTGGTACCTTTTTCTGACTGTGACAAATGCATCTCTGATGGCCTCTTAGCAGCGGTCTGTCTGGTCCCAGCAAGACCCATGAACATGCCCAGTTTAGACTCACTTGTGGCCCAACAGGGATCGCATTCGTCCACTCAGTAGTGTGTGCTAGAGCAGAGGTTAATGTGGGCAGAAAGCTTTAGGTGCACAAGTTATTCATGGTCCTGTTATTTCTGATGCAAAATACTAGACAAGTAAATAGTTCAGAGGGGAGGCCTTGGTGAAGAATGTCGCGTCAGCACAACTCATTATGCAGCCCTTTGAAAGAATTGACTGGAAACAAGAGAAAACCTGAGGAATGTGTGTGAATAAGGCAGAGTGTCTTATTCACTGTCTTCTGCCTGGGTCAGGAGGGAACATGAGGAATGTGGTTGTGACTGGCTGTTGGAGTTGTGCATAAGTTTGTTTTTGTCTTTAAGAAACTTCTTTCAAGCTTTAATAACGCCTTTTCAATGGGGAAAAAATACTGCTTTTGTTTGAGTCTCTTAGGGAGAAAAAGCTTTTCCTCTAGCCTCTTTAGGTTCACTGCTCAGGAGGCTGCAGTGAAATAAAACTGTCAACAGACAGATTAGCAAGAGAGAAGACAGATTTTAGGAGAAGGTTGGAATTTGGGGCTTAGGGGAAGGGGAGTAGGGCAGGGGCACTGATGGGAAGATGAATGGCTCTTGGAAAGGGCGAGGGGAGACAGGACCGTGTGTGGCGATGTCTGTGTAGGAGCGGCACTGACCTCTGGTCTGGGTGATGAGAGCCAGGCTTCTGTGTTGTTCCCGGATCAGGATTTATGACAACTGAATTCTTTTGGGGGCTCTGCTTTTAGGCAGATAAAGGGATGTCAGGAAATCAGATGCAGCAACTTGTGTGTGTGTTCTCTTCTGACCAGTGCTGATTCCTAAAGAAAAGCCCCCAATCACAGTTGTTGGTGACGTGGGAGGAAGGATCGCCATCATTGTGGTACGTGTGCCTCTTCTGTGTTACTGATTGTTGTATTTAACCTCGTTAGCTTGTCAGCTCACCTTGTTAATTGTGCTGGGAATCGTGCTATGGCCAGGTAAGTCTCACTTAAGTTGGTGGGTGTCTTAGGCTAAATGTTTGCTTTGGTCCAAAAACTGGGAGTTGTTAGGTGACCTCCAACTTCTGTCCGACATGACTCCCAGGACCCTCCTTGGACTCGGACATGTCCTAGAACAGCTCTCAGAACCCAGGCAGACACTAACTTCCCAGAAGCTCCCTGAACCCTGTGAGGGGGTCATTAACTCCATTTCCAGCCCCCTCCCCTCTCTGGAGGAGTTGAGGGGGCTGAAAATGCCGAGCTTCTCATCATGGCCTGGTCTTTCTGGGACCAGCCCCACCCAGGAGCCCTCCAGAGTCACCTAGTAAAGACAAGAGACTCCTGTCGTGCTCTCGTTACTGAGGCATCTACAGGTGCTTTAGAAGCCTGCTGTCAGGATCCAGGGACAGAAACCACCATGTGTATTTTCTATTACCTCATACTGGGAGTCTGTGAGATTTGAAACCACTAGACAGTGTATTTTGTTAATAGTAATTATTGTTTTTCCATTATAAAAATATATATAAGACCCCATTTCCCATACACCCAGGAGAAAATTTGGAAAATAGGAAAAGTAGCACCAAAGGGGAAAGAACCTGGTGGAGTCAAAGCATCTCCTAACAGATGCCGTACTGGGCATGAACGTACGGGTGCGTGTTCCTGGAGCCCCTGCCTGGTGGAGCATTGCTCTGGAGAGTAGGGACAGAGAGACAAGGGCCCAGGAGCCGTGAAGTGACAGCTGTCATGACTGTCCAGCTGGGAGGCCCAGAGGGAATACCACGGAAGCCAGTGACCTTGCTGTCTGGACCAGGTCACCGTGGACAGCGAGCATGTCACAGCAGATTTAGCTCCTCCCCTCTCCCCATGATCTAGACTCACCTTTGCGCATGTCTTCAGTCCCTCCTCTCTCCCCATGGTCTAGACTCACCTCTGCACATGTCTTTAGTCCCTCCTCTCTCCCTGTAGTCTAGACTCACCTTTGCACAAGTGCTCATGTCTTTTGCTGCGTCTGTAATGCCAGGATGACATCATCGATGATGTAGACAGCTTCCTGGCCGCCGCGGAGACCCTAAAGGAGAGGGGTGCATATAAGATCTTTGTGATGGCGACCCACGGCCTGCTGTCCTCTGATGCCCCCCGACTGATCGAGGAGTCCGCCATCGATGAGGTAACAGAGCCGGGCCACGTGTGGGCACAGCTGCTGGTGTACATGGGCCCCTGTCCTGAGGTCGTGAGAGCAGGTGGAGAGTTAAGAGTGGATTCCTGGCATGAGTGCTATTTGTTGGTCACTGGCCGTAGCCTCTGCTCCTGACAGCAGCAGTGGGTGGTAGTTTTAGTAACTTCTATCGATGGAGTACACGGTGCCTGCAAGTACTGCCCAGGGTCAGGCACACATCCACCCTGAGCTCCGATACACTCCTGTGGGGAGAGTGAGAGACATGCAGAGACCTCAGGTTGGGCAGCCATGAGGTGCACGTGGGTTCAGACCCTATTTGCCTGATGTTGAGGCCCAGCTCCCCGACAGACACCCGTAATGTGACAGAGAGGAGGGCATGCTGGCCATCTTCCTACCTGCCTGTGGCACCTGGCTGAAGTGAGCCGAGCAGGCGTCCCTGCCCTGCTGTGTCCACCTCGGCCCAGCACCTGGCTGGTGAAGTGAGCCAAGCAGGCATCCCTGCTGTGCTCTGTCCACCTTGGCCCAGGGCCTGGCTGGCTGGAGAGCAATTGTGTGAATCACATGTTTATTATCTTTTAAGAAATAAAAATGCTGTCTCCTGTACATTCCTGAAAGATCAGGCAGAGAGCCAGTCTGAGTCCTCACGGTGGCCAGGTGGTTGCATTCTTGGTGCTGGTTTGGCATGATCCCTGACCGTTCCATTCAAGTCTCGTGTGTGGACTTTCTTGTTATGAGCTGTCTTGAGGCTTATTTTGAAATAGGAAATATGTATTATAAATAATAACTTGAGAAGTATTCCCATCCTCTGTTTCTTTTAAAGAAGGCTGAGTTTTTTTTTTATTTATAGCTTTTGAAAAATGTTTGTTTCTCCTTTTTTAGATGTTTTATCAAATCTTAACTTTTTAAAATAGCAGCTTTATTGAGATATACTGGAAAGTGAAGGTCACTCAGTCGTGTCCGACTCTGTGTGACCCCATGGACTATACAGACCATGGAATTCTCCAGGCAAGAATACTGGAGTGGGTAGCATTTCCCTTCTCCAGGGGATCTTCCCAACCCAGGGATTGAACCCAGGTCTCCCACATTGCAGGATTCTTTACCAGCTGAGCCACAAGGGAAGTCCAAAGTCCCCACTTATCCACAGGGGATGGGTTCCTCCGCCTGCCAGGGGATGTCCAAAACTGTGCAGGATAGTACTGAACCCTGTGTGTAGTCTGTGATGAAGTTTGTTAGGCACAGTAGGAGATAAACAATAACTAATGATAAAATATAACTATTATAACAACATACCTTGTTGTGCAAATTTAATGCCTTTTTTGTCTTAACTAAGCACTTACCACACACTGTAGCCATAACTTTTGTGGTTTGAGGTACAACAGCAAAACCAGCATGAGTTTGTTTCCTTCTACACAATTTCACAGATGGATGATTCATTCTTACCAGGGATCTTCACAATCTCAGTGCACACAATTTTTTTCCTTCCCTGAGAACTTTTGCCTTTTTGCTTAAAGGAAACACTTAGCAGCTTCTCTTTGGTGTATCTGAATTGCCAGTATCACTGCTCTTGTGGTCTGGGGCCATTATCAAGTCAGATAAGGGTCCGCTGGTCACAGGCACTGTGAGGCACTGCCGGGATAGGGTCTGCCGGACAGAGGGATGAGTCCCCTCCCAGATGGGGCACCACGGGGTGAGGTTTCCTCACACTGCTCGGCTCTCTGCACGATTTAAGACGTTTGGGTTATTTATTCCTGGAACCTTCCATGTAATGTTTTCAGACCGAGGTTGACTGGGGGTAACTGAAACCATGTAAAGTGAAAGCTTGGATGGTAGGTGGGAGGAAGGTCTATAATTCACATGCCTTATGACTGACCCATTTAAAGTATACTAGAAAGACAAATGTCATATATTGCTTATATGTGGAGTCTTTAAAAAATGGTACAAATGAGCCTATTTACAAAACAAATAGTCACAGATGTAGAAAACAAACTTGTGGTCACCAAGGGGGACAGAGGGAGAGGGATAAACTGGGAGATTTGGATTGACATATACACACTATGATGTATAAAATAGATGATCAACAAGGACCTGCTGTATAGCACAGGGCACTCTACCCATCAGTACTCTGTAATGCCGTGTATGGAAAAGCAGCTAAAAAGGAGTGGATATGTGCATATGTATAATTGATTCACTGTGCTGTACAACAGAAACTAACACATCGTAAGTCAACTATACTCCAATACAAATTCATTTTAAAAAATTAAGTATATAATAATCTTCAGTATTTTCACAGAAATGTGTAGCCATTACCATCCCCACTTTTAGAACATTTTCAGGCTGCCACAGTGGAACTCCTTAACCTGTTGTCTGCCTCCGTTTCTTCTCAACCCACTCATCTTTAGGTGGCTGCTAATCCGCTGTCTGTCTCTGTTAACAGGTTTACCTAACCCGGCCTTCTCATATAAATGGAGTCGTATAATACATGCCTTTGGTGTCTGGCTCCTTTCACTAGCATAATGTTTTGAAAGTTCACCCGTGTTGCAGCAGGTGTCAGTACTTCATTCCTTATTTTTGCCTAATGGTATTTCATTGCCTGGATGTAGCACATTTTGCTTTCTATTCATAATTTGGGTTGTTTCCTCTTTTTGACTATTGTAAATAACACTATTACGAAACAGGTTTTCAGATGGAGATGTTTTCATTTCTCTTGGGTGTCTACCTAGGAGAAGAATTGCTGGGTCACACGGTAACTGTATGTTTAACCATTTGAGGAACCTCCAGGCTGTTTTCCAACACAGCTGAATCAGTTTGCATTCCCACCAACAGTGAATGAGGCTTCCAGTTTCTTCACGTCCTTGCCCATACTTGGTGTCATGTGTCTCTATAGCTGTCACAGTGGGTACAAACCTTAACCTAAGATGCAGGTTGTGTTCACACTGACTGAACTCATACTGAAGGCAGAGTAGACCCCAGTCCTGTAAGTAGGACCTCAAAAGGGTGAGAATGTGTCACATTTTCATATCCATCCAGGAGGCTTCTTGGTGTTACGACCTCTCCTTTCTTCCTCTTGATTGGCAGGTGGTGGTTACCAATACAATTCCACATGAAATCCAGAAGCTCCAGTGCCCCAAAATCAAAACTGTGGATATCAGCATGACCCTCTCGGAAGCCATCCGTCGGATTCACAATGGGGAGTCCATGTCCTACCTTTTCAGAAACATAGGTTTAGATGACTGAACACTGTTCTCTTAAAAAGTCCCAAGGGCCACACTGGAGTCGTGAGCGTCCGTACTCTGAGGCGCATGCCCGGCTGGATGCATTTCACGGGGGCCGTCTGTGTCTTGTTCCTTCCTTTTGTTAATTTCTATGAAGACAGACCCACTTTTTATGTCCATTTGGGTGTTTGTGAGTTTGAGGGGCAATTTTTATAAAAGAAAAACTTTATTCTCCTCCTAAATAGAATAAATTAAGACCTGGTTGTATTCAGTTTAACCGTTTAAAAAATAACTTGGAAAAAAACTTTTAAGCTCACAAACGGCCTTTATCGAAAGTTGCTGCAGCCCAAGTGCTTTTAAAAAGTTAGTAAAATAAAATGATCTGCTGTATGATACTGCAGTTGAAAAGCCAAAAAGATTATGCTGTTAAATCCAGTAGGTTACATTTTTAGAAACGCTTTTATAGACAAGCATATGGAATATGTGATGGTTATTTATTTTCTGCAACAAAAGAAGGAATAAAAACATACTGTGTTTGTGTGTTTTTTTTTAATTTTGTGTTTTGGCAATGGTTTTATAACTAAAATAAAGTGGAAGCTGAATATCCACGTGTGGATGTTGAAGTGTTGGTCAGCTTGTGGGGATTTCTGCAACTTTGGGTGGTGTAGTTGTGTCTTTGGGATGTAATGTTCCCTGTTCTGTTTGTCCAGGGCCCTGCACGTTCATGACGCATAGTCACTTGACTGCAGCAGGAGAGGAGTTGGGACACCAGCATGAGCCACTGGGGTCAGGTCAGGAGTCGGCATGAGCTGCCGTCTGCATCTTGGTGTGGCTTTGTTCTGCTCCTTGTCGGATAGCACAGTCATACTCGAAACAAAACGCACCGCTGCATGCTGTGGATGATGAGGTGCTGAAGGGAGGGGGTTCCAGAGGGCAAGCGCTGTGACCCTGGTCAGTGTCGAGCATCTCATATTGTTTGTCAGAGTTCAGAGCCCAACACTCTGCCTTAGAGTTTATCAGGCGTGAGATACGGGGTCATCTAACCACAATCCCCTCCAGCTCATGCACACAAAAAAAGAAGCCTTTCTTACAAAGAGAAAAATTGCTTTTTTTTCTTCTAGAAAACCTTAAACCTTTGCTTTCTGAGCATGTGCTCAGAAATACCTGAGAAAGCCATAAGCTTGCACCTCTGTCTGACCTTGGGTTTCTGTGCAAGCAAGACGTGAGGGCCCCAGTGGGGTTGTAGATTTCCTGGCTGAGTGTTGACGGCATGCCCAGGACTCACAGCCCACCTGCAGATTGGGAATGCTGTTCTCTCTCTCTCTTTTGGTTTCAGAGTTTTATGGAAGTGTGTGATGACTCACTAGCTGACCACTAAGCTGACTGTCCAGAGATTTCAGTTGCCACAAACAATGAAGAATGCAGACTTTACAGAATCAGTTGAGAAAAGCAGACAGACCCTGTGGATGGAGAAGACCCTGATTTCCATCACATAATATTAGAAATAGCAGTTTTCAACAACAAAAAGTTCCGAGGTGTCTAAAGAAACAAGGTTGCACCCATATACAGGGTCTTCCTTGAGGAAGCTCAGACTTTAAATGTACTAGACAAAGACTTTAAATAATTTATTTTAAACATGCTCAAAAAACTAAAGGAAAGTATAGGAATTATATGTCACCGAATGGAGGATATCAATAAAGAGGAATAATAAAAATGAATCAAATGGGGAGGATTTGTGGAAGATGGTGGAATAGGAAGCACCAGGAATCTGTCTCCATCTAAACAGTGGCAAATCCATCTAATGATTTTGGAACTCTGGAGTCTTGAAGGTTTGCAACTTCCAGGGAAAGTGTTAGATGGTAAATGTAGCTACCTTTTGTCAAATCCAGCTCTTTGTAAAGTTGCTGATACCCGACCCAGACTCCCAACCCTGCAGCAGGCAGCTCTGCATACATTCCTGGAGCAATCTGCACAGTTTTGTGGGAGCCAGGATAGGCAAGAAGTCCCCTCCTCCAGACAGCAGAAATCTGTGCTCTGATAGCAAGTAGCTACTTCTTGGCACAGAGATCCAAAGAGGCTGGTAACCATTGTTACTTCACCCTGCCCCACACCCCTACCATTGTTGCAAGCTCCACCCTGCTCCCGCTGAAGAAGGGGTAGTTCCTAACTCACTCTATGAGGCCAGCATTACCCTAGGACAAAAACCAGACAAAGATATTACAAGAAAAGTAAACCAAAGTCCAAGATCTCAAGAACATAGGTGCAAAAATCCTCAACAAAATATTAGCAAATTCATTCCAACAATGTATAAAAAGAATTATGCACAACCTAGTGGATTTATCCCAGATATGCAAGACTTTTCTCAGCAGTTGAAAATCACTTCATGTAA
This sequence comes from Cervus canadensis, assembly GCF_019320065.1. Lineage (NCBI taxonomy): Eukaryota > Metazoa > Chordata > Mammalia > Artiodactyla > Cervidae > Cervus > Cervus canadensis. The sequence continues at coordinate 26,567,556 of NC_057386.1, forward strand.
TCCATCATACCAACAGACTAAAGAAAAATAATGATTATATCAATGCAGAAAAAGCACCTGACAAAATTCAACATCCATTCATGACAAAAGCTGAGTAAAATAAGAATAGAGAGGGAACTTGATCTTGTTGAAGAATATCTACTGACAGCCTACAGTGAATATCATACTTAGTGGTGAGAAACTAGAAGCTTTCCCACTAAGATCAGGAATAAGCCAAGAATGTCCCCTCTCATCACTTGTTTTCAATATTTTGAAAACTTCAAAATATTCAATAGCTATTGAATAGCTTATTCAATAGCTTATTTCAATAAGCTGATGCAATAAGGCAAGAAGGGTTTAAAAGGTACACAAATGGGGAACGAAGAAATAAAACTGTTTTGTTCTCAGATGATATGATCACCTATGTAGAAAATATGAATCAAGAACAACTCTCCCAACTCATTACTAATAAGTGATTATATCAAGATTGTAGGATAAAAGTCAATTGCTTTCCTGTATACCAGCAAAGAACAAGTGGAATTTAAAAGTAAAAATACAAAACCGTATACACTATCACCACAAAAATGACGTATTAAGTATAAATCTAACTAAATAGGCATAAAATCTATGTAAGGGAAACTACAAAATGGATGAAATAAATTTTTAAAAACTAAATGGAGAAATAGCCTATGTTCATGGATAGGAAGACTTGTCAACATGTCAGTGCTTTCCAATTTGGTCTAAAGATTCAATGAAATTTCAATAAAGATTCCACGAGATTATCTTGTGGATTTTGTCAAACTGATTCTAAAGTTTACATGGAGAGATAGAAGACTCAGAATAGCCAAGGCAGTAATTGAAGGAAAAGAACATATTCACACTACCTCTCTTCAAGCCATCTGTAAAGTTACCATAATCAGGAGTGTGGTGGGACTTCCCAGGTGGGCCAGTGGTTTAAGACTCTGCATGTCCACTTCAGAGTTTGGTTTGACCCCTGGTCAGGGAACTAAGATCCCACATGCCCTATGGCAAAGCCAAAAACAACAAAAAAATATTGTTGAAAGAAAAGACGGATCAGTTGAACAGAATAGAGAATGCTCATAAACAGACCCACATAAATATAGTTAACCAATGTTTACAAAGGAGCAAAGGCAACACAGTGGACCAAAAATATTCTTTTCAACAAACAGGGCTTAAATAACTGGATGACAGTGTGAAAGTGTTAGTCACTCAGTCGTGTCCAGCTTTTTGCGACCCCATGGACTGTAGCCCCCCAGGCTCCTCTGTCCATGGAATTCTCCAGGCAAGAATACTGAGTGGGTAGCCATTCCCTTCTCCAGGGGATCTTCCCAACCCAGGAATCAAACCTGGGTCTCTGGCATTGCGGACAGATTCTTTACCGTCTGAGCCACCAATAACTAGATATTCACATGCAGAAAAAAAAAAAAGGAATGCAGACTTAAATGTAAAAGTCAAACTCCTAGAAGAAAATCTGGATGACCTTGGTTATTGCAATGGTTTTTTTCAGATATGACACCAAAGGATGATCCATGAAAGAAATAATTGATAAACTGGAGTTCACTAAAATTAAAAACTTCTGCTCTGTGATACTCAGTGTTAAGAGTGAAAGACCCGTCATAGACTAGGACAAGTCTTTGGAAAACAATTATCTGATAAAGGACTAGTAAAGAGAACAATTAAATCTCCATAAGAAAATAAAAACCTGATTAAAAATGAACCATAAAACTTGGAAGTGAGATTACAATATGCTTAGATTTAAGTGATTTTTGGAGAAAATTCCGGGATTGATTTGTTATTATTGAAATTCCGCTAAGACAAAGTAATAGGACTTTGTTTTTGATCAGTTAAATAGACATCAATGTCAACATATAGAATTATTTTTTCTTAAAACTTGTTCACATATTTTGACCCATTTTTCTGTGGTATTTGGTACAGTAAACCTTTTGAATTTATATTGAAAAAAATGGGGCCAAAGATCTTACAGACACCTCACTAAAGAAAGTATACAGATAGTAAAGAAGCATATGAAGAGATGCCTTCTATCATATGCCATCAAGAAACTGCAAATTAAAACAATGAGAAACACTGCACACTTCTTAGACCAAGATCTGGAACACTGACGGCAGCAAATGTTGATAACATGGAACAACAGGAACTCATTCATCACTGGTGGAGATACAGAAATGACCACTTGGGAAGATAGTTTAGCAGTTTCCTACAAAACTAAACACACTTACCATGTGATCCAGCAGTCATGCTCCTTGGTATCTACTGAAAGGAGTAAAAAACTTATGTCCACATAAAAACCTGCACATGGAGTTTTACAGCAGTTTTATTCCTAATTGCCAAAACTTGGAATCCATCAAAATGTCCTTTAGTAGGTAAATGGATAAATAAACTGTGGTGCCTTCAGACAATGGAATATTATTCAAGCAAAAGGAAATGAATTATCAATCCATGAAACAATGTGGAGGAAACTAAATTGAATCTTAGTAAGTGAAAGACAATCTAAAAAAGCTACATACTCTGTAATTCCAACTATATGATGGTCTGGAGAAGGCAAAACTGTGAACACTAAGAGATCAAGTGTTGGTGGGGGAATGGAAAGACGAATAGATAGAGCCTAGATTTTTAGGGCTGTGAAGATGCTCTGTGATACTCTAATGATGGATGTATGTCATCATACATACATCTAAACCCATGGAACACACAACAGCAAGAATAAACCCTAATGTAAACTCTGGACTCTGGATGGTGATGATGTGTCCATGTGCAGTCACCAGTTGTGACTTTTTGGCTGGACAGCTGTCTGTATTCCTGTCCTAGGTGAGCTGGCCCAGAGGAGTTGGATCTGCGAGTGTGGTCAGAGGAGGCTGGAGGAGAGTGTAAACTGTGATTGGACTGCCGTGTGGAATTTCTTCTCCATTCCCTCCCCTGCCACCCTCCCCCTGGCCCCATCCATCAGCTCATGTCAGCCATCTCTCCCCAGGCCTTTTGATCAGACAGTGGAGGGGTGGAGGGCTCTGTCTAAGTGGTATATTTCTTTCTGAGACCCAGGCTATGGAGAGGGGACCAAAGACTGTTCTTTCAGCTACTTCCTCTTTAGGAGACCAGTTTAATAAATCTGGACATTACCCATTTGGGTCCCTCTTCAGTACGAAGTGACCTCTTGAGTCACGATGCATTTCCAACAATGAGTAAGACATCTGAGAGCCTAGCTGGCTGAAGGTGAGGGTGGCTGGGGAGGGCGGTCTGGGCCTGCCTGAGTTTACCGAAAGCAGTGACTTACTTCTTCTTCCCGGCCGAGTCCTGCATGTGAGGGGGATTAATCTTCAAACCCTCCCCCTCGGTTACCAAGTAACAGGCACAGTTGGTTTTGCAAGCCGGTGTTCCCAGTGCCAGCCGCTCACTCATTAACACTTCTGGAAGGGCTGCATGTCAGGATAAACTCCAAATGCTCTGTGAAGCCACGGGCCATGTCACCAAGAGCTGCCTGGCTGCACACACGGATTTAATCAGTGAGCAAGCATCTGAGCAGGAGGGACACAGTGGACCCTAGCCATCACTGCCACCACCGGGGAAGATCTGGGGTTGGATACAGGGCCGAAGCCCAGCTCTGGCCCTCAAGTGGCTGGATGGGGGCAGGTGGCCACCCTCCTGCCTCCTTCCCTGGCTGTGACCCACACCACCTACTCTGAGCACAGAACAGGTCAGTGAGCAGAAAGATTAAGCATGGCCCAGCCCCTGGCAGATGCTTGCTAGATGTGGGGCCCAGTATCTGTGGTGCTAGGAGACCAGGGGACCCAAGAGGATGGTCAGGAAGGGGCTTTGGGGCCTGGTCTAGAAAAGAGGACAGGAAATGTGGTGACAAGCCTCTAGTGTCCAACAGAGGACATTCTGTGGCTGGAAGTGACCCAAGAGATGCAAGTCACTGCCAAGGGCCTTGTGGTCCACTTGAGGCCCAAAGGCTGTAGAAAGACATGGCTGCTGTCATGGCAGCATCCGCAGAGGAGGGGCATTTGCCCCCAACCCTCCTGCTCCTTACCTGAATTGCATGCATTCAGTAACAAGCCCTTTCTTTCTGGGACAATTCTGGTTCCTTTGGGTCCACTAGACCCCTTTACATCTCCCAAGTCTCCTTTGTGTGTAAAGATGTGCCCCTCCCCCAGTGGTCCCCGGGGCAGGGGAGGGGGTGGGGGTGGAGAAGACCCAGCTGCACTTTGAAGCGTGCACCATGGGCTGGAATGTCACCGTCGTGCTGGTTTAATCATAAATTTACTGCCTGCCAGGAAGCCCTCTGCTCTGGTCCAGCCCTCAGTCCCATTCGCTCAGAGCCGGCCCTGCTGCAGGATGGCTGTGGACAACTCCACCAGCGACCCCCATACCCCCAGGCCGCAGCTGAGCACGGTGGACATTGCCATCATCGCCGTGTATTTTGCCCTGAACGTGGCCGTGGGCATATGGGTGAGAGGACTGGTGGCACAGGCCGGGGCGGGCACTGGGGTGTGGGAACCATCCGGGATGTCCCCGGGCATGGCATCCTCTCTCTGGAGGCCCGATGCCCTCGGACCCTCCTCCCAGCCCTGGGGAGATTTGCCGGAGACCTTGACCAAGCCCTTCTCTCTTTGGCGCCAGATTCTCAAGTCTCTAAAGTGAGGAACAGGGAGTGTCTCTAAGGGCAGGTCAAGTGGAACACTAGGGGCTTCTGTGCAGATGACAAGCTGGGCGCTTAGCACAGCGCGCAGTCTTCTGGCCTCCCCTCCAATGTCAGATGGGCTCACAGAATCACAGGGGTTCTTGGCTGCGCCCATACCAGCTGAGCCAAATCCAGAGGGGGGCAGTGGCATGCAGGGCCTGGGGTCTCTGTTATAACAACGCCGTGTCCACCAGCCTTGCCTAGTTCATAAGCCAGTTTCTTCTGCCTTTGAGAAGAGAGAAGGGCTGTAGGTCACCAGAGGCTCCAGCAGCAGCGGGAATACTGCTATGCAGGTGCTGTGCGCATTCCCCCCCGCCACAGCCCCATTTGCAGGTGAACCCCAGGGCTTCAGGGGGCAGGGACTTGGGCAGTGAACCCAGGACCCTGCCCAGAGGGGAGGGCCTCCTCCATCTACTCCTAATCCTGGGTGGGAGATGGACACAAATCAGCTAGTCTTGTCCCCAGAGCTCCGCAGGCTGGCACCCCTGAGCCCTGACTGGCAGTGGTCTTCCTCTCCTGGTGGAGAATGAGGAGCCCCTCTTATCTTCTCTGGCCATGGCCCCAGTTCTAGGATCCTTGGAAGTTGCTCAGTTTTTTGAGCCTCAGGATCTTTATCTGTAAGACATGTATCACCTGCCTGGTCCTAGTTCCCAAGTTCCCAAATGGGAGAGGTCTTCTCCCTGAGGTGACCACATGTAAGGGACCCTGCTGCTGCTGTCGATCCTATAGTAGAAAGTGCAAGTGGTGGAGGTGGGGGTGGGGATGGGGGTGGGGGTGGTGGAGATGATGGTGGAGGCGGAGGAGGGCCTGGTGGAAGTAACAGCCGCAGTGACTGGAAGTCATTCTCATGTGATTAAATAGTAACTCTCAGGCAGCCCAGTGCTGGGTGTCGGGAAAGTTGGGTCTGTGTGTTCTCGGAACAGTTACTTAACCTCCTGTTTCCTCAAACACACCCCGTAGATCTGTAACAGTCGCCTCTCACAGCTGTTCCAAGGAGCACAGGAGCCCAGTGGATGTGAAAATCCATTCCAACCATAGCGTGCTGTGTTCTTGGGAGCACCGTACTGGGGGTCAGGAGAGGGGCCCCTGCAGTGGAAGCTTTCTTTTTTAAAAAAATATTATATTACTATTTATTAATTTATTTCCTGGTCTTAATGACCCAGATAACCACAACAGTGTGGTCACTCACCTAGAGCCAGACATCCTAGAGTGTGAAGTCAAGTGGGCCTTAGGAAGCACTGCTATGAACAAAGCTAGGGGAGGTGATGGAATGCCAGCTGAGCTATTTCACATCCTAAAAGATGATGCTGTTAAAGTGCTACACTCAATATGCCAGCAAATTTGGAAAACTCAGCAGTGGCCACAGGACTGGAAAAGGTCAGTTTTCATTTCAATCCCAAAGAAGGGCAATGCCAAAGAATGTTCAAACTACCACACAATTGTGCTCATTTCACATGCTAGCAAGGTCATGCTCAAAATCCTTCAAGTTAGGCTTCAACAGTACACGAACCAAGAAATTCCAGATGTACAAGCTGAATTCAGAAAAGGCAGAGGTACCAGAGATCAAATGTTGGGTCATAGGGAAACCAAGAGAATTCCAGAAAAACATCTATTTCTGCTTCATTGGCCACACTAAAGCCTTTGGCTGTGTGGATTACAACAAACTGTGGAAAATTCTTAAAGAGATGAGAATATCAGACCACCTTACCTGCCCCCTGAGAAACCTGTATGCAGGTCAAGAAACAACAGTTAGGACTGGACATAGAACAATGGACTAGTTCAAAATTGGGAAAGGAGTGCATCAAGGCTGTATATTGTCACTCTGTTTATTTAACTTACATGCAGAGTACATCTGAGTACATGCAGAGTACATGAGGAATGGGACAGGCTCTGTGACTTAGGTGGCTTGGGACCCCTGGAGCTGGAGTGAGTCAGGACCACTCAGTCAACTGCTGGGAAAGATGAGGCCCTTGTAGGAAGGGAAAATGCTGTGAGAAGGCCGTTGGCAACATCCACTACATCCTTGAGGATAAGAGAACATGACAGAGAAAAGCAGGGGCTAAGACCAGGGTGGCTCTGGAGGTTGTGTGGCTCACCACCTACACAGCTGGACGTGGCCATCCTGGCAACATGGTGAGAGTCCGCAGACTGTACTGTGTTCAGTGTGGCTGGATCACGAGCACAGAGAGAAAGCAGAGGTTGGGGGGCTGTAGTGGGACAGGCATCCAGCAGTCATATCAGAAGCTTCGAGTGGTGGGCCCAGACAAACCAGCTTAGTCATCCTGACCATCTGGGGAGCAGAGAGGAGGCAGTTGGAGTCTGGAAGAACCAGGCCTGCATGTTGATGGACTCGTGTTTCAGCAAATAGTGGTGCCTCTTCCTCTTGGGGGCTGGGCGATGGTCTGTGGTGTGGATGCACGTTTGTTCATCCGTCCAACCATCCATTAGTTGATGAGCCTTCAGGTTGCTTCCACTCTCAGGCTGTGGTGAGTTACACAGCTGTGAGCAGCCATGTGCGGGGGTCATTCGAGCACCTGCTCTCAGCTCTCCTGGATGTAGCCAGGAGCGGACCTGCTGGGTCTCTGGGTCACCTGTGTGTCCCACTCTCTGGGGAGCCAGTGCACTGTTTCCCACAGTAGCGGCACATTGTTCACTGCCTCTGGCCCAGCGAAGGCTCCAGCTCCTGCCCCTGTCTTTGCAGTCCTCCTGCCGGGCCAGCAGGAACACGGTGAGCGGCTACTTCCTGGCCAGCCGGGACATGACGTGGTGGCCGGTGAGTGCCCCCCGACCTCTCCCGCCCCTCCTTGCACTGGGGCCATATCTGACCCCTAGGTCAGCCTGCATCTGCATCCCTGCCGTCACTTCCTGTGTCCTCCTCACACCCAGGGTCACCCCCAGGCTGGGCCAAGGTGGGAGAGATGGGGCCTAGGTCATCAGGGGTCCCTGAGCGGCGGTGTGGGGGCAGGTGGTGGAAGGCGTGGAGAGGGCGGGGCTGATGTTAGCCCCTCCCCTCTCTCTCCTCCAGATCGGAGCCTCCCTCTTTGCCAGCAGCGAGGGTTCAGGCCTCTTCATTGGACTGGCGGGCTCAGGAGCGGCTGGAGGCTTGGCGGTGGCCGGCTTTGAGTGGAATGTGAGCTCCAGAGGCGGGTGTCCGCCATGGGCAGGAGTGGGGTGGGGTGGCGTGGGGTGGGCACCAACCTTGATAGGTGCTGGATGGCGCTCATCAGAGCCCACCCCTCCATGGCCAGAGGCAGTATTCAGCAACCAGGAAGGCCAAGATCCAGGCAGGCAGGGTTGATGGGAAAGTCGGGTCTACAGAAAGCTGCAGGCGGGGAGCCCTGAGCCTTGGCTGTCATCCTTAGTGTTCAAGGCTGCAGAGAGGAGGCGGGGACATTTCTCGACCATGTATGTCCCTAGCCTTACCTGCCTCTGTCCTCCGCAGGCTACCTACGTGCTGCTGGCCCTGGCATGGGTGTTTGTGCCCATCTACCTCTCCTCGGAGGTGAGTCTGCCCAGGGACAGCCGGGCCTGGGGTGGAGTGGGTAGTGGTGATGGGCAGGACCCCTGGCTTCACACATGAGTTGGTGAGTGAAACCACAAGTGTCAGCTCTGGGTTTGTTTCTAGTCCAACTAACATTCTCATCAACCCATGGAGACAAGTCTCCTGGGCCTTCAGCCCAGGTCTCTACTGTACCTGCATGTTGCATCTGGAGGAGGATGCTCCATCTACCTGAGCACACAGGCTGCACACCTGGGCCGCACACCTGGGCTGCAAGTCACATCCTCAATTGTGCCGCTTCTTTAGTTCCAGCCAGGTGTCACTAAGTCCGGTGGTTCACATTTCCTGGATGTCTCAAGTCTTGTACTTCCCCATCTAGCCAGAGCTCATCTGGATTTGTTATAACAGCCTTCCAACTTGTCCCCTGCTCCCAGCCACAGCCCCCCATGCACCCCTCCTGTCTCAGCCCGCCACTGCCCAACCTAAGCCGCTCACCATGTGATCGGAAGTGTAAGCCTGGAATTCTAGGCCCAGTGCTGGGGCTGTGAGATGCTCCAGGCCCAGTCGCTAGCTGTGGCCTTGCAGTGAGCTTAGCCCCCTGGCCTGTACCCCTAGATTGTCACCATGCCTGAATACATGCAGAAGCGCTACGGGGGCCAGCGGATTCGCGTGTACCTGTCTGTCCTGTCGCTGCTGCTGTCCGTCTTCACCAAGATATCGGTGAGCCACCCCCTCCCCCACCAGCTTCTGTCCAGCTTAGCTGGAACATTCCTGCTCTGGGGCCCTCAAAGGGATCTGATAGCCCCTGATCCGCTTCTGCCTTGTCTGACAGCTGGGGAGACTAAGGCCCAGAGAGGCACACTGACTTGCCGAGGATCACACAGCTACCCCAGGGCCCCGGGAGCGGGCAGAATGCAGCCCTGTGACTCCTGCTTTGCCCCTGGGTTCTTGTCTGGGCTCTGGGTCCTGGTTCTGGCAAGCCAGGAGTGCCCACTAGGGGGCACCTAGAGCCCGCTGTCTCTGGCCCAAGGTGGCAAGTGGCTGTCAGCTCCACTACCAGGCTGACCCCCCAGCACCTCCTTTCCCTGGGGGGCCTGGCATGGGCGTATCCTGTCCACATCCTGGGTCTCACAGGGAGGGAGACTGAGGCCAGGATGTGGGGAGCTGGTCCCAAGCCTGTGGGGCCTCCATGGCCACTCCAGGCCCGTGTTCTTCCTCCTGAGTCCCCATCACCAGCCTGTCCCTGGAGGCCATCCAGCCACTCCAGCTCTGGCAAGGCTCAGAAGTGGACAGTGGTCCCTGCACAGACCGAGCCTGGTTCCTCCCTCCTGCCTGGCAGCTTCTGCAGGGGTGTCCAGGGCTTCCTCCTCCACAACCCCAGGAGCCCCGGGAGCCTCGGCCAGGCCTCCACCTGGGCTGCCAGGTCCCTGCTGGGTGGGGGTGGGTTTCAGAGAGAGGGAGGTTAGCAAGCAGGCCCCACCTTCTCTCCTAAGAGGATCTTCCCCAGGGCTTTCTTCTGGAGGGGGCACTGCTGCCCTCCAGGACGGCTCCCACGTGCCTCCTCCCTCTCCTCCGGCTCCTGAGGCCCCCGCCCCTCTGGAAGCAGGGACTCAGCACTGTGAGGGGTGCAGATGTAGCATAGGGGATGGCCCTCAGAAGAGAAGTCAGGGTTCCTGCTGGGCGGCACAGAGCCTGGGTCTAGTGGAGAAAGGGGTGCTGATAGGGAGGGCAAACGCCAAGGGTGGGGAACAGTGTGGGATGCTTTGGGGGTGGTCATGGCAGGGGGCTCAGACCCCAGGGGTCAGACACCTCAGGACCAGAGGAGGAGCCGGTGGGGGGTGACAGGGAGCGGTGGGCCTGGGACTGACCAGCAGTCACATAGCCAGACAGTTGCTGTGTGTTGCTCTCAGGGGCCACTCCCACCCCAGGCCAGAGGGTTGGTGAGAAGTGAGTAAGGGATCTGAGTGCCCAAGGGGCCCAGGGGCTTTGAGCAGGGGTGACACGGTCAGGCTTGTGTTAGTGCCGCCACCCTCCCCTACCAGAGGATGGACAGGGGCGAGAGGTGAGGGGCCAGGGTGGGGTCTGCCAAGGCCAACCTCTCAGCCCATTTGTCCTGTTGGTGGCTCCGAGGCAGAGTTCACATCTCACACTCAGAGCCTGGGCAGGGTGTCCAAAACAGTGGGGGAGTAAGTGGGGGGAGTCCTTAGAGGACACTTTGTGCACAGCCCTGTTTACAGACAAGACGATGGAGACCTAGGGAGTGGTCATGGTGAATCAGGCAGAGACCACGATTAGGGCCCAGCGGGCTGATCACTGCCCCACTTTGTGATGAGGTGACTCAGTTGTCGTCATTCAGTCGCTCAGTTGTGTCCGACTCTCTGTGACTCCATGGACTGTAGCTTACCAGTCTCCTCTGTCCATGGGGTTCTCCATGACAAGAGTCTCCTCTTGTCCATGGGAGGCAAGAATACTGGAGTGGGTTGCCATTGCTTTCTCCAAGGGATTTTCCAGACCCAGGCATCAAATCCTCATGTTCTGCATTGGCCGGCAGATTCTTTACCACTAGTGCCACCAGGGAAGCCCCAGGTGACTCAGTTTACCCACCTATAAAATGGGAGGGAACCCCACTGATGTCAAGGCTGGGGCTTCTGCACTGAGGCTGGGACTGCATGGATGAAGTGGGAGGGAAGCAGGGGGAATGCTGATTGCCAGGCCAGGCCTTGGAGGGACTGAGTTCCCCTGACCAAGGCTTTGGGCTGAAGCTGTTTGCAGCTCTGGAGCCCAGCAGGGCCCCTGAGGCCCTGATCTCACTGGGCAGAGCCCCTGGAATGCCCTGTGTGTCCACATGCCCAGGAGTCACCCCAGCTCCAGCCTGCTCAGAGACCATAGGGCCCACCTGCTGCCAGCCCCCAGGCAGGGACACTAGTCTGCAGAGAGAACTGCCAAATGACCCCAGAGAGCCTAAAGGCTGGAGGGTAGCCAAGCTTCATCACTGTGTGCTCCGGGCAGGTCACTTAACCTCTGGACAATAGAGAAACGCGTTCTGATGCCCTGGTTCATTCAGGGGCTCAAGGCCAGTTGCTTCAAACCTCTGCGCCTGTGTGCCCCTCTGTGGAGTGGAGCGGCTCCCTCAGGGGTCCCACCTGCCCCACACCGGCTTCCCCTGCTCCGCGTCTGCAGAGGCCAGGGGGCTGGTGGGGGCTGCACACAGTGCTGTGGTGCTCCACACCCACCCCCCACTTTACAGACAGGGTCCCTGGGCTCAGGAGGTAAGGGGACCTGCTCACCAGGGTCACAGACCCAGGGCTCTTAGCTCCTACCCAGCTGCAGCTCGCCTGGGCCCCCAGAACAGAGTTCAGCAGAAGGAGGGGTCCGATGGGGCTGGGGGACAACCTGGAGCCTACAGCCGACCACACACTTACCTGGCCTCCAGCAGCACCAGGAGCCTTTACAGAGACCACGCAGGGTCCCAAGTCCCACCTCCACATCCATGCCCGTGCTGTCCCCACCACCCAACCATTGCTCTCAGAAGGAAGTCCCTGGGCTGCAGAGCGGTTTGGGAAGCAGGGTATTGGGGGCAGGCTGAGTCCTGAGTGATGCAGAGATGGGGACGTTCCCAGACAGAGGGACCTGGGTGAGCTGAGGCCTGGAGGCAGCAAAGTGCTGGGTGTGGAACAGCAGCCAGTCTGGCGTGACCAGAGTCACTTGGGCTTAAAGGGCAGTGTGGCCAGAGCCTGAAGGCTGGGCACACAGACCAGGGCTCCCTTCCGAGGTGACTAGGGTCTGGGGAGGGGTCTTTTTTTTCTTTTTTATTGGCTGTTCTGGGTCTTGGTTGCTGTGCAGATTTTCTCTAGTTGCAGGACACGGGCTTCTCACTGCAGTGGCTTCTCTTGTTGTGGAGCACAGGCTCTAGGCACATGGGCTTCAGTAGTGGTGGCGCATGGACTTAGTTGCCCTGAGACCTACGGGATCTTCCCAGACCAGGGATCGAACCTATGTCTCCCCTACTTTCTAGAACCCACCCACTTCTCCCATTGCCTGGCCACTCCCATCTCTGATACTTGCCAGGGCCTGACCGTGGGGAGGTCCCTTCACCTCCCTGTTCCTGGTCTGATGGAGCGGGACAGACCTTCCTGTTCTTATATTCAACAACTCTGGGCCTCTCAGCTTGGGCTGGACACACATACAGGCACTGACTCGCTGCCAGGGATGGGGGCAGAGTGAGGGGCCACTGTTCTGAGAGCAGCTTGTCAGCGTCCTCACACTGGCTGGTCTCTGCTCCAGGAGAGGGGAGGGGAAGAGCCTGGGGAAGCAGGGGTCTGAGAGCCTGGCTTCAGCAGGGCTGCTGGAACCCTAGCTGGGCTGGTGCTCTGGCCTCATGCAGACTGTCCCCCACGTGGCAGCTGACCTGTGGCTTTGCCCAGCCTTCTCAGGAACCTCTGGGCCCCACAGGCTGTGTTTTGGGGGATCTTCCTGACATGAAGCAGGTTTGGACACTTGGGAGGTGGGGCCCCTGGCCTAGCCCTAGGTCCTACAGAATGGGGTCCTCCCTCCTTCTCCGGGCACCCATTGCGCAGTGAAGGTGTGTGTGTGGTCTGTAAAGCCCGTTCCAGCACTGATATTCTCAGGCTCGCCCCAGAACCCTGACTGTCCTGTGCTCCCCAGAGTCTGGGACGGCAGGACTGAGTCCAGTTCAGCCCCTGGGAACAAGCTCCAGCCTGAGACGTGGTCCTGATTTCAGTTTCAACCCCATGGGGAGGGTTCAATAAGCAAGAGAGCTCCTCTGTTCCCCCAGCCTGGCCCGGCATAAGTCTGGTCTCTTCTCGGGGGCCCTGCCTAACAAGGAACAGAGCACAGGGACCCATTTTACACAGAAAGACGTGGGTCTGGAGACCAATACACAGGGTCCTGTTCTCTGAGACCCACTTCTCCCCCAGGAAGCCCTCCAGGACTCTCCTTCTCCATCCCCAGGCAGGAACCAAAATGAACAGCAAGCTGCTCCCTGGTGGGTAGGGGCCGCTTAGGACTTTATTAACATCAGCAACATCCCTTGCCCACCATCGTCTACAGCCAGGACACTCCCCCTGCTCAGGACAGCCCCTGGTGGGTGGGGTGGTCTCCCCTTCCTCGTCAACGAGGCACCAAGGCCACTGGGCGGGCGCATGGAGCTCCGGGTCCTGGGTTACCTCGGGCCTTCACACACGCTTCTTTCCTGTCTCCAGATCGACCTGTATGCGGGGGCCCTGTTCGTGCACATCTGCCTGGGCTGGAACTTCTACCTGTCCACCATCATCATGCTCACCATCACGGCCCTTTACACCATAGCAGGTGCAGCGCCCAGGGACACACAGGAAACCGGGAGGTTAGCCGGTGGGGGTTCAGGGCACCTCCTCCCATAGCCTGGGACCTGGCCGGTTTGAGCCAGGCACGTGGGCCTCTGCAGCTGCTCAGCCGGCCTGGTTGCTGTGTCCACCTATGCAAGGGCAAGGGGCATGGGTGTGGGACAGCTATCCCTCCCAGAGCTTGGTTGCCTCCCCATTTCTCCCCCGTTGAGGCCAGGCCCCTCCAGCTCTGTCGTCTTCACTTGCAGGGGGCCTGACTGCTGTCATCTACACAGACGCCCTGCAGACACTCGTCATGGTGGTGGGGGCCGTGATCCTGACGATCAAAGGTGAGGGCCGTGGGCCTATCCAGTAGCAGGTCCCCCATGTTGGCACTGGGGGTGGGTGTCCCCACAAGGTCAGGCTGTGAGGCTCTCAGCCCCCTGCCAGCCTCCCCTGAGTGGCAGAAGCCTGTTCCCCTCTCACCCCAGCTGCCCTGTGGCACTTCTGTCACCAGCTCAAGCCGGCTGGTGTTTGGCTACAGAGCTGACGCAGGAAGCAGGGCCATCCATATCCACCTTAGCTCAGTTACGGGAGGTGGGGCTGTGGGTGGTGTGCAGACACCACTGGGAGACCACGTACCTGCCTGGACATCAGCCCCCACTGTTTGAAACCTTGTACAAGACCCCAAGAAGTGCTGTGGCAGGCAGGACAAAGGCAGGGTGGGAGGAAGGGATTCAGACCAGCATCTCCTGGTCTGGAAACAGGGGTAAGCTTGGGGGGCTGTCCCAGAGGTAGTGAGCTCCCCAACCTGGGAAGCATGCAAGCAGAGCCAGGAGGAGCCCATAGAGGGCAAACAGAGGCCTTTATAGTCTCTTCCAGACTCAGACCCTAGGACCCTTGTTTAGTGTCTGTACCTTTGTTCTGAGCGCTCACCTCAGCCTGGCCTGGGCTCCGGGTGGGAATGATGCTGGGGGCTGTGTGGAGGGGGTGGGAAGCGGGACCTGGGGCTGCCTGGGCTGTGCACCTGTCTCCTCACAGACCAGGGGCCTGTGTCCCCAGAGCCCGCTGCAGGAAAGGCACCTGGGCAGCCAGGCCCAGTCTGGTTAGGGGTGGTGGGGCAGTGATCACACACAAAGCAAAAGCCACAGGCTTCCCTGGTGCCTCAGCTGGTAAAGAATCCGCCTGCAATGTGGGAGACCTGGGTTCAATCCCTGGGTTGGGAAGATCCCCTGGAGAAGGGAAAGGCTACCCACTAGTATTCTGGCCTGGAGAATTCCATGGACTGTATCGAGTTGGGCACAACTGAGGGACTTTCACTTTTGGCCCAGACCCCAGAGCAGACAAAGAACAGTGAGCAGTGAACGTGATCTTGGCTCGGGCCAGCTGGCTGTCAGTGTGGCCTTGGTGGCTCCCCTGCCCTTTTGGGACCGTTTCCCATCTCAAAGCCACACCCTCCCTGCCCCCCAGCCACTCTCAGCTCCACCAAAGTCTCATCCTCTGGAAGCCCCTGGGTCAGGACATTACCCCTTCCGGCTACTGGGGAAAGTCCTTGAGTGCCAAGGAAAAGACGCAGCTGCCTCCTCGAGTCGACAGTGAGCCTGGCGGGGGCCCCCTCCTGGCTGATGGGCATCTAGAGGCTGCAGGACATGGGGTGCCCACGTGCAAAATGTTCCTTTAATATTATTATTTTAAATACAAATAAAATAGTCTTTTGAATTCACTTTTTTTTAAAAACCCTCTATCTCCACACCTTTCCAGACACTGGGAAAGGTGAATGCAAAAAAGTTTGAGTCTCCTGTACCAGGGAGTTACTCGTGAGATGAGGGCGGTGGGGCCAGGAGTCACGGCCACAGGCCGCTGACCATCACCATCCCACCCGCCCCTGCAGCTTTTGAGCAGATTGGCGGGTACGAGCAGCTGGCAGAGGCCTACGCCCGGGCCATCCCATCCAAGACCATCTCCAATACCACCTGCCACGTGCCCCGGGCAGATGCCATGCACATGTTCCGAGATCCCTACACCGGGGACCTCCCGTGGACTGGGATGACCTTCGGCCTGACCATCATGGCCGCCTGGTACTGGTGCACGGACCAGGTGAGGGTTCACGGTGCCACCCTCCCCCATTCCTGCCTTCCAGGGTGCCTGTGGAGGTGCGGGTGGCCCAGGAACCACTGCACGGCGAGCCCAGGCTGGGCAGAGGCCATGGACGGTGTGGCCCGGGCACGGGGTGCTAGGGGTCCTTGCGGTCCCGGGGGGCGTGGGCCCGCCGTTTAGAGTCAGATGGGGCCCACTGGCTGCCACCCGTCCTGGCCTTCAGGTGCTTCGACTGGGACAGTTTGGAGTACGGGATTCCGAAGGGGCTGGGGTGTTCCTCGGTGGCCCTGCTGTTGGCCAGGGCACTGGCATTTCGGGCCTGCCTTGGGCTCACAGGACCTGGCAGCAGACGGGGCCCTGGGCCGCTCTTGGCCTGCCAGTGCTGGGGGCTTGCCATAGCCGGGCCTGCTTTCCTGCTGGAGCTCTCAGCGCCGTCGGCAGTGGGGCGGAACCGTGGGGGTCCCAGGGTCCTCAATGGTCGTGGGAAGCCATCTTTCTCCCTGATGCCAGAGGCAGGGCTTCCATAGTGGTGAAACCGCTGGCCCTGGTGGAGAGAGAGCGGAGAGGTGAGACCCGGGGGCTGGAGGCAGCTCCATCCCTTCATGAGGGCTCTGGCCTGCAGCGAGCATGCCTGGCTTTACTCCCTGGCCCTGCCCCCACCAGCTGGGCGTCCTGGACACGTTTCCTTCCTTCCTCTGTTTTTCCCTGTTTTCCCACAGGTACTATGGGAGTGATCCTGGCCTTGTGGTCACATCAAGGCCAGTGCCTGCCCCTCCCCGAGGCCCTGCCTACCTCCCCCATCTGTAAGGGGGCAGATGGGCCTCCACCTGGGCCAGGTCTCTGGTGCCTGGGGGCAGGGTCCTCCTTCCAAGCTGGCACCAGGTGGCCTCAGGGGGCCACGCTTCCTCCCGGGGCAGAAGCAGATAATGTCTTGCCTGCCTGAAGGCCGTGGATACCCCCAGGCAGCACTCGGGTGGGAGGGGCCCTCAGGGGCATTGGCCTGACCACCGTCCTTGATTCTGGACCCACGGCCTGAGGACCCCACCCTGGGACTGAGGCCGCCTGGCCGAGAGTCAACCCAGCCAGTCATGGTAGAGTGAATGGGGACAGACTTCCTGTGAGGCGGGCCCGGCAGTCCCATCCACAGGACGGGACACTGAGGCCAGGGTGGGTGCCAGCCAGTGAGGGGCACTCTGCATCTCCCAAGCGTAGCTGTTCCATGTGCTTGCCAGGAGACCCTGTCTGGGTTGTGACTGTGGGATGCAATCCAAGTGGGAAGGGTCCTGGGCCTGTTTCCCCACCTATGATAAGTGACATGGTGACATGTGACATGGTGATATGCTCAAGGGTCCCTGTAGGCTGTACCCACTGCAGGCGTCTGCCCAGCACCTGGGAGATCTGAGGCCCAGCCCAGGTGACTGAGGGTCTGGATGAAAGGCCAGCAGTGGAGGGTGGGCAGGGGGTGCCTGGCAGCCCCATGGACCAGTCGGAGCCCCTTCCTCACCAGGCACCTTTCATTCCCTCCCCTCTTAGCATGGGCCTGGCATGGCCCTGTGTCCAGGGCTGGGACAGTATTCATGAGATTTCCCATGAAGGCTGAGTGAGTCAGCACACAGCCTGGCCTGGAGGTCAGGGTTGGATCGGCCTCCTTCGTGGATAAGGTCACATGGGAAGGCAGAGGCACTGCTGACCCCATGGGGGTCCACAGTGTCAGGAGCTTGGGGCCATGTCTGGCCTCAGCCCAACCTCCCTGTCCCCCTCCTGCCCAGGCTGGGTCTACCCGAGGAACTGCTGGGCCTCGGACCAGATCCCCCACCACACAGGTACCAGTCCACTGGGTCCTACTCAGCCCCTGGTGTGATCAGCGCCACGTAGCAGCTCTGTGTGCTGGGGCCATGAGTGCTTTTCACCTTCTTCAGACGTTTCAGTGTCTCCCAGCTCAGCCACAGCATGTAGGCGACGCGCAGAACCCAACAAAACCAATGAAACAGGAGGCGGGGGCCGGCCAGGCACTGGGCTCCTGTCTGGGGGCTGCCGTACCCTCCCGCTGCAAGCTGCTCATCTGCACAGCGGGGAGGCACACAGACAGGAAGGGCCCCGGGCCTGCCCGCTCCGGCAGTGCTGGAGCTCACTTGGTCCCCTGTTGCGGCTGCAGTTTCAGATGGACCGTCCCTCTTGGGCAGCAGCTGGGTCCGTCCGCATCGACCACAACCCTCAGGATCTGCTGCAGACCGGGTGTCGTGTTGAGTGCACAGCCCCCGTCACCTCCTGTCACCCCCGTTCCCACGAGCTCTTCTCTTGTCCCCTTCTCACAGCCGAGCATCTAAATGCTCCTAGGCTGGCACAGGGCCATGGGTGACCCTGCGATGACCCTGATGGACGCCCGCCCTCTATGACTTGCCGCCAGTCAGCCAGACCTGGGCTTGGCAGTCCACACGCGGCCTCATCCAGGCTGTGCAGCAATCCCGAGGGTTGGGGGTCACATCCCACCTTGCAGGCGAGGACACAGCACTTCCGGGAGGTCCCATGGCTGAGAGGGAGGAGGGAGCGGCCTCAGGCAGGGCCTGTGTGGCAACAGTGCTGACGCTGCCGGGGCCGGGGCGGTGGTCCTGGCCTGGCCTACGGGGGCACCGCTTCTCTAACTGCGGAGTGGGGCAACCACGACTGTCCTGCCCCTGCCCCAGGCCTGGCCACCGAGAGCGTATGGAGTGAAATCACAGAAGACGGCAGGGATTCAGGGAAAGGCTCCTTCGAGAAGTGCAGCCCCAGCTCTCGTAATCACAGGACATCGAGGGGAGGGGTCTACAGAGAACCACAGCTCACCCCTCACTGCAGACAGGGAAACTGAGGCCCAAAGTGAAGAATGGACTGTCCCAAGTCAGAGCTGGTGGAGAGGAGGTGGAACCAGCCTGCCCTGCAGCCCCTGCGCTGCCAGCCTGGCACCGGCCATGTTTTAAGAAAAGCAAAGGCAGTTTATTCTGAACTGCAGCAGGGGAGGCGGCTCCCGTCCCTCACGTTTGGCAGAAGCTCAAAGGCAAGCAGAGGAGGGGGAACCTCTGCAGAGGCACAGAGGGGAGGCTGGGGGAGGGGGGGCGGTGGGCACTGACAGGAGGCCACCAGCCTGGGGACACAGGAGGCAGGGACTCAAACTGGGCGCCCGTGAGAACGGTCAGGGACGAGTTGGAGACAACAGTTAGAGAAGCTGCCAGTTATTAATTAGGTCCTAGTCACCTGGGGCTGATCGTTACAAAGTCACCGTGCAGCTTCCTGGGCGGGTGCTGGAAATAGCCATCTGCCTTCCTGCCTGGCTTTGAGAGAGATCAGGGCAGAGGTTTCCCAGGCAGGTTGCCACGGGTCATGGATCAGAGTACTATATTTTTTTTCTATTGGTCAAGCCACAAGGCTTGTGGGATCTTAGTTCCCCAGCCAGGGACTGAAGCCAGCGCTAACCACTGAACCACCAGGGAAGTCCCAAAGTTCTATTTCTGTATGCAGCTCAGCCACCGTCCATGTGCTGTTCAGTCTGCAAGGGATGGGCTTCCACAGTTAGTATGTGTGAGTATGCCTCCAAGGACACACTTTTGCTTTTATCTTGAGGTGACTATAACAAGAAAACTGCACCAAAGCCAAAATTTTCAGGAATCACCATCTCTGATTCAGACCTCCTTTATCGAGCAAGTTTACAATCTTCAGGGCATTTTCTGAGACACTTAGAGGGACCTCTGAAGAAGCTCATGACAGTTTCTCTTAAGGGTGCCAAGCCCAAATGGGCACCTAGAGGCCTCAAGGATGGACACTTGGAATTTCTAGCCTTTAGAAAATCCACTTTTGTCAAAGCAGAGGCTGTGTCCTGAAACAAAGGCTGTGTCCACGCCTATGCACAACCCTGTGACTCTGCACTTGCTCCCCAGGATGTTAACTGTCCCCAAGCAGCAGACGTTAGATCAAGTAAGGACCAGTAGGCACCTAACTACTAGGTACTTAATACCGTCACCCAAGCAAGAACCGGGGGAAAGATGGAGAAAGACTGCATCGAGGAAGCACCTGAGGTCCTTGGTGAAGAACAGGCTATAGGGGCTTCCTTGCTGGCCAGTGGTTAGGAATCCACCTGCCAATGCAGGAGACATGGGTTCAATCCCTGGTCCAGGAAGATCCCACATGCTGGGGACCAACTAAGCCTGTGCCTGAGGCCCATGCACCTAGAGCCCGTGCTCCGCAACAGGAGTAGCCCCTGTCTCGCTGCAACTAGAGAAAACCCAAGCATAGCAACGAAGACCCAGCACAGCCAAAGATAAAAAAAATCAACGAAACAGTCTGCAAGCCTCTATTTCCCACGTGTGTCCTTCCCGCCCCTTTGCTTTGATGTAAACGTAGGTAATTTTCTTCAGTTGATGAAAAGGTGCTGGAGGATGAGCCAGGAAGGGTGGAGTCGCCAAATGAACCCAAGGAATGTTCTAGTAGATTCCACTGACTCCACCCTTAGAGCTTTGAAAATTGCTCTGTCCCCGCCTGATTTAGCAGGAAAACATCTGTTTTAGAGCTAGCCCTGACTGGGACCCTGTAATTAATTGCTTCACCAACAGCCATGTCAGAGGGAACTGCTAGGAGTTACTTGTCAAACTCGCGTGTTTGGGAAATAAGTGAAAATCACAAAGAATTTCTACTTCTGAACTGCAGGAAGTGATTTAAACTGCAGAACAGCAACTGAAAAATACTTGCATTTAAAAGTTATAGACTGCACAACTGGGAACATATTAAAAACCACAGAGTCGTATGCTTTACGTAGCTGAACTGTGTGTGAATCATATCTCGGTAAAGCTATTTAAAGTCCCATGTTCTTAAAAGTAGAGTCGTGGTGTCAGAACTGAGAGGATCTCAGGTGCCATCAGTTCCAACTCCCCCCTCCCATTCTGCAGATCTGGAAATTGAGGCCCAGATAGGTGTCGCCTGCGGCTGCATGAGGAGTTACCCTCATATTGCAGCTTCTAGCTCCTTCCACAACTGACATGTGAGCTTCCCCAAACCCAGGTCCTAAAGCTCCAGACCTCTGCCTGGGACACAAAACACAGCTGGAACCAGTGTCTACTCCTGACACGTGCATTAGCTTGCCGGCCTCTCGTGACAGCGCAGGAGGTGCCGAGAGGGTGGTGGGGGTTGGTCCCTGACATCTCTCCATGGTCTTCTCCAGCCCTCACAACTGCTGGGGCGACAGGCTGGGCAGGACCAACACTCCTCTGCTTGACAGATGGGAAGACTGAGGCCTGGAGAGAACCTGGGCCCCAGATGCTCAGACAACCAGCAGGGGTGCTGTCAGGGGTCGGGGAGGGTGCATCCAGGGCTGACAGGTCAGCTTCTATCTCACACACTCCCTGAGCCCCGCGGAGGAGGAATCCGGGGCAGCTGGGACTCACCCCCTCCCCTGCCCCCAGGTCATCGTGCAGCGGTCACTGTCCGCCCGGGACCTGAACCACGCCAAGGGGGGCTCCATCCTGGCCAGCTATCTCAAGATGTTGCCCATGGGCCTGATCGTCATGCCGGGCATGATCAGCCGCGTGCTGTTTCCAGGTAGGACACGCTCCGGGGGCGGGGTTGCAGGATGTGGAGGGCGCCAGGAGGAGAGGCCAAGGACAGGCAAGCTGTTTCCTGGCCTGGAGAAGCAGGGAGGGACATGGTCCCCGGGCCACAGTCAAAGGGATCCACACGGAGGTAGCTGGATATGAGGTCCGGGCAAAGGCCACCTACTGCTGTGTGACCTCCGGGTGTGAAGGAACACCTCTGTGCACCGCCATCCCCTCATCACAAACTCGGGAGTAGACCACCCGTGTGACCTTGCACACTTGTCACCTCTGGGTGTGCTACATGTGTCTTCTTCTGGCTCCTGGTCCCTGGCTCAGGCTGCTTCTGTGAGACACTGGGTAGTGACCTGCAGCATGTGAGCCCTGCCTGGTTGCTACCACCCCACCACCATGAGATTTCCCCATAACACAGAAAGCCATCAGCACCAGGGATGCCCAGCAGGTGGCACCTGTGGGTGCTCAGTCCTGGGGCTGGGGCTCCCAGGACCCCGACCCACCTGTGTCTCCTGGTCCACAGGGCGTGCAGCCTGCATTCTCCTCTGGGTGCCCGCCTCTTCTCTCTCCTGACCCTGGGCCCATGAGGAGCCACTCAGGGCTCCGCCGAAGGTCCCACGGGTCATGTGGGGGGCGCTCAGCTGTCGGCGGGGGGGCTGGGCCGGCCCGTTGGCTACCTGCTCCGAGTGGCGCCTCCGGAGACAGGCCGAGCGATCCGTCACCTCAAAATACTCGTCTGACACGGAGGAGGAGGCCAGTGAGGCCCGCCGGGGGCCAGGGCCGTGGTCAGAGCTGCCCGAGAGGCTGTCCTGGTCACTCAGGGTCACGTAGTCATCGTCGTCTTCCTCCTCCTCCCCGTCCAGCCCGTTGGGGACCACCTGCCCCCCACCATCGGGGTCATCCGGGGTCACAGGTAGTTGCCGCTGAAGCGTGGCATGGCCTGGGCCCGCCGTCCTGGGCAGCCCGTGGTCTGTCCCGTTGTGGGGTGATTCCTGCCCTGGAGTCTCCAGGGCCCAGCCAGCACCACCACCCTCCTGAGCGAGCACATCTGCCACTGGGACCGTCCGGGGCTTGGGCACAGGCGGCCGTGGCTGGGCGTCCCCCTGGGGGAGGCTGTTCTCGGCAGGGATGCTGTCTGGTGAGGCGCTGGACTGGAGGGTGGGGCCGGGGTCCTGGCTCTGCCTCCACAGCTGAGTCCCCGCCTGGGACGTGTCTCGGATCTTGATACGGTTCATCTGACTGGGCTGGGGGTTCCAGATGTTGGGGTCGATAATGTTGATGTATCCCAGGATGTCGCTGCCGGGCTCGGGGTCGGGCTCCACCCACGTGGGCAGGTAGTCGAACATGTTGGCCCGCTCCAGGTTGAGCAGCCCTGGGTGCACGGGCAGGGGAGGCTCGGGGAGGTCTCCCGGGCGCTCAGCAAGGGCCGCGCCCTGCACCCCCGCAGGCTTCGTAGTGTCCTGCTTCTCGGACGATGACTTGGCGATCTCGTCGGCGCTCTTGGCCTTGACCAATGCGTACTTGGGGTTGACGAGCTTCTTGGCCACGGTGCCCGAGGGCACCAGCGGGACCGAGGGGGGCAGCACAATGGGTTCAGGCTCAGGCTCCTTCTCCATGGGGATGTCCTTGAGGCTGACGCTGTGTGACATGAGGTACAGCTCCTGGAACTGCCGGTCGAACATCTCCACCACCTGGCCCGACAGCACGGAGATCACATTCCGATCCGTCCTGGCGGCCGACCACGTGAAGCTGCAACACAGGGAGGCAGCCTGGTCAGGTGTGGGGTCTCCCCTGCCCCAGTGCACCCAGAGGCCAGTGTCCATCAGACTGCAGCCACAGGAGGGTTTTGGGAGAAGGGAGCAGAGGCAGGGGCGGGCTGGAGCCCCAGGGTCAGGCCTGGCGCGGGGCCTCAGGCAGCCCCATGCACCAAGCCCTTCCTGAGGGTGCAGCCTGGACAGGGTGTGGTGTCCAGCACAGTGACTTGTGCCACCATCAGTATCTGCTCGCCCACCCTGTGTAGCCATGGGCACCCCCCACCCAGCCCCCTGCCCCTGCTTAATGGACCTAGTCGAGCTGGGCCCCGCCAGCCTCATCCTGCCCCCACCCTTGACGGCTCTTAGAGTGACCGCCCTGTGAGCCCTGCTCACACTCCACCTCCGGGCTGCTGACACCTTGAGGCTGGAACAACAGTCTGGCGGAGGAAAGCGTCACTCTGCCTGCTTCTGAGACGGGCAGGTGGCGTGCAGGCGGGCCCAGCACCACTCACACCTCAGCAGTTTGGGGACCAGTGAACCAGAATAACCGGGGTGTCATAGGCAGAATTAAGGGCAGAAACCAGCTGGGAACCGGAGCCGCCTCTCCCCCACCCACCAGAAAGCCAGAGTCACCTGTAGGAGCCACAGATGGCCCGGTCGCCGTCCACGAACATGAACTTCTGGGCCAAGGCGCCCTTGAACTTGGTGGCCGACCGCGTGAAGAACTCGGTTCCTCCACTGCTCCGCACCCTGAGATTCTGGGTTGGAGACAGGAGACGGAATTACATGACCCTGCACTGAGCACCCTACCTGGGCCTGGGGAGGGATCCAGGCGAGCGTGGACAGGAAGGATAAGACAGAGGGAGGGCCTAGAGAATGGGGTAGTGCATGTGTGGGACCTGGCCAAGGTGGGTAGGGGAGGCGGGTCCAGCCTGGGGAATGCTACTGCAGGTCTCCAGCAGGAGGGGGAGGTGGACACGTTTCAGGCAGGTCCAGCAGATGGCTGGGGGCTGTGCAGTGGGGTATGGGGCTGCCCTGAGGGACCTGGGTACTGCACTTGAACAGATCTGTGGCCTTCCCAGCATGGGTGACCACCGTGCCCACCATCCCCCCCCACCCCCATCTCCCCGTCACCACGGTGTCCCTGTTCCCTGAGCCCTGCAGGCAGGGATCCTGGCAACCTCCCCCTCTTCCCGCAGAGCCAACCCCCTGCCTGGTTCCCAGGACGGTTCAGGAAATGGCCATATCCCCCCTTGCTGGTCCAGCATGGTCAGCTCAGGAGCCGGTCAGAGAGGTCCCAAGAGACCACGGAAGGGGAGCCAAGACCCAGAGGGAGTAGAGGATCTCCCAAGCGTCAGAGGCAGACCTGGTCCAGCCCAGCCCCCTGTCAAGGCTAGATTCCTCCTGCCTTTCTCTGGGCATCAGAGCCCTCCCTCTCTGCAAGTCTGTGGATGTGCTGGGATCTGGGGACAGGCTCCCCTCCCGTCAGGAGAGCTTCCTGTTTGGAGGGAGGGGCAGGCATGAAAGCCCAGTGGTGGGGGGACCCCAAGGTGGGCAGGGCAGGCCTGGCTGAGACCTGGGGGTTGAGAGGACACCTGAGGGCACCCTGATGTGAAACCTCAGGGCAAGAGGCAGACAGGCTCAGGGGGTGCAAGCATCGCCCAGCTCACGACTGCCCTAGCTCCCACTCTGGAGGACTGAGCTCAGGAACTCCATTTCTAACACAAGCCCCAGAGAACCTGAGCCTGAAATCCTTTGTGTGCCCCAGTGACAGGGTTCTTATTACCTCCGGGGGCCCCTGTGCCCACCGGGGGTGCTGGCCTGTCACACCTTCTGCAACACCCCCATCTGTCACCCTCACATACTAAGTCATTCACTGATCCCTACCGAGGTCCCCAGCCCACAAAGGGGTGACCGTGACAACGACCCCACACTGGAGACAGGGGAGCAGATAGGTAATGACCTCGGCTGTGGGCAGCCTCCTGGGAAGGCTGGCATCCAGGCTGACGTGTGATAGATGAGGAAGTGCTGGTCAGGGTGGGCAGAGGGTGCGGCACCCCAGACTCAGGACGACAAAGGCCTGACTGAGAACCAGGAGGACTTTGGGGGAGAAGGGTGGGCTATGGAGCCTGCAGAGTGGGCCCAGCCAGATGTTGATGAAAGACCCTATGGGGCAGTAGGGAGCCAAGGAGGAACGTGAGCAGGGAACAATGGGGGGTGGGGGAGCCATCCAGGAAGAATGCATACATTCACAGGTCGCAAAGGCTGACACTGGGGGTGGGGTTCTGTGCCTGAGAGAGGTGGGCCTGAGTCTGGCTGGACGAAAGAACTGGAGGCTGTCTCCACTCCTGCCCTCGGCCCTGGGTACTCCACGTCTGTCCCTTCTGTGATGGGTCACAGACCCCTTGCCTGGGGTGCCCCAGGGTAGGACCCCCAAAGGTTGAGGGGGCAGTTTCCAGGGATGCCCGCCTGGCTGTGCGGCCCAGCTCAGAAGGCAGATAAACCTCTGCTCCCAGGCTGGCTTCCCCCACTGCTTGTCTGCACACAGCCAGCTCAGCAGGAAGCTGGCTGCGACCCAGGACAATTAGTGTCCGTGACTTTGTACCAAACATGAAACAGGCTCGGGGACCAGAAGTCTGAACAAAGCTCCTGGAGGCGGTGTGAGGCCTTCCCCTGTCACCTGTGCCTGACCGCAGCCCTGCTCCACAGCTTCTGTGGGTTCCTGGTGCAGTCAGGCCGCAGCTTCTCCTCAGCCTTCAAGGACGGCCCCCAGCCAGGACTCCCCTCCCACCAGTATCTGCCCCCACCCTCCCCAAAGCTTGTCCCATGAAGGGCTCAGAAGGTCACCGTCTACAGCTCAGAGTGACTCAATCCGTGGGGGAGGCAGGCCTCAGCTTTGCCCGATGCTCTGTGTGACTCTAAGTGACTCTCTGGCCCTCTCTGGGCCTTAGATTCCCTGACTGCGTGATGGGGGCCTGGCCAACCACTCCAGGCCTGTCCAGCCCTGGGGCCCAGCAGCAGGCAGGGGGTGGCTCCCCCCATGGCAGCGACTGGCTGTTTGGTGCTGGGTGGGGATGGGTCTGGTCCCACCCCGTGGGGCTGGGCCCAGATGAGGTAACGTCTCAGGAGCCAGGGCTCGGGTGAGCAGAGGTGGAGGATCCACAAAGCTGCGTTGTCTCCGAGCCTGGGATGTTCCCAGCAGAGCACACAGCAGGCGGGGGACACAAATGGGTTGCCCTGGCCCTGGGTGATCCCCGGATCCTTGGGAGCCTGTTTCCTGATACGTGCTGGGGCAGTGATGGCTGGGCAGAGCTTCATCCACTCCCAGGGTGCCACCACCCCAAGGGTGGATGGACGGGGCAGGGTGTGCTGGGCACAAGGGCTCCATGGAGTCTCCTGTGTACACATGGGGCTGGTGGAAGGTGGGGGGACCAGCCCAGACACCCCCTCCCTGAGCAAGTGGGTCACTCTTGAGCTCTGGTCAAACACAGCCCAGTCCTGGTGCGAAGGGAATGCAAGCTGGCCTCCCCCTACCTCAGTGTTCTCATCTGTGAAACAGGCCTGTCCACCCCCTGCTTCAGGGCTGCTGGGAAGATTGAGTGCATCGGGGGAGGGGCTAGGTGCTCAGCGGCTGCTCCCTAAACTGGAGGGGACAATGGGGGCTGTGTCATGCAGCGCGATGGGAGTAGCATCTCCCTGCTCTCTCCCTTCCACTCAAGAGAGCAGAAGGGAGGGACACAGAGGAGTGGAAAACATCTGGAACGGTGTGGACTCGGGCCCAGGGAGGCCGGGATGCTTGGCCATATGCAGCGGTCAGGTGGCTCAGGGAGCAGACTGATTTGCCCAAGGCCTCCCAGTGGACGGGGTCCAGCCCCCAGAGACTGAGGACAGCCGCACCTGCACCCTGGCAGCTCTTTCACCCTCCAGGCCCTGCTGGTACCTTCTGGGTCGGAGGAGGCATGGGGAGGTCCAGAGACCACTCGGAGCAGGCCTGACGGGTGACAGCAAGTTCAGGCCAGGTTGGGGACAGACAGCTGTGTCCTGTGTGCCTTCTTCTAAAGGGTCTGTTTTATGGGGCAGGGGGCACCAACACTCCCCCTGGCGTCCCCCAGGAATAGGGAAGCTGGGATGGGACGCACCCTTGGGGGCAGTGGACAGAGCAGGGGTGGGGCGCTTCTGGCTCCTCCCTGGGGCCAAGCCGATTGGCTTTGTGACATTCTGGGCCAGGCGGTTCTCTGTTGGGGGCTGTCCTGAGATCGCTGAGCAGCACCCCTGGCTGCCACCTGCAAGATGCAGGTACCGCAGTGCCCTCCAGGTTACAGCCAGCAAAAAGTGCCCTGAGTCCACTGCAGAGCCTGGCAGAGCCAGGCCAGGGTCCAAGAAGGCAGGTCAGGAGAAGGGGAGGCCCAAGTACCAGAAGGGGGCGGGGACCAGCCTGTCCAGGAGGAGCTGGAATCCATACATCCTCACCCGGCACCTTCCCATGGCCATCCTGCCTGGGATTCCTTTGTTCCTCAGAAATGGGTCCAGCCTTTGCCCGGGCAGCTGCTGGTTTTTCCAGTTCAGCTGCACAAAGCCAGCTAGCTTTTCCAAGCAGCCAGGCATCTCACAGCTCTGGTGCCATCCTCAGTGGTGACCTCGAGGCCTGGCTCCCTGGCCCGGGTACCCCTCAGCACCGAGTCACCCCAGATGTGCCCAGCCCTGGGGCTGGGGTCATCTTCTCAAGGCCTGTTGCCATGTGTAGCATGGGCACTTGTGCCCACGTTCCCTGGGCCTGGGAGTCAGGGCCCAGCTGAGCCGGCAGGTGCGGGTCTGGGGACAGCTGGGAGCCTCAGGCTGGGGAGGGGCTGGGGCCAACCCTCCCGCCTCCCAGGAGTGGGCTGAGTCCAAGCAATACTGCAGCTGTTTTCAGACTGTGTTGTCAGCTCAGGAGTTCGGCTGGGGGGCTTCCCTGAGAGGGAGACGTGAGGGATCACCAGCCAGACCACAGCTTAGAGGGGCGCAGGGAGCCCCATGGCACTCACACCAGAGCTGGGCCCACGGCTACCCCAGTGCCCTGCCCCCATAGGCCTACCCAGCTCTTCATGGAAGCCCTGCCAAATAAGTGACAACATTCCCAATTTTCAGACAAAAAGACTGAGGCCCAGAGACCTCAGTGTCTCTGCCCAAGGTTACAGTGCTGAGGGCAGAGCTGCGGCCCAGGCCTGGCTCCTGGTGTTGCCCCCAGATTGGCGCCCAGCACCACCGTGGTCGTGAGTATGACCCTAGCAGGGACAACCTGCACCCTGGGTCCCATGACCGGAGGGCAGGTCACTGCAGAGTTGGGCAGGGGCGGCAGGCCCGAGGGCGGGCCCTGGGATTACCGGCAAAGGAAGTGCTCCTGGGACAGGTCTGGGCCCAGCCAGCCTGCAGGCAGGGAGGCAGGCTCTCGACAAGGTGACACTGGGCCAGGGCTGGGCCCACAGGAGCCTCTGGCTACCTGCCCGGGCTGGGAGGGGGTGGACTCAGAGGTGAGAACGAGGCGGCCAGGGTCACACATTCCTTCCAGTGAAAATACCCGGTCGACCCACGGCGTCTAGCTCCCGAGTGTGTCATCCTGTGGACCCGCCACCTTCTGCAGAGCAGGGACGGGTGAGTGGGGCAGACTGGGCCATGCTCCGGGCTGGAGCCTCATTCCCAGCCTCCTGCCCTCGGCCCAGGGCCTGGGGTTTGTAACTCCTGTTGCTGCCGCAGCCATGTGCTTCCCCGTTGCTCAGAGCACCTTCAGAGCCATCATCCATCTGCTTTCACCCTCAAACCACCCAATGAGGCGTCCTGGTGGCCACGGAGCCCTGGAGGCTCAGGAAGGTGGGCCCCGCGCCAGGAGGTCAGCAGCCAGGAAGCCCGCATGGCCAAAACCAGGGTGACCCCACTGTCAGGTACAGCCTCAGTCCAGGACGCTGGGCACCAAGGGCGTGTGGCCCCATCTGCGCCGACCTCCCATCACTGGCTTTTAAGGTCAGCTCCAACTTGGTGGAACGCCTCTGGGCAAGTCACAGGCTCCCTCTGGCCTCAGTTTCTCTGAGCATCCTGGGAAGCCTGGTCTGGATGGCCTGCCCCACTTGCCCACTTCCGGGAGCTCCAGACACTTCCAGGAACCTACGTCTAGGGTTTCCCTGCTGAAAGAGCAGGGGCACTGGAGCCTCTGCACAGACTAGCCTCCTCCCCCTTTCTTCATCTGTATGTGGAGGTGGGGTACTCAGAGGGTAGACAGCTGTGATGTGTTCAGGGTCCCTGAACACACGGGGCAGGGGTGCAGCAGGAGGGGGCCGGTTGGCCTCTGAGCACGGGAGTGGGCTGGACGAGGCTCTGTGATCTGCTGCCCACAGGACAAGGCCCCTGTGGTCACCTTTCAGAAGCCACCTCCTCCACACTCTGGTCCTCCCAGCCTGAGCTGTCCGCCCCGGGAGTTGGCTCTTGGTGCTAATTACACGGCGGGCAGCACAGCGGGCCAACCCACCAGCGAGACCACATAAAAATGTCCCAACAGCCAGAGACTCGCACTGCCCGGAGAGCTCACACCCACTTGAAAGGACTCAGCTGGGACCGGGGTCACTGGACAAAGCCGACTAATTATGGGCGCTGGAGCCCAGCCCCTTGTTAAGCGGGCTGGCATTGCCCAAGGCGTTCTGACCCATCGGATGCTATGCTCAGCCAGAGGGCTCGTGCTGGCCCTGCGCCTATGCCTTGCTCACTGGCAGGGGTGACACCTGGCAGTCCCTACATCCCCGATCGGTAACGTGGAACGGCCACCCCTCCTGCCGGCTGCCGAGCGGGGGGCCTAGTAACCATATCGAGGGCCCAGGATGAGGGCTGTGACAGTATCCGCTGTCATTGGTCTATACCCTGGGGAGTGAGCTGCACACAGGTGCCAAACAATGGCTCCCTCCACCCCCAAAGTGTTCATCGCTAAGTGATGTCTGACTCTTGTGACCCCATGGACTGTAACCTGCCAGGCTCCTCTGTCCATGGGATTCTCCAAGGAAAAATACTGGAGTGGGTTGCCATTCCCTTCTCCAGGGGATCTTCCT
Organism: Cervus canadensis; assembly: GCF_019320065.1. Lineage (NCBI taxonomy): Eukaryota > Metazoa > Chordata > Mammalia > Artiodactyla > Cervidae > Cervus > Cervus canadensis. The sequence continues at coordinate 26,597,563 of NC_057386.1, forward strand.
GACCCAGGGATTGAACCCGGGTGTCCCACATTGCAGGCAAATTCTTTATGGTCTGAATCACCAGGAAGGCCCCAAGTAAGGCACCAGATGCCAGGGTGTCTGAGTAGAAGAGCCCGGCCACAGGGGCCATCGACCCCTCCATAGGACCACTGAGATCCTGGAGTCCAGAGAGGGGAGGTCACGTGCTCCAGGCCACACACAGCAAAGCAGTGCTGGGAACCCAGGCCCAACCTGAGAATTCCGCCTCCATCTCTGGTGTCACTCCCTGGAAGGCCCTTTCTATTCCACTGGCTCCTCAAGCCAGTTTCAACTCTGCAGCCTCCAAGGAAGCCCTCCCTGACCTCAACCCAAGGAAGCTTCCTCTGTTGGGTCTTAAAGACTATGGGTGGATGTGATGTGGAGACAGACTTGGGCTTAGGACTTCCTGAGTTGAAGCTCTACAGCTGGGGTGTGAGCTGCCAGAGCCGAGGGGTGAGCACCCTGTCACTGGAGGTGAGCAAGCAGACAGACAACCACTGTGGCATGGGCTGCTTTGAGACACTGGTGAAGGAGCACCTCACGTGGGCTTTGACACCTGGTGGCAGGTAGTGTCCTGTCCCCAGGGCACTGAAGCAGAGGCCACGTGACCACTTGGTGGGCGGCCCTAGACACAAAACTCTACATGCTCGGCCCCAACCCACATGGCAGGTGCTCCAAGAATTTGTCAACGAACTGAAAGACTGGCTAGCTCACCTTGAGGTGTCCCAGATGCATGCGGGCCCGCTCACACATATGTAGGAAGTACTTGACGTTGCTCTCGTCCACAATGATGTACACGGCCACCTTCCTCTTGAAGCCAGCATCCAGCAGGTCCTTGAAGATGTCCACGTCGGTGAACATGTCCATGACCACAGCAATCACCTGTGAACAGGAAGGGAGACAATCAGGCCACATAGCCAGGAGGACAGGTGCCTCCATGCCCTCCACCCTCTCCCACACCTGCCCACTCTGGCTCTGCTCCCTGCAGCCTTGGCTCTCCTGGCCCTGAGGCTGTAGGTGTAGGACCGACACTCAGGGTGCGAGATGCCTAGTGGGTGGCACAGGCTGGACTCTCTGGACAGCAGGGGATGGAGGCAGGCCCAGTCCACAGGCCTGCCTTTTCCAGAACACAAGACCGCAGAAAACCAAGCCCAGTGACTGGGAGGTGAGGAATGTGGAGGGAAGGGGAAGGTGCTGAAGAGCCCAGAGGAGCTGACTCAAGGTCCCACAGTGGGAAGGGGGCAAGTGCTGAGGTTGAAGCCCCGGCAGCCCCCCCAAACCTGGCTCAGAGCTCGGTCCTGTTTCCCGTCCTGGGCTGATTTCCCAAGGCAGGCAGGCCATGCCACGCCTTCTGCCCGCCAACCTGGGAAGCTGAGATGAGCCAGATGTGTCAGCACCAGGGAGGAAGGCGGGGGCTGCGGCCGCCCACCAGTCATCGGTCCCCGGACAGGCTCCCTCACCACCACCTCTTGTCTGGTTTGGAGAGAGTCCAGAGTATGTGTGCTCTTCCTGTCCTCTGACCACATCTGTGCCACAGCAGCAGACCTCAGCCTCGGGACTGGCTCTGGGTGGGACCAAGAGGTCAGAGTGCACCCAGCCCAGTCCAGCCGAGACACACCCAGGCCTGACGTGCAGGGGCCCTGGCAGTGCAGGGCCAGGGAGTGGGGTGGTCAGCAGGTGCCGGGCCTGGCAGGGCTCAGGGGCCAGCAGGCTCTGGCACTCAGTCTCTCTCCTTTGCCCTCCCCGCCCCACTGAGCAGCAAGGGGAACACAGCAGACCAGAGCCCAATGCTGCTGAGCCCTCCCACCCACTAAGGCCAGTGCCACGACTCCACCCTGGATCTGACAGCCCCCTGGAAGAGTCTTCCATCGAAAGGCAGGCAGGGTTGTTTGCTAGGCCGCACAGTGAGCTGGGCACAGACAGGCTCAAACCACCCAGGCCCAGGGGAGCCAGGGTTCCCCCACCCCTGCCAGGAGGGTGACCTGGCAGGTGGCCCAGGGCCTGCTGGAGACGTGCCCGCACACTCTTGTGAGCTCATGCGTCCCCTGCAGGCCCAGCAGGGCTCCTCCCGGGCCCTGGGCCCCTGCTGACGCTGGTCACACGTCTGCACCAGAGCCAGTACTTCTGGGGGCCCCTCCCAGCCCTGCCCTCTCTGAACAGACATGCAGCCTCCTCACATGGGCCCAGCCAGGGCTCCTGGGGGACCACAGCTCGCCATCTGAGTCCCTCAGGGGTGTTTCAGGCAGGGCTGGAAAGCAAACACAGTCTGTGCAGGGCTGGGAGGCCACGGGGCAGTGGCAGCACCAGCTGAGGGACATGCCTTCTGACCCCAAATAGGCTGGGGTCTTGAGAGGAAGTGAGCACCCCGTCCCTGGACGTGTGCAAAGGCCAGAGACTGCTTGAGGGGGTGGACAAGAGGACAGATGGGACACGGCATCAGAGCTGGTGGGCTCAGCACACCCTTGGGCTCCACCCGTCGAGGGTGATGGGACCCAGGGTGGGGTAGGGGGTGGCAGCAGGGACCCTCTCGCCTGGACACCCCCACCCCTACCCCACGGTGACTCCAGCCCTTCTGCAGGCACGGCCTCATGTGCCAGCCTGGGGAGGGCTCCGCTGACACGCTGCTCCCGGAGTAGGCCCAGGTCCAGGCTCTGCCAACCGTGCCAGATGGGGACGTGCCCTGGGCCCGGGCTGGGGGACATGGCCCAGCAGGACCCACCCCACATGTGCCTTCCCCATGACACCCGGGCAGGCAGGTGCCCGGTCTAGGCCGCCTGCTGTCAGGCTGGGTCTGCTGGGGCCTGCCCCTCTCTCCCCAGTGGAGCCCGTGGGGTCCCAGATATTGGGCTCAGTGCCAGGGGTCAGAGGAGGTCTTGTACAGGTGCCAGCAGCGCTGGAGAGGGGTGTTGGTGCTCGGGAGGGTGGGGTCTGAGGCTTGTCCATGGGGGCCACCACGTTTCTCAGAGGCCTGGAGACCTGAGTGCCCGTCCCTGGGACCAGAGACTCTAGATGAGAACCTGGGGCCCTGTGCCCTGCCTGAAGCGACTTCTGCCTGACAACCGGTACCTCGTCCAGTCTTTAGACATGCTGCAAGGCACGGGTCATTGCCCCCATACTACAGATGAGGACACTGAGGCACAGAGGCACTCTCTCACTTGCCTAACGACCTGCTCGGGTGGCCTGGCAGAAAGAGAGATGGAGCTCTGGACCCCAGCCTGCCACCCAGGATGGGTGAGCTGCAGCCTCTCTGGGTCTCAGTTTCCTCCTCTGTGAAATGGGGACGATGGTGGGCATGATGCCCAAGGCTGTGCCTGCAGAGCAACCCCCAAGTTCCTATGCCCGGTCTGGGTGCCCCACATAGCCTGTCCAGGCAGGCCGCAGCCTCTTGCTGTATCCACGGGTTCTGAGAGGCAGCTCTGACCACCACTGCCCCACCTCCCTCTAGCTACCAGCGTGGGGCTCCTGGCTCGCCAGGCTGACTCTCAGCCTGAGGCTTCTGGCACCCCTGCCACTGCTCGTGAGACCCCACCCCTGTGACCACAGAACCCCTTTTGGGGTAGAGGTGCACTGTGGGCAGGGAAGGGCAGGGGAGAAGGGGCAGTGGTGAGGCAACCCGGGGTCTCCACGCCGCTGGAAGACTATAGCCCAGCCTCTGAGCATCTCTCCCCAGATGCCCAGAAGCCACAGGGGCTCTGACTCCACGACCCCTCCCTTCACACCCCACATCCTCCTGACCAGGCGCCTTCCCCTCCTCCTCCACGCCGGTAATAGCTTCCCATCCTTCAAACCCTGATTCAAAGGCTACTGTGAGCAGCCCCCACGTCTGTGTTTCTGGAGAAGCCATAGCAACCCATTGAGTGGCACACCGTCTCTCCAAGGCCTGATCCTGAGACCCAGCACTGAGTGGGCAGTTTCCCTCTGTACTGGTCCTGCCTGCCCCCAACTCCAAGACCACGGAGATGCCTGCAGAGGCTTAAGGAGCCAGCAGGGGTCTCTCCCCTCAAAGTGCTCCCCAGAGGAAGGGGAGACAGTCACACCCACCTGTCCTGGAGCCCAGAGGTCACCAGAGACACGATGCATGGCAGGCAAGTCCCCAGCATTCACTGGGCACTTTCACCACCTGGAAAAGCAAGAGGTGGGTCTGGATCTCTGGGTCTGTCACTAAGGCTCAGGTGGACACAGGACCATAGCAGCGTGGGCTCTAGACTGTCCTCCCAGAGAGCTGTGTGACCTCAGGAAGAGCCTTAGTTTCCTCGTGGGGTGATGGCAGCATCCACCTGCATGGCTACTGGCAGGTGAAGTGAACCAATGTGGGCAAAGTGCCACTCAGGGTCCAGAAGCTGTGCTCAGCAGACGGAACCAACCCCAGCCCTCCAGACCCACAGCACCCTCGGGTGGACCGGCTGGAGATCACTGCCCACCATTCTGCTTCCTTTTCTGCCAACCAGAGGGCAACCCATAGGAACACTTGGGGCTTGCTGCAGACTGTCCTAAGAGTAGGCACAGTGCCTTCAAGACCTGGGATTCCACTTCCAGCCACAAGGGAATATCAGAGCCTGCACTTACCCACCTGCCTTAGCAATAAACACCAGGCAGAAAAATCTATGAAGCCGTGGCTAAAAGGCAGCACAGTAAGTGCAGGGACCCTGGGCAGAAGGGAGACAAATGAGGTCAGCTGCAGGACTGCCCCAGCCACCTCCAGGTCACAGCAGAGTCCAGGGGGCTCCTGGAGTTGAGGAGATGAAGTTTGCTCAGAGCCTGGAAACCAGGATTTTCAGGACAGAGGAGAGGAGAAGGCTGCACAGAGCAAATGCCAAAGAGTTGCCTCTTGAGGATTCAACTGGAGACTGAGCTGCACACGCCTGGGAGGAAACCACCGAGACTGGAACAGAACTGCTGGAAAGAAGCGGCTGGAACAATGGCTGGTAATCACACAGGACCAGGAGTCATTTACGTTCCCCCAGCAGAGTACAGGCTCTAAGGACCTGCAAGAGGATCCCCAGAAGGATACCACCTACATGATGGGCAAACACGCCCTGGACCCGAGACCATGAGGTTTTTCTATAAAGGCCAGATAGCAAATGTCTCAGGCTTTGCAAACCATGTGTCTCTGTCAGCTGCTTCAACTCTGAAAATAGACACAGACAACTCATAAACAAATGTATACATCTCCGTTCCATTATTTACAAAATCAGGCAGCAGGCCAGATTTGGTCCATAGTTAGCCAACTCCTACAGTAGGCTAAATCTGCTTTGGTCCTACCTAATAAAGCTAACAGCAAGCCTCAAAGTGTTACACTGTTTCCAAGAACTGCATCCCAGAACAAAGCTCCAAACTGTTTAAAGGGAAAAAAAAAAAAAAAAAAAAACCACAACTCCCGCAACATAAAATTTTCAAGTCTAGTATCCAATCAAAAATTACCAGGCATTCAAAGGAACAGGAAAACAATGAGCGTCAAGAGGAAGAAAAAAAATCGATCAAAGTGAACCCAGAATGAATACAAATGTTAAAACTGGCAGACAAAGAAGTGTGAACAGTTATAAATTCATCCTATATGCTCAAAAAGTTACTTAGAGACATAGAAGATTTTTTTAAACAAATACCAAATTGAAACTCAAGAGATGAGTTTCAGCATTTAAGATGAAAAATACAATGGATGGGACTAATAGAAGATTAGATCCTATAGAAGAAAAGATTAGTGAGCCTGAACACCTATCAGTAGAAATTATCCAAAATGACACACAGGAAAAAAAAAAAAAGACAGAACAACCAAGGCCAGAGTGTCAGTGAACGTGGATCAACTCCAAAGGTCTAGAGTACGTGTAAGTGGAGTTTCATTCAGCAGGTGCTGAGGCAGAGGGTGGGGGAGGGAGGATAGAAAAACATCTGAAATAAAAGGCCATACATTTCCACATTTGATGGAAACCACTGGACTTCCCTGGTGGCTCAGACAGTAAAGAATCTGCCTGCAGTGTAGGGACCTGGGTTCGATCCCTGGGTCTGGAAGATCCCCCAGAGAAAAAGAATGGTTACCTACTCTAGCTATTCTTGCCTGGAGAATTCCATGGACAGAGGAGCCTGGTGGGCTACAATCCACGGGGTCGCAAAGAGTTAGACACCACTGATCAACTAACACTTCCACTAGACTTTTCATTTATCCCCAAGTCCAGGAAGTTCGATGAATTCCAAGCAGAGGACACGTGAAGAAAACACACCACGACACATGACAATCACATCACTTAAAATCAGTGACAAAGAGAAAACCTTAAAAGCAGCCAAAAGGGAAAAGACCATCAGGCAGTGAGGAACAAAGCAGATGTCTCAGAATCAACGCAAACCAGAGGACATGGGGGCAACTGAATGGAGAAACCATTAACCTGGAATTTCGCACCCAGTGAAAACAGCTCTCAAAACCAAAGATGAAGTAAGGACTTTTTCAGGGACACAAGTGCTGAATTTACTCTGGTCAACCTGCACTGCGGCTGTCACCAGCCCTACACGGGTGGAGGGGCTGAGGCCTGGCGGGGGGAAGCCAAGGCTGCCCTCGCTCACTGGGGTGCGGAGCACCTGCCCCCACCTGCCCCAACCAGCAGGGCTGGGCAGACCCAGCCACTGTGCCTCAGTTTCCCACAATGCAACATGGTGTCTCTCCCCTCCCCACCCTGCTGCTAAAAGGCCCTGCAAAGCCTGGGGAGGCGGCCTCCTGGGAGCCCCAGCCTCCCCGGCAGACAGAGAGGAAGTCTCCATACAGGATGACAATGCCAGCTCAAGCCAGGGCCAGCTTGCTGACGCTCGTACCGCTGTCTCTTCCTGGCGGTGGGAGGGGGGCGGGAGGGGTGCTGTGACCGTCCCAGGGTTACACAGTTGGCTGGTGACAGAGGTCTCCTGCTCCTGGCTCCTCTCCCAGAAGGGATCCTGCATCCATTCTAGCTGTGACTCCACCCGCCGGCTCCCAGAGCCCACCCTGGATCCTAAAACAAAGCCCTGGCAATCAGCACTGCCCAGAGAGTCACTGCCTGGGCCGCCCAGCTCTGCTACACTTTACAGTGTGTGTGGGGGGGTGGGGGGTCGGGGGGGAGGCTATGGCACAGCACTTCCCTCCTCAGTCATGGGGGAGTGGACTGGAAGACCTGCGGTCCCTCCCCTCTGCCAGTCACCAGCTCTGGCACCTTCCTTCTGCACCATTAAGACAGAAGCCTCATTAAGGCCAATTAAAGGAGACTCAGGCCACCCAAACGCCAAGTGGCTACAGTGGGCCAGGGTCAGGAAGCGCATGCAGGTCCCACCCAGCCCAGTGGCATGGGCCCTGCCCTGAGTCTGATAGACATCGGCCACAGCTCAGGAATGCTGCAGAGACTAGAGGCCACAGAGCGTGGGGTCAGGTGACCAGGGCTGTGCCCGGTGGACAAGACAAGAGGACACGCCCCTCCCTCTTGCTGCCACCCCCAGGGGCCTCCAGCTTCCAGGTGCGGGATCCAGACTGAGGCCGGCACAAGCTGCGGGTTTTCAAACCGGAGAATCTCAAGTTCATCAATTTGAGACATGTAAGAGCTCAGCTTCTCCAGGATCTACGAGCAACAGACACGGTGGGGTCGTGGAGCATCTTAAGGGGGCCTAGAAAGGACTTTCCCGGGGTCACAGAGCCAGTCCCACAGGGCAAGGCTTCTGAGCCACTGGAGGCCCGTGTCCTCTCTGCTGTGTTCCATCAACCCCTGCTTGAACTCCTCCAGGATGGGGGTTGGGGGGCTCACCACTTCTCAAGCCAGACCACCCTCAGGGAAAGGCCATCAGGACAGGGCTGAGGGAAGAGACCTGGCATTTACTGAATCCGTGCCAGACACCACGCTTTTCCCATGGAAATCTCACAGCCCCTTTGGGCCAGGTGCTGGCATCACATGGCGCTGAGCAGGAAGGGACAGAGGATCAGAGAGGTGGAGCGGTTACCTCAGGTAGTGTGGCCCGACAGCAGAGCTGGGCTCAAGCATGGGTACCCCGATACCGAAGACTGTCTTCCCACCGCCCCATGTGGCATTTAATCTGGGGGAATCACCCGGACCTCACAAAGGAGGCTGGTGCAGCCCACCAGCCAGAGCCTGCCAGGACGAGGGAGGTGTGGCCCCAGTAGGGGGCAGTCCAGCCCTGCACTGAGCATCCTCATGGATATGACTGCCTTATTAAGACCAGTGCCCAATCCCTATCTTACAAACAAAGAACCTAAGGCCCAAGTCATTCAGCAAGGGGGCCTCTGAGAGGCCTGACCCAGCCCACATCTGAGGGCCCAGGGGAAGGACCCTTGGCTGCAGGGCAAGCCTGCTGGACCCCCAAGACCAGAAGCTCAGTCCTGCCATTCACGGCCCTGGTGTGTTGGACTTAACAGGTGGTTCAGTGGCTAAGATTCAGCCCTCCCAGTGCAGGGTGCCTGGGCTCAATCCCTGGTCAGAGAACTGGATCCCCACATGCCACATGCCCCAACTAAGAGTTCACATGCCACAACTAGGAAAAACAAAAATCCTGGTGGAGCTTCAGCAAGCCCTGGCCCCTCTGAACCTCAGCTGTCATCACCTGCGACCTGGGAGTGATGACAGGCGCTGGCTCCCAGGGTCGTGGAGGGAGGGCAGGGGCGGCCAGTGTGGGCCGACCTGCCCAGGCACTCTGGAGCCTGGCGTGCACCCAGCCCAGAGGTGCCAGCCCTCCTTCCTGGCAGAGTTGCTCCTCACTCTCCTCAACCTCAATTAAGACACAAATGCTGCTGGGTAGGAACCTTTGGAGAAGACAGGAGCCAACACCTGGGATTATATTATCAGATGGTTCCCCACCTGGGGCTCTGGGCTGGGAAGTGCTCCCCAGACCCACTGCGTGAGGCTGGCTGGTGCTGCCCCTGGAAGCAGCCAACTGGGCCACCCCGAGGCCTCTCAGGGTGTCAGGGCTGTGAGGGTACCACCTCGTTTGGGGACAGCGAGAGTCCCTTCCTGGTCCTCAGGGGCCTTGGCTCCCCGTCACTTTGTGTTCACCAGGCCTTGGGGCAGTCAGACTTCTGCTCCTGCGGGAACCCAGAGTCTAGGAGCCTCGTGAAAATACTTTTACTGCCCTGAGTCAAGCTGAGGGCCTGCAGTGAGGCTCCACGGCTCTCATGAGGGGCAGGGCTCAGAAAGAATAGCCAAGACACTGCTCCTCCAGGGAAAAGGGGGCTTAGAGCCCCCAGAGCTAGGTCCTAGGAGGGCTCCTCCAATGTTGGCTGGGTGACAGGTCATTTGCCCTCTGCGAGCCCCTCATCTGCACAGAGGGGACCACACCTATGCTGTGGAGCTGGGAGGATCCAGGCAGGCAAAGTGCCCGCTCAGCACCTGGGGTACAGCTGGCATTTAATAAATGCCTCATTAAGCTCTTTTATTCTCCTGGAGCCAAGCTGTGAGCCAGGATGGCAGCGTGGGAAGGCAGGGGCCAGACAGAAAAGATGTGGGGTCACTCGGGCACCATGGAACATGGTTCCAATCCCTTCCTGCTGTGTGACCCCAAGCAAGAAACTTAACATCTCTGGGTCTGGCCCCGGCCTGGCGGGCATGAGATCTGGTTTCGGGTCTAGGCTTCACCCCTTACTCTCTTTTGTGCCTCCCCCATATTCCTCACCCACACATGATCCAGCCCTGCCCTCGGGGCCCCTGGTGAAGAAGTCCTGTGGGGGGGGGGGCATCCCTGAATGAACAACCTGCTAGAGCATCTCCCCTTTTGCTGGCCAAGGCAGGCCCTCCCCAGCCCCAGCCCGACCCAGCCCGGCCTCACCCGTTTTGCAGAGGCTGCAGCCGCCCAGGCGTGATGATACAGGCGTGATGCTACAGGCCCGGCCTCTGGTATGCAGTTAGAACCCCATGGCAGGTTTTTCCCCAGATAAATCCCTGGCTCCCAGGGGCTGGGAGAAGGGCAGGCAGATGACCCTCCACCTCTGGGGCCTGCTTAGGGCCACCTGCCAGTGGAGTCAGACCCTGGACCCACTAGTCTTTGTACCAGAGGAGGGCAGAGTGGGAGAGATCTTTAAAAGGCCCCAGTGCCTTGCCCATTTCACAGATGGCTTGACCAGGGCTTGTGCTGGGTCACAGGCGGTGAAGGAAGAGCCGGGACCTGACCAAGTACTTGTGGCTCCTGTGCTGTGGCCCATTAGTTCCACGCTCATCTCTTGGGGAAAGGAGAGGACTCAGTGCTGGCCCTGATGGGAACACGGCCGCTCCCGGCGAGACAGGCTGAGTGTATGCTGTGTCACTTCCCTGCCCCGGGGTCGGCCCGCTGTGCTGACGACAGTCTGGGCTGAGGAGGCGGTGGGCTGGGCTGTCCTGACTCAGCGCCACCAGCCTCAGCCCAGGCGCCCAGGTGGGCAGGGGGCCAGCATTTTGTCCAGGCAGCTGGACCGTGGGGTCTCCATCCCAGATGGGGAGAGGGGTCGTTCTCCCTGCACTGGAGCTGGGGCAAGAGGAGGATTCAGGGGTGAAGGAAAGAGAGGTGATTCATGGGGAGAGAGAAGGCGGGTCAGGCTCCTGGCGGCCAGGCAGGCGGCCCAGGCAAAGCGCCCTGTCAGCACCCGTCAGCACCCGCCGGCGTCACGGCCCTGCCCTGCGAGCCAGGAGGCGGCAGAGCAGGGAGCCGGGAGGGTCCCAGGCAGCTTGGATGAGCGGCCCCTCCCTGCTCTGCCTGTCACTGTGTCTTCCAAGGCCAGGGCAGGACAGGCAGGGGACCTGTCTAGAGTCTGAGGACAACACCAGTCTGGTCCCTTTCCCAACTCTCCACCCGAGAGCTAGCCAGGTGACCTTGGCAGGGACTAACCTGCTGGGCCTCAGTGACTACATCTGGAAAATGGAGCAGATAACACTACACGAGACTATAAAGTGCCTGGCACCCGGTAAACAGCAGCTCTGGTTATCAGGGCCATCCCCTCCACCCCCCACACACTATGTTGGCTGCGGGTCCTGGGGTGGACGTGGCAGGGAAGACACGGGCTGGAAAGCAGGAGCAAGGCTCCCCATCAGGTGTGAACAAATCCCCCGTCCTCTGTGTCTTGGTGTCCCTGGCCAAAAGAGGAGGCGCTTGGCCTCTGAGGCCCCTCCTGTTGAGCCCATGCCGAATGAGCATGGTCAGTGAGCCCCTACCCTGGGAGGGATGAAAGCAGGGCCAATGCCCACCTGCTGGGGGCTGCAGGACAGCACCGACTGGGACCACACAGACCAGGGTGCAGGCCTGGGCGGGACTTTCTCCTGGCTCTGTCCCTTTATACAGGTGATGCTGATAAGCCTGGAGGGTTTTGTGGGGAACAAAGTTACAGGGGGCATGGGGCTGCATGGGATGGCTGGGTCTCAGCCCCAGACACAGAGACGAGAGAGGAGGGAGGAGGCCCTGGTGCTCAGCTTGGCCCCAGGCTCCCCTGTCTGGACCTGGCCATCTGTCTTTCCATCTTGGGGAGATAAAACTTTCCAGCTGTTCCCGAGCAGTCTGGGATCTGGGATTCACCTCTTTCCTACTTCTGGTGGGGAGGAGAGGCGCCCCAGCACAGCAGGTCAAGCCCCCTCTACCAGGGTCTCAATTTCTCCATTTTTAAAAAGGGGGTGGAGGCTGGGTAATGGGATCCAACAGGCACTCCTAGGGGACTGGGTTCCATGACCTCAAGCCTGGCACCCATGCCAGCAGCACCCCCCTCTGCCATAGCAGGTTATTCAGCCTGAAAACTGTGATGGTCCCTCCACCCCACCTCTTCCTCACTCCAACATCCAACTCCATCCTCATGGCTTTCATCCCCGCCACCTCCATTTCACAGAGCAGAAACCCAAAGCCCCAAAGCTGCCTGGGATCAGGCCAAGAGCCAGGCCTCCCAACACAGGTTATCCAACCCCGCCAGCCGCTTCGGGAAACAGGGACTCCACCTTTCTGGAAACTTAAGCCATGGCCATCTTGTCAGTGCCTGACCCACTTCTGGTCTCTCTGCCCAAGAGCTCCCCTGGGCCCTATCAGGCAGGATGATCCCCAAGGCCACTGTCTGGGTTTTGAGCAGGCCCAGAATAGTGAAGGGGTTCGACTCAGCTAGAAATACCTTGCCCCGCCAGGCCAAGGCCAGAACAGCCACTGCTGACCACTCACTCCTCTCTACTGAGTCCAGAGCTGGCTTCTGAATCCTCAACACTGCTCGCGAGGCAGGCTTTATCAGTCATCTCAGAATGTGTCTTGAAACCACGGAAGCAAGAGAATGCCCTGCTTGTGGTCACGGCTATCCAGGAAGGGCCTGGCTGGCTGCCAGCGGAGAGACCCCTTCTCAGAAGCTATGTCAGTGGGTCAGCTGAATGGATAGCCACAGCAGGACAAGGCACAGCTCGGCAGGGGTCGCTCTGCGGGAGGTCCAGACAACGCCTGAGGTCCCTTCAATCCAGGCTGACAACCCTCACTGGGACTTGCTCTGCTTCCACCCCCAGGAACACACCATCGCCAGTCCCCACCTCCTACCCTGGGAAGGTTCTGCCACTGCAAAGCTCACGAAGAGGCTCAGAGAGGGAGAGCTACTTGCTCTCAGTCACCCAGCACAGCAAGGAAAAAGGCACAGTTGAACTTGGATCTCCAGGCCAGCCTCAGCCAGACTCAGGCTATTTCTCAGTCTCCATGCCTACCCCAGGCCCCAGACTGTCTCCACCATCCACAAAAGCAACACCAGAGGGCTCAGGGGCACGTGTGCGTAGGAACCTCCTGCTTCTCAGAGCCATCCCTGGGGACAGTGAGTGAAAGCCCAGTGATCCTTCCTGCCCCACCCCGTCCAAGCACCTTCTTCTGGGGAACCTGCTCGCCAAGTCTGGGGAAGTCAGAAACACCCCCCAACGATGCACAAAGTTCCTTTGAGATGGGGCAACCTGCTGTCAGCGGCCAGGGGACCCAGATGCCCTATCGCTCTGCAGAGAAACCGAGGATCCGGGCGAAGGCAGGAGGGAGGTAGCCCAACAGGCAGCCGAGAGCCCGGGCTGGGCTGAGTGCGCGCGTGTGGGCGCCTGAGACACCGGGACAGGTCAGGCCTGCCCGGCTGCGTCTTTTGGCGACTCCGGCCAGCCGGCTCACCTTCTGGGCCTGGCTGATCATCTTGCGCACCACCTCCTTGATGTGGGCCTGCCCGTCGATGGGGGGCTGCATGTAGACGCTGGCCCGGGTCACGCCGCGGTAGGCGATGGTGTCAGGCCAGCCCAGGTCTAGCTGTGGGATGGAGCGGTCCGACTTCTGGGGCCAATACTCCAGCGAGGGCAGCGGTTCGGCCTCGGTGGGGGTGGCCCCGGCCGCGCTGGCCGCCTCACCATCGTCCGGCCCGCGGGGCTGCGCGCCGGCGCGGGGGTCCTCAGAGCCGGGGTCGTACACCTCGATGGTCTCCAAGATGCGCCGCAGCTCCAGCTCTGAGAGGAAGTCGCGGATGTTCTCGCGCTTCAGCACCTCGTAGAAGGCGTCGCGGCCGCGGGCCGCCAGCGCCTCGAGCGCCAGCCGCTGCTCCTCGCTGTAGAAGAACTCGGGCTTGGCTTCGCTGGAGCGCCAGTTGACGTGGCTGTCGTCCAGGCACTGCACCTGCGAGAAGGCCATGGCGGCCGCGAGCTCCGCAGCTCCGGGCCGTCTCCGGCTGGGCGCTGAGCGCTCTGGGGCCTCCGGCCGCCGCCGCTCCTCTGCCCCGGGACCTGCAGGAGGGGCGGGCCGGCAGGGTCGGGTCAGAGTGCAGGCGGGGCCGGGGAGGGGCTGCCGCGCGGAGGAGGGGCGGGCGGGGGGCGGGGGCGCAAGCCTCCCGTCCGAGTGCCGGTACCTGCGGGGGGCGGGGGCCCTCCTCCCGGAGGATCTTTGTAGCTGCCAGAGGTCCTGGCGACTTCTGGGAGGAACTAGGGCCGGCAAGGGACTCCCCAGAAGTTCCCAAGAAGGAGGGTTCAGAGTCTGCTCTCCGACGACCTCTGGCCCTGCTCGGCGGCGCCCCGCATCCCCAGGGCTTCCGGGGTGGGAAGGGGCCCCCAAAGCTCCCAGCGCCGCGATCGGCAACCCTAGGGGTCTGCGCGGAGGAGGTTCGGGGCGGCGCGTGAGCGGACGGGTCTCCCGGGGGCCGAGAGTCGGGGGTCGGGGGCGCGGGCCGGGGTTCGCTTACCGGGCGCGCGGGCGGCGCGGGCGCTGGCGGCGGTGACTAAGTGCGGCCCCGCCCACCCCGCTGCCGCCACCTGCGGTCACGTGCGGCCGGGGGCGGGGCCGGAAACATTCACCCCACCCCGGACGGACCGACGTCTGGCGGGTGTGCGCGCGTCTCTTCCTCCGCCACCAGCCCTAGGTGGTCGAATTCTCAACCGCTCAAAATCCAAGCGCTTCTGGGCCATTGCAGCCCAGAGAGGGACAGTGTTCTCCTGAGGACACACAGCAAGGCGATAGCCTTGACACACCCCGCCCCCACACTGCTGGTAATCCTGGTCCAACCCAATCGTGTCCAGTTTCCCAGGTGGGACAGAAAGCATGCACAGATGCTCACCCGCTGTGGAAGTAGAGTTGGGGTGCTGGGCTGGGAGCCTCCGAGGCAGGGGCGGGGCCGCTCTGACCCAGCCTCAGGGGCCCTCACAGAGCCTGGTGTGGACAGGGCAGGCACCCAGTTCTAAGTCCCAGCCCCGGCTCCCTGCTGAGAACAACCCCCCACCCCATCCCACCCCCACCCCCCAGGACTGGTCCTGAATGATGAGCCACGCCCCAGGCCCTGGGGCGAGGAGGGCCCGAGAGGGCAGCTGTGGGCTGGGGTCAGGCCCAGCTATCTGCCCTGCGTCCCTGGAGCTTGGGACCCCAATGACGGGGGTGTGTGGGGACCACATCTGAAAGCAGGCTGCCAGCGTGGGGACAGCAAAGCCCATTAAACCTCGCCAACCACAACCCCCACCCGGTCGCGTGCCGCAACCAGTCAGCCAGGCACCTGGCCCAGCCTTCCCACTCCCTCCCAGCCTTGCATGGGCTGTTTGTGCTCCCCTGGACTTGGGGCCCTGGGGACACTGCTCTGTGCTGCGGAGGGTTGGCTGTTGACATCTATAGGCCTGGGCCCTAGAAAACCTGCCCCAGGACCGTCTCCACCACCCATCTGCCTGTCAGGCCATCTCCCCTGGGTCTTCTGCCCTCAGCAGTGATGCTGCCTCCCAGCCCAGTGTCTCTGTGGTCCCATCACTGGGTTCTGCCCTCTGCTCTGGCCTGGGGGCTTCACATTGTGTCTGAACATGGTGCCCCTTCAGGTGCCCCCAGCACCTCCCAGGTAGGTGCACACACACCTACCTCCCCACCCCCACCCCACACAGTCAGATATGGGAGGGAGGCGGCCCCAGGGGTGAGCCCAGCACTGGGAGCCCTGAAGCCTGGCTAATGGCCACTGGGGACCCCAGACAAGACTGTCTCTGGGGCTCGGCATCTCCTTTTGTTCTTTCCCTGCTTGGAGGCCCTGGGCTCATGAAGGGAGTCCTGGCTCTCAGGGCTGAAGGGCCTCCAGCCCTCCAGTTACCTGCCCACAATTTTAGAATCACAGGAAGCTGTTGAAAAGCCAGCAGAGAGCTTGCAGGCACTCTTCACCCAGTCTCCCTCAGTGGTGGCATCTTGTATAACCACAGTGCAATAACCACAGCCAGAAAGCTGGTTCAGATTTCACCAGCTTACATGTGCTTGTTTATGTGCATGTGTGTACAACCTCATCACATACGTAGGGTTGCATAACCACTGTCACAATCTAGTTGGAGAACTGTCCCCTTGCAGTCAAACTATCTCCACCCTAACTCTGGCCACCACTGATCCATTCTCCTCTAGGGATTCATTCCAGTCAGCATATATCGGTAGATCATTCCTTTCTGTTGCTGACTGGTACTCCATGGTATGCTAGTCTTTATTTCTATGAGTTTGGCATTCTTAGCCTCCACATATAAGGGATATCATATGGTATTTATCTTTGTCTGGCTTGTTTTACTCAGAGTAAAACCCTTGAGGTCCATCCACATTGTTACAAATGGCAGGATGTCTTTCCTTCTCATGACTGAATAATATTTTCTTTTCCAATATTTATTTTATTTATTTATTTGATTGTACTGGGCCTTGGTTGCAGCACATGGGATCTAGTTCCCTGACCAGGGATGGAACCCACACCCCCTGCATTGGAAATATGGAGTCTTAGCCACTGGGCCACCAGGGAAGTCCCTGAATGATATTTTCATATATATTTATATGAGTGTCACATTTTTATCCATTCATTGAAAGTAGTTAAGGACACTTAAAATTGTTTCCATATCTTGGCTATTGTAAACAATGCTGCAATGAATAGGAGTGCAAATGTCTCTTCAAGGTGGTGATTTCGTTTCCTTAAAGTATGTGCCTAGTTGTGGGACTGCTGAATCATATGGTAGTTCTGTTAATAATTTTTTAAGGAACCTCCATGTTGTTTCCATAGTGGCTGCACCAATTTACATTCCCACCAAGAGTGTACAAATGTTTCCTTTTCTTCACATCCTGGACAGCTCTTGTTGTCTCTCGTGTTTTTATAATAGCCCTTCTTGCAGGTGTGAGGTGATAGCTTATTGTGGTTTTGATTTGCATTCCCCTGATGATTAGTGATGTTGTACAGGTACTTTACACATACCTGTTGGCCATTTGTTTCCTGTCTGTTTAGTTCCTCTGCCCATCTTTAAAGCAAATTTTGGGGATTTGTTTGTGGGTTTTAGTCTTAGATACTGAGTGCATGAATTCTTTACAAATTTTGGATATTAGCTCCTTATCAAATACACAATTTGCAAATATTTTCTCCTCAAGATACCTTTTCATTTTGTTGATTGTGTTCTTTGATGTGCAAAAGTTTTTCAGTTTGATGTAGTCCCAGTTGTTTTATTTGTTTTTGTTTTTCACTTTTTTTTGCCTTTGTTTTTGGTGTCAAATCCAAAAAGTCATGGCCAAGACTGATGTCAAAGAGCTACCACCTATGTTTTCTTCTAGGAGTTTTATGGCACCTGGTCTTCATTCAAATCTTTAAGCCACTTTAAATTGATTTCTGCATGTGGTGTGAGACAGGAGTCCAGTTTCATTCTTTTGCATGTCACTGTCCGGTTTTCCCAATACTATTTATTGCAAAAACTATCCTTTCCCCATTGCATATCCTTGACTCCTTTGTCGTAAACCAATTGACCGTGTATGTGAGAAGATCTGCCTGCAAATCTGGAGACCTGGGTTCAATCCCTGAGTCAAGAAAAGTCCTTGGAGAAAGGAATGACTACCCACTCCAGTATTCTTGCTTAGAAGATTCTATGGGCAGAGGAGCCTGGTGGGCTGCGGTCCATGGGGTCACAGAGTTGGACATGACTGAGTGACTAACAGTTTCACTTTCGTTTTGCTTTTGGTCTCTATTCTGTTCCATGGATCTATGTGTCTGTTTGGTACCAGTACCACACTGTTTTGTTTACTACAGCTTTATGATTTGGTTTGAAATCAGGGCCTGTGATGCCTCCAACATTGTTTTCCTTTCTTAAAAAAATTCCATTGGCTACTCAGGATCTTTTATTGGTGCCATCCAAATATTTTAGGATGGTTTTTAATATCTTTGTGAAAAATATCATTGGAATTTTGATAGGGATTGAATTGGATCTATGGATCACTGTGGGTAGTATGGATAGTTTAACACTGTTAATTCTTCTCATCTGTGAGCATGGAATATCTTTTCATTTTTTGGTGCATCTTCTTCAGTTTCTTTCAGTGTCTTATAGTTTCCAGTGTACAGATCTTTCATCTCCTTGGTTAAATTTATTCCTAGGTATCTTATTTTTTTATGCTATTGTAAACTTTTTATGTATTGTAAACAGCATATTTACAATACATAAATGAATAGCAACTTTTTATATGTGTATGTATATATATGTATTTTATATATATATATATATGTTGTAAATAGCATTAAAAAAGAATAAGATTGTTTTCTGAATTTCTCTTTCTGACAGTTCACACTTAGCATAGAGAAACAACTGATTCTGAGTATGGATCTTGTTTCCTGTGACTTTATTGAATTTGTTTCTGTAGCTTTTCTTTTCATCCTTTTCACTGATGATGTTTTACACAAAGCAAAAGCTTTAGTGTTTTTTGTTTGTTTGTTTGTTTTTCTTCTTTTTGGTTTTATTTTGTTTGTTTGGGGTTTTTTTGGTCACACTGTGCAGTTTGTGGAATTTAGTTCCCCCACTAGGGACTGAACCCAGGCCCTCAGCAGTGAGGACTCAGAGTCTTAATCATTGGACCTCGAGGGAAATCCCCAAAGCTTTAGTTTTGCTGAGCTCTATTTTGTCAATTTTTCATTTTATGGATTATGCTTTTGATGTTAAGTCTAAAAACTCTTCATTTTGCTCTAGGTTCTGATGATATTCTCCTATTTTTTTTCCTTGAAGTTTGGTAATTTACACTTAAATCTGTGGTCTATTTTGAGTTAATATTTGTGTGAGGTGTGAAGTTTAGGTTGAGTCATTGGCTGTGGATGTCCCTAGAAGGGCTTTACCGAGGAGGAAACAGCCCGAGAACAATTTCCCAGGACCACACAGTACCGGAGGCTTCCCAGGTGGCTCAGTGGTAAAGAACCCGCCTGCCAATGCAAGAGCTGTAAGAGACATGGGTTCGATCCCTGGGTCGGGAAGATCCCCTGGAGGAGGGCATGGCAACCCACTTTGGTATTCTTGCCTAGATAATCACATGGAGAGAAAAGTCTGGTGGGCTACAGTCCATGGGGTCACAATGAGTTGGGAACGACTGAACCGACTGAGCATGCACACAGTATGGGTTTGGGAGAACTGGACCCAAACGCAGGTCTGTGTGCTTTTCTTTTCTCCCGCTTCCTCCTGCAACATCAGTGTCTAGACTGGCTCCCAGGGATGAGCCAGGCTGGCCTGGGAGTGGGGAGCACCCTGTTTACTCCCCGGGGTGGTGTGTCTAGTGACCAGCTTAGAAGAGAGTCATTCAGTCAGTCAGCAGACACAGGCACAACCCGCCATGCATGGGCTTATGCTGTGCACGCCTGGGGCCCAGGATCCCCCAGGGGCTCCTGCGGTATCGTCTGTGGAGAGGCAGGAAGGCACGCGTGGAGGGTGATGCCTCAGAGCCGAGAGGAGTCAGGAGGAGCTCCCTGGGTTTCAGAAGGGTGTTCCAGGGAGAGGGAACAGCAAACACAGAGGCCTGGAGTTGTGGGTGAAATTTTGGTGGTAGTTAGGGTGGCCACGTGGGCAAGAGGCTGTAGTGCCCATCAAGAGCCCGATGGTCGTTCCTGCGGGCGATGGGAGCCACAGGAGGCTGTGAGCAGGAAGCAGTGTGGGCAGACTGATGGTCTTAGAAGCTCCCACAGGGAGTGGGTTACAGGGGGCAGGTGGTACAGCCCCCCTGGCCCCCAAGCCCAGTGGCTGGACTTGTCCCTGGCCAAAGGGAGGGAGGACGTGGGGGGCAGGGAGGGAGGCACCCCTCAGGCTTCCGGCGTGGGCCCCCACTGGGTGGGGGTGCTGATGTCAGGATGGAGCCAGTGGGGACACCCCCGCAGGCCTGCAGAGTCCAGCACCAGACAAGGCCAGAGCCTCTCACCCAGGCCCCTGGCCCCACCTTCGGCCCGGGGCTGCTCAGTCCTGAGTGGGCACCAGTGGGGGCTGGTGTTTAGGTGGCGACGACACCTCTGCTGCTGTCACAAAAGAGAGGTGGTTCTTTCCTGCTGCTCAGCACAAACCCCGAGGTGCCCAGAGGCAGGGCCCCATTCTGGGAGCCTGCAATGGGCTGCAACAGGCTGAAAAAACCTGGGCAGAATCTCCTGACACTGGCTTTTCAAGCCATTATGTGACTGTGACTCTTTATCCGTCCCTCCGGGAGGGCTGAGTCCTCTAGGTGCAGAGCCAGCCAGTCCAAGCCCAGAACCTGTTGGGAGGGGCCAGTCACCTGCCCTCACCTGGACCCAGAGTCCCTCCAGGGGACCCCAGGCTGTATCCTGGGTCTGACTATGTGTCCTAGACAACTTATGCTCTTTCTGGTCCTGAGTTCTTACATCTGCACAGCTGTGGGCAAGGTAGCTGGATCCAACAGTGCCTGAACGCCCGCCTAGGGCTTCATGGGCTCCTTTCTCCCTTTCCTCCTGGCCTTCTGTGCCTTTCTCCTTCCTCTAGTCATTCACTTATTTACTCACTCATTCATTCACAGATGTTCACAGAGTATCTTCTCTGGGCCCAGCCCTGGACTGGGTGATACCTGGGAGCAGAGGTGATTCAAAGCCAGTGTCCGCCCTTGGGGAGCTCCCAGTCTGGTGGAGGAGGTGAAATATGCAAACAAATAATTGTGATTCAACCCTGGGCTTTAGGAGGCCTTGGGAGGAAGTTGTTCTGCCTGGGAGGGGTTGGGGGACAGTTATGGAAAGCCTCCGAGAGCAAGTCCTTTGCAGCAGGCATGAAGCAGGAGGCAAACAAGGGTAGGGACAGAGCAGGAGCAGTGGGAGGAGGCAGCCCAGCCGCGTCTGCCCAGGCACAAAGGCGTCAGGGTGCTGGGTGTGTGTGAGAAAATACAAGCAGGTCAGGGTGGCCGGCACGGGTGCTGGGAGGACAGGGCCTGGGCCTGGCAGTCCAGGGCCTCTAATGTTGACTGTCTGAATGTCGTGGAAAGGAATTTTTTTCCAGGAAGCCATGGGCTCCAGGTTGGGGAGGGGGATCCTGAGAAGGAAGTGGCAAGAGCAAAGCCATGACTTTGAAAGGATGAGGATGCAGAGGGTGGAAGAAGGCCAATGAAAAGACAGAGCAGCAGGTAGAGGGAACCCAGTGGAGGGGGCAGGTGACGGGAGGAGCCCCCATGGGCTGGGGGCTGGCGGACTGGCAGTGGGGAGGGAAGACAGACAGCCTGGAGGCTGGCGGTGCAGAAATCCTAGGAGCCTGGCGTTCAGGAGAGGCTGGTCTGGAGACGGGCTGAGGATCATGGGTGCGGAGTGATGCTACTCCAGTCCCACTGGCTCAAGGGAGGAGACCAGAGACCCTCCACGGTGGGTTGGGCATCTAAGGAGGGTTCTTAACCCAGGAGTGCTCGGTCCATGAGGAGGGCTCTGGGTGACAGGAACGTTGATGCTACACGTGGAAACATTCTGACCCCAAACAGACCCCTGTGCCAAGCGGCTGCATGCCCGTCCCCTGTTCTCTCTGAGCGCAGGTCACTCTCTGCCTTCCTCTGCCCCCCTCCCTCCCCCCGCTGCTGCTGAAAACCCAGGGGTCAGGGCCGATGGTGCTGGGAGGGAGACTTCAGATTCAGTCTGGGTCTGGGTTGAGGCCCTGGACATCCACTCAGAGCGCACGCAGTAGGCGCTGTCTCCGCCACGGGGAGTGTCTGCAATGAAACCTGGTCCCATCCTTATGGCCCAGATACAGGAGATGACTTTTGAGCAGCCCCTGGGAAGGCCTGGAAGAGGAAGGTTGGGTGGGGGGAGGCTGGGATGCTGTGAGAGGAGGGTGCAGAAGGAGACTGGCCTGGAGGAGCCTGGCATCTGGAGAGTCTTGTGCAGACTCTCCCTTCTTGTTTGAAGAGTCCTCTGGAAGCTGATGGAGACAGTCAGAGGGGAGGGCCTTCACCTGCTCCTCTGGGGAGAAGGGCTGGGGGCAGGAGGTAGGGGGAGGGAGACAGCAGATGGTAGACTGACCGCTGACCACTGCTTGGGCGGGCAGCACTGCAGGGGAGCCCCAGCCCCGCGTGGGGACAGGGAGCTGGCATCGTGGATATGGACAGGCTTGTGGTGATGGACAGGAAGGCAGGAAGAGAGGGTGTCCAGGTACAGAATAGTTGCTCCAAGACTGGCCCCCTCCTTGTCTGTCACCCTGGCTGGGAAACAGGCCTGGGGCCGAGCAGCAGCTGATGGCAGGTGGTGACAGAGCAGGTCCAGCCAGGCTCCTTGCCCCAACCCAGGGTGCGGAGCAGGCCGGGGACACTGAGAATCCTTCTCCTGCAGATGATGTGGGCTGCGTGGTGCCAGCCGAGTGCCTGCGGGCTTGCGGGGCCGAAATCGGCTGCTCCAACATCGCCTACCCCAAGCTGGTCATGGAGCTGATGCCCACAGGTGAGGCCCTGGCTGGGTCTGACAAGGGGCCCTGGGGGTGATGGAGGCCACTCTGGATCCAGCGTGACGCTGTGTGACACCCGGGTGGGATGTTCTGCTCATGGGGGAAGAGAGGAAAGGAATCAGAAAGCACATAGGGCGCCCACCAAGCACCAAGCACCATGCCCAGGGGTCGCAGAGGACTGACCTGCACCTGCTTCTCAGGAACCCTGGTGCTCTAATCATCATACCCTTTGTTTTGTTTTGTTTT
The DNA here is from genome assembly GCF_019320065.1 of Cervus canadensis. Lineage (NCBI taxonomy): Eukaryota > Metazoa > Chordata > Mammalia > Artiodactyla > Cervidae > Cervus > Cervus canadensis. Next base: position 26,619,903 of record NC_057386.1, read on the forward strand.
TTAATTTTTTGCAACCCTGCAAGGCACATGGGATCTTAGTTCCCCAACTAGGGATTGAACCTGCAACCCCTGCGGTGGAAGCCCAGAACTCCAGGGAAGTCCCTTATCATCCCAGCTTTACAGATGGGGAAGCTGGGACCCAAGGTGCCCTGGCCAAGGTCAGGTGACAAGCAAACCGCAAAGCTGGGGTCTGAACTTGGGGCTGGGGGATCCTCTTAGCCTGTGCTGGCCCTGCCCCAGAGAAAGGCTGCCACGCTCTCGTCTTTCAGGCCTGTTGAGTGTCAGGCCCACTCACAAACGACCTCTCCTATATGTTATGAGGCAGAGTTCTTAGCTGTGTTTACAGATGTGGAAACTGAGACACAGATGAGAGGAAGGTGACTCGTCCCGGGCCTGTAGCTTGTGGCTGAGACACAGAACTCAGTCTCCTGGCCCCTAAGTCCACTGCTGACTCCGCCAGGGCCCGAGGGGCCCAGCCCTGCCTTGAGCCTACAGCTTCTGCCTCCCTGAGACCCTGCAGACCAGAGAACATGGGCATGTTTTGGCCGTTTCCACATTCCCGGCCAGTGTGATACAGGGTGTGAAAGCAGGACACAGGACGAGGGGTGTGGTCCCACCGGAGCAAACAGAGGAGACGGCTGTCCTCTGCTGGCTTCACCTCCGGATTCTCAGTGTCCCACTGTGGGAGCTCGGACCCCGCCCTGCTCCTCTCTCCCTCCCTCCCTTCTGGACCAGGCCTGGGCTCTGCCACTTGCTGGCAGAGATATTTGGGGCAAGCCTCTTCCCTGCTTGCAGCTTCGTGTCCTCGTTTGTAAATTGGGGATAATGATGCCTACTCATCCCTCAGCGTGGGATTAAACACAGCACAGGGAAACTGACCGGCACGGGGTTGGCTGCCCTGGGGGCTCTCGCCTGGGGGTGTCGTCTGCCTGTACTCTTCTGAGGAGCTCACCACAACCCCTAGAGCTCCCGCTCCAAGGTCATGAGCTCCCCGCCTGAGAAATAGAAGGAGTATAAACCCCAACGTAATCCACCTCCCTAAGCAAGAGAAGGAGGTTGGAGAAATGTTTGGGGGGAAACCATGATTTAACTCACTTTGCTTTGGGCCCCATCCCAGCCAGCCTAGTGAACAGAGAGGGCTATGAGATGTCCGGAAGTCACACAGCAGGTCAGACGCAGAACCAGGGCCAGGCAAGCAGTGGCATCTACAAGGCTGAGCCCTCGGAGGGGGTGGTGTTTCCTGGGTTCAGGGAGGGGTGTGTATGTGTTGGGGGTGCTGGAGGACAGACAGGGAATCTGCAGAGGTGGAGGAGGTGCTTAGACACTTGAAGAAAAAGCACAAGAAACTTTGGAGACAGACTTGTGACAGAGCCCAGAGAGGGAGCCAACCAACCTAAAGTCACACAGCGCTGAGTCCTCTGTACCCTCAGCCCCTTTCGAGCCTACGACCCCCAGGAGGCCTTGCACAGCAGGGCCTTGCCCACCTCGATGCGGGCCCTTCATTCATTTTCAAGGGCTTTTATCCCCCAGTTGGGCAGGCTTATCTCCTCTCCCCCGGAGCCAACGAGACAGGGACCCTCAGCCTGCGTGTGGCCATGCACAAGAAGTAGCAGAAACCCTGGGCCCTGGGCCCCTGCACCCTGCCTGGGGTGTGGGCTCCAGGCTGAGGGTCCCTTGTCACTCCCTGACCGTCCCTGGATTTTGTCTCTGGCCTGCTGTGCCTCCCTGGGCAACTCTCTTCCCCTCTCTGAGCGTCCACCTCCTCATCCATCAGATGAAATCGGTGTGGAAACATTCTGTCAACTGGAAGCTCTGTAGAAACGAGAGGCTGAGAACAGATGCATTGCCTGCAGCTGCAGGAGCCCACCATCAGCCCCATCCTCCCAAGTCAGGGTCTTCCTCCCACCACCTCCAACACCTTCACCCCCACCCTTCTGGGCCTCTGCCTGCGGGCACTTGGAGGGGCCTTGTCAGCAGGGCCCGGGAGCAGCCCAGGGAGGTCACAGCGGCCTGTACCCCTCCCCCAGGTCTGCGGGGGCTGATGGTCGCTGTGATGATGGCTGCGCTCATGTCCTCGCTGACCTCCATCTTCAACAGCAGCAGCACCCTCTTCACCATGGACATCTGGAAGCGGCTGCGGCCCGGTGCAGGCGAGCGGGAGCTGCTACTGGTGGGACGGTATGGGGGAGGGGCGGGGAGGAGGGCTTCCCCAGCACACCCTTAGCCCGGGAGGACCCCCCAGAGGTGGGCATTGAGGGATGAGTAGGAGTTTGCTGGTCAGAGATAGAACGATGCCAGGAAGGAGAGGAGAGGCCAGAACCTACCGCCCCACCTTCCATATCAGGCCCCTGGCCATGCCCATCCTGGGTAGCTCTCTTACTCCAGTCAGGACCTCTGAGGGAGTCTGCTAGGAAAGCCCCCCTCCCCAACATCCAGAGATGTCTTTCTGGGTCTGAGCCCCTAGTCCCCTGTTGTATCCCAGCTGCTGCAGAGGCCAGGAGCCAGTACTTGAGCGTGGCCACACCCAGACTGTAGCTGTCCCTCTGGCCCCACCGAGCTTCTGCGCACATCCTCTGAGCCCTGCTTGCCCCATCTTTATCCCTCCATGACTCATCTAATCTTTCTAGAATCTGCTCAAGTGCCCCTCCTCCTGGCAGTCCACCTGATACCCCCGGGCAAGGACTGAGTCCCCTCCCCTGGAAGCCCCGTGTAGGATCTAGAGCCCAGTGGCTCCCATAGATCAGGCAGGCCTCATAGATCCCGCTGCTGTTCTGACGCCCCTCCTGTGGGTGTAGCTGTGTCTGGCCCAACCCTCCATCCCCAAGCTCGGCTAAATCCCCAGGAGCTCCCGGGCTGAGACTCTGTGATTGGTGAAGGGGAACTGGTGCCCTCTCAGGGGTCCTGCCCCACCTATCTCCCTCTGAGCCAAGCGACCCCCACTTTGCCCACCCAGAGGACCCTGCTCTCTGGTGCTGGGCTTGACCCAGCAGTGCCCCCTCCGGCTGAGAGCGCGTGGCACCCGTCCTCAGGGTGGGGTCCCCTGAGTTCCAGGCAGCCGTCCCGTGACGCAGCACAGCCGCCTCTGTTGGGACACGCCAGCCGGCAGGTGTGGGCTCCCGCATGGCCCGGGCCTCCTCCAGGGCAGGGAGCCCCTCCCTCTGCTCCCAGAGTCAGCTCCCAGTCCCGGGCCACCTTTCCCAGCCAGATGACTCTCTGAGCCCCTCCAGCTCCAGCCTCCCGGATGCGGGACTGGGCGTCCTCCTACCGCCCAGGGTGTGCCTCACCCCCCTGGCTGGACACGGCAGCCTCAGGGCCCCTTTGGTGGCTCCACAGCCCCTGCCTGCTGCCTCCTGGCCAAAGTTCTGAGCTGGTCTCCCCTCCATGCAGCCCACTCACCACACAGCACCCTTGGCCTACCTTCACGCCCATCCACTCAGGCAAGCCTACCCTGGTTCTGCCAGCCTGCCTGTGGGTGCACAGCTGTGTGATGTGGGCTCAGCTGCTCACCCTCTCTGGGCCCTGGGGCTCAGCCCTGCCATCTGCCCTCTTGAAGCACCAGCATACCCCCAATACCTCCAGCCTGCTTCCTGCCTAAAACAGCACCACTCAAGCTGTGTTTCCACCATGCAGGCTCTGGGTCTCTGGAGCCCCAGTTCAAGGAGAGACAGGACACAGGGCAGGGCAACTGGGGTCCCCCAGGAGCCTGGCATCATGGGGACGCTGGGGACCCCATGGGTCTCCTCAGGTGGGGGGCTGGAGGAGCCACCACAGGCCTCAGGGTGTGTGGCTCATGACTGGCGTCCCGAGCCCCACTCCCTGGTCCTCCCGGCACCCACTCCTGTTACTCAGTCCTCTGTGCTGGGCCTCCCTGGGACCCAGAGAGATCTCAGAGACACCTGGCCTTGAGGTACTCCCCTCAAGTGACCACAGCTGCAGCCCAGGGACAATGGAGTGGGCCTGTCATCCTGACAGCAGAGTGGGGTGTGGGGCAGGGGGGCAGGAAGACTTCCTGGAGGAGGAGGGCCTCGAGCTGGGCTTTGGAGGCTGAGGAGGTTTTGCTGGGGGAGGAGCTGATTAGGGCATTCCAGGCAGAAGGAACAGCCTCTGGGTTTGGGGTCCCTCTGGCAGCCTGGTGGGGGCTGAGTCAGAAGAGCAAACCCCAGAGGTTGGTGAGGGCCAGGGCCATGCTTTAGTCTGGCTGCAGAGGCCCAGCCCTGTAAGAGATGCTGAGTCTGGTGTTGGACGCGGGGCCTGTGCAAGGAGGGTGGGGTGCAGCCTGCCTGTGCCTTTGAAGAGGGCAGTGCCCGCCGCCTGCCAGGCGGAGGGTTAATTAGCCCTAATCAAGGGGGCGCCTCCTTCCTCCACCCTCTCCCTCAGGCTGGGAAGGGGAGGACCCGCCCAGCTGCACACATAGCCTCTTGCTGTCCTTTCTGGAGTCCCAGAGGGTCCCACCCATCACCCACCTTGGGGGTGAGGGACACCCAAGTGACCCAGGATACAGGCAGGGGGCCCTTAAGCAGAGAGGAGCATACGGACACCTCGCCCCAGTTCTGTCCCCCAATGCTGCAAGGCCCCCTCTTCCTGGAAGTCCTCCTGGATTGATGCTTCCTCTGGGCTCCCTCAGCCCAGCCCTGAGCACACGATGACAGAACACCCCACTCTGGGGGCAGGGCAGAAACCAGGCCCGCTCGTCACCAAGACTGAGCCCCAACACCCCATCCTCTCCGGCAGGCTCCTCATGAATGCTTCATGGCAGAATGAGTGAAACACATCCCTGCTGAAGGGTGGGGGTGCGGAGGGTGGCTCACACCAGCCAGAGGCAGGCAGGAGCTGGGAGGAGGTGTCCACACGGGGGCAGGGAGAGGGGCTTCAAACCATGCACAGCAGAGGGTGGGGTGTGCCACCAGAGGTCCCGACTCCTTCAAAGGCCCGCCAGGGTTTGAGGAACCACCAGGGGGTCAGTCTGGCCTGGATGTGAGGGCAACAGGTCATTCACGAATGTGTATTGAGCGCCTACTGTGTGCCGGGAGGTGCAGCAGTGAACTAAAGGATGAGGCTGCTGTCCCCAGGAGTGGGAGATGGCAGCAAACCCAGAGAGGCGGGGTCGGACCTTGAAGATGGACAGGAGACCAGGGGGAGACCGCAGAAATGACTGGGAGCACGCAGGCTGAGTCGGGGGCAGTTCCTGCAGGCAGCAGGGAGCCATGGAAGAGTCTAGAGAGGGCAAGGCCAGCCGCATCCCTGGAGGAGAGGAGCAGGGGCCAGGGAGGAGGCTGGAGCTCTGGCAGCAGGGGACAGATGGAGAGCCAGCCTCAGTGACCCGGAGGAGGTGGGGGAGGGGTGGGGGTTTTGAGGATGGCCCGGCCGCTGCTGCCTGCAGGCTGGTCATCGTGGTGCTCGTCGGCGTGAGTGTGGCTTGGATCCCCGTCCTGCAGGGCTCCAACGGCGGGCAGCTCTTCATCTACATGCAGTCGGTGACCAGCTCCCTGGCCCCACCAGTGACTGCGGTCTTCATCCTGGGCATCTTCTGGCGGCGGGCCAATGAGCAGGTGGGATGTGGGGAGAGCGGGCAGCTTCAGGGCTCATCTCCCCTGCTGCCTGGGTGCTGAGTGGGGGAGGCCTGGCCTTCCTCCTGAGGCCCCAGCGGCCCTGCCTTCTCCTCCAGGGAGCCTTCTGGGGCCTGATGGCGGGGCTGGCGGTGGGTGCCACGAGGCTGGTGCTGGAGTTCTTGCACCCAGTCCCGTCCTGCGGCCACCCCGACACACGGCCCCCCATCCTCCTTGGTGTCCACTACTTGCACTTCGCCGTGGCCCTCTTCCTGCTCAGCGGGGCTGTGGTGGTAGCTGGGAGCCTGCTGACGCCGCACCCCCAGGGCGTCCAGGTGAGCCTGCCCTCACCCTTGGCCTCTGACCCTCTCTGACTCAGGAATCTTCTAGGTCTTGACCTGTAACCCCATCTAACCCTGGTCCCTGCCCTCTTTCCATCACTGACCCCTGTCTGGGCTCACCCCTGCCCTTCCCTGTAGATCCAGAGCCTGACCTGGTGGACTCTGGCTCAGGACCTGCCCTCGGGAGTGAAAACAGGTGTGTGTGTGTGACCCTAGGCTTCCCTCTTGCTCCCACCCGTGGCAGGGCGGTAGGCAAGGGCACTGAGTGGGACCCTGTGGCCCTCATCTGCCCGTTCCTCCCACCACCCCCAGGTGATGGCCGAGCATCCCAGAGATACGCCTTCTGGGCTCGCGTCTGCGGTGTCAATGCCATCCTCCTTATGAGCGTCAACATCTTCTTCTACACCTACTTCGCCTGACGCTGCCCCCAGAGCACCCATTTCCCCATCAAGAACACCAAGGCCCAGAGGAGGGTGGTGTGCCTTGGGCCACAGGGCAAGCCAGTGCCCAGGGACTGGCCAAGCCAGCCAAGTAGGAAAAATTAGGGAGGAAATGGGAAAAAAGAATGTAGGATACTTTAAAAATAGTAGTTGTAATTGGAAAGAAAATGAGATTTCTCATGAACATCCTTATATTCTTTTACTGTATTTATTTTGAGTTCACGGGACCAGGTCATGAGCACAGAATTCACCAGAGCTTGGGCCTCCGAACGTCCCGGGTCATATGGTGGCGCCGTCCCCATGGACACCCAGCCTCTCCTTAAGCCAGGTCCACCGAGGCTGCCCCCATCCTGGATGCTGCTGGACCCCAAAGCACAGCTCTTGCCCCAGCTCCCCACCTGGTTTGCAGTGACCCCTGCTTCCTGAGGCCCTGGTCTGAGCAGAACCTGGGCCTCAACAAATATGGCAGGTGCAGCTGTGTCTCCTAGGGGGCCATGTCCAGGGCTGCTCCCTTGGAGTGCATCCATCCCATGGGGCCAGTGGCAAGGAGCAGCTGCCTCCATTCTTCCCACCCCTACCCTCCTTCCTCAGGAGCTCGCCTCCACCCCCCCACTCCACACTAAGTGTCTGCAGTGAACAGGGGTGTTGGAGGCCTGTGGAGCCCAGAGTCTCCGAGGAACAGTCAAGAAGTCCGTTTCCACCAGGGTCTGTCCAGCAAGTCCAGGTCACCGGTACACAGGGCCCTGGCCCCCTCCCCAGTAGCCAGCCCTTGGGGCTTTGAATGGAGGAACAGGCAGGCTCAGCCTGTGGTTCCTTGGCTTGAGGCCCCAGTGAGTGGAGCCCGAGTCCTCAGCCCTCCTGGGGCAGGGCATTGGTGTTTGGAGTGGACGGGCCCCGCTGGCCACCCTGTGATGTCAGAGGCCGGTGGAGGCCCTGGAGCCCCCCAAGCCGGTGGGCATCGCATGTGGCAGTGGTTCCGGGGTGCTGGGCCCATCCCAGTTATCATGAAGCACCAGAGGCCAGCCAGACAGTCAAGAAGCCCATGCTCCTGTCCAAAGCCCTGGATTGGGGGCGCCAGTGTCCTCTCTCCACGTGCCTGGTGGACGGCGGGTCCACTGACTCAGCCCCTGGGCCCAATCTGGTCACAGGTGCACCGGCTGGACGTAGCTCCGTGGGAAGAAGCCAATCCGCCCGGAGAGCCGGCCCCGCCACCAGCAGGGGTCAAGGCGCTCCAGGACCTCAATGATGTCACCGCGGCGGAAGCTGAGCTGGGAGGGGTCCTGGGCTGAGAAGTCAAACTGGGCCTGGGCGAAGCAGGCCCGGGGCGGCTGCGAGGGAGGAGACGGTCAGTGGGCCCTTCAGGAGCCCCTGGCTGGGCTGTCCCCATGGAAGCCCCAAGAGGAGGCAGAGTTGGGATTGAACCCAGCTCTGTGTCCAGGTTCAGACGACAGCCATCCCCCTACCCCAACCTGCCATGGGCCTCCCACTGCCCACTCCCTGCACATCTGCAGCACAGACCCTGCATCTCCACAGGGTCTGTCCTGGCAGCCCAGCTGGGAGCACATGGCCAGCAATCAAGGGACCAAGTCTTGGGCCTCAGCATGGGACTTTGGTTAGGTCCCTGCGCGTCTTGGGGGCTCTCTCCTGAGCTTTTGACTCCAGGCCCCAGACCTACGGGAACAGACCTTGTAAACTGTAAAGTGATGTGTGGCTGTGAGCAGTCTGCTGCTGTTGACCTTGGCCAGGCTTTGAGGCAAAGGATGTCACTTTGCACACTTCCATCTCTCAGGCTGGGCTCTCGTCCCACCTGTGCCCCAGGAGCCGTGGGTAAGTCCCTGACCTCTGTGGGACTTGGTTGCCCCCTGCAAATGGCTACTGGATGAGAGCTCCCCTCCAGGCACGTCAGCCCGGCGCCGTGATGATCACACCCAGCACCCTGGCCCTGCCTGCCCACCAGGCAATCTGCTCCGAGCCTGCAGAATCTCATCTGAGCAGGCGATAGGATCATGGACAGGCTGTAATTAGTGGTTCTCTGCCCAGGACAGAGGAGGCAGCCTGGGTCCCAGGGGCCGGGCCTGCTCTGCAGTCGCCTCGCAGGGGGGGTGACCCCAGAGCTAGGCAGTGGGTGTGGGAGAGCCCTCCGGCATCCCCCAGCTCCCTCGTGGCCACCTCACACTTTCCAAGGGCAGAACTGGCCCGGGCAGCAGACCCACTGGGGGAAGTGTCCCTGAGACGGAGCTCTGAGCAGGCCAGGTGCTAAGTGTGTTGATGGGAGGAGGGTGCATAAGGCAGGGGAGGGGGGGTCCTCCAAAAACACTGTTTACTCTCCTATCAGCTCCCAGGGCTCATCCTACTGGCCCCAGGGGAAACTGAGGCCCAGGGGAGGGATGAACTGGCTCTAAGATCACACCTGGCTAGAAGTGGGGGTAGGGGGGCCTAGGAACAGGCAGGACTGGAGCAGCAGCCTGCGGCCCCCTCTCCCTTCCCAGCAGAACCCAAGTTCACTAGGCTGTGCAGGGTCCCGACCTCCAGCCCCAGGACTTGCTGACACCCCGTCCCAAGGAAAACAGTATGTCAGGTCTAATAACCCCACTGGGTGGTTTCGTCACCCTAATGAGACCAAGATCTGGTCCCAGGGCCCCTTGATGAAAGAGCCGGCTGGCAAATTGCTGTTATTGTGAGAACGAGGGGTGGCTAGACCCCCTCCACCAGGCCAGGATCTGGCCCACGGGCACCCCCTGCCCCAACCCCCAACCCCAGGCCAGCTGCTGGCAAGCAGAAGCCAGTGCTGACCCCATCCGGCAGGCGGCCTGGGTAGCTCTCTGAGCCTCAGTTTCTTACCTGTGAGGTGCAGGCTCCCAGGAGGCTCAGCAGATTGCATACCTTCACTCACTCAACATACAACTACTGAGCACCTAGTGTGTGCCACGCACAGCTTCTGGCTGAGAATAAGCCAGGCTCTGCTTGCCTGGCAGTTTCTACCTGCCCTTCCCGCCTCCCCCTGTCCCCCCAACTCCTTTTGCCTCACAGCAACCCCCAGGACAGAACTGGAGAAGCTGTGCTAGACCCTCCTCCTGCCGCCCCCCAACCCCACCCACCTTGGGCAGGGGCTCCTCGTCCTGCAGGAAGACCTGCCGCTTCTTGGCGATGGTGGTGGTCCGGTAGAAAGCGACCAGCTCGTTAAGAGAATTGAACTTCTCCTCCCACAGGTAGTACTTCCCTGAGGGGTCGCGTAGCACCTTGAAGTGCTGGACCTGGTCCCCATAGCTGGGGGAGAGGCCATCTCAGACGGCTGCTCGGATGGGCCCTCCCCCTGCCCCCTGGAACCTGGCCTTTTCCTCTCCAGGTGAGGACCGAGTCAGGAGGAGACAAGGTGGGGAAGGGGTCCCAGGCCCCACCCACGGGCTCCGTGCAAGGCAGGGAATCTCCTGGCCGTGGAGTGTGGCGTTAAGGGTTGTGGACCCTGGAGCAGGACACTTTCTGGCTGTGTGACCTTAGGCAAATCACTTACTTTCTCTGAACCTCGGTTTCCTCATAGTAATAGCTCACTTCTGGGTGAGCGCTCATTTATTGGCAATGTTGCATGGTTCCTCTGAGAGAGGTGACCAGAGAGCACCTCTTCTCTCCAACGTCCCCTCAGCCTTAACTCTCTTTTCCCTCCCCCACCTCATCCCCTCCCAGCCCTCACAGTCCCTTGAGGGGCGAGTCCTAAGACCATCCTGACTTAAACCAAAGCCTGCCAGTGTTCAAGAGGCCCAGGCTGTGTGATGCTTCCTGTCCATCCTCTTCCCCCTTAAGAACCTTCCATGGCTCCCCACGGCCCTCGGCCCTCAGGGTAAAATCCTAACACCTTGATCTCAAGGTCTGGCTCTGATGACCTGTCCAGCCTCAATTTTCTTCAAATACACTCTGATGCGATCAACGTACCCCCTTCTCCTCTCCCTCCCTTTACCCAGCCTTGCAGCCCAACTGCACCACGTTCCACCCCCTGTCCAGCACCTTCCAACTGAAGGGATGGCCTGCCTCTCCCAGACTGGCCACAGGGCGGATGGACCTGCCGGTGCCTCCCCTGCTTGGCCTAGCCCACGCCAGGAGGGGCCGCACATGACTGGGCAGCCTGAACTCCTGCACTCCTGCCTTCCGAGTGCTTCAAGGGCCTGGACCAGAGCTGAGCATCCATCCGCCAGCTGCCTATCCCTGTCTGAGCTCATTTCCTCCACCTGTCAGCCCCAGGCCTGGAGTGCTGTCTTGTTAAAGGTAAGATGTGAGATTTAAGATAAAGATTTGTTCCAGGTAAATACCTCCCATTCTGTGCGTGTCTCTGGGCTTGGGGGAGGGGAAATCCTCCCGCCCAGCCCAAGGTAAGGATCCCAACCACGCGTAGTCTCTCTTTCCACTTTCAAGCATGCCTCCAGGACTCTGCTACATTATTTCTTTCAAATTCTTCTTCAGTCAAACTCTTACTTATGCTTCAGAGCCTGGGTAACATGGCCCAAGCTCTGTGAGCTGCCTCAGATGCCCTTAGTCAGAGTCAGGGGACTCCTTGTCTTCCTCAGCCCTGTGCAGCCTGCCTGCAACCCGCTGCTCACAGATACCCAAAGGCAGGAAGGCAAGAGTCGGCCCAGGCATAGCCCAGTTGGGAGAGGGTCCGGTCAGGGACACTGTGGGGCAGCCCAGGGCATCCGTGCTCACTGGCTGTTTCATTCCTGGACCCCGCCGACACCCCGCAACCCCTACTGGCTCTGAGCTGTGGTCGCAGCCCCTCTAACACACGTCCACTCTCAGGGCAGCCAGGTCCACCTGCAGGACTGAGGCCAGAAAATGCTGGAGGCTCTGTGACCAGGCAGAACCATCACCCCGGCCTGAGACAAAGCCGCTCGTGTGCCGTCAGCAAGCATTGTTCCCAGGTGACTAAGCAGCTGTGCTGTCGGCTGTGGGACATGTGTGTCCATGTCCTGGGATGGGAGGAGGGCAGGCAGGCGGGCAGGCACCTCCATCCTGTCCGGCCTGCTGCAGCCTCGGTCCTTGACTCCCACGTGCCCTGTCCTCCAGAGCCTGGTTCTCCCAGCCCCTCGACTGTGGCTGTGGTGCTGGGGAGGCAGAGGCTCTGATTCGGTGCCATCTCCAAGGAGGAGCCGGGGGTGTGTTCAGCAGCCATCCTCCGGGTGAGGGGCAGAGGAGGGTGTAGGGGTTTTGAGGAGACCTCAGCTTCAGGTGAGCACAGTTCTGAACACTCTGGTGTTTGAAGGTTACCTTCAGTCACCCGGAGTGGAGCATTTCCCTGATCATACCCAGGGGAGGGGCGAGGCCTGGGAGGGGGCAAGGGACCCAGCAGTTCTAGAACCTTATTGTTGTTGTTCTATTGCTAAGTCGAGTCCGACTCTCCGCGACCCTGGGGACTGCAGTGCGCCAGGCTCCTCTGTCCTCCACTATCTCCCAGTTTGCTCAAATTCATCAGCCTGACAACTGGTGGATTCTCAAACCTGGGAAGCTCTTGTGGTCCAGCCCCCAGCCTGTGCATGGCTGAAGATGGGATAGCAGGGCCCAGAGGGGAGAAGAGCCTGCCCATGACCAGGGGCAGCTGGCCTGCTGTGTCTGTGAGCAGGCGTGACCCTCCTCTGAGCCAGCCCCTGGCCTGACGAGTGACCGACCCTCTTCCATGTGACAGGGCTGAGGACCCAGCACCTGGGCAGGCTCTCTCTCCCTGCCAGCCTGTCGCCTACCTCCCCAGGCCCGAGTCCAAGTCTAGGTGGCCCCGGAGCCAGGAGGGGTGGCCCTGATGGGGGAGTCCTCCCGAGCTGGAGGGGGCACCCAGCCTGGTGTATGTGTGTGATGTCTGGGCCTGCGTGTGCCAGTGTCTCTCCATCACACCTGGATATGTGCGCATGTCTCTCCCTGCTCTGGGAGGCCGGCCGTGTGCATCCGTCTCTGAGCAGCCATGGGTGTGTGTATCCCTGTTTGTGACCCTCACGCCCACCTACCCAGGGCGGGTGAGGGCTGGGCCGGGCCCCTGGGCTGTCAGAAAAGTCTAAAGGATGAAGTCAGGCCTGATGCTAGCTGCCGCTGGTCCTGCCTAGCAGGTTTTTCTGGCCTGGTGGCGGCATTAGCCAGGGTGACAGTGGCCCAGGGTGGATAAACAAGGCTGGGGTAAGGTGTCAGGAGCCCCAGGAGCCCCCAGTCAGCGCTTGGAGACCAGGTTGGTGGCCTGGTGGAGGCCAGGTTGCTGACTGCCTACTGGGTGATTTCTGTTAAGGCATGGCCTTTCTGTAGACTCAGTCTTCCCATCTGTGAAAAAGGAGGAGGTGGATGACTTGTTCTGCAGCAGATGTGAGATAGAATCAAACTGACCTTGGGAAGGGAGTGGAGAGAGAACCCCCAACACCGGGCTTTTAGCCTCAGGGAAGGAGAGGGGAAGGGCAGACCTGGTCTTTCAGGTCACGGGGGTGTCATGGGCACTGGTTCTGCTGTTTCTGGCTGTGTGACCTCAGGCAAGTTACTGCATGCTTCTGAGCCTTTGTTTCTTCACTTGCACACGAGACTTCTGGGGTCACTTCCTCTCTGTCTTTGCCTGCATAAAACTGTGCCTTCCTCTGATTCTTTCTGCTTCATTTTCCAAGAGCCTTTTTCATCTTCCAAGATTTCATATAATTTACTAACTGTTTAATAAATTATACATACACATCTCCTCATACATACATGTATAAAATTATCAGTCGCCCCAGTGGAACCTGAGCCTAAAGGACAGGGAGCTTTGTTCAATTGTTAGCAGCTGAGTCCCTGAAATTGGGCACGGGGCCTGGCACACAGTAGGGGCTCAGCAACCAGAGGGGCAGAGCAAACAGGTTGGGACCCCAGGCACCTGAGCCTGAAAAGAAGCAAGCGTCTTCCTAGTCTCACTGGGGAACAAACTGCTTCCAACCAAGGAGCCCACCGCAGCCTGCATCAGAGTAGGGGCAAAAGTTACACAGCCAGGCCGTACACCCCTGCCCTGGCCCATGGGCTGCCAGCTCAGACATGCTCCCGGAGGTGGGGGTGGGTGGTGACAGCCCTTTGTAAACTCGTAAAGGTCACCCAGCCGTGGCCACCGTCACTCCGGGAGGCAGAGCAAGGCCCATAAACCCCACCTCTGACAGCTTTATGAGGCTTGGCGGGAGCGTGCGGGAGATGCCACTCGTGTAGGATCAGAGGTCCTGGGAGCCCTGCCAGTGAGGCAGAAATGCTCTTGCACATGCATCTGTGTAGTCATCACCCAGGAGGGTGGCTGTCAGGTCACTGGACTTCAGGACATCCTGGCTACTGTGTCCACACTGGAGATAAGGACGTTACAGCCGAGGAGGATGGGATCTGCTGAGGTTACACAGGAGGAGAGCTGGGCTGCCCACCCCCACATGGCCACTGGCCTTTCTCTAACAGCCTGGGACCATGGGGCTGGGGCCAGGAGGCACTGTGTGGCCCTGGGAGGGCTGACATGACAATGACAACTATAGCTGTCTTTTGGGATTGTTGTTGTTCATGTCGCTAAGTCATATCTGACACTTTGCGACCCCATGGACAGTAGCCCACCTTCTCTGTCGATGGAATTTCCCAGGCAAGAACACTGGAGTGGGTTGCCATTTCCTTCTCCAGGGGATCTTCCCCACCCAGTGATCGAGCCTGTGTCTCCTGCACTGGCAGGAGGGTTCTTTACTGCTGAGCCACCAGGGAAGCCAACATTTGTGGAGAACTTGCTGTGTGCTGGCAACATACTCAGCCCCTTACATCGATGTTCATCTCACCGACGAGGAAACAGAACTTGCCCAGTACCTTGCCCAGGGTTATACAGCTGATATTCTTGCTCAAAAGCTCATCTCCTAGACACAGATGCCCTGAGTCTGTTTCCTGCTCTGATGTCTGCCTGGTGGTCCTCCAAGGGCCCTGAAAGGGCCCCTGACAGAGGATGGACCTGAGTAGGGGCAGGACCCAGGATCCTAGCCCTGGGTGATGCAACTGAGGCTGGAGGGCGCCACCTGGTGGTGCTGTGGACACACCACAACCCGGGGGACCAGGGTTCTGGCTCTGAGCTAGGGAAGAGGGCTTGGGCAGGATGCCTGGGGTGGAGCAGGGGGGTTGGTGTGTGTGTGGGGATTTCTCTGAGGGACACTCCAGGCCCCTTTCCCAGACAGCACTGGTGCTGGCTCCCCAAAACTGTGCATCCCCCTCCTGCTCAGACAGACAAACTGCTCTCCAAGCCCACCTTCTCTGCCCCACCTCTGGGTCTTCACACTTGCTGTTCCCTGGGCCTGGCATTCCCTCTCCTCTTTGTGCACCAAACTCCTACTCATGCTTCAGGGCCCAGTTCAGATGTCATCTTCTCCAGCCTGTGGAGTGTCTGCTGCCATCGAACTTCCCTCAATCAGGCATCGTGGAAACCCCAGTCCCTCATCCCCGAGGGACTCCTCCCCTGTCCTACACACACACACCCCAAAGGTTGAGCTGGCTGGCCTGACCCCATGCCTGGGGTGGCGGGTCTGCATGCCCAGGGAGGCACCAGGAGAGGGCAGCGTGCCAGGGCACCCACGGTGGAAGTTCAGGCCACGGGATCCACTCTCAGGGGAAGGGGAGGCAGGAAGGAGCTCAGCTCAGGCTGCAGGGGTGGCCAAAGAAGCCCCTGTGCCCTGCTTTGTGGTGACCTTGGAGCTGATTCCTGGAGCGAGGCCAGACCAGCCCGCCTGGCGGGCGCCTTTCCCAGGAGATACTGGGCCCTGGGAGCCAGCACAGGGAAAATGGCCACTTCCTGTTCCTCGGGGGACCCACTGGCCTCAGGGGCTGGGCTGTGGAGGGAGGGGCCAGCCAGGGGGCTCCAGACGCTCAGGGCCAAGAACTGGTGTCTCACCACCCCTGAGGCTCAGAGAGGAGGAGAGCCATGGCCTTGGATCAGGAGCTCAGCCTGTTCCCAGGGGAAACGGAAGTGAGGAAAGCCAAGGCTGGTGACAGAGCTTGGAGAGGGGCGGGTGAGGGCTGTGACCCCTGAGGTGGGACCACCATCCCCAGCTGCTCTCCTGACCCCGACAAGGAGAAGCCCAGCTGCTGGGGCTCCAGTGTGCTGACCACACACCACCACAAACTCTCTACAGAGCAGACGGGAAAGCCTCCCTTGGAGCACATTTCTGCAAACAGGAGCCTCATGGCCAGCCTGCTGGGAGACACAAGCTCGTCCCTCCCCTGAGCCTGGTGCCCCATCAGACTTGCCCCCACAGGAGCCATCAAAGCCATCCTATGTACGTTTATCCATTGGAAAATCAGCCAGCTGTTGGCTGTGACACCTCCCAGTCCTAGAAGACTGTGCCACCCAGCACACTGAGGCCACGCTGCCCACACTCACCCACCATCCCATCCAGCTGCGTGCCCAGTGCCCTGATGGTGGTATTATTGTTAGTGGTCCCAAATTCACTGGCACATGCCACCTCCCCAACCCTCCAGCCCCATCCTAGTGCTAACGCCAGTGGCTCTGCCTGGCTCTTTCCAGGGTCCCCCTCAATCTCAGCCATCCTCCCTCCTCGGTAGCCCAAGGGATCCACTCCCTTCCCCTAGTGGGGATGCTCCATGGGGGCCTGTTGCTCTGGGGGGACCCACCTCCTGGTCAGGACCTGTCAGGCCATTCTCTCTGGATTTGACACCCCTCCCCGCACTGGCTTTGCCCAGTCACCCCAGGGGCTTTCCATTTGCTATTCCCTCTGCCTGGAAGCTCTCCTCCTGGTCCTCACTCCCAGAGCCCTGGGACAGCCTGCACCACAGCTGCAGATCTCTGCTCAAACCTGAGGCCATCCGTCCCTGCCACCTGGATCCTCCTGTGTTCGTTTCTCTCCTTGTTCAAGGTCTGTCTCCCCGACTAAGACACAAACCCTGAATGGCAGCAACTTTATTTTTTCACTGTTGTTTCCTGAGTCCCTGACGCTGCCCGGCACACTGCACATAACTCAGCGACTAGTCCTTGAATTGCTGCACCCACATCCCCCTGTTCCAGGTGCAGAAGAGGCAGGACAGAGACCAGCGGGGCCTGACCCCCTCCCTGGTTCCTGCCCCTCCTTCCACCTGGACTCCTCATTGCCCCATTGTTATTTCTGGTTTCAGGTTCTGCGCTGCCCAGAGGCTGCCACCCTGCTTCAGTGGCAGCCACTATTCTAACGGCTGTCTATAGAATGACTCATTTGCTCCTTGCAATAACTCGTTTTATACGTGAGGAAACAGGTACAGAGAGGTTAAGTGACTTGCCCAAAATCACACAGGAAATGGCCGAGCTGGAATGTGAACCTAAGCACCGTGGCCCCAGGGTCCATCCTCTTGACTGTGTAGCACATGGGGGACCCTGTCCAGAGCACAGCCTGGACACCCATCCCGGGGGCCTGCTGCTCTCCCCCTGCAGCCTTGTCATATCAGCTTCCCCTGGTGACTTGCTGCTCACGGAACAATGGCCAACCCTTCGGCCCTGCATGGGAGGACTCACAGTCAGCCTCCCATCCTCACTGCCCAGGGCCATGCCCTGCAGTTGCCTCACCCCCTCAACCCCCAGATGGTCATCTGCTTCCAGGGGTCTGTCATTCCCTCCATGCTCCAAAGGCCTGTTCTTGCCCACCCTCCTCTGTGTGTTTGGGTCAGAACTCACTTCACAGAGACGGAGAACTCCCCTGGGGAGCTCTCGCTCTCCCGGATCAGGAAGGCTCCCTGGTGGTTCCGCTTCATCAGAATCTCTTCCGCCAGCTGCCGGGAGATCCGGCCCGAGTACCACCTGCAGAGAGGGCAAGGTGAGAGTGGGGGGCCAGTGCCAGTCACCCATCACCGCCAGGTCCCCCCAGCAGTCCTGGACACAGGAGGTGCCCCTGCTCCCAGCTTACAGACTGTCAACCTGAGGCCCAGAGAGGCAGAGGTCATGTACCCAAGGTCACTCATGGTGGCAGACAGGAGCTGCGCCTAGTCCCAGCATTCTGGCTCCTGAGCACAGGCCCTTGCCACCACACCAGGCAAACACATGGGGCTTCCCAGGTGGCGCTAGTAGTAAAGAACCTGCCTGCCAATGCAGGAGATGTAAGAGTCTCAGGTTCGATCCTTGGGTTGGGAAGATCCCCTGGAGGAGGGCATGGCAACCCAATCCAGTATTCTTGCCTGGAGAATCCCATAGACAGAGCTTAGCAAGCTACAGTCCACGGGGTCACAAAGAGTCAGACACAACTGAGCAACTTAACATGCACACACACTCATGCAAACACACACCTCAGTGAACTCCGACCGAGCCACCCCCAACCTGGGCTTTTACATTTCCTATTATAGGTTCTTAAAAGTGAAAAAATATTTTAAAGATGACCAAAGAGAAATGGGTTTCTCTGGTGGCTCAGATGGTAAAGAATCTGCCTATAATGCAATCCCTGGGTGGGGAAGATCATCTGGAGAAGGAAATGGCAAGCCACTCCAGTATTCTTGGCCTGGAGAATTCCATGGACAGAGAGAGCCTGGTGGGCTACAATCCATGGGATTGTGAACAGTCAAACACAGTTTATTTTGTCTTTTTTTTTCCAGTCAGACAGAGTTTAGCAACTAAACCACCATCAAAGAGAAATAGCAGCTTTGCTCTGGTGAGGAAGTGTCTCTCCCTGTACCCATTTCACAGATGCATAGACTGAGGCCACCTGGACTTTTTCTTACAGGTTCAAGTCCCTCTTCCTTCTGACCAAACAGAACTGGGTATATAGAAGGTTGCTGGTAAATGCACCAGGCAGTCTGGCAGAGTCTGGATCTTTGGGAATCGCCTACCCTCAGAGGGCCCAGGTGGTCTCCAACTGGCTTCCAGTCCCAGGGTTTTGGTCCACTCTTGATGTTCACACGGGGAAACCAAAGCCCAGCGTGGCCGGAATCTCACTGTGGGACCTTGGCGCCCCGAGGCCACCAAGCCTCCCTTCCCTGCACCGTTTCCCTTCTCCCTTTCCTGAGTCTGATCGCCCGGGCGGATATGAGGCAGGAATTTCCTGTCATGTCAGGATGTTGACAGCACAGGGGCTCAGGTGCAGGCAGACGGGGTCCTGCCCGTAGCCCCGCCCACCCCTCCCCTGCCTGCCACATGTGAGCACTGGCAGCTCCTCTGAGGGCTTTTTACTGATGTGCCCGGCCTGTGTGCGGGCGTGTTGGGCCCCCAACGTCCTTAGGTGGTGACCGAGGGGTGCAGCATGGGCACCCTGCTTGGCTCATGGCGCTGGCTCCCTGGTTCTGGCCAGAAGGAGCAGTTCCAAGGCTCCTCCCCACCTTCCACCCCAAAATAAAATCCTGGTCCTGACATTGTGTTCTAGACACCACTCCTGGGAGCCCATACCTCAAAAGTGAGCTTCTAGACCACAACTGCCCCCATACTGGGGGGTGGGGAGGCCTGGGCCCATCTCACGGCAGGTTTGCCCAGAGTGGAGGCAGTGGAGGTGGCGGCCAGGCGTGGGGCTCCAGGCTGCCTCTGAGAGCTCAGCCCGTGTCTCTGGGAGTCCCGGAGGAGCCTCCAGGCTGGAGGCTGAGCTGTGATGTGGGGGGCCTGGGGCTCGGGGGTGCCTGGAACGGAGCTCCTCTGGGAAGCCCCCAGCAGGAACAGGTGCAGGTGCTGCCGCGGGGGGAGCAGGGGTCCAGTGGGGCCCCATGTGGGCGTTTCCCGAGCCCGGTGTCTCTGAAGAACCCACAAAACCCCACAGGAGATGTCCGTGTGTGGGCGGCCGTCACCCTCAAAGGCTTTCGCAACCGCAGTCTTGAGGAGGCTGCCCAGCCCCCTCCAGGTCCTCGGTGGCTCAAAGGACAGGATGAGAGAAACCAGCCTCCCTGTCCTGACACCCTCAGAACCCAGCCCACTCCTCACTTAGCCCCCATTTTACTGATTTGGAAACTGAGACCCAAGGAGGGGCAGAGGGCCCCCCCCAAGATTTGCCCGGTAAATCTCCCCAACTCTGTCCTGGTGGGCACAGCCCAGGCCCACGGCACCTGAGGCAAACCTCCCTCCGTCTCTGACCCTGGACAGGCCACTCATCTCTGTGCTGCCGTCTCCTGGCCCACAAGACAGTGACGAGAGCACCCAGCTCGCAGGGCCCTTGGGAGGACGAGGGCGCTGCCACCTGCAGGGGTTTACCACCACTGCTACGACCTTCACCCATGCGCACCCCACCTCCCCCACCGTTAGCTGGTCTGCCTGCACTCCCGGCAAGCTTCTACTCTACCTGCTGGTCCCAGCAGACCATGCACTCCTAGACCCCTACACGACTGGGTCAGACCCTTGGTGGACCCTGCCCACGATGCCCGGAGGCCCTGGGAGTAGATGGCCTGCATCACACCTCCCCTGGGCTCCCTGGGCTGCAGGGTGGTGGTGGTGATCAGGGCCCCCCTGAGACCCCTGTCCTGCCACGTCCCACCCTGGAGCCCCAAGGGCTGAGTCAGATGCTGGCTGGACTTTCCCCACTGCTGTTTCGGAGCCAGGGCAGGGGTGAAGTTAGCCCAGGACACACCTGGACCCGGCCTGAGGCAGGTGGGGGATCTGCCCTTGGTCCCTGATCTGTCTCAGACACTAGTGGCCAAAGACAGCCCCAGGGACCCCAGGGCCATCAGACACGGAACCCTCCATGGCTGCCACCCGCCCTGGTGGAGACTGGCTTCAACCACCATATTGCCCCAAAGGGCATGGCCCTGAAATCCATCAGCTTTTCTTTCCTTCTGTGTAAACCAAAACCTCTACTTGGGTTTCTCAGTGGCCTCCAACCTCCTAGGCTCCCAGCCTTCACTGAGCCCCAGGCTCTACCTGGAGGGTTCCACTTCCACTGTGTCTTTCACTGACCTGGCCCTGGCTGGTGGCCCTGGCAGGTTCTCTCCATCTGTCTCCCTTTATGGAAGTCAAGGCCACACAGCCCAGAGACCTGCAGGCCTGGAGCCCAGGCTACAGAACCTGTCGGTGGGTGGGAGTGCTTGGAGCCCAGACAGGGGACCTAGGTGAGCAGAGGCCTTGCCCAACACAGGAAGCCGGAGGTGGTGGCAGCTTTGGAAAGAACTCGAAGACAGATAAAGAGGAAACGGCCTCCAGGCCCCACCCTGGCCCCGCACCTCCCTCTCTTTTCACCCCACAACCACACACATGTCATGGCTCCCAGCCTGCCCCCTCCAGCCTGCCCAGCCCCGTTACCTGCCTCCGCATCAGATGCAGGCCCCCTGTCCCCACTGAAACCCATCCGTGGCTCCTCCCACCCTCTACCTGGCATCTGAGGCCCCACTGCCAGGCCCACGGCCGGGGGTTCTCATTGCCCCTCTCCCAGGAGTGCCCTTCTCTGACTCTATGCAGCTAACTCCTACACACATCCTTCAAAACCTCCGTTTGTCACCTCTTCCGAGAAGGCCTCCCTGGTTAGTTATCTCGATGCTGACTGCCTTCTCTTGTCATACTTTCTTTACCTCCTGTCTCTCCCTGGGGCACCGTGCTCTGACCCGAGCATCTCATCACGTGTCTCCAGCATCACCCAGGCCGGGTCCCTGGGGCCATAGCCCGTGTTTGGTGAATGACTGTGTCTCAAGGCTACTTCAGCCTTCACTCCACACATATCCACATGGTTTTTCATAGATTCTTGGCCACTTAGGCCTGTCCTGGGGCTGAGACTGGGCATTCAATGTTGGAAGGCTGACCAGGGGCCTCCCTGGGCCAGCAAGTCCCAGGCCTGGGGACGCCTGGGCCCCACACTTGACTCCTGCTCTGCCCTGTCCCAGCTCTGCTGGGCCGGTGTCCAGCTCCCCCCTCTCCTGCTCCAATGGCAGGGCCCTCAGGTCTGCCTCCTTCCTGCCCCTCTCCTCCCTGGCCCCTCACCCCCACCCCAACACAGGCTCCTAGGACCCCCCATGAGTGGAGCCTCAGCCCTGCTTGTGCTGCAGACAAACAGGAGCAGAGAGAGCCAGGGCCTGCCTGAGGCCACAGCACAGCCGGTGGGCCCACCGCTGAGCTCCCAGGCCCTGTCCTCTCCAGGGCCTGGATGCTCTCTGGTGTCCCAGGTCCTCTGTGTTGTGGCCTGGACTGGCCTGGACTACCACCACTTGGGACCAGTCATCACATCTCTGTCCCCCACTTCTGCTCAGAGTAGAGACAGGGGGCTCCAGATGGATGGAGGGAGGCTGGGGTGAGGACTTGCAGGTCACTCCGTCTGGGTCAGGCTGGGAGGGGACATTTGGCTGCGGGGCAGGGGGCCTGTGGATGTGGGGGAGCTACTCACGGGTGGGGCTTGACACGGATATAGTTCTTAGGGACGAACCCCTCGGCGCCCCGCAGCTCAGCCTTGTACCAGTTCTGGTCGTCCTCCATGTTCAGGATCTGTGGGCAGGAGAGACATGGCCCCTGGTCACCCAGGAGTGTCGGCTTCCCCTGCCGAGGGCACACGCCAGCCCCGGGGCCCACTTCCCGGAGGAACGTGACGTCGCTGGCCCCACCCAGTGTGATTCCATGGTCTTCCCTGTCCCATTTTGGGGAGGCCTGCCCACAGGTCATAGAGCAGGATTTGGTTGGTGGGCTGAGCTCTGGGGGCTGAAGTTGGACATTCAAGTGCTGCCACCCAGACCCCCAGCACCCCATGGGGTTAGGGCAAAGCCCACGGCCCCTCAGTCCCTGAGCTGTGGCCCTGAGCATGGGGCCCATAGTACTCGAC
Source organism: Cervus canadensis (assembly GCF_019320065.1). Taxonomy (NCBI): domain Eukaryota; kingdom Metazoa; phylum Chordata; class Mammalia; order Artiodactyla; family Cervidae; genus Cervus; species Cervus canadensis. Next base: position 26,641,898 of record NC_057386.1, read on the forward strand.
GCCTCCACTGACCCAGGGGCAGGGGGAGGTCTGAGGAGCCCCGCCAAGCGGTGGTCACCTGGGGTCACCCACATCTACAAACCCGCACGTCTGAACTCAGGGGTGACAGTCGGATGGGGGGTTCAGACCCTGGGGAGCAAATGAGAGGTATTTGGGCTGAGACGGTGCTCGGATCACAGGCTCCTCATCTCCCTGCAGGTGGCCCGAGGGGAACTGAAACCTGAGTGTGGGTGGGAGCCACTGTAGGTGGCGGCAGGACGCTGGGCTCCCTCCCCTGTCGCTGGGCAGGCTCGCCACGGGTCACCCCTTCTCACCCCAGCCCCTGGGGCCGCTGTCATCAAAAGCTATTTCACAGAGGAGGATGCAGGCCCAGAGAGGAGGTGAGTAGGATACCCTCAGTCTTCACACCAGTCCTCCTTCATTCTGTCTCTGGACCCCGCCCAAGGGCCATCTCCCCTGTCCGTCCTAGAGCAGGTCCACGTATCAGCTCAAACCCAGTGGGGATGCTTGGTTGAGACAAAAAATCAGACACAGATGAGCCGCCCTGCAGAGGCCCCATGGGAGTGAGGGCTGGGACAGCAACTCGTCCAACCGCCTGGCCCACAGAGCCCCCCACTTCCTGTCCCCACTGTCTGGGCCAGGCCAGCGTCCCCAGGGACAGCCGGAAGCAGGTGGCTGACTCAGGAAAACTTTTGCTGAAAACTAAACAACACAAAACAAATCCTGCCCCCCCCCAACCCCACAAACCCACCGCCCACTTAATGGGAAAATCAGGACCTATGGGACACAGATTCAGTGAAGTTTCCCGGGAGCCTCAGGCTCTAGACCAGTCTGCCTGCCTCGAACTCTCTCTGCAGCCTTGGCCTCAGTTTCTGCACCCATAAAACGGACACAGCCTACGTGCTGTGGTGTTTTGTGACCTACAAAATCCTGTGTGGACATGTGGCTGTAACGCGTCTCGTCTACCCCCCAGTTTTGTTTGTTTGTTTTCCTGTCATCTCCACTCCAGAGAAAAGACTCAGAAATGTTCTGGTGGGTTGTGGTAGCTGAGGTCTTGCCGTCAACATTTTTCAAAGCCCCCAGACCCTGCGAGACACAGGAATTGCCGACCCTCCCTGGTGATGCCCCCAGCTTGGCCCCTTCTGCTGGGTGCTGTCCTGGGCCACTATACCCTGGCCAGTGTGGTCACTGAGCACGTCCTGCAGGGAAGGCCCTGTGTCCACCCCAGTGACACAGCGGGGAGCAGGAGGCCACACTTTAGTGGGCAGAGGCAGAGGGAGAAACAGGAAGCAGACAAATAAACAAGATAATTTAATGCAGTGGGGAGTGCTCGCAAGATATACATCGGGAAGATTAGATGGCTGGCTGGGGCAGGGCATTGTCCACAGGGGTGGGGGAGTGGGCAAGAAAGGCATCTCTGAGTAGGTTGACTGACACATGAGCTGAGGCCCAAATTACAGGAAAGGCTGGACGTGAGAAGATGTGGGGAACAGTGTCCATGGCCGAAGGAATAGCCAGGGTAAAGGCCCTGAGGTGGGAGCAGGGAGGAGGCCTGTGTGACTGTAGCTGAGGCGGGGGCTGGGCCATGAGGTGCACAGGGAGGGCGAGAGATGGACGTTCTCGTGCTCTGGTGGGAGTGAGGAGGCAGTTCAGATTTTTATTTTCAAAACCAAGAGGAGCAGGCTGCCCCTGTGGCTCAGGGGCAAAGAGTCCACCTGCCCCTGCAGGAGACTCAGGTTTGATCCCGGATCCAGGAAGATCCCACATGCCACAGAGCACCCCAACTATTGAGCCTGTGCTCTAGAGTCCATGAGCTGTAACCACAGAAGCCCACGCGCCCTAGAGCCTGTGCTCAGCAACCAGAGAAGCCGCAGCAATGCGAAGCCCAAGCACCGCAACCAGAGAGTAGCCCCCGTTCCCACAGCTAGAGAAAGCCCACTCGGCAACAAAGACCCAGCACAGCCAACAAATAAATAAAATTATTTACAAAAACAAACAACCGAAGCATTGAGGGCCACTGGGGGAAGGTCAGGCTCTGGGTTGTAGCTGTTGTGTGGAGACCAGGCTGGGGACTGGAGGGAGGGACGTGAGGAGCTGGGCCCAGGTGGGCGGTGATGGGGCCCTGGACTGGGGTGACTGAGATGCGGTCAGATTTGGGATGGTTTAGGAGGAACTGCTGACAGGCTGGCTCCAAGATGCAGAGAAAGCAGCCAAGACCACCCAAGTTCTGGGCCTGGGTGCTGGCAGGCGGGTGTGGCCGCCGGGTGCGATGGAACAGCTGCGGGGGCAGGTGGGGAGCCCAGGGCTGGCTGTGTCCAGCCTGGGGCACACTGGCCGTCCCTTTGGAGGTGCTGGGGCCACACGCTCCCTGAGTCTGTGTTCTGGGGGCCAGGCTGTCGATGAAGAGGTAGAGGTAAGCCAGCATCCATATCCTTCCTCCAGCCAGGAGCGACGCGGTACTGTGCACCCAAAGCAGCCTACTATGTTTTAGGGAAGTGACATTTGGGGCCACTTGTCCAGAGGGTCGTCTAAGAGCAGAGCTCAAGACTGGAAGAACAGCGTCCTGCCAGCTCCCAGGGCCTGGGATCTGTGTGTCCACTGGGCGCTCACAGCTGGTGCGCTGAAAACATGCTCAGGAATGGACACCCTGTATGCTCAGTCACCAGACGGGCATTGGAGAGGGAGCAGGGCTGCCGGGCCATGTCACAGTCGAACTTTTGCAGTTACAGAAATCGGACTCCAGACCAGCATGAGGTGGGTGAGGCACTTGGAGCGCAAAATGTTAGGGAGCTCCGAAGATGTCACGAATCAACGTAAATAGTATTTTATGAGAGTAAGTTAAAAAATCAAAATCAATGCAAAAAATTTTAATGCAGTCATTAGTTAATGATAATGTATTCGTATCAGTCTATTAATATAACCAACGAACCAGGTTGATACTCTAAAATGTTACCACAGGAGAGGGTGTGCATGGGTGAGAGTGGGCGTGCGGTGTCAGATGTGACTCCCTCTGTACTATCTTCTCAATTTTTCTGTAAACCTCAAACTGTCCTAAAAATTAGACTGTTTAAAATTTAATGGAAAAAAAATCCATCAAAATCTTAAATCAAGGCAGGATTTGATCTGGCACCTGCACCACCATGAGAGGAAGGGCCCTGTCTCCAGGGCCCTGGAAGGCCCACTTATGGAAGTGGGACTTGCTGGTGGCCCACGTCCCAGGACCAACAGCTAACTCATCGGGACATTCTGGTGTTTTTTCCTAGGCACAAATCTGGTGCCTAGAAGAGGCTCAGCTTTCCCTTTCCCTTTCTCACCTGCAGAATGTCAATTTCCCATCCCTAAAACTCTAATCTACTGAATACGTGTAAGTTGGCTCTCTATGTATATTCCTCTGCATTCTGCCTTTTTGTCACTTCACGTTGCCTCATGAGCATTTTTGCGTTGTTAAACGACCCCTCCCCAGATGGTGTTTTTAGGGACTGTGTGATATTTGTGCCACCATGGAGCACAGAGCACAGAGCTAGGCTGAGTCCACGCTGCAGACTCACTCACACCCCCACCCCCGCTGGATGCAACTCCTTCTTCACTCTCCTCCCCCGCCTCTTCTCTACATGGTTGGGTCCCGCTTATCCTTCAGATCTCAGCTGAGGTGTCACTTCTTTTGAGAGGTTGCCCAGACCCCCCACCCCTATCTAAAGCTGTCCCCCTGCCCCTCCCACCCTCTGCATTCCATCTCCCCGGGTGATTGCTTCCATCCATCTGTCACCTCCTGGCATGACTCACCCTCTGGAATGTCAGGTTTGGGAGGACAGGGACTGGGCTTTGTCCACTGCCTGTGTCCTCAACACTCAGGACAACGCTCCACAGCCCAGCAAGGGTTTGTTGCACGAAGGAAGGAAAAGGCAGCCCCTCCCATGGCCTGTCATGCCTTGAGAGGTCCCCTCCTGGGTCTTGGCTAACATCTTAATCCCGCCTTCCTTCCTCTGACACCCCATGTCTTGCTGAGGGCCTGCCCCGTGTCGGCACTGGTTTATGTCCCTGCCCTCAGGAGCCCGGGTTAGAAGCAAACACAGCAGGAGATGCCAGTGCTCTAGCCAGGGTTAGTGGGAACTCGGCCAGTCTCTGGGTGGGTAGTGAGCCCAGGCATCCAGGAGGGAAGGGGGTGTCATAGTTTTTACAGTGATTTCCTTGGGGGACCCCACAGATCCATCCCCGCCACACTGCCCTTCACCTGCATCTTAGGTGGAAAGCACTGACCACCCCATTCCAAATTCCTCATGATTCCACTCTCTCCCAAGCTCTGGAGCCTGGAATTAGAGACCCAAACTCTCTCAGATTGGCTAACAAGGCCTGTGAGCTGGACCTAGATCTCAGAGTCTCCTGCACTGGCTGGTTGGTCATGGTTCCAAATCTGCCCCTCCCCCAGGTGACCACACATCCTCAGGTCACCCCCACCACCACCACCACTGGCCATCCAGGGGGCCAAGGGCCAGCATCCCAGCACAGATAAGATACTTCCTTAAAATGATGTGGTTCTTCTTAGAACTGTCACCTTTCCGCCCCAGCCCAGGTTCAGGGGTTCACACCCGACCCCACACTGAGCAAGTCATGGTGCCTGGGGGCCTCACTTAGTCATCTGCAAAATGGGGCCGCAGCAGCTTAAGCGGACGTTGGAGCACAATGCCGAGTTCAGACCTGGCTCCATACACAGTCAGCCCACGGGAGGTGCTGTCCCTTCCGAGTCCTCAAGCTTGGGACCCAGAGTGCGGCCCCGGCTCAGACTGGAAGGATGGCTGGTCTCATGCCCACTGGGCCGGCATGGAGCCTGGGGCCCAGGGAGCTTCCTGAGCGGGACTTGATGGCAGCTCCAGCACCCAAATCGTGCCATCCACTCCCAGATCAGGGCCCTGAGCTCCGCTTCCAGATGCAGGCATGTAAGCAGGGACACTTCCCGAGAGAGAGAAAGCCTGGAAACCCTTCTGCCCTGGAGGGTGTGTGCTCCTCACAGAGGTCCCACGAGGGGGCTGCGTAGCATTGAGGCTCATCTCACCTGCAGGGAGGCCCGTCTAGACCCTTAGTCACAGTTGTTTTATCCCCGATTGGTTAGTGTGTATACTTCATTCCCAAGACCCTCTGTCTGTCTCAGTCTCTGTCTTGTTGCCTCTCTCTCTCTAACTCATTTCAAATTCCTTCCTGGGAAACTGGGTGTTGAATCAGCCCCTGCCACTCACTACGCTGAATTCTCAGAATGGCTCCTAAAGGAGGAAGCACTAACTCACTCCCCATTTCTCAGATGGGAAAACTGAGGATCTGAGGCAGAAGGTGGCTCGTCCGGAGTCATGTAGTCAGTGACTGGAGAAGCCGGGCCTATCTTCCTCCAGAGACTAGACTCTGTTAGAAGGGCCATCCGGGCCCTGATTTTAAGCACTACCCCCCCATACCACATAGGCACAGCTCGGCTAGCCCCGGCCACCCTACCTTGAGCGTGTCCCCCTTGTTGAAGGCCAGCTCATCACTCTCCGTGGCCTGGAAGCTGTACAGGGCCACAGACTCCATGCCGCCGTCCCCGAGCCCCGGCAGCTGGGCTGCTAGCAGGGCCGGCAGCTTCCTGCTTCCTCTGCAGTCGAGGACCAGCTTCCTTTGTTTTGAGAGCGTGTTTGTGCTTTTGAAGCTGAGACTGAGACTTCCCCTGACGGAGAAACAGGAAGCAGAGATGTCCCAGACAGGGGGTGTGAGCCACGGGCCCCTCTCAGACTCCAGGGCGTCCCCCAGCAGCCCTGGGAGTGGGTCCCCCTCCTGCACCCACCTTACAGATGATAAAACTGAGTCTCCAGAGCAGCACAGATGCTGAACTTGTGGTCGCAGCTACGCCCACTCATGTACCAATCCATCCACCACAGTTTCTAAACTCTGATGCCCCCTGTGACCTCCTATTGACCCAAAGTTTCTGGCCCAACCACCAGGGCCTTCCCTGTTGCTCCTCCCCACCCCACATCTCCAGACTCATCCTTTGTTATTCCCCTTCCCTCTGAACAAACCTGGGCTGCAGCCACAGCAGGGGGATACCCCACAGGTCCAATTCGTCCCCCAGCCTTTCCACATGCATGGCCTCTCTTCCCCTTTCTCTTCCCAGGAGACTCCTATTCATCCATCAATGCCCGGCTCAGAAGGCACCTCTTCTGATCTAACACTGGGCACCTTCAGTGGGATGGTGAGCCTAAGGTCAAAAAGGACTGAAAATAAATGTGGACCTTTGCTTAGGTTTGCTGTGGGTGGTCAGATCAGTGCGGCAATTCTGGGATGAGGCTGAGTCTCGTGGGAAAGAACATAAACCACTGAATGCAGCGAAGCCGTCAGAACCAAGGACAGAGGATTGAGATTGCTGTGCAGGGAAGGAGGGTGACCACGGTCCCAAAAAGAGAGTGAGGAAGAGCCCTGGGGTGTTGGACGGGGACTGGCTGAGTCAGCATGAAGTCAGATTGGTTTTATTTTTTTGCTAAAAAAAAAAAAAGAATTTTTCTTCCTTTATTTATATGGATAAGGTGACATCTTGCTTTCTGATATTAAAGATTATATCCATTACTATTATTATTTATGTTGATGCTTACATTGTCTCAGATTTGGTCAGTGAGACCCCTTCCAGATGCCCCTTGTCCTTTTGACAAATCCCCATGGTTCTCTGAGCACCTCCCATCTCTCTGATGACACATTCAAGGCTCCTCCAGGACTTCTGCCTCAGACCCAGAACCAGCCCTTCCTGGGGGGCAGAGGGAGGATGGTTTTAATGGAAGGTGATGTTAGAACCCAAGGTTGAGCTGGTATTGGGTGTGCTTATTACTTTGGAGGTATCATTGCTCCCAGGGCCTCTCCACAGACAGAGGCAGGAAAAAAATAATAAAATTGCATATATCCTATCTATTTAAATAAATCACTATATATATTATATATAGGCCTCCCCTGGTAACTCAGACAGTAAAGAATCTGCCTGCAATGCAGGAGACCTGGGTTTGACCCCTGGGAGGGGGGAGGTCCTCTGGAGAAGGGAATGGCTACCCACTCTGGTATTTTCACCTGGGAAATCCCATGGACAGAAGAGCCTGGTGGGCTATAGTCCATGGGCTCACAAAGAGTCAAACACAACTGAGCAACTAACATGGATATTATACATAATCATTATATATATTGGAAAATGTATTTCCTAGTGAACAGAGTTAGTGTCTGCATAGTTCTGCATTTACCTCTATGTGTAATTACAAAGCTGTGGATAATAGATTAAAAACAATGCCCTTAACCAAATGTGAATTGGTTAGTTCAGGTGAGAGGGATGTGGATATCATGTCTTTCTCACACCTTTTCAAAGGGCTTGAAATTTTTCCATGTAAAAAATTGGTAACATAGATGTGACTCTACAGTAATCTAAAAAAAAAAAAAGATTTAGTTTTAAAAAGAGAAAAAACAACAGTTGAGGGAAAAGAAGAGGGATCTGGCAGAGCTGTCGCCTCCCTGGAGCCCCCAGAGGGCAGAGGGCAGCAGCCCAGGCCCCACTCCAGGGCCTCTCCTCACCTTTCCTCCAGCCCCCTGCCCAGGGACAGGATGTTAGCAGGTGCTTCTTTCCGGCTCCAGCTCTGTTTCAGCTGAGGTTTCAAAGCCTCAGAATGGAGCAATGTGGGGGGGAGGGGGAGCGGGGGTGGAGGGGTGTCATCCACTCAGCCCCAAGTCTGAGGTGCCTGGAGGCAAGAGTGGGGAGGGCTCCCCTTACAAAGCTGAGTAGTGTCCTCTGGGGCCTGGGGGCTGGGGGGCTGGTTTATTTTGTTTTTCAAAATGCGTATTCTGTTCCAAGTCATGTACAAAAATGTGAGTAGCTCTCCCACGGTCTACGGTTGATAAGTGGCAGAGCTGAGCCCAGGCCGGAGCTGTGACCCCCTGGGCCATGACCCCTGAGCCGTGTGGCCTCAGTCTAGAGCCAGGAGGAGGGGGTCAGGGTGGAAGGGTGAGCAGCAAATCTTGGTGGGAGGGCACATGTGCCCAACTCTCAGAGACCCAGCAGGACCCTGGGAGTAGGACTTGACTGGGAGGACCCCTTGGGGGTTCAGGCACCCCACTGAGGGTACATGCTGGGGCCTAAAATGAGGGGGCGCAGAGCTGGCAGCTGGGAGACCATTAATGGTCCCATCATGGCTGCAGCCAGGTCCCCGTGGGAAGCCCCTCAAAAGCCACCCCCTGGAGGAACAAGCACTGGTGGCCACTGGCCATGCCTGGTCATAGCAGAACCAGCCACTTAGGACTGTCTGGTCCTTAGGCCCCCAACCCCCTGTTCCAGGCTGATTAACACCCAGACACATCCAGGGCCTGACCCTTCGGCCTGCAAGTGTTCCCGTAGGTGACAAAGGGACTTCACAGGTGTGATTAACTTGAGGATCTTGAGATGGGGAGGTGGTCCAGGGTTATCCAGGTGGGCCTGAGATGTGATCTTGAGTGTCCCGGGGGAGGGAGACAGACAAAGCAATCACTGTGGATGGAGGAAGGACGGGTGGCCGGGGGCTGTGAGGAGTGCAGCTCTGGAGGCTGAAAGGGCAGGGAAGGGACTCTTTTCGGGGCTCCAAGAGGAACCAGCCCCGCCCACACCTTCTCCTTGGCCCAGCGAGGCTGAGCTGGGGCTTCTGGCCCCCAGAACAGTAGAGTGATCTTGTGATGTCGAGCTTGTGGTGACTTGTCACAGCAGCCACAGGAAACACACACCCCCTCCCTCGGGGCCGTCCCGGCGTGAGTCAGAAATGGCAACTTGAGACCAGGCCATGAGGACAGCGAGCAGGAACTGACCACCGCCCTCCCACTCCAGGCCCGGAGCTGGGCCTGGGGCTCCAGGGACCACGATCTATGAAGCTGGAGCTTGTAGTTCAGAGACTGGATGAGATCCTTGGATGCTCCAGAGAGGCTGGGTGCAGTCTTCTGTTATCTGACACCGATGGACACACCCAAGCGACCTCTCTGGGCTTCATCATGGGGCGGGGAGGGCAGGTTTACCAGGAGAGTGGAGAGAAAACCAGGTGTGTTCCTCTGCCCATCGTTGAGCCTCGAGCTGCGCCAGCTCCAGGAAGGCTCTGTGCCTGTGACCCTGACAGGGAGGCGACAGGCACAAAGCCTGCGCCTTCAGAGGTCAGCACTGCAAGACAAGCGCAGAGTTCCACCACAGACTTGCTGCCCACGGGACCGGTGAAAAGTGGTAAAAATAAAAATATTGAACGTTTCTGGAAATGGCCCAAAGGGTGAACAGAAATGACGAGACGTTTGTTCAAGAACATTCATGACAATTTGATAAGAAAAGTGAGAGTCTGTGGTAGTTGAACCAAAACCACTCTCTCCCTTCAGCCTCCTCACAGCTGGTGAGCCTCCAAAGAGTTGTGCCCAGGATGCAGGGCCCCTCCTCACAGCTCCCAGTTAGGACTTTTTTCCTGGGAGGAGCAGGCTGTCAGTGTCGCTGAGTGTGGTGGAGAGGCGGATGCCCCTTGGTAAAACAGAGTCTCCAGGCAGAGTGCAATGTGCAGAAGTTCCTGGCACCCTGACCCCTGGCTCTGGCTCCTGAGGTGGTGGTTGCTCATGGCTCTCAGGCTGCCTCTCCCTCTCCAGCTCCTAAAGCAGGGGTGTTACTCAGAGAGAATGTAGCCATTGTTCCCTGGGTTTGGCCTGGGGATAGAAACCGGCCATAAAACGGACAGCTCCTACTCTCTTCCCAAAGGAACTGACCTCATTAGCAACAACACAGAGTGAAGAAATTCAAGCCTAAAGTTCTGTCAAGAACAGTGGTGGTTACGGAGATACAGAGGGGAGAGGCCACACTCAGGCTAGACTGGAAGCTAACTAGTTTTCAGTACAATACCCAGGCAGGAGCCCTTCTGGGGTTAGAGCAAATAATCACACAGGTGTTAGTCGCTCAGTTGTGTCTGACTCTTTGTGACCCCATGGACTGTAGCTTACCAGACTTCTCTGTCTATGGAAATCACACACCATCCCTTCAATGGAGCCAGAATTTGACTGGATCTATTGGTAGAAGATGGCCCAGGATGTGATCGGAAGACAACAGAGAAACAGCAGGAACTTAGTGGAGCTTAACTGCTGACGTGGTCCAGGGATGAGAGAGCCCTACCGAGTCCCCTGATATCCCACGTAAATGGAAAAGAATAAGATCGTGCCATTTTCAACAACCTGAATGAGCCTCAAGGGCATCATGCTAAGAGAAATAAGTCAGATAGAGAAAAACAAATACCTTATGGTATGATTTCACTTAAAAGAGGAATTAAAAACAAAACAAACAAAACCACAACAGCGAAAACCTCAAGCTGGTAGATGCCAAGAACAGATTGGTGGCTGCCAGAGGTGGGAGGTTGGAGGTGACGAAATGGGTGAAAGTACAAACTTCCAGCTATAAAATAAGTCATAGCCCTTCACTTTTATAAAATAGGGATGTACTGTCAGCATGGTAACTATAGTTAATAAGACTGTGTTGCATATTTGAAAGTTGCTAAGAGAATAGACCTTAAAAGTCTCCATCGCAAAAAAAATTTTTTTAAGTTTTTTAATTAAAGAGAGCACCTTCTTGTCAGTCCAGCAGTTCAGCCCAACTAGATTAGAGCCTCTGTTATCCAGTGGTCAAAACACACTTTCCCCAAGAAGGTGTGAACCCCTTCCAAATTTGTGCTTCCTGGGGTACCCTCCCTCAGCACCAAGGAACCATACAGGCTTTCCTTAGAGTTACCCTTTGATCACAGTTTGCAATTCATTCTCCAAACTTCTGTTTAAACTGTGGTCTCCTGACTAGACTCTGACTGCTACTCTTATCAGATATTACATCATTTGGACTTTCTTTAAAAGAAACTACTCAGCAATAAAATCTGGTCAGTCTATGAGGAATTGATATAAAGAACTCAGAAATAGAAAATTGGTGCAAAAAGGACTGAAGGTAAGTACTAAATCTCTCCCAATCAAAAGTGAAAGTGTTTGTCGATCAGTCGCGTCCTACTCTTTGCGACCCCATGGACTGTAGCCTGCCAGGCTCTTCTGTCTATGGCATTCTCTCAGCAAGAATAATGGCGTAAGTAGCCATTCCCTTCTCCAGGGGATCTTTCCTACCCAGGGATCAAACCCAGGTTTCCCACAATGCAGGCAGATTCTTTACCTTTTGCAGAACTCAAACAAAATGAGGAGACTCAGGGCTGCAGAACAGGACATAAATGTATTATACATGTTAACAAAGTCAAAGCAACAGAGGTTGCCAGGGCTCAGTGTAAAAAGATTTTTTGGTCACCTTATCTTTTATTATAGCGAGACACTCACATCTAAGTTTAAAATGTATGGTTTAAAAGAAAGACTCCAATGTGTTAATGACTTTCACAAACTCTGTCTTAATTCTACAGGAATTCTTTGTAAGGAATTCAGTTTCCATTCTCCTTCTTCCTCCTCCTCCTCTTCTTCTTCCTCTTTTCTTCTCATTTTATTTTCATTTTGAACTCACATTTCTTATGGTTACAAAAAATGCATCTCAAATCTAGAATTTACTCAATTTCACTTTTCTTCTTCATATTCTAAATTGCAATAAAATTATTGTTATTTTTTTTTATTTTAAGAGAAGCATAGGCTGATATCATTGGAGAAGGAAATGGAAACCCACTCCAGTATTCTTACCTGGGAAATCCCATGGACAGAGAAGCCTGGCAGGTCACAGCCCACGGGGTGGCAAAGAGTTGGACACGATTGAGAGTGACCAAATGGAGAAGGCAATGGCACCCCACTCCAGTACTCTCGCCTGGAAAATCCCGTGGACAGAGGAGCCTGGTGGGCTGCAGTCCATGGGGTCGAGAAGAGTCAGAAACGACTGAGCGACTTCACCTTCACTTTTCACTTTCATGCACTGGAGAAGGAAATGGCAACCCACTCCAGTGTTCTTGCCTGGAGAATCCCAGGGACGGCGGAGCCTGGTAGGCTGCAGTCTATGGGGTCGCACAGAGTCGGGCACGACTGACGAGACTTAGCAGCAGCAGCAGCAGAGTGACTAAACAACAAGGCTAACATCACAGGAGAAAATCTAGATGATTGTAGGTTCCAGTTACACAACATTCCAGGAAATGAATCAGAAGAAGATCTGTGGTGGACAGGGGTTCAAGGGAGGGAAGGATGAATACATGGAACATGGGGGTTTGGGGGAGGGCAGTGAAACTTTGCTCATGTGATATCATAATGGTGAACACATGTCATTATACATCAGTCAAAATCCATAGAAAGGACAACACAAAAAGTGAACCCTAATGCAGCCTGTGAACTTTATTTAATAATTATGCATTGATATTGGCTCATCAATTGTAACAAATGCACCACATCACAATGCAGTATTTTAATAGGAAAATGGGTGGATGAGGAAGATGTGAGGTGATATATGAGAATTCTCTGTACTTTCTTTTCAATTTTTCTATAAACTTAAAGCTGCCCCTCCCCCCAAATATCTTAATTAATTTAAAACCACACACAGGCCATGGGTCATGATCCCAGTCTTCATGATCATATCTGTCTGTCTATTCATTCACCCTATAGTTATGAGTGAGGCTGGGTTGCGAGAAATCTGTGAGATAGTCATGAAATACACACTCCCACTGGTGACGATGTTCTACTGCTTATTATCTCTGTACTTTCTTTAGTAAGTTGCTTGGATTTCTTTCTGTTGAGTATGTGTTATTTTTCTAAAAGCAAGTTATTATTTAAAGTAAAGGAAAATTCTTAATGAACTAATATGACTCTGCTCATGCCCTTGAGTCTGTGGATAAAATATTCATATATTTATGTATGTGTGTATGTGTTTGTAGTTAAAAAAAAAAAAAGACTGCAAAACTTCATACCAATATCCTTATGCTTATTGATGAGAAATAGAATTATAGGTAGCTTTCATTAAGTGAATTTTCTTCCTTTTTTTCCCTTTCTCCCTCCCCACCCCCCCACTCCGTATGTTTAATCACCTAGTTCCTCTGCTCCCACGCTTTCCAAGGCAAACCAGATAAAAATTCCTTGGATTCTTCCCGCTCGTTAAACGGCCCACGGTCCTTGCGGGAGGTCCAAAGTTCCCATCTGAAATGAAGCTGTGGGGGAGGAATGCATTCATAAACTATAAGTTATATTCACTTTATTTAACCTTTCCAGGAACCCGTTTTACCGGGGGAGGCGGGGAGGGGCAGCTTGGGGATCCGAGAACCGGGATCGAACCAGGGATCCTCTGGGTTTGGCCTCATACCCCGCAGCCCCTCTGTCGGCAGTCGCGTCTGCCCTCTCGTGGCATCTCTCGGAACTACATGCCGCCTTTCAGGCCAAGTCGGGAGTCCGGACCTCGGGTCCAGCCCGGGCCCAGACACCCGGGCGGGGGTGCAGGCTGAGCCCTTTCCCTCGCGTCATCCCTGCCCCTCACCTTCCCGATCGATACCGCTTAATAAGAACTGAAAAATTCCATGAACAGATGAATATTTTTTTGTTTTTTTTTCAGATGAATGTTTTTGAGGATGCTTTTTAAAATGTCAGTAACATAGTGCTACTCTTAAGTGGAAGTTTTGTCACTTTGTACATAATAACAGGGGAACTACCGTAAAAACAAGACAATGTTCTGAAATGCTGTTGGACACTGTTTCTCACAGAAGCCAGTGCGTGGCCTGCTCTTTGTTCAAAAGGGAAATTATGTATCAGAAAGCTTTTTTCAAACACACTTTAACATTCTGACCTACACCACACATAAAAATAAAACAAAAATTTCACAAAATAATACCTTTATTTTTCTGATATTTTCTATTCTATTTTATTCTATCTACTTTATTTTTCCTATTTAAAAAAAAACTTGAAGTCTAGGTGATTTACAATGTTGTATTAGTTTCAAGCATACAGTGAAGTTATTTTGTTTTTTAAAATATAATTTTATTTATTTATTTTATTTTTGGCTGTGCTGGGTCTATGTCGCTGTGCTCAGGCTTTCTCCAGGTGTGGTGACCAGGGACTACTCTGTGTTCCGGTGCACAGGCTTCTCCTTGCAGTGACTTTTCTTGTCATGGAGTATGGGCCCTAGAGGGCTTAGGCTTCACTCATCCCAGCACGCAGGCTCAGGAGTTGTGGTGCACCAGTTAGCATGTACACATGTACATGCTACACATGTATCACATGTGTAGCATGGTCTGGCATGTGGAATCTTCGCAAACCAGAGACTGAACCAGTGTCCCCTGCATTGGCTGGCAGATTCCTCTCCACTGAGTCACCAGGCGAGTCTGGATTCATTTTATATATATATATATATATATATATCCCTTTTTCAGATTATTTTTCATTACATATTATTGTAAGATATTGAGTATAGTTCCCTATGCTATACAGTAGGTCCTTGTATAAATATATATATCTATTTTATTTATGGGATTCCCTGGTAACTAAAATGGCAAAGTGTCTGTCTGCAATGAGGGAGACCCAGGTTTGATCCCTGGATTGGGAAAATCCCTGGAGAAGGAAATGGCCACCCACTCCAGTATTCTTGCCTGGAAAATCCCATGGATGGAGGAGCCTGGTGGGCTACATACAGTCCATGGGGTCACAAAGAGTCGGGCATGACTGAGTGCCCTCACTTTCACTTTCATTTTATTTATAATAGTGTGTATATGTTAATTCCAAATTCCTAACTTATCCCACCCCATTTGATTATTTTTTAAAAAATGTTCAAAGGCAGGTAGATGCACATGTGTAAAAAAATGTTGGTGGGGACTGAAACTGAGTGATGGTACAGGGGGTTCAGACTTTTTATTTTCATGCCTGTTCAGAAGTTACAAATTAAAAGAATATTTTAAAACTCACTGGTTTGGGACTTGCCCGGCAGTCCAGTGGTTAAGATTCTGTGCTTCTGCTGTAGGGGGCATGAGTTCGATCCTCGGTGGGAAAAATAAAATCCCACATGCTTTGTAACCAATTAATTAATTTAAAAATTTAAAAAGAATTCTAAAAACTCATCAGTTTGGGATTCCATACATGGATTTTACAACCCACTAAGGGGTCACAACTCATAATTGGGAAATTTTGAATTACTCTAAGCTGTGCAGAGATTTACCCTGGGCATGATGAACAGAGATTAACCCAGATATAATCAACAGACCTAAAGAAGGAAGTGCTTTTCCAGTGCAGTTGACCACCCCCTTGATGGCCACTAGCAACATCTCCCTCCCTGTATGCACCTGTCATTCCCACAAAAGGCGAAGCGGATTTCCCTACCTCTTGAATCCAGGCTGGCCCAGACCAGAATGCATCAGAAGTGACATTCTGGAAAAAAAAAAAAAAAAGAAGTGACGTTCTGGGACTTCTGAGTTCAGACCTCCAGAGAACCAGAAACTTCTGATTCGTAGCACTTAGAATGAGCTGCCAGGTCATGAGAAAGAGCAGTGGGAAGACACACGAGGAGCGAGGAGCGCTGAGTGGCCAGTAACAGCCCCACCAGCACCAAGCCAGCCCCGTGTTTCCAAACAAGCACTTGGCTTCCCACCTTAAGAGGTTGCCAGATAAAACACAGGCTGCCAGATAAATCTGATTTTCAGATAAACAAGTCCTTCTTCAGCCTGTCTCAAATATTGCATGGGACATATTTATGCTAAAAAACAGTCATTGTTAACTTGTAGTTCAGATTTAAGTAGGAAGTCTGTATTCTCATTTGCTGCAGTTGGCAATCCTACACCTGGAGCACCTGAGGGCTTTCTCTGGCAGCCAAGGACACTCAGCCCAGGTGAAGGGCACAGGAGCAAACATCATCCGATGAGGCAAAGGCCACCTTTCTCAGCCCTTGATGGGAGGGACAATGCTGGAATGAACTCTATCCAGCCCCTGTGCCCTGGTAACCCTGAGAAGCAGGACCCACTCCTTTGCTCTCTTTCTGTCCCCTCACCTCCGCCAGGGCTCCTGAGGGTGGCCCCCAAAGAAATTCTTGTCTCAGCTCTGGTTTAGAAGAACCGAGGAGGAGAAGGGAAAGACAGAGGATGAGATGGTTGAATGTCATTACCGACTCAATGGACATGAGTTTGAGCAAGCTCTGGGAGACGGTGAAGGACAGGGGAGCCCAGTGTGCTGCAGTCCATGGGGTCTCAAAGACTCAGACATGACTGAGCAACTGAACAACAAACTGAGACAGCAGAGCTTAACCAGGGCTAACTGTCATAATCACTATAATTATCCACTCACAGCGGAGGGAAGCAAACTGAACATCACAGCTGACATTTATTGAGCCCTTACCAGGCACCTGCTTAAGATGCATTTCCTCACCAACACCCCTCTGAGGTGTCGTAGATGGGGAAACCGAGGCTTGGAGAACCTCAAGGCCCCGCGCCTTTTCACTGCTGTTCCCTCTGCCTTGAGCACCCTTGCTCGTCCTCGTCATCACCACTTCCCAGTCTGGAGACCCAGTGCACTGCCCCCATCCCAGGCTTGATCAGGCTCCTCGGGCTCTGTGGCCTCCTACGTGGCCCCCTATCATCCAGCATCCATTAGGCACCTACTATGTGCACAGCGCTGTTCCAGTGAAGGAGACAGACCCCCTGCACCACAGGGCTACCTTCTCGTGGGGCAGAGCAGATGGATCAGAGCCCAGTGAGTCAGATGTGGGACTTGGCAGGTGATAAGAAATGTCGTGGAGAGGTGATCAGGAAGGAAGAGCATCACCTTAAGTAGAGTGGTGAGGGGAGGCTTTCCTGAGGAGGTGACAGGAGCAGAAACCTGAAGGAGGTGAGGGAGCCACCGGAAGACCTGGGGGAAGAGTGTTTCGGACAGAGGGAACAGCAGATGCAAAGGTCCTGAAGTGAGAGTCTGCTGGGGGTGCAAGGAGCGACAAGGCCAGTGTGGGGGGAGCTAGGGGAGGGGTGGGGTGAAGCCAGGAGGTGACAGTCAAGGAAAGAGGGCAAGTTCACTGAGAAGCTAGCAAGGCTTAAGCTGAGGTGCCTTCACCTGCCAGATGCCCAGGGCACTGGGAGGGGCCTTGAAATGACTTCACATGCAAGTGTCCTTCTGGGAACTCTGTGTGGTTCATGGCAAACCATTAAAAAGCCAATTTAAACATCTTTTCCAAGAAGCACTGGTAGGAGATGTAATGCATTTCCTTTCATAATACTCAGCTAATGTCCTGTAATTCAGTTTATCCTCTCAGGAAACTTTCCCATGGAAGTGGCATATAATTACGTGGCTCAAGGAGTTTTCACAGTTGACTCCTCACTCCTCGTCTGTGTCCTGAGGCATCAACTTCGCTCCTCCTGGGCTCTGCCCTACCCCAGAGCCCAGCTCAGCGTTAGCACCAGGAGGGATCTCTGCATCCGCAGAGACGGGGCAGTGAGTAGGTTTTGCAGAAGGCGAGACGGGCACGGAGGCAAGGCCATCTGCCCGAGCTTACATGGAGAATAGGCAGCAGAACAGGGGCGTGGCAAGGTCTGTGGCCCCAGGCCAACACCCTCTGATGCTCTTTCCAGGCTTCCCACCTCGTTTGATGGTTTGGACCCGGGATCCCCTCCCCGGCCCAAAACCTGGGGCTGGGCTGCGTCCCAGGCGGGCGGAGGGCGCTGCGATCTGACAGTTGCCGCCAGATGGCGCTGCCGGGCTGACCCTGCGGGAAAGAGCAGACTAGCAGCGTGGCTCCCTGGGCCTCTGGGTCCATA
This sequence comes from Cervus canadensis, assembly GCF_019320065.1. Lineage (NCBI taxonomy): Eukaryota > Metazoa > Chordata > Mammalia > Artiodactyla > Cervidae > Cervus > Cervus canadensis. The sequence goes on from NC_057386.1 coordinate 26,659,588, forward strand.
AGTTCCTCAACTGACCTGGCTCCACACTGCGGATCGAAAGACCCTGAGCCTCCCCTGCTCTGAGTACAGGGACAGATGTAGCTCCAGACGTCTCCTTCCAGGCAGAGTGACCTGGAGGGCCCAGGGAGGGGGTCCCCTTCAGCCTGGGGACTGCTCAGCAGATGTGGGTGGTCAGCCTGGTTCCGAGCGTGGTACCTGGCTGCCTGGGTGCTGGCACTGGAGGGGTCACTGTGGACTAAAGCCCTAACTGTAGCACTCTCTGCTGTGTGACTCCAGTCAAGTCACCTGGCTGCTCCGGCTCCCCTTCTGTAGAATAGAGTCGATCAGAGCACCTCCCGTAGAAGATTGCTGTGAGGATTGAAAGTGATGTGAAATTGTTCACAGCTCAGTCCTGTCTGACTCTTTGCAACCCCATGGACTGTATCCCGCCAGGCTCCTCTGTCCGTGGGATTCTCCAGGCAAGAATACTGGAATGGGAAGCCATTCCCTTCTCCAGGAAATCTTCCCAACCCAGGGATCGAACCCGAGTTTCCTGCTTTGGTAAGTGGATTCTTTACTGTCTGAGCCACCATCAAAGAGAAAACGATACACATGAAGCACTTGACTGCTGTTTTTCCAGGGACTCCCCTGGGGGTGCCTCTATCCCTCCTGGTTCTGAAAACTCTCACCTCACCTTCAGCAGGGTGTGCACCAAGCCTGGTCTCCCAGACTCAGAGACATCGTAAACCAACACTTCTGAATTCTCCCAGTGGTCCTCTGGGGTTGGTATTGCTTATCAGACCCCCTCTGTGAAGGAAGAAACAGAGGCTCAAAGAAGGGGAGGAGGGAGGGACTTGCTAGAGCAAGTCAGACAGAAAAAGGACTGAAGAGGGAGTCTGTGTGTAGATACAAAGTGACCTCGCTCTCTGTTTTTTTCTTTTGGCCTCGTGGCATGCAGTTTCCCAGACCAGAGATCCAATCCATTCCCCTCTGCAGTGGAAGCACAGGGTCATAACCACTGGGCCACCAGGGAAGTCCCAGGAAGTGATCTCTAAGTGATATTGTTAGATATTGTAAACAGGGGAAAAAACTAATTATAGGACAATGTTCATGTGTCATGTATAGGACATGTGTACATGTTCACATTTGAGCTAAAAAGTGTCCATAAGGATAGAAAATATAGGGAGAATTGCCTATATGTGCATAAAAAAGTCAAACAAGATATTATTTACCCCTAAGGAGAGGAACTGGGTGCCTGGTGTCTGTGGTGGAAAGAAGACTTTTGCTGCACACTTATGAAATACCTAAAAGGGTGTTTTTGTATTATTTCTCTGAAATAAGGTCAGGGAGGGGAAAATAAATGCATTAATTCAGGGGTGCAAGTTCCAGAACCAACAAGAACCAGGAAAGAAATATGAATACGTTGAGACATTAAGGACTGGTGGAGGGACTTCCCTGGAGGTCCCTCGGCTAAGACGCTGTGTTTCCGATGTGGGAGTCCCAGGTTTGATCCCTGGTCAGAGAACTAGATCCTGCATACCACAACAAAAGATACCACATGCCACAAGTAGGAGCCCACGCAGTCAAATAATCTAATTAATTAAAATTTAAATTTAAAAAAAGAAGGGAAGTGGTGGGGACTGAGGCAAAGTCCCATCTGATAGGGTGGCCCTGCTCCACGGCCTGTGGGGTGGCGAGGCTGGAGGGAGGTCCATCCGCTGGCTGACCTATCTATCTGCCATCACCAACCCACCCTCCCCTGTGGCCTTCCACTTAAGAGGCTGGAAAAGATAAATGACTGGCTTTCCTAGTCTCCCTTGCAGTTAGGAGTAGTCATGTGATGCAGTTCTGGTCAATTAGATCTAAGGAATCTGTGGGGTGGGGGGTGGGGGGTAGGAGGTAGGGATAAGTTCTGGGAAATTATTTCTCTGTATGGTAAAAGAGACATTATTTCAGTTCATTCTAAGCTTAACCATTTCTCTTCCTTCCTGTCCTAAATGTAAATGCAGATGCAATGCCAGGTGCAGTAGCAGCCATACTGAAAACAAGAGGGAAAAGTGAAGCAATTGCAGAGATATGAACCCTGACATCAGTGGACAGGTAGGTAAAGCAATGCCAACCATAACTGATCTCCAAGCTCATCGGGATGGAGGAAAATACACTCCTATTTGCCTGAGCCACTCTGATCCGTTTTCTATTTTTTGTAATCCAACACATTCTTAACTGTATAGAAAACGTGTATTTGATAGAACTCAGAAGGTATGGGAAAGGAGAGGCTGGGCAGGAGTCTGGAGGGTAAAGGTCCAGGAGACAGACTTTCCATTCAGAGGTGGGGGAGGTCTGAGCATGTTTCTTTTATAATAACCAGCATTTATTGTGCACATGCTGTGTACTCCAACGGCAATTTACACAGATCAACTTACTTCTCACCACAGTCCTCTGAGCCAGGCCCAGCTTTATCCCCACCATCCGGAGGTAACTGGGGTCAGAGAAGCAAAGTAGATTGTTCGGAGGCCCTACAGCTACAGGCTGGACAGCAGGACCTGAGCTCAGGCAGAAGCTGTCCAGCCCTGGATGGACTCTGACTCCTCCGTCTGCCCCTCTTGGGGACTTGGTCTCCATGTGAAAGGGGGTGCGGGTCCTGGTGGGAGCTGGGATGTGCTCTGCTGGCCCAGCAGGCAGAGGTCAGCCAGGTGACCACCTCCCCTTCCACCTCCATGTCCTTGTCCCTCACCTCTGGTGGTGTGGGGAGGCTGGTGGGTGATGCAGCCCTGATGGGGAGGTCCCTGGAGGGCACAGCCTGGCCCTGGAGACATTTCCACTCCCTGGCTCTCTGGGCCTGTTTCCTTCTCCGTGAAGGCACTGATCAATCAGCACCCTGAGGCTACTGGAAGGAAGGCTTGCAGTGACCTAAGCCCTGCGGGCGTGGAGTGAGGGTGTGGACCTTCAGGGCTGTCCCCTTGTCCCCTCCGGGCGCCCCAGGTCCGCCCCAGGCACTTCCGGGTGATCTCAGGAAATACCAGACCCCCACCCCCACCCCCCAAGCCATCTGCAGTCCTGTTGCCACCACCGCCCTCCCGCTCCCCTGCCCTGTCCCTCCCCCACCTCCTTCCGGTCACAGGTCTTACTCACATCTCCACCCTGGGCAGTGCCGGACTTCAGCCCCCCAGCCTTCTACAAGGTCTCTCCCTCCAGCTGTCACTTAGAGAAGGGGAATTGGGAGCTGGCTAGGGTCCTGGTAACTGGACCCAGGCAAGGCGACCTGTGACTGTGAAATAAGTTGAGGGAATTCTGAAAACTTAGAAGAGCAATCAGGGAAGCAATCAGGGAAGGCTGCTTGGAGAAGGTGACATTTAAGTCTGGTCCAGAAGACCAAGGAATTGACCAAGGACAAGTGTTTCCAGACAGGAATTCATTTATTCAACAAGCATTTATTGAGCACCTGCTGGTGCTAGGCCCCCCATAGGCTCTGAGCTTTGGCAGGAGGCAAGATAAGTTTGTGCTCTCTTGGGTTTCACAGTGAGGAAATCAGAGGAGTAAACACCAGCTCACAAGCTGGGCTCAGAGCTACCGAGGAAGAGTAGGTGGGGTGGGCGTGTGTGTGAAAGGGGCCCCATGCTAGTCTGAGGGGGGGCAGCCAGTGAGGGCTTCCCTCCCCTGGGAGGGCGCTGCCTGACTGCTGAACCAGGAACAGCCATTACTTAGGCGGCAAGGGAGGGTGGAAGGGAATCCAATGGAGGGAACAGCAAGTGCAAAGGCTGAAAGTCAAGAGGATGCAGGACGGCTCGGCTGCTGGACAGTAGACTGGATCAGGAGGCCACAGGGGCTCAGGGCAGGGAGGTGACCTGCCTGAGGTAACAAGCACTGGAAGGCAGGGATGTGGACTCAACCACAGGAGTCTCTGCGGCATTTTGAAGGGGCCTGCAGCTGCACAGCCTCCCGGGGCAGGTACTGATGGAGGGACAGCTAACTGCTGGGAGGAGATGCTGCCCTAAGAGAGGCAGCAGCGGAAGTCGCCGTGGGTCGGTGGAGGCTGTGGTGGCCATGATGTGGTTTCTTCAGGGCCCCTGTGGTAACAGCCCGGGCACTTTGCCTGCCTCCTGTGGCTTCAGCACCCACAGAGAGCCCTCACTGGGGCACGCCTGCTTCCCAGAGCTCGGACCAAGGCTGGGAACCCAGACAGGACCCTTCTCAGTCCTGGGACACCTCCCAGTCTTTTATCTCCTGGGAGATATTTAGTGGGAGATATTTAGTGGGGCTTCCTTTACAGAAGAGGAAACTTGGGTTCAGAGAGGGCTGGTGGCTGGTCCGGGACCACACAGCCAGAGGGTGGGGTCAGGCGCCCACAGCTCTGGGCTCCCCCTCTCCCTGTCTCTTTCCCCCATGCTCCTAAAGGTGACTCCTGGAGTCATGTCCAAACCAACAACTGCCATTGGAATCTTTGTTCAAGGTGGGTGCTTGTGACCTCACGCAGGTCACCTCCCTGCCCTGAGCCTCTGTGGCCTCCTGATCCAGCCCACTGTCCAGCAGCCAAGCCATCCTGCATCCTCTTGACTTTCAGCCTTTGCACTTGCTGTTCCCTCCATTGGATTCCTTTCCACCCTCCCTCGCAGGGAAGCAGGAAATCCTTGTTCAATGCAGACCTTCAGTCATGATTGCACTCCACGGGACAGGCTCAACAGCCTCTGTCTGTGGGGGGAGTGGTAAGGGCACCGACTGGGCTCCTAGCTCCAGGCTGCCGCCTCCTAGCTGTGTCACTTCGCCTGCCTGTGCCTCAGTTTCCTCATTGGTGAAATGGGATCATGAGAGTGCCTTCCGGTTGGTGTGAAGGTCCAGTGGGATGATAGGGGAGGGCTCAGGAGAGGGGCTGCATGGTTGTGTCTGTGTGGCTGTGGCCTTGTGGTGGCCCAGCCCCGAGGAGGTGGCCTCCGGAACTGCTCCAATCTTGAGCTCACCCCACCAGTTTCTTCACATCTCACTTCACAAGGTTTGGAGGTTGCCCAGTCTCGCAGCTGGTGGGGTGGTCAGGACTGAAACCTGGGCGACAGCTCTGCCAGACAGGGTGGCTGTAACTCAAGTCTGCAGGAAGTGGGGAGGCGCCTAGGGTAAGCGGGTGGTGGCAGGGGTGCACCGTCTGTCTTTGGAGTGAGCACGCACGGGGCATCTGGACCTCCGGACATCTGGTGAGGAGCATTCCTGGCAAAGGGAACTTGGAACAGTGAGGTGTTGTGCTGGGGAGGGGGTGCACTGGGGGCAGGGGCAGGGTCTTCTGGCCATGGGAGGGGCTGTGGATTTGATTCTAAGTGTGGTGCCAAGTCCTCGGAGGGGCTGAGAGGGGTGACACAGCTTCCTGTCTCCCCAGCAATTCTGCGTGCTCAACAAGCACGCTCAGACACTGTGCCCTGGGGCCAGAACCGTGCAGGGGAGGAGACACAGGTAAGGAAGGCCCGGCCTGGGCCCACTCAAGAAGCTGCAGAACCACAGGGTGGCAGAACCCACATCACTGTCCAGGGGGAGGTGCCAGGATGCCCGTGGCATCAATGGAGGCCCCCAGGGCAGGATGCCCACCTATGAGCACTCGGGCCAGGCTGACTTCTAGAAGGATCCTCCAGGGTGGAAAGGCATTCAAGGCAGAGGGAACAGCACATGCAGGCGCTCAGAGGTGAGCTGGGAGACCCCAGGAAACGAGTGGGGCTGCAGGGCAGGGTCTGGGAGCGGTGCCAACAGAAGAGCTTGGTGGGAATGATGCAGGGAGGCCTGAGGGGGCCTGGGCTGGCTGGCAGGTCCCAGCTGGCTCATTTGTCCCTCCTGTCCTCATCTGGGTGTGTGGGCGGCTTGCATCTAGTCACTCAGATGAAGACGGTGAAGATGCAACTTTATTATTTTTCTGCTCAGTATCTCTTAGATAAGCACAGTTACAAAAATTAATAACAATGTTTGCTTTATGTCCTCAACTTGTATTTTCTTAAGAGAAATTAAAGGAAGACATGGAAGGAAGGGGGGGAGGGAGGGGGAGGGGAGGAAAGAAGGGGAGAGAAAAATGAAAGGAAGAAGCAGAAGAAACATTGGGGGGATTTTTTTTTTTTTTTGCCTTTTTCTGGTCTAAATGGCCAAAACTGTTTCATTATCTCACCCCTTGAGGTCATTGGCCTCTGCCCTCTCTTGAGACCTCTGTGTCTTGGCTTCATAACTGCTGTGTCTGGGTCAGCCTCCTCCAGCCTGGCGCCCCAGCACAAACCAGCTTCACAAGGAGGGGCTCAGTAAAGGAGCAGAGGTGAGTGGGAGGAGAGGGCGGAGGGAGAACCCGTCTGCAGGTGAGGTCCCAGGTCTCCGGAGAGACTGGTAGATCCTGACAGTCTGCTCCATCAGCCCCGGCCTCTTCCAGAGCCAAGGCCAGTCTTCTTGCTCTTTTTCCCACAGCACCGGATCCTGAGAGTGCTAGGGCCCGCTGTACATGTGGCCCTGGACTATATGCTTCCTGCCCATAGTCTCCTACTGCAAAGCAGGTATTACTGAGCTATCTTGTCTGCTTAGTCTTTTGTGTATTTCATGACCTTGGCAGTTTTGAAAAATACTGGTGAGGTATTTGTAGAATGTGTGCATGCCTTTTTTTTTTTTTTAAAGATTGATTTATTTATTTGGCTGTGCTGGATCTTTTTTACCGCGCTCGGGCTTTCTCTAGTTGAGGTTGAGTGGGTTTCTCATTGTGGTGGCGTCTCTTGTTGCGGCGCATAGGCTCTAGGCACTCTGGCTTCAGTAACTGAAGCTCATGGGCTCAGGAGTTGTGGCTCACGGACTTAGTTGCTCCAAGGCGTGTGGAATCTTCCCGGACCAGGGATTGAACCTGTGTCCCCTGCATTGGCAGGCGGATTCTTGACCACTGGACCACCAGGGAAGCCCCTGCATTTTTTTAAGGATTCTTGCTATTTTTATTCTTTTGGCCGAGTTGTGCAGCATATAGGGATCTTTCCCTACCAGGGAAGGAACCACGCCCCATGCAGCGGAAGTATGGAGTCTTAAGCACTGGACTGCCAGGGAAGTCCCTTAAGCATTATTGTTAAAGATGTTTACCAAATAAAAAAAAATAAAATAAAGGCCTTCCCTGGTGATCCAGTGGTTGAGAAACCACCTGCCTAGGCAGGGGACAAAGGTTTAATCCTTGGTCTGGGACGATCCCAAACGCCACGGGGCAGCTAAGCCTGTGCGCTGCAGCTGTTGAGCCCAGGCACCCTAGAGCCCTCAGTTCAGCTCAGGTCAGTCACTCAATCGTGTCTGACTCTGCAACCCCATGGACTGCAGCACGCCAGGCTTCCCTGTCCATCACCAACTCCCAGAGCTTGCTCAAACTCATGTCCATCGAGTCGGTGATGCCATCCAACCATCTCATCCTCTGTCGTCCCCTAGAGCCCCTACTCCGCAACAAGAGAAGCCACCGCAATGAGAAGTCTGAGCACCACAATAAAGAACCAGCACAGCCAAAAATAAATACATAAATAAATAACATTAAAAAAAATAAAAATAGCCTATCTTGTTTGGAATGTTCACCACTGTAGGGGAAAAAGCCTGAGGAGTAATGGCCAATAAAGACTAGAAGTGTTGGGTCACAGATTGAAAATTATGTATTAAGCTGATGCTGTTTTTTATTGTTACACTTCATGCCCTAGGGAGGAAATCTGAGGAAGATCATAAAAACTTGTTTCTGAGGCATGTTGTAGAAGAAAGGTGTTATGCAAATCTCTACTGAATTACCAGGTTATTGATTAATGTAGAAAATACTGCAAATATTGCTCCTTCCCTAAAAATGAGAAGGAAGCTTCCTTCTGAGACCTCATGCCCTTTCTCTTATGATTTCTTGTGATTTCAGTGTTTTGGTTGCTGTCTGTGTTCAGGACTCTTCTGCCTTTTCAGACTTCCAGCCCCTGGAGGGACCAGGGTAGCTTTATCTCTGTGCCCTAATAAGAACCACTGCCCATCTAGGGCTTCACAATTTCTAAAGCTTTTCCTCCTCTGCTTTCTCATTCTGAACTGAAATGCAATCCCTCAAGGTGGGAGGGATTGCTACCCCCACTTCACAGATGGGGAACCTGAGGGCTGGCCAGCATAGGCTCTGCTTGCTGGACAAATGGATTTGGATCTGGAGTTCAGACCTTGGACTTCCTGAGACCTCCTGCGTCGTTGCCAGGAGAAGATGCATGCCATCTTCACGACATGCCCTTTCTCCCTGCCTGCAGCGCCTCCCCCTTGAAGCCCTCCCTCCCTAACCCCAGAGACATTCCCATCTGTACAGCCATTTCTTCCTGCTTCTGAACCTCATCATCCTGACCAGCCCCCATCACTCTGCCTCTTCAGGCATTTGAGACTCACCTCCAAACTCTAAGTTGTATCTGACTCTTTGCAACCCCTGAACTGTAGCCCTCATGGCTCCTCTGTCCATGGGATTTTCCAGGCAAGAATACTGGAGTGGGTAACCATTCTTCTCCAGGGGATCTTCCTGACCTAGGGATAAAACCCACGTCTCCTGCGTTGCCAGGTGAATTCTTTACCTCTGAGCCACAGGGAAGCCCCAGGAAGGCAGATGAGCTTGACTGCTCCAGCCTGTGCCCTGGGTCGGCTTGGGCCTTGGGCAGAGTATCTGGCTTATCCTGCACCTTCCTCTGTAAGACAGCTTACATGCTGTGGACCCAGGAGAACCTGGCTTTGAATCCCAGCATGGCCGTGGGCTGCCTCTGTTTCCTCATTTTTAAAATGGGAATGGTGCTGCTAACCTCAAGGGCTCCTCATGGGGATGAACTGAGAGAAGAAGTGCCAGAGTGCCCTGGGCTTCAAAGGGCGTGAAGAAGGAGAAGTGAGTTTGAGGAATGCAGGAATGTCCCCTCCAACCTTGCACAGGGGAGATGGTCTTCCAGACTTAGGAGGCCCTCTCTACTCTGCAGCCTGGCTTGATCCCCTGAATTGCTCTCCAGCTCACTTCCTGGGCTGTGGTTGGCTTATCATCTCTTTATCTGCATCCAGCTCTCTTTCCTAAATCTCTGTGGCAGTGCAGATTTGCAAGCTGGGTGTGGAAAGGACTGGGTTCTGCAGGCAAATGTTGGCCTGGTTGATCCAGCCTGGCATCTCTCCAAACCTCACTTTTTTCCTGTAAAATGCGAACAATATAAAGACTCACCTTGAAGGATTGTGGTGAGGTTTGGGGCCAGCGCCATGCCTGGTGGGGGCACGTGGTTGTTTAAATTCATCAACTAAAGTTAAATAAGGACTTAAAACTGCAGCTCCTCAGTTGCACTGGCCACGTTTCAAGTGCTTACGTGTGGACAGGACAGCTAGACTGCAATGCATCTTCCCAAGGAGTCCTAGTGGCAGCATTGGTCTGTGGACAGCACTCCAGCCTGTGCTGGGCACCTGCTGCATGTGGGCACAAGTTCATCTGTAGCTGCAGACTCTTCGGGGGTGGAGGGCCATGATTTCAGCGAGAGTGCTGCCCTCCTGTAGGCCCAGGAAGGTCCAGCAGAGAGCTGGGGCTCACCAGGAGGGTGCTCCAGGATGGGGGTGGACCAGGTTCAAAATGGGGAGCTCAGGTTCCTGCCTCTGGGGGAAGGCACACAGGGCTTCGTTCACTTTCTAGTGGAGAAAGCTTGTGGAGCCTGAAGGCAGGTTGGACAAGTGGCTTCTGGCCTCTAGGACTACCACTGTCGGACTTTTCAAAGGAATGACGGCCACATGGCTTTGCAGAAGGTGTTAGTGTCTCTCTCGGCCTCTCCCCTCCCCCTCATCACTCCTTCCAGTCTTCCCTCTCCTTCCTTCTCTCCCTCTTATCTTGTGGCCAGAGAAGGGCAGTCTAGATTCTAGTTAGTGAGAACAGAGGGCTGTTATCCCCCGTCTCCTCTCACACAGGCGGAAGGAATATGGGGCTCAGGGAAGGACAGTGGCTTGCATTCCACGCCTTTGCCAGCGAGGGCACAGTGGGACTGCTGGACATAGCCCCCCTGAAAACAGAGCTTGGCATAGTGTTGAGGTCAACTGGGCCTCCTTGGATCACAGGCTGCGGGAGGGTGCTCTCTGCCAATCCAGGAAGCCCTGATGCATCCCCAGACCCTGCTGTGAGGGGTCTCCGCTGACCCCACTCTGACTAGAGCAAGTTGGGTTTGGGCTCCTCTCCAGGGTCTGGCCCTCCTCCAGCTGGTTCTTAGCACATAGTAGGTGTCTCGTGGGCCCTGGTTGAACCGAAGGGAGGAGGTGTTTCCTATGTGAGAGTGTGAGGCCCTGTGAAGGGGCAAGCCTGCACCAGGGGGTTCTATAAGCCCCTCATGGGAGGAGGGTGAACCCAGCGCCCCACCTTTTTAGGGTCACAATGTCACTAGCAGTCTAGCAAAGTCTCTGCACCATCCTCAGAATAATTTTCAGGTGTGTTTTACTGAAGTAGAATGCATACATTAAAGTGACACATCTTAGCATACATCAGTGAATTTTCACCAAGGGTAACACTCGTACCCCAGCACCCGGCGCCCCTGCACAACCACCCACCCCCACCATCCGGCTCCACCTCCCGGACTTGTTAATGTGTACAAGAGCACACTGGGAGGGGAAGCGTGTTTGAGCTTCGACTGGGGGCTCTCGGCGTGTGTATGTGAAGGAGGAGAGGGTGTGTGGACCTGTGGGACGTGCCTGGGATGTGGGGGGATTTGTGGGGTCTGAGTGAAGGTTGCCGTGTGCGTGGTTTCAGGGGTGAATTTGCCACGGTTTGTGCAGTGGTGTGGGGTCGTTGGCACGCGTGCATAGGGTTTGGGGGTTGTTTAGAGTATTGGGGCGTGGGCTGTAGGGTGTGGTGGGAAGGCTGGGTAGTCTGCGTGGGGTCGTGGGTACCCGAGGGAGGTCGCGGGGTCAGAGAAAGTGGAACCTGGATTGGCTGGGACCCTGGCCCGCGGGAGCGGGGCGGGGCCAGACTGCAGGGGGCGGGGCCTTGCGGGATTTGGGCCGGGCGGAAGGGCGGGCCCGCTGGACCCAGGGCGGGGCCTCGGGGCACGGGGCGGGGCCAGACGGCAGGGGGCGGGGCCTTTCGGGACCTGGGCCGGGCGGAGGGGAGGGGCCGGCGGGCGCGCGCACGCAGCCGGCGCGCCCCCTCCCGGCCGCCATGTTGGCTGGTGTGTGGGTGTCAAACCGAGCTGGAAGCGGCTGCGACTCCTGGGGCTCCAGTCGCTCCCGCCTCCTCAGCTCTACTGGCGGCCGCAGCCGCGCACCCGGGTCGGCCCGGAGGAGCGCAGGTGAGCCGGGGCCTCGGGGCTCGGGGGCCGGAGCGGACCGAGGGCGCGGACCCTGCCCCTCCCAAGAGCGCCCCCAGAGCGCGGATCCCCCCACCACCTCCGGGAGTATGCACCCCTCGGTCCCAGCCGGGTCCACCTCAGGCGGGATCCCCTCTTACCCAGCAGGCCCCGCCCCACGGGCTGGAGCACGGCCCCTCCCCGTCTGGGTCCTCATTCCTCTGCAGGGACCCCCTCCCTTCCCCTCAGGGAGCTCTTCCTTTGGTATCCTCGGAGCCCCGGGCTTCCCGCGCCCGCCGCAGCTCCGGGAGCCCGTCCAGGCCTCGCCGTCCACCTTTCAGCTGGACCCACCCTGCCCCTCCTCCCTGGGCCGGGCGCCCCCGCCCTCGTCCAGGTGCCGGCCGCCCCGCTCTGGGCCGCCGCGGGCCCCCTCCCCTCCGCAGGGACCGGGCTCGCCCTCCCCACCCCACGGCACAGCGGGGACGGGGGCGGCGGAGCCAGGCTCCAGCTGCCTTTTGTTCCGCGTGGGATGGCGAGACCCCGCCCCGCGGTCCTGCCGGGCTGGTCGAGGTGGGTGAAGGGGTGCGTGGGGCCGCCTCTTCCAGGGGACCCTTCGTCTCTCTCCCCGTGGGGCGGCTCCCGGGAGCCCAGCGCCTTGGGAGAGGCTGGCCCTTCCGAGAGGAGTCCGTGCCAACAGGTTTTTGTTTGCAACCCGGAGTTGGCCCGGTGGCTTTGCGGGGGGGAGGGGGTGAGGACTGCTCTCTCTCCCCAGAAATCCCGGCAGGGGCCTGTGGGAACCCATTCCTCCGCCCAGGGGCTCCGTCTGGGGCTCTTCGCCCTTTAGCTGCCCTGGGGACGCGTCGGAGCCTGTGCTGGAAGGAGGATGGGCTTAACCACCTTGAGGATTCAGATGGGGAAACTGAGGCCCAGAGAGAGGCACTGGGTCATGCGGTGATACAGCGTCGGTGCCGAAACTAGAAGCTTGGGCTCGGGGCTCTCTCTGGGATATTTTAGAATTTTTTTTTAGAGAGATGTTCAGGGTTATCCCTCTCCTCTTTTAACATTCACTAAGAACTTGAACAGAAAAAGGTGAGAAGTAGGAGTTGTTCCTTTCCACCTCCAGGAGGAGCTTAAAATGATTGAAAAAGGTGAATTTTAATTTTTAATGGTCCTTGCCCTCTTCCAGTTATGTAAGATAATCAAGATTTGGCAGAAAACTTGTGCATCTTGTAGCTCTAGATACGGGTGTTAGGTGCTAACAGATCGTAGGCCGAATCCTGCGCAGCAGGGGTTGAATTTGCACTGATAATTAAGTTTTCATCTGTATTTAAATGAACATCCAAAGGGCCTACAGGTTGTTCCTGAGTGGTGCTTGTTCCAGCAATTGTGTTTGGGACAGGTGATTGTGTCAGAGAGTCTGCCAAGATCTTCTCATTTCTTATTTGTCTTCATTAAAAAAAAAATCTGTATCTGTATTTTTACATTTTTAAAACTTTTGTGCTTCTTTAGTTTTAATATTGGGTCAGTCATCCTTACCAGTCTCACTGAGTTTTTCTTTTGTAAGCACTGGATGAGTTGCATGCATGCTCAGTTGCTCACTTGTTTCCAGCCCTTTGTGACCCTATGGACCCCTTTGCTCCTCTGTCCATGGAGTTTTCCAGGCAAGAATACTGGAGTGGGTTGCCATTTCCTTCTCCAGGGGATCTTCCCAGCCCAGGGATTGAACCTGGGTCTCCTGCATTGGCGGGCAGATTCGTTAACACTGAGCCACCAGGGAAGCCCACTGGATGAGTTGTTGTTCAGTTGCTAAGCTGTGTCCTACTTTTTTCAACCCCGTGGACTATAGCAGGCCAGGCTGTCCTCCACTGTCCTGGATGAGTTACTGGCTGTTGAAGAGTTTGGTAAAGTGCTGATTAGAGTGAGGCAGGATCCAGGGCTGCATCCCACCAGCCCTCTGGCCAGGAGCGTGTCTGGGTTGTGTTGTTGGGTGTACTGATCTCGGTTTACACAGGCTTCTTGCCTCCCTGTGCCTGGCAGATGGGGTGCTTTGGGGAGATCTCTCTCCCAGCAGGGTGTGTGACTCCAAGCCTGTGCCTGAGGTGTGAAGAAATGTAAGACTTCCGCGTGATGAAAGCTAGCATGGTGTGTACGGTCTTGAAAAATGCCACATCCTTTATGAAAATCCTCTCTAGAAATGCAGGTGACACTCTGTGTAACTGTCTTCCATGACAAGACGTGGGTTTCCTGAGTGTTTGGATTCTGATAAGAGCCCTGCAAAAAGTAGTTGAGAATTACTTGGGATGCTGATTTATTTATGTTTTTTAAATATTTATTTGACTACACCAGGTGTTAGTTATGGCATGTGGGATCTAGTTCCCTGACCAGGGATGCAGCCCAGGCCCCCTGCATTGGGAGCATGGAGTCTTAGCCACTGGACCACCAGGGAAGTCTTTCTGATTTATTTCAATGGCTTGGCTTTTCCTGAACCTAAGGAGTGGGCATTTATTCTAATAATAGTAATTATTGTTTAGATTTCATTAGGAAGAGTGGCAGCATTCAATTCTTCGTGGCCTGAAGTACTGAAGGATTTTCACGCACAGGGCTGCTGTTGTCACTTTCTAGGGAAGCACCTTTAAGTTTTCAGAGTTCTCTGGCAGCTGTTCTCCCCCTTCTCCAGAACCTTCCTGGTGGATTGGTGGGTGTGGAAGACTGTGGCTGTTGTTTCATGGCTGAGGATCTGTTGACCCTGAGCCGTGGAGAAATCAAAGGGCTTGGATTTGGGAGATTGAGGAGCTGTTGTTTCATGGCTGAGGATCTGTTGACTCTGAGCCTTGGAGAAATCAAAGGGCTTGGATTTGGGAGATTGAGGTTGGGGAGGATGTGAGGAATTATCCAGTCCTACCCTGCTTTTGTCTGCTAGGCTCTCAGTTCAAGCATTCTACTTAAACAGGTCTCCCAGGACTTCCCTGGTGCTCTTGTGGTTGAGAACCTGCTTTGCAAGGCAGAGGATGTGGGTTCGATCCCTGGTCGGTGAACTAAGGTCCTAAATGCTGCAGAGCAATTTAGCGCATGTGCCACAACCGAGACCCGATACAGCCGAATAATATTTTTTATAAAAGAAAAAAAAAATTTTCATCCAGTGTAGCATGAAATGTGAATAAGGAGTCCTGGGCGGTGGACAGCAGGGAACAAGCTTATCCATCCCCACTGCAGGATCCACGGTTCTGTCTTGCTCTTGCCAGAACTGCTACTGTTGGTCCAGCAGTCCTGTGCCAGGGTGTTATCCCCCTTCTACAGATGAGGAAACTGAGGCTCAAGAGCGTAAGTCTTGTGCTCAAGGTCATGGAGCCAATAGGTCATGGGGCTGAATTTAGACAGGTGTGTTGACTCCCCAGATGTTATGATGCCTTAATCTCATCTGAGAAACTGAGTCCTGGGGTGAAGAGACTTATTCTAAGCCCAGCTGTGAGTTGGCGGAGGACCGAATACCACGGGGTGACCTGATTAGGATTGCTGAGGTGGGAGAGAGCACCCTTTGGTTTTGCCAGATGCATTGGGAAATGTCTTTGTGTCTCCATCTGTTAAATTTTTGAAAATTGACAAGCTTTCTGATAAGTTCTTCAATGGAATTTTCTTTGGTCTTAATTAGTTTGTTCAAGGTGTCTAAAAATAGGCTCTTAGAAAAGCAAACACAGTGAAGTAAGTGTCCATGCTGCTGAGAGAAGGTGTGTTGAGTAGCCTCTGTCCACAAGCTTGTTTGTCTGCACCTACCTTCCACATTCTTGATGTCTTGAAATGCAAAGTTGTTCCAGCAGACTCTTGTTGAACATAATTCCCCTCTGTCTTCACATCCACTTGTAACACAGGCGTTGCCACCCATTGTGAGTGAAAAAACAGGCCCAGAGAGATTAAGTAACCTTTGAGGAGCTGACCCAGCCAGCTGACCCAGGCCTGTGTGGTCCCAAAGCTGGGTGCTTCCCACTCCACCAGCCCCTGCAGAACACCCCACATGATGAGTGCTCATTTCTGTTATAGGACACACTTGTGACCTGAAAACCACCACGTTTATTTAGAGGGCTGGGAATTGTGAACGAGGAGATGTTTGTCTTTTTCCTAACTTCATTGTCTGTGAAGACACGGAGGTTTGAATGGACCATTTGAACTGATAGAGGTTGAATTTCGGCTTTGGATTTAGAGAACGGCCTGGCTCTTTTGAGCAGGTCCTCAGCACTGTTACGAACCCCCATGTGCATGGGATTCCTTCTGGTGACTCAGCCCGGCGCACCCAGGTGCTGGGGCTGCTTTGTGCCTTCCTGCGGGCCCTCATTTGGATGGAGCGCGCCAGCCCTCTGGAGACAGAGCAGGCAGCCGTGTCCCTTACCTGGTCAAAGTGGTAGTTGGAACTGTGCACAGAGGCTGTCAGGGAAGGGACCCCGTCCACTTCCTGGCACATGGATCGTGAGTGGAGCCAGGAGAATTAGCTCGGCTTGAGTGGTGACTGACCATTCAGGCTGATGCATGATATGGGTTTAAAAGCATCTATAATTCATCACTTCTGAGTGCAGGCTTCATCCTTCCTCTCCCTCCACCCCCCCCCTCCCCCCCCCTTCACAGAACAGAGCTCTGTAGCTGAGGACATCAAATGGCACAGACAGTTTGGCTACAGAGGCCATGCAACAGCTTTGGAATCAGGTGTGGGTATAGATTGGCCTTCTGGCTGGATGGCTTTGGGCACTTTAATCACTGAACTTCGCTTTCCTTGTCTCTAAAGGGGCCAGTAATAACCACTGCAGATAGAGGAGTGGTCTTCCTCGACCGCTGGTGCATATTAGCATCGCTCAGAGGGTGGGCCCTGCCCTGCCCCCAGCCCTGCCCCCAGCCCTGCCCCCAGAGTTTCTGACCCAGTGGATCTGGAGTGAGGCCTGAAAATGGGCTATTTCAGCCAGTTACTAGGTGTTCTCTGATGCTGCTGGTTCTGGGGCCAGATTGGGAATGCAGGCCCACAGGACAGACTGGGAAGGCCAGTGAGGAGTCTGTACTGGCTCGCTGTGCTGGAGAGTCACCAGCAGCACGTCCTTGCTGCTTCCCAAGTTTTCTGAGTGAGATGGTGGCATGACGCTTGGGAAGGGAATTTGGTTTCTCAAAGTGATGTTTTCACTTGTTCTTACGTGATTGTAATTTGACCTGTGGTCACAGCACGATGACTGTGGGTTAGTCAGGATGTTGTCTTTAACGAAGGGAACGTAGATGTCAGTGCTGTTCAGAGAGGCAGTTTGAGTCCAGAATCCTGTTTGAAAAGCTGATTCTTCATTCCCACACGTCAAGCAAGATGTTTGCTGTCAAGGCTCTTTAGAAATGTAGCTGAGAAAGGGCAGGGGGCGTGGCGTTGGACAAGAGCAAACTCTCACGGGGCTGTTGGGGGTGGCCTCTGGTGTTAATGGAAGTTGCTCCTCCCTCCAACAGTTCAGAGTGATTTCACAGTCTTTGGTGTTTACAGTTTGGAAGGAAAATTTTTTTTGCCTCCAGTAGTAATGATCAGCTTGTCTGTCAAAACCAGACACGTGGGTGTGAGTGAGCTCTGCCGATCTTTGAGTGTCTCCTTTGTGCCTGGCCCTGTGCGACTCCTTCCACAGGGCGCAGGGATCCTCCAAGGCCCGTCACCACATTCTTTTCGCCTGTGCAGAAACTAAGTCTCAGAGGGGTTCAGCAGCTGACCTCAGGCCACACAGCCAGTCATTGTCCTAGCTGATATTTGCCACCAGATGCCGCCCGTGTCAGATTGAAAACCACAGCATTTCCGTGGCCTCGCCCTGCAACTGTCCCAGGTGTGCCCACTTCCTCACGGTACCTCACGGCAACCCAGAGGCAGGTGCTTCACAGGGGAGCAGAGCTGGAGCTCAGAGGGGTCGGGCTTGTTCACTGGCACCCACCCAGTGCCGGCAGGACCTGAATCCTCGCCTGTCTGAGTTTAGGGCCTCATGAGCTGTTTCTATGACACCTCCCCTCCCTGCCCAGAGGTGCAGAAGTCAGTTCTGAGACCCAGAGCTGCCTGGGTGTGTAGAGCAGGGAGTAGAGCAGGAACTTGGGGGGAGCCTGGCTGGACCAGTGGGAGGAAGTCTGTGTGGCTGGTAACGGGTTTTGTGTTCGTAAAGCCGTGCTGAAATAATCGCTCAAATTGCTCTTTGAGAGAAGGGGCTTTTTTCTTTTTTAACTCTGTGATCCTGAAACTGCACATTTCGTTCTGTGAACATGGCACATGGGTGTTGAGGACTCAAAAATGGTCTGGTAATGCTGTTGTTAAAATGTGATCAAATTCATATCAAAGAACTTTGTAGTTTTAAAATGTTGCATATAAATAAAAATATGATGCTTCACCTTCCTCAGCAGGCATTTCACAAATGCCTTCAGCACACGGGTCATTTTTCTTGTCCTACCTCCCATGGATGAGGAGGCTGGGGTGTGATCACTTTCCCAAGGTTTGAAAACTGCCTGCAGCTCCCAAGCCAAAGGGTGATAAACAGCTATGTGTCAGTACCTGCCCTGTGCTCTTGGGAGGCCCTGGAGGTTTGAAGTTAGTTGTTTTGTAAACTCTCTAAGACTCTGGGGTGAATACATCCTGAGAACTACAGGTTGCTAGCCAGAGTCTGTCCGCTTCTCTGTGTCTGCCTCCCCCAAGGTCATGGCAATCAAGGAATGATGATGGACTGAAAAGTTCATATTTTCACTTGAAAGTACGTCCTCCCTGAATGCCTGTTTGATATTCAGAGCTGTCATGGGGTATACTGGGAAATGGATGATCAGAGAAATAGCTTTTAGGCCACTATCTGAGAGGTAGTTGGTTGATGCAGAAGTATGGGTGTCAAGTCAGGGTAGTTCCATGACCATAGGGCCAATATCTGAGGGCAGCGTCAGCCTGCAGGAGTGACGCACAAGGTCTCTGAGGTCAGAGCTGGGTGTTTCTGAGAAGCCATGGCTCCCGCCACCAGGAGAGAAAAGGGTGTTGGTGAGGCAGAAGCTGGTGGTTTGTGGAGTTGTGATTTTGATTCTCGGTCAGGAAATCAAGAGTAGAGAAAAGTCTGGAAGAGTCGGAGAAGACAGGATCACAGCTGGACCTGGCTGGACAGGGAGCCAGAAGGCAGACGGGGGGTGGGTGCCTGGCGGGGGTGTGGGGTGTGTGTGGAGCAGGCTGTGGAAGCAGCCCTGCTGGGCAGATGCCTCCTGAGAGCAGGGAGCACTGGATGGCCACTAGCTCCAATGGGGCTGCGGCCTTGGGGTTCTAGTGTTGGGAGCGCCCTCTGGCAGGGCCTGCAGCGTGGCCTACTTCCTGTGGGTGAGGGCCTGGCCAGCCTGCGTTCACCGGACTGGATGGGTTCCAGAGCCAGCCCCGGGGTGTGTGTCAGGGTGAAGAGGCCAGAGTCCCGCTCTGTGGAGGGGGCTCCTTGGGGCCTCATTGCCGCCTAGGAAGGTGGATATCAAAGCCCTTGGAGCCTGCAGTTCGTATTGTTGGCTGCACCTGTAGGTCACATGGCCTGAAAGCTTTTCAGAATGCCTGTGATGGGGCTGCACCCCAGACGGTGGTTAGGGAGCCAGTCATGTTTTCAGAAGTGCTCTAGAGCACTCTGATGGTGTGTGTGGGCTGCGAATCTGAACTGTGTGCTCAGGGAGCTCCTGGGAGTGTCAGGGATTTGGCTGGGGGCGTCGAGGCTGGAGCCAGAGGGAGCCAGAAGCCTTTGCAGTCACGAGGTGTGGGGTGCTGGGACCCAGAGCTCCTGTCAGCTGCTGTGGATGGACTGGGAGGGAGGGAGGAGAGGGGGCAGGTTAGGGGAGTCGTGCCAGAGGAGGACGGTTGGGTGACCACCTGGCTGCAGAGGTTTGCCTTTCAGTCACCCGGGGAAAGTGGGCTGGGTTAGCAGAGTCAGCAAGGTGAGAGCAGGAGAAGAGACTCTGGCCCAGCTGTTTGGTGACCTCCTTCAGCCTCGCTCTTAGCCACGTCAGTGCAGCTCACACCACCGGGCCAGCCTGGGAGCCAGATTCCTTCCTGCACCCCTAACTGTGATGACCACAGCAGACACTGCTTGTAAGATGTAGAACTACACTTCTGAAAAGTAATTATAGTAGATAGCTGTAATTTAGAACTCCTTATTTAGGTAGATGCACTTTATTGATTAAAGATCAGAAATACGGTTTTACCTGGTGTATTTAACACAAACCACAGTATCATCATTTATGGTATTTCCAGAAAAAAGTAGTTTTCAGTCCAGTTTATTCAGTTCTTAATGTTTACTGAACACACATGTGTTATATACTGTAGGTTAGGAATACATACATGATAAGATGTAAGTTCCTAGGAGGGAAAGATTAGGAGGTTGTGATTAATATATACACACCACTATATATAAAATAGGGCTTCCCAGGTGGCACAGTGGTAAAGAATATGCCACCAGTGCAGGAGATGGAAGAGACGTGGGTTTAATCCCTGGGTCAGGAAGGTCCCCTGGAGTAGGAAATGGCAACCTGCTCCAGTATTCTCGTTTGGAAAATTCCATGGACAGAGGAGCCTGGCGGGCTACAGTCCATGGGGTTGCAAAGAGTTAGACACAACTGAGCACACACACACACACAAATATATATATGTGTGTGTGTGTATATATATATATATATACATAAAATAGATAAACAAGGACCTACTGTAAAGCACAGGGAACAATACTCAGTATTTTGTAGTAACCTAAGGAGAATAATCTGCAAAAGTATACACACACTACTGAGTTACTGTGCTGTGTATCTGAAATTAACACTGTGTTGTGAATCAGTGTTGTAAATACTCTAGTTTAAAAACAAAGGATGTAAGTTCCTGCCTTTAAGCAGCTGATGATCTGCAGAGAGCAGCTCCTGACGTGGGACAGGTAGTGTCAACTCCAAGAGAGAGACGTTTAGTAAGTGTGGGCAGATGCCGAGAACGAACTTAGGTGTCAGAGAGGAGATGGTGCGTAAGCAGAATCTTGAAGAAAAAGTGGGAATTTGGGGGGTAAGAGGACCCCAAGCAGCAGGAATGGGCCATGAGGAGCCCTGGGTGAGATGTCAGGCTCGCTGAGCCGGGAGGGTGTGGAGGAGGCAGGCTGGGGCATGAGCGGAGGCCCCCATCAGCCTTGAGTCCACCCTGGTTCTCACATGGCTTTGGCGGCAGGGGGCCCCCGGTGCTCCCCCCGACCTCTGATCTGAGCAGCTCTGCTCCCTCCGAGCGTGGGGAGCTGGGAAGAGCTCCTGTGAGAAGAGGTCCTCTGCTGTTTGAGACAGACTGAGGTGATGTCACTACTGTGGTGTGTGGGCGCAGCCCGGGGTGACTGGGAGCGGGTGCTGGAGGCCTCCCTGGTGACCTGGAATGCCCACACTCCTTTCTTTTGTCGCAGAAGGTGGGGCTGGAGGGGGCTCTCAGCTGCCCCTCCTCTCCGGGAAGCTGGTTCCTTGGATCCCGGCCGGGTGGGGCAGCTCTCCTGCCTGGTGAGCAGGTCCCTGGGGAGAGGACTCCTGACAGCCAAGCAGCTCTGTTCTCTAGAACTCCTGGAGCCCTGTGTGATGACATTGTCAGGGCGAGGGGCTGAGTCCTTAGCTCAGGGCATGTGTGAGCAGCTGCTGTGTGCCTGACTTGGAACTGGGCACCCTCCATGTGCACCTTGGTGGTCCGTGGGCCCCATCCAGCCTGCCAGTGCTTTTCGTTTGGGTTGTTGGTGCCTCTTTTTCAAGATTGAACTTGGTTGCTGTATTGGTTTCCTATGGCTGCTGTAACAAATTACCACCCACGCAGTGGCTTAAAGCCACACGGTTCTGCAAGCCTAGTCCATGTGGCTCTTTGGGTGTAGGCAGGGCTGTCTCTTCTGGAGGCTCTGGGGAGCTCTGTCCCCTGCCTTCTCAAGGTCCCTCCTCTTCAAAGCCAGCAGCTATAGTCCTGTCCCTCTCCCACTGTGCCTTTTGACACGGCTTGCCTGTCTCCACTTGTACTTTAAGGCCCTTTGTGGTTACATGGAGCCCCCTGGATAATCCAGGGTCCTCTTCCCTATTTTAAGGTCATCTGATTAGAGACCTTAATCGCATCTGCTACTGTAATTCCCCTTTGCCATCCAACTGGGATTAGGATGAGGGCATCTTTGGGAGGCCTTTATTCCGTTTACCCCAGATGCCAACATGAAAATCAGATCTTACATAGCAATCCAGACTTGCGGCTTCATTGACAAATCAGAACACTTGGCAGCCGGGGCCTGCCCCGTTGCCTGGCAACCCTGGGTCAGCGCCAGGGTCGGCGCCATCTCTGGATGGGGTTGTGTGTGCCAGCTCCTCACAGCCCCCACCCCTCCCATGGTATCCACTCACCTCCCTTCGTGGCCTGGGCCCTGCTCTGGGGACTCACGGCCTTCCACTGTGGTGGCAGGTGCCTGCTCAGGGTGGTGGAGCTTCCTGCCTCCATCTTCTGTGTCCTTATGAGACCCCCCCTCCCCCACCTGCAGACCTCTGTCCTGTCCATGCCTCCCCTGAGCCAGGCTCCACGCTCCAGAGCCTCTCTGGTGCTCTTCTTGGTGGTGGTGTTCATACCATAACTCCTTGTCTCCTGTCCCTTCTTTCCAGCCTTGTACCTTCCATCTTACATCTTGCATTGGCGTCTGTGAGAAGCAGGTCTTTCTAGTGCACCGTTAGAGCAGTGCCCATCGAGTCAGGACCACACAGCAGCGTCTCGTTGAACATCTGCTGTGTGCCACGTGCTCCCCTAGACTCTGGGAATGCGATGGGGGTGGGTGGAGGGAGATACCTGCTGCACACTTAGTTCTGGAAGAGGGAGCAGGACAGGTGAGCCAGCAGTTAGTTGCAGCATCAGCTCCTCCTGCCTCTCGGGAGGGAGGTGCTGGCAGCGTCTTGCTCCTGGGCCCTAGCCTGGAGGTGAGCTCCATCTGGTGTGCTGGGGCTCTGGAAGAGGTGCTTCGGTGAATGATCCCCATATTTGCAGACATTGCCGGGACCCCAGCTGGTGGCTGAATTTGGGACAGGCATTTTGGAGGGTCATCAGTTAGCAGTGCGAGAGCCCAGGCTGGACGCCTCTGTGTGCTGCTGCCCCATGGCCTGACCTGGGACTCCGGTTGTTTTCGAGGAGCCCTCTGTGTGGCTGCTTGTGGCCAGGTCTGCCTCCAGGTGACCCTGTGCTGTGGGGCTCAGGTGGAGGGCGCCTGGTTGAGCCCCTGAAATTTGACAGCTTAGAGGCATCTAGTTCTTTTATCTACACAGAATACTATCCAGCAGGTCAGAGATCTTTGGAAACTTGCTTGAAAACAAAGCTAGACTTATCATTATGGAGGGTTTCCAGCTTATAAAAATAGAATAGTTCAGCTTGACTGTTTTAATCTAGGCTCTTCTCCCTCCCCTGCCAGATTATTTCAGAGCAAATCCGAGCTCTGTTGATAAGTGCTTCAATGTGTATTGCTCACAGATGTGGACTCTTTGGGAACTTATATTTAAATAAGGACTGACCACCAATGGTCCTAATTCTGAAGTTCGTACTCTCTGGGTTCAAAGCTGGGTTTTTTCATTTGTAGCATAACAGTCATCTTTATACAAAATCTTGATGTGGGTTAAATTTTATTAGCACTTCTATTAAGGCAAAACAATGAGAGTTCAGCTATCTTAAATTTTTTTATTATAAAATAACATAAAATTTACCATGGTAAATGGACCTGAGTTTGAGCAAACTCTGGGAGATAGGACAGGGAAGCCTGGCGTGCTGCAGTCCATTGAATCACAAAGAGCTGAACACAACAGAGCAACAGAACAGCAGCAGCCATTTTAAAGTGTAAGTACTCGGCGGCATTAATCCCATTCCCTGTGTTGTGCAGTCTCAACTCTGTCTGGTTCCCAAGCTGGTTTCATCACACCTGGAGGAGATAGACCTGCACCCATCAGCCCCCACTGCTCCCCTCCGCTCCCTGGCATCCATGGACTTGCCTGTGCTGGACGGTTGATATGAATGGAACCGTGTGGCACGTGGCCTTCTGTGACTGGCTTCTTCCCATCGGCATCCTGTCTTCCACAGTCACCGCCATGGTCAAGTGTCAGTGCTTCATGCCTTTTATGGCCGAATGATATTCCGTCCTGTGGACAGACCACAGTTTGTTCATCTGTTGATGGACACTTGGTTTGTTTCCACTTTGGCAGCTGTGAGTAGTTGCCGCTTTAACTTGTCAGTTCTTAATTTGAAACGTGGTGATGTGGTGTGTGGATCAAAAAGAAAATGTCACCTGTGAGGGGGCAGGAAGGTGTCTTACCTTGGCTCCGTTTGTTTCCACACACACATTCAAAGGTGCTTGCTGCCGAGTGGGACACACGTGCTGCAGAAGCGCACTGTGCATAGCATCCCCCTCGGGGCACCCGGGCCCACAAGGCTGCTGTCTGCCTCTGGGGGCCATGAGGCCCGCCCAGCAGGCTGCTGACCAAGGACAGGCCCTGCCCTTCCCAACCTCAGCAGCCACAGCCGTGGGTCTGGGGGTGGACGGTGGCCTCTCTGAGCAAGGCGGCGAGGGGATGATCTCTCATGTCCTCTTGGAGCCGTCGGTACACAGGTGGATGCCTTTCCCTGCTTTCCCCAGTGAGACGGTCAGAGTCAGTTCCCTTGTGGCTTCATGACTGCATGCTGAGTTCAGGATGGCTGGTTAGATACACGGCTGTCAGCTGGACCATGAAATCATTCGGGAGCATGGCGTAGATGTGAGCGCTGATTTCTGGTAGGAGTTTATTTCCAGTGAAGAGTCAGTGGCAGCCCAACTGCTGACTGTGGGTCAAGGGCTGCCATGCGGGTGCAGAGGGGCCCTTGTCCACTTCATAGGGGTCTGGTCCTGGTGTTGGGAGCACGTTTCATCTATGTCACGCTGTGTGTCCCCTTATGAGGACATGAGGGTGGGGTTCATCTCAGGCCCCAGGACAAGGAGAAGCTTCTTCTGTGACTCTGGTCTGTTTTTGTCTGTAGACAGTGTGAGTCATCTTTGCTTTGGCCACCAGGAAGCTCAGCTCAGAGCCAGTCTCTTGTCCCAATTCTGGTGTGGTCTGCACTTGGTTTCTAACCTTGCTTTCTGGCCCTGCTTTTTTTCTCCCCCTTCTGTTTCCCTGTTGCCTGGGTTTCTTCATTCACTTGCTATTCGCTGTGTCTCCTGGCTTCCTCTGAGCCAGTGATTCTCAAATGCTGGGCCCCCATCACCTTTGGTTCTAATTATTCTGGGTGGGGCCTGAGCATGTCAGTTCCTGAAGCTTGCCAGAGATCCCGATACAGATCCCCCTCGCAGGCGGGGGTTGTGAGCCACTGATGTTGGCTGTTTGCATTCTTTTTAGCAACAAGGCAGGAAACATGGGCAGAAAGGATGGAGTTGGGGAGGACAGCCGATGCAAAGGATGGTGGCCTGAGCTCAGAGAAGCAGTCAGGTGGATCATGTAGTTCCTGGTAGCCTTCTTGCTGGTGGAACCAGCGGGACCTCTCCTTGGCCAGCCCGCAGAGGCCTCACCTCCTGGACAGACCAGGGATGAGCGGCTATAGAATTTGCTCTGAGGGCTTTGGGCCTGCCTGGTGGGAGCGTGGCTGTGTGACAACGTCCTCGGGCCGTCCAGGACCTGAGCCTGTGTGTGGGGCCCAATCAGGCTGCCATTTGCTATTGAATGCAGTTCTAGAGAAGTCCAGTGGATAAGAAGGCATTCATAACAGGGTCTTTTCAACTAATCTGACCCTGCCTGTGTGTTAAAGGAGCACTCTCCCTGCTCTAATCAAGAGAAGGAATAAATTATTACTGAAAATACATTCCTTCTTGATTTAAAAAAATATTCTTTATTGGCAGGAGAGTAAAGTAGCATAAGAAATCACCATGTAACCTGACTGCAAGGTGTTAGGTAGATGTTAACATTTGACGAAAGAGAAACGTTTTCTTTAAACAACGAAACCAAACCCTTTATTATTTCTTCCCTCTCTTTCCCTCTTCCCAGTTTTTTTTCATTAGGTTCTTTTGACTTTGAGCAAGAATCTTGGTAACTTCTTTCCCTCTTCACCATCTGATTATCGATAGTTTTTCCAAAGACTAAAGCCCGCTCTGATAAAACATACACACCAAAAAAAAAAAAAAAACCATACGCACCGACCAAGTGTCTTCAGGCTGGTTCTTCTCCATGCTGTCTCGCGGGGAATGTTGATGATGCCTGTCTTAATGGTAATGAAAGAAAATGTGGGAAGTTCATAAAAGTAGGAAGGGCCAAGCTAGAACCAGCCTCGTCACTGTAATTGTGGCTAATATTTTGGTGTATTTTCTCTAAGTTTTTTGTTTAGTGCCCAGGGGTCTTTGTGGCCTGCGTGACCGTCACGGGATGGCACAGAGCTTTCTCTCAGATGGCTGAGCTGGGAAGAGGTCAGCTGCCTCCTGTGGTTTGTCCCCCACTCCCTTGCTGTGGGTGTGGGGTCTTGTGGCTGGGAGAGCACCGCTGGGGGTGAGGCTGGGGAATGAGGGGCGTATTCAGCAGTTGGATGTGGGAGGGGGAGGAGGAGACCCTGACAGGGAGGCTGTAGGGGTTGCTGGGATGGGGCGTGTAGGCAGGGTGGCCTTCAGGGAGGATGACTTTGGGGCTGAACAGTGGAGCGGAGGACTGCTGGCTCTGTGAGCCTCAGAGACTCCGGAGTGGGTGGCGCCCCCCGGGCAGAGTCAGCTGCAGCTTTGGGGGCCCAGGTTGCCTTTTACCATGTAGTTCAGGGAGTGGCACTGATACCCCATTCTCCCAGGGCCAGGTGCCTGGGTGCTGGATCTTTGAAACCTTCCCTCCTGGGCTGGAGTGGTGTCCGACCTGTCGTCCTGGGTTTCTGAAGAAACCTCCTCCCTCACTGAGATCAGGCTGGTTTATGATGAGGTGGTCGTGGGTGGTTTATGCCTCTCCTTTCTGGAGGCTCTGGAAGAGAAAGCAGGCCCGTTCCTCAGGAACGTGTTTACCTGAGGCTCATCAGCTCCCTCTGCTCCAGTCCAGGCTGTGGGTCCACGGGTCACTTTCGGGTGACCCACGACAAGTCAGTGCTGAGTGAGTTCCCTCTGGGGCCCTTGGTGTGGATGTGCCTGTGCCCAGCCCGAGGCCCTGTGAGCAGCTCTGCCATGCTGGGGAGGGTTCCCCACTTCCCTGGTTACAGGCACCTCCGGGAAGGAGGTGCTGGCCTCCCCTGAGGCTGTGCGTCCTGTGAGGGCAGCGGTCTGGTATGTGTGTATGTGGGGGGGAGTCTGCGTCAGGGATTTGTGGCGTTGCTCTGCCAACCGGTGGATGGTGAAGAAATCTATGTGGTAGACCACTAAAGGTCACTGGGAGGAAAGAAAAAGAAAATTGGGTTAAAACTAGGAGGGAAACAAATATTGTTTTCTTTAAAAGAAAAAAACTTCATTGGCACACTGCTTCTGACTCAAGCTCTCAGAAATAAAAGATGTTTAAAAACCTGTGCCATGAGGCTCACAGATGTAACCTGGAATCCATCCCCCAAGGCCTCCCGCCTCGCAGGAGGTGATGTGGAAGGGGCCAAGCACAGTGCCCAATGAACTGGCGACTTCTGAGCATGCAGTCACTTGAGAGAGAAAGTCCCCAGCCAGTGCAGCTGGCCTCTGAGGGCCTGCCCGTCTCCCCGCAGCTCTACGTCTCTCTCTCTCTCACTGAGGCCAGGGGAAGGCCCGGCAGGAGGGTCCAGCTTTGCTGCTGGCCCTGTCTGTGCCTGCGCTTCCTTCCTTGTTGAGGCTGTATGGGTAGACCATGTTTTGTTGTTTATTTACCCATTCATCTGTGAAGGGAAGCTCTTCTCACTGGCTGGCTGTTAGGAGCGATGCTGCTGTGAACTCCAGGGCCACATGCGTGCTTGGGCACCTCATCCTTTTCTCTGGCGGAGACACAGGCCTCCACCACCCCCCCACGCTGTGGGGAACTGGCCTCTGAGGTGCTGGACGCAGAACATCACACCTCCCTTCTGCCGTGTTTTACTAGCTAGAGCCGTGGCTGATCCCTGAGGAGCGGGGAACACAGCTCTGTTACAGGTCCAGGAGGCAGTGGACCGGAAGTCCTTGGTGCACAGAAATGATGACCACAGAGGGGGAGTGGGCATCCTGGGCCCAGGGGAGGGGTCACTGCAAGGTGGGGTTCCCAGGTGCAAATTACCTGCCACTGGTAGGCCCGCCTTGGAAGCTGGTTGGTGGAGAGACCATGAGTCCTCCAGGGAGCAGCTTAGAACATGTGGTGGTCTTCAAGGAAGGACCCGGGAGCCTCCTGTAAGTTATGTTTGGGTCCTGAGGCTGAGGAGCTGGCACTGAGCCTCCTTGGCGGGTACTGCCTCACTCACCCTCTCTCCTCTCCTGTGAAGTGCTTCCCTTGCAGGCTGGGGCACATAGTAAGCCATCGATAAACTCAGCAGTCACCTCGGTGAGTTTGGCCAGCAGCAGCCGAGCCTGCGGTCAGTGAGTGTGCGGGCTGGCCTCCCAAGTTTGGTTGTTTTCCTGTGAAGCACAGGTGTGCCGGAGGACCCGGTCCTCCCCCTGGTCGTCCCCGGGCTGACCGAGGGAGCAGGAGGCTGGTGGCCAGTGAGGCAAGGAAACACTTCTTTCTCTAAAGTGGAGTGTTTTCTGGGCAGATCTCTGTGTGCACTGTCATCCGTGCTGGAAACTCACTCGTTTATTATTTTCCTCAACAAAGTAGGACAAAGGCAACGTAAACATTGTTTGAAGAGAAGTATTTGCTAATGGAGATAAAGCCAAAAGGAAAATAACAACTTTAACTTCTTTTTGGTTTTTGTGTTTTGACATTCAGCAGCATACTTCTAATCTTTTAAGAATTAAAAAAATTACATGGTATGCCAGCCGCGGTTTGTTTCTGCTTGTTAACTTTAGTGTGAAATTGACTCAGTGCCGCCTTGCCAGACATGGGCCTCTCCAGTCCTGCTTTTCTCCTGGGTGGGGGAGGTGCCCAGCGGGACCGAAGAGGGTGCGGCAAAGGCCTGCGAGCAGCCGTGGGCCCCAAAGGAGGAGTGAAGGGACTCCCCTCCATCCATTCAGATCCTTCATGGGGTCATCTATCGGCTTCCAAGGCTGCTGCTGCCATTTTCCTGAGGAGGAAACAGATTAGTGAGGTGACAAAAACATGGTGTGGGGGCAGCTCTCTCTCCACTCCAACCAGTGGTAGTTTTTAACCCCCAGTAGCATCACAGCCCATGTTTCCATACCCCGTGAGACGTTGGGGGACCTGGACTCGTGCGTCGGGTGAGGGTGTGGGGAGCAGCCGAGGCTGGGGCAGCGTGGGAGCAGGTGGGGTTGAGTCACTCCTTCCCGGGGCAGCTGTGTGCCCGGCTCCGCGCCAGGCCCTGTGAGGCAGCCCCAGTGTGCAGACAGTCGGGGCCTCTGTCCAGAGGCCGTGGGAGGAAGTGGGGAGAGACGGGGGAGGCCGGAAGCGCAGGTGGCCTGCAGGGCAGCCGCAGCAGGTGGGGGGTGCTCTGCAAGGCTGGCTGGAGGTGGGGGGCGGTGATGGGCTCGGTGCTGTGCCACAGAGGCTGGCCCCATGCAGCAGGTCTGGAGGGCTGAGGGCCCCACACTGGGTGTTGGAGCTGTTTGTTGGCATAACCAGGCAGAGAAGATACAGCCCTCCCAGCCTGAGGCTTGCCTCCTGCTGCCTCCTCTGGGCTCTTCATCCCTGTTGGTTGGCATCATGCCCCACATCCCCTCAACTCCCCTCCCCTGAACCACAGGATGGTTCTCCTGTGTCTCCACCTCTCTCCTGGCCCTTCTTGGACGTCACTGATGGCCACTCACCCCCTTCTGACTTGCGCCCCCTGTCCACTCTCCTGGGCTCCCCCAGCGCCCACCCCAGCCTTGGCACAGCTGCCCCGGCCGTGTCTGTTCTCTGTGCTGGTCCTGCCAGCACCTCCAGCTTCATTGTCTTCATTGTTATATGGCCTCCTTCCTTCTTCTGAAGTGGGCACACCTTCCCCACCTTGACATACTGTGTCCCTGCCATTCCGCTGGCAGCCAGGCGCTGTGGTATGGGCGTCTGCCTGCTTGCTGCTCTTCCCTCGCCACCCCACCCCCAATCCGCCTGCTGTGACTCCATCAGGACTGCAGGAGCCCCGCCTCCACTGTGCTGCTTCTCTGCCCCGAGACATGCACACCCACTCCAGCAGCTTCGGCTGCAGCAGTGTTTCTTAAAATAATGTTAAGTGGAAGCCGTTGAATGTTACTCATCTTAAAGAGTTTTTTATCGTTAGAATGCCGCGGTACCTTTGCTGGTTCCTTAGAAAGTTAAACCGAGAGCTCCCATGTGACCCAGCAGCCCTCTTCCTCAGCACCTTCCCAGATGAGCTGAGCACACACATCCACACAAACACTCATATGCAGAGTTCACACCAGCATTGTGCATAAAGGCCAAGATATGGAAACAGTCCAGGTGTCTGGCTGATCAGTGGGTAAATCAATGTGGTCTGTCCTTACGAGAGGAAAATTACCACATAAAGGAATGAGGTACTGATAATGCAGTATAAACGAACCTTTAGAATACTCTGAGTGAAAGGAGCCAGACATGAAAGGAACATACTGTGTGGTTTTGTGTGAAATGTCCAGAGTAGGTGAGTCCACAGAGACAGGAGGCAGCTTGCTGGGGGCTGGTGAGAAGAGGAGTGGGTAGTGATGGCTGATGAGCAGGGCCTCCCGGGAGACGAAAACGTTGCTGGGGGCTGGTGAGAGGAGGAGTGGGTAGTGATGGCCAATGAGCAGAGTCTCCTGGGGGATGAAAACGTCCACTGCAGTGACTGTTACCCATCACCGTGTGTGTATGCTAAGTCACTGAGTCATGTCTGACTCTTTGTGACCCCACGGACTGTAGTCTGCCAGGCTCCTCTGTCCATGGGATTCTCCAGGCAAGAATATTGGAGGGGGTTGCCATGCCCTCCTCCAGGGGATCTTCCCAACTCAGGGATTGAGCCCACGTCTCTTATGTGTCCTGCATTGGTAGGCAGGTTCTTTGCGACTAGTGCCACCTGGGAAGCCCATCCAACACTGTGAGGATCCTAAGTTGTGAGTGTGAATTGCCTACTTTAAAATGGCGAATTTCGTCTTAATAAAAACAAATAGAAAGACCTCCTTTGCCCAAATGCCATAGCATGATACCTGTTTTCATGTGTGTGATTACTTAATGCAGGTATTTGAATTTAGAAGTAAACTGATTTAGGGACTTCCCTGGTTGTCCAGTGGTTAGGACTCTGTGCTTCCACTGCCATGGCCCTGGCTCAGTCCCTGGTCAGGAACTAAAATCCCACAAGCTGAGTGTGGCCAAAAACAAAGTAGACTGACTTGAAGAAAAATATTAAGCATACAATAATGCAGCTTATATTAAGAATTAAAGAGGAGGATTCCTAACAGCGCCTGGAACGTCATAAGTGCCCTGTGAGTGTTAACCGTATGACTCTTACTTGGAGGGTTTGACAGAGACCTGGAAGGGGAGTAATGAATTGGCAGGTCCAGATTCCTCAGTGTGTGAGGCCCCCAGACCCGCCCCTCTCCTTGCCACCTCTTCCACGCACGCCCACGGCTCCCCTCTGCCCCCATCCTTCCGCAGCTCTGCCCCAGGTGCCCAGGTGTCCCGCCGGCTGTCCCGACCCAGATGGGGGCAGGGGCTGCGTCCTGGGCTTCCCCATGGGCATCATTCCTTGTGTGCCCAGTGTGAGAAAAGTATCGGCTAAACCGTACGTCTGTCTGCGCTGTGACGAGGAAATGACGTTACAAGAGAGAACAGCAAGAACGTTTGTAAAATGCCGTGCAGATGTCGCTGTGTGCCCTGCAGAGCAATAGCTCTGCTCCCGGAGCAGGGTCTAGAAGCCTTGGTGCATGAGTCTTGGCAACTTATCTGCACACACCAGCACTGTTCACGATGGCAAGAAGGTGAAGTGGGCCCAGGTGTCCCCAGACAGGAGAGGGGGTGGGTGTCGCTACACGTGAGCACAGGCGCTGTCACATGGCAGGGACACGCAGCAGTGTGGACAAGTCTCAGAGCCCCAGTATCGATGCCAGGGCAGACTGTGGTGGTTGGACGATGTCCATGGTAAGACTATCATCTTCTTTCTTAAAAACCATGGGACCGCAGCGCTCAGAACCCGAGCTCTTTGCGGGGGTGGGGTGGGGAAGGGGTCTGGGTGACAGGGGCATGTTGTCTGTACCCACATGTGGCTGGTGTGTGCTCTTGTGTGTGCCCAGCAGCACATACGTCATAAAAATGTACGAGGACAGAGTGGTGGCTGGAAGACCTTCTCTGGGCTGACGCTGACATTTGAGAGTCCAGTCAGCGGTGCAGAGTAAATAAGATCCTGGGAACATCTCCAGCAGAGGAGGAGGAGGGAAGTCGTATTTTTATTCTGGACCAAAAGAGGAAGTTTACCTTTCGGCACTGAGACTGGTTTTTTTCCTGGTGGTACTTCAGACGACGGCTGTTCTTAAAGGAGTAATCAGAACTCTCGGGTTGTTCCAGCCCATGTGGCTGCTTCAGCAGAAGACGCAGCAGTCACTGAAGAGGTCCCGTTTTTATTAAGGTGTGAGTTCTGATGGGCTGATGTTTACATCGTCTTGGAGTCTCTGATGCGCACGCTTCCTTCCACCCACCAGCTTTCCTCATGTTCATGTCTGTGGGGCCTGACACTTTCCAGGGCAGTGCTTTCTGAGAAGAACCTTAAAGGCCCCTCCTTGGTGGGCTATGTTGGAAGGCGCTGGGAACGCCAGGGGCCTGTTCCAGGACAGCACCACACCGCCTGGGCCTCACGTCCGCACGCGGGCAGGGGCTGGCCCTTTAGCTCCAGCGTCTGGGCTCCTGCCCGCTTGGCTTGCTGAGCTGGAGACGGGCTGAGCAGGGGTAGGAGGGTGGTTATTTCTGTGCTGTCTCTCTGCCTGTTTAGCACCTGACAGGAGGGGCCTTCGAAGCCTCTGGATTCAGCGAGGAAGGATTCACTATTCTCATGGTAGCGTGGGGTTTGTCTGAAGCCAAACAGACGAGATGAAGAGGATAGGACCAGAAGCCAGATGTCTGGGAGCAAGTCCCAGTCCTGCCACGTGCTGGCATGTGGCTCAGGCTAGTTTCTTACCCTCTCTGTGCCCGACTTCCTCACCTGCGAATTCTTACTGAGGTTCAGCGAGCAGACGCTCTGGCATGTAGTCAGGGCTGTTAGGATTCTCCAGTGTCTGTTGAGAGAGCCTGTGCTATTTTCAGTTTCTATTCTGAGCCTGTTCTGTTCGGGTGACTGTTGGCATCAGAGAGTTAGCACATCTGAGGCCTTGTTGGAAATGCCAGCCACACAGGAGAGGACTGGGCCTGGGCCCAGGCATGACGGTCAGGAAGGGGCTTGTGGACGATCCCGCCTGCCCGACCAGGAGGTGCCTTCTGCCCAGCATGTTCTGCCCAGGCCCTGCTGCTTCTGTAGCCGTGTCCCCTGCCCTGGACCATGTCCCCAGGCTGCCCTCGGGATGCTGCTGAGAAACATCCTCAGGGGCACACTCTGGGAGGACGCAGGTGTCTGGACCCGTGTCCCTCAGCGCCGAGCAGCGGCTGCCCCATCTCATCACCTGGTCTGCTCCTGAGCCCAGGCTGGTAGGGAGGCAGGGCTCCGCTGCCCGTGGGACTGCCTGGGTATTACTGGCTGACATGGTTCACCCCTGCCCTCAGGTCCTTTGTTGTGAACTCTTAGCCACGTGGAGTGGTTTTATATGTTCACTGGGCAGAGTGGCTGTTCTGACCCCAGCAACAGAGACCCTGAGGGAGACTGCTGGGGGACTAGCCCAGTGTGAGCCCCGTGTCTGAGGAGTGGAGGGGGGTAGGGCGCTGTCTGCCTTGTTCAGTTTCCCTCTGTGCCCGCTCGCTCAGCCCACGTCAGCAGCCTGTGCTGAGGACACATGGTGAAGATAGGGACACAGCAACTGGGATGAGCAGGAACGTATCCCACATGGAGAGGATCTGCCCACAGTGGGAGCTGGTGACTTGAGAGAGTGACTGTGGTCCCCAGATCTCAACTGACAGGAAAGAGCCAGTGGGGCAGTGCGGGGGGAGGCCGTGGGCAGGGGAGCAGGCCATGCCTGGGCCGGGGAGAGTGCCAGGGGGCGGAGGGTGCACCCGTGCTGGCCCCGGAGGCGCTCACCTGCTGTCTTCTGGGCTCTGGTGCCCCCCGCACTGCCTGGGGTGGGCTGCAAGGACCTCAGCCACACTCCCGGAAGCCCATGGGAGCCCCTTGTGCAAGGCCGGGTCTGCACTTACACTGTCTGGAGGTGCCTGTCCTCACCCGCGGGCTTCCTCTTGGCAGCATCTTGAGCTCCTGAGAGAGCAGTGTTGGGTGACTGCTGCGCCTGAAACCAGGCCCGTGTGGTCCACAGCCACCCCCCTCCCCTGGCTTCCCCTCTCCTGCTGGCTCCTTAGGACGTGGCCACAGCCCAGCACTCAGCGCCACCACAGTGTCCAGCCAGGTCTAAATTAAGCATGAAACCCTGGGAATTCTACATTTTCCCATGTAGCTCTGTTCTTTTCCCCGAGTGTCTCAAGTTGGAAACTTCTGATCAAGCCCATTGTGGGCCTGCCCTGTGTGTGCGTGGGTGGGTGTGAAGTCATCAGATGCCCACTTCTGTGCCCCAGTCTCTGGGTGGTGTGGCCACTGGCCATCAGGGGGGTCTCTCTCTCTGGTGGTAGAGTCACTCAGCGTGTTAGAATGGGACTCTGGCCCAGGGGTCACAAGCTCCTTTCTTGGAGGGGGGCTGAGTTCCGGGGGCTGCTTTTCTCACTCCACAGACCCGGGAAGGCCCACAGGCCAAGAGAAACATCCACCACTAGGCTTGTCGCCAGAACTCTAGCCTCATGGTGGCTGACCTGGGGCTGGTCTAAGGTGGGGGCTCCTGTGACACCCTGGAGCTGACAGGAGTTGAGCCTTTGTCAGAAAGGGGCTTTGGGATGGGAGGCTAGGCTGGGCGTCTGGTCTACCCTGCCATCCAGGAGCGGGAGGCTGGGCCTGGCCCAGCCCTGAGCTCTGCTTTCCAGGCCCCTGGTTCTGTGTGCTGTCTGGTTTCTGGCAGGGTTGTTTAAGAATGTTGTCTTCGTTGGTCATTAGCAAAACTACTTGGAGGAGTAGTGGAGGGGAACATTGAGGAATTTTCTGTTCTCGGAGGCATGCTCACCCATCCACTAGTCCAGGCACCAGTGTTTGGCCCTCGCTTCTCTCCGGGAGGTGCTGCTTGCCACACCACCATTTCTTAAGTGACTGTGTTGTCGGATGGCCAGAACCATGTCTCCTGAGCCTGGTCCTTGTTTCACACCATCTTTCAGAATGACTGCACTTCAACCCCCGTGTAACCTGCAGCCCAGCTGCTCTTCCTAGAGACTGAATGATCTGCCACACTGGTAAAGAAAAGCAGGATTCCTCACGTGTGTTTTCAGTGCTTGATTTCTGCTTTTAGAAAAATCACTAATGTGGTCATTGGAGGCTGTCTGACATCGAATTTGAATTTTCCTGTGCTTGTTCCAAGACTCTCATGTCTTGGGAGAAGCCCCCAGGTGGCTCTTCCTTTTTGAGGGGGCAGGGGTCATCCGGCGTTGGGGAGACGGTCAGTCCCCCTGCAGCCAGTTAACTGGCACCCGGGGCTCTTCCTGCACTGTGGGTGCTGTCACTGTACCTGCTTTACATCTCAGAGTTAAGAGTCTCAGATGTTTGTTTTTGAAATTCTTCACATATATGAACGCAGAGTTTTCTTGAAGTCCGCTTTTGGGGTAGAGATATAAGATTTGATTTCTCTGCCCACCGAGGAGTCCTGGGACACGGATGCTATGTTCGGTGAGTGAGGCGGATGGCCCTCAGCTTCCCTGCAGGTGTCGCCTGCCTGGAGAAAGTCACAGAAGGCTGCCAGACGCAGAAAAGGAGCTGCCATCTGCGGATCCTGTTAGGTTTGGGGAGGGGAGAGACGTTTGCTGCCGTTCCCTCATAGCTGGTCTGGGTCCCTGATAATGATCCCCGAACCCTGAAAAGCCCCCCAAATGGGGGTTTGGTGGAGACCCCAACCATCAGCGTTTTCTTGACACCTGGCCAGTCACGTCCCTGTCACAGAAAGGATGACCAGGACTCACGTGGGCTTTGACCAGGGCCCACCTGGGGTCTGGAGCCATGAGGGCTGCTTCCTCCCTCATCTGGGACTCTGGATTTGGAAGGAATTTCCCCACCCAACTCTGCAGGCTCTTGAACACATTTTTATGGAATTCTTCTTGCCTCCAGGGGCATCACTCTAGCCTTGGAATTTTTTGTTTGTTTTTTTAGTGTTGTTCTGTTTGCTGTTTTATTCAATCTATTTGTAGTCTCCACTGTCAGTGGAATTCTGGTTGTGTTTTCAAATATGCCAGCATTTTTCTGCCCCAGCTCGTCTTTGGCAAATGTGATCCAGCTGTTACTTTATGGTCACTATTATAGGCTGCTCTTGAGAAAGAGTCATGATCCGAGACTGGCTGGGCTGCCTGCATGTTGGGGCCAAGGGACGCAGCTCCTTGGTCGTACTGGGCCATGGCTCAGCTGTGGCTAAGGGCCCGTCCTTCAGGCTTTGTGTGTGTGGATGGGCTGTTGCCTGGGACAGGGCATGCGTGCTGCAGGTTACACGTGGCTGTGATGGCTTCTGCAGCTGTGAAGTGCAGGGTAGGGGAGCCTGCCGGGCCCCAGGTGGGTGACAGACAGGGTGCTGGGTGGCCCTGGGGCTCTGGGACCTCGAGTGTGACCAGTGACGCTGGAGCGTTTGCTTGGGAGGCCCCCTCTGAGGCCCGTCCTGTCTGGCGGCCATGGATGACCAGCCTGGTCATGTCACACATGCAGGTCCCCACAGAGCACCTGGCCCTGCTCCTCGCACACACTGTACAAGGTTTGTAAGAGCTGGCCGGGCAGTGGAGTTCACTCTGCCCACCTTCAGCTGAGTCCCATTCTGCTGAAGCCCTGCATCTGCAGATGAAGACAGAATTCTTCACCTGTCTGAGGGTGGAGAGGCCTTGCTCACCAAGCAGATGTCTAGTTGTCACCAGGATGACAGTTATGAGCTTCTCCTATTTGGCTGCATGTGAGGAGTGGGCATTTCTTGTGGCTTCCCCACTCCTGACACTTGCTGATTACTTATTTCTGAAGCCGGGATGAAGCTGGTGGAGGCCGCCCACCCATTGTTCCTCTGGCAGAAGCAGCAGAGTGAGGGCCCCTGTGGGAGGAGGGAGAGAGTCCTCAGCAGGGAGCCTTGGTCAGCTGACCTCATGACCCAGAAGGAAGGCTCTCCATCTGCACCAGGGGAGGGGTGATCCTTACCCGGAAGGAAGGCTTTTTGTGAGCATACAGGGAGACAGCCTGGCCCAAGGCCACCCAGCTCTTTCCCAGGCCAGAAGCCCAGTGACAGCTGAGTGTGGGGTGGGGGTGGGGAGCTGCAGGTCCTGGGCCCCCTCCCCATTCTGTAGGAGAGGAGTCACCTGGCACTGCTTCCTTTTCAATCCCCACCTGCCCCCTCTCCTCCTCTGAAGACCTCCCCCTGAGGGCTAGCTCTGCAGGGAGTGCTTTCCTCGCCTCTGTGGCCCACCGCCACAGTCGAGTTGCCCTGGACTTGCATCCTCAGGTCCCCACGCTCACCTCTGTCCCCTGCCAGATGCCTTCCTGGGGAAGGGGCACTATTTTTAACTTGTGTCAGCAGCGTTTATATCGCGGTGCTGGGTGCTCACTGGCAGCCAAACCAGGTGGTGTCCTCCACACTCTGGACCAGGCCTGTGGCCAGAGGCATAGCCTTCACTCCAGCTCCGCAGGTGTTCCTTCCCTGGAGAGATGTGTTTGCGGCAAAGGGCTGGGTGGACCTGTTAATGTGGAGCCCTTGGTTCTCTTCTCTCTCAGATGAGGAAACTGGGCCAGAAGCAGTTTATTTGTAAGGTTGTATCAGTGCTACATAGCTTGTGCTAGATGCTAGAGGCTCTGAAAGCCCAGTGGGGCCTCAGCCCTGGTCTCGAAGGGGTTGGGCATCTCTGTAAGAAGTCAGGAGAAGAGGGTCAGAGAGAGTCTCTGGAGCCAGTGTAGATGGTGTGAGATTCTTCTAGCGGGCATCTGCCAGGTGTGGCAGAGCAGATGCAGCAGAAGTGGTTTGAAAATAGACCAGGAGTTACAGTGTTACTGCTTTCCTTCCAGAGGCTTAAACTTGAGTTTAAACTGTATTGGTTATTAACGTGTAGTATTGATCTTATCTTAGTTTTGAAGGGAAGATGGCATTCTTCTTGTCCCCGGGGGCTGGAGGATGTCCTCTCACCACCCGGGCTGGCCGACCAGTGCCTGCCATTTGCAGAGCGCCTGCTGTCTCAGGGGAACTCACGCACAGTACCGTTTGTTACTTTCTCTAGGTCATGGCTTCTGGCTTCTCAGATCTGAGGCTCCATTAGAGGAAATGACCGTCAGGGACCCTGCTCCAGACCTGTTACAGAGACTGAACCTCTGTGAGGCACAAACCTGCTGGAGACGGGGAAGCTTCTCTCTCTGAAGGGATCTGCACTTGTCACAGAACGTAAAGATGACGACCTCGTCCATCAGACGGCAGATGAAAAACATTGTCAACAACTACTCGGAAGCCGAGATAAAAGTGCGGGAAGCCACCTCCAATGACCCATGGGGCCCGTCCAGCTCCCTGATGACGGAGATCGCGGACCTGACCTACAACGTGGTGGCCTTCTCGGAGATCATGAGCATGGTGTGGAAGCGACTCAACGACCACGGCAAGAACTGGCGGCACGTGTACAAGGCACTGACGCTGCTCGACTACCTCATCAAGACGGGCTCAGAGCGCGTGGCCCAGCAGTGCCGTGAAAACATTTTCGCCATCCAGACCCTGAAGGACTTCCAGTACGTCGACCGTGACGGCAAGGACCAGGGGGTCAACGTGCGTGAGAAGGCCAAGCAGCTGGTGGCCCTGCTGAAGGATGAGGAGCGGCTTAAGGCCGAGCGGGCCCAGGCCCTCAAGACCAAGGAGCGCATGGCCCAGGTGGCCACCGGCATGGGCAGCAACCAGATCACCTTTGGCCGGGGCTCCAGCCAGCCCAACCTGTCCACCAGCTACTCGGAGCAGGAGTACGGCAAGGCCGGGGGGTCACCGGCTTCCTACCATGGCTGTGAGTAGTAACCCCCATTCCGGGCACCAGGCTCAGCCAGAGATTGTGGCCACTACCTTCCCGCTGCTGGCACCTGGCAGCAGCCCCTCAGTCCGCCTGGGGTTACTGTTACAGAGGGACTTCTGGCCTGGGGTCCCAAGACCCTCTGCCACTCTGGGGTTTGACTCTGTGCATGTGGGCAGGGCCAGCCCCGGGGGCAAGGTGGGCCCAGAGGATGGATTACCTGCTTCCTTCTCAGGGCAGGGCTGAAGCAAAGGGCCTGGCTGCCCCAGGAGCAGGGGATTGGCGGTCCTGGAGAATCTACTCTCTTTTATCTCATATTCAGTGTCTTTCTGAAACTGGGCTTTCTGAAGCTGGTCTCCTGACTGGCTCAGCGTCTGTTCTGCTTGAGCATCACTGGGTGAGGCAGTGCATGTCCGCCTCACTTGCAGAGGGAGAAGCCAGGCTTCCTTCCCACCCTGAGTGGGAGTCCTTGCTGATTCGGTCACACGGTTGGGTCCGTGCTTTCTGGGCTGCTCTATTTTCTTGCTTTGCATGTTGAAGATGCTGGGTCTTTGCCCAGTGTTCAGGAGCGATGTCAGAGAGCAGAAGTGGCATTCAGGGCCTGACAGAGGCTGGCCAGGGAGCCATGTTGGCATCCTAGATGTTCATGGACGTGGGCCCTGAAACGGTGCCCCTCTGCCTTCTCAGTGCAGTGGCAAGCAGGCAGCCCTGGTAGCCTGCAGGGTGAGGGACACAGAAATTGTTCCTCTGGCTGTGAAAACAAGAATCCAGGTACCCCTACCCTTTGCTTTTGGAATAAGTAACAGTGTTAGCTTAAAAAAAATTTTAACCCAGTTGTTTGCAGTTTGACAACCCCCTGTTGACCTTGCTTATTTAGTTTGGCAGTTTTCAGTTTGTCGTCACCCTGCCACTTGTAGCGTTTGTGTTGAGCAGATTTGCACAGTGGGGTCGGACTCCCGCCTCTGGGATTCTCAGTGATTGTCAAGCTCAGAGGCCAGCATTCCTTGTCCCACTTGTAGTTCTTGTCGTTTCCCCACCTAGTTTGGATGACTTTGCTCAGGCAAAGGCTGGGACCTTGGTGAAGCTGCTTAAAAGAAATGGAGCATGCAATCTGGGGCTCCAGGGGCTCCCCTACACTAGGTTGATAGAAAAGGAAGATTGCCCTTAAGAAGTGAAGTCATATGTGTGCCTCAGGGAGCCCCTCTCCTCCAAGAAAGGCAGCTGCAGGTGGGCTGGGCTCCGGGCTGGCCTCCTCTTTGGAAGTGGTCACGTAAGGGCCCTGGGGGCTGCTTTTCTCCTGCCTGCCTTTTGAGGTCATTGCCCCTGAGTCCCGAGAACCGAGAATAGGAGCTGAAGCCATGTCCCATGCATCGAGTGAAGACTGTTCCAGGGCTGGGAGGAGGTGGTGGGGCCTTGTGTCTGGTCCCATGGCCTCAGCCTTCGCCTCCCTGCCCAGCAGCCCTGAGTTGGCCCGCCTCTGAGAGCCCGAGCTTAAGCTGCATGTTCAAGAGTCTGTTCGCGGGGCCCGACCTTGCTTTTCCCTCTAACAGCCTGTCTCTGTGTGTGTGTGTGTGTGTGTGTGTGTGTGTGTGTGTCCCTGCCCCACAGCACCCGAGGCCTCGCTGTGTCCCCAGCACCGCACTGGGCCCCTGCGGGGTCAGAGCGAGGAGCCGCCGCTGAGCCAACGCCCGCCCTTCCTGCTGCGCCCAGGGCCGCCCTCCTGCCCGGCCAGCGACCCGGCCCAGCCCTGCCTCTCTTGGGACCCCGCAGCCCAAGGTGGGAAACGTGGGCAGCCTGCTGGGTGTGCTCCTGGTCGCCCAGTACAGCCAGCTCTCTCCCTGCCTCCCGGGTCTCAGGGCAGCTCCCTCTGCAGCCCAGCACTGGTCCTCCCCTCTCCCAGGAGCCCTGGCTACCCTGCCTCCCTCTCCACACCCCTCACCCGGAGGCCTCAAGGGAGCCAGTGTTTGCTTTGCATGAGGCCTGGGTGGTTGTCGGGCTCTCCCAGTCCTGCACCCTGCAGGACTGGAGGTGTGCTGGCGGCAGCCCCGGGCGCGGGGAGGACTGGGCCCCTGGGCCGGGCCTGTGGTTTGGTCCTGGTCCCACCGGCACACCCAGACGGAAGCCGTCCTCCATGCTGTAGTGATGCGGGCGGGTGAGCAGAGGACCGAATGGGGTGGATTTTGCTTCTCAGTTCCCCGCCATCCTCCCTGAAATCCGTGGGACCTGGGACTGTGGCAAGCAGAGAGTTAGCTGTCCAATCAATTGTAGGTTGCAGTGTTTGGAGGTCTCTGACTCAATGGGGATGGAAGTGAGGCTTGCTTTGGGGCTGATTGCTAGCTCTCCTGGACAACCTTCAGCTGGTGCGGGCTACGCTGAAAACAGATTTCGCTGCAGCCTGTGAAGAAGTACGCTCAGTCTGCTGCCTTGGCACCCGGGCCCGCCGCAGAGAATGCCTCTCCTCTCTTCCCTGGGTGGCTCTGACTGGGGTGGCCGGCAGCCCTTGAAGTGGCCCCCTCACTTGGGCCTAATATACCTTGCGGCCACCCTGCCAGTGCTTGCGGGATCATCGCGTTGAGCTCTGGGCCCGTTCTCCCCTCACCCTCTGTCCTGAGGGAGGACTAACTTTGGTGCAGGGAGGCAGTCAGCATGTTTCAGACTGACACTCCTGCTGGTCCCCAGTGTCCTTGGGCCTGCCTGTCGAGTACCCGGGGCCCCCAGCTGTCCTGGGACTCTTGCATTCAAAGCCCCGAGCTGAGGCCTGCATGTCCCCCCACCAACTCGGTGCCTCCACACACTGCCAACAAGTTGGTCCACCCACAGCCCACACTGCCTCAGCTCTGGGGCCTAGAGATAGAAATTAAGGTTAGAAATTAAGGGTGAAATGACTGAGTGAGTTTGTTTTCCCAGAGTTTCTCAAGCCCTGGATGAGGTTTGGGCAAATTAGTATTACATGGTGTCACCATTCTGGTGCCTTCCTCTCTGTGTCTAGTACCCTCACCGTCACGGGTGATCCTTTCTGAGCACCTGCCTGATGCCAAGTGTGAGGTGAGGGCTTCCCCTGGGTCCTGGGGATCTGCCTTGAGCACGCCAGCTTGGAATGCAGCATGAAGGGGTCACCTTGACTGGCCTTGTGAAGTGCAGCAGAGATCGAGGCTGGGCCCTCAGCTGGCGTGGTATGCTGTCTCCATCGGTGGTTGTTTCAGGCTGGGGCACTAGCCCTCTTTTCATTTTCTTTACACTTAGCCTTTGGAACTACATTTTGTGGGCTTTTCCAGAAACATGGAAATGTGCCATATCTTGAGGCTTTGAGTCTAGACCATCTGATTCCTAGAGGTTAGCTTTTGTTGGTAGTGAAGGCTGTTTCCAACTTTGTAGCTTCCCTTTTTCTGCTCCCTGAGCTGCTGGCTGCCCAGAGCCCAGGCACACGTCTGACAGGCTGGAGTCTCGGGGTGGACGCGGGCACCATGATCATGGTGCTGAGGTTTCTCGTAGGCTGCGGCCTGTCCAGTTCAGGTTCTTCCTCCTGTCCCTCTGGCTGATGACTGGCAGCCGTGCCCTTTCAGAAAGTCAGAGTCAGCAGGCGGTGTGCCCATGGGCCTCCTCCCATGGCCTGCTGGCAACTCAGTGACCAGCCCATCGGGCCAGTGCCCCTGTGGCCCGCTTTTCCACGTCTAGGTGGTAAGCTCAGCACGGGTGGCACATAAGAAACTCTGCTGGTTTTCTCATTGTAAGATAATGCCTGTCTACTCCTGATTGTGTAGAAAGTGCAAAAAGAAGATGGACCATCTTCTAATCTCCTTAGACTGCTGTTGTTCCTGTGTGTGTGTGTGTCCTTCTGAGTGTTTTTTCTAAGCGCGTGCTTTTCCAGGCCTGCAGGTTTGTTTGGATCCCTGCCCTTTCTATCACGACGTCGTCACCCCAGCTGCCGGGCCTCTGGGCACAGGCAGTGGTGGGGCCTCATCATGGCCATCTGTCTGGGGAGAGCCAGAGAGTTCTTACTCTGAGGAGGAATAATCAATACCCATATCCCCCATGGCCAACTGTATGAACAGACCTGGATCTGGGTCTGAAGTGTGTTTCATGGGAGCAGAAGGAATCTAATGTTTTATACTGTATACATGGTAGACCAGTGTTACACACGTGTCGTTTGTAACAGAGCACACATCTCAGAAGGTTACAGCATTCATTTGGCCAGGGCTGGCACTGGGCAGTGAGGGCTCATGGTCTGCAGATGAGGCCTGGCCCTCTGTGGGCCTCCAGCTCTGGAGAGGGTGGGTGCCCTGACAGTGCGCCACATGGAGTTGCCTGGAGGGGGCCAGGCAGGCGAGTTAGAGACTGTTCTTACCCTGGGCGCAGTGGGCAGGATGCAGAGGCTCAGAGGACCCCTCAGCTGACTCATAACTTGCTCTGCATTTTCCACGTTGCTACACAGTTACACTTGACTTCAAAGGTTAGAGCTTGGGTGGGTGAGAGGTCCATAGAGCAGGTCGGGATAGCACTCTCTCCTGTTCTGCGTGTCCCCTGTGCTGTCACAGGCTCTCACACAGCACCCCGCCTGAGGGACATGCTCTGAGAAGGGACCGCGTGGATCACAGTCTCCACCCTGTCTGAATTGTGTCCAGGTTCTCACAGTGTGGTGACAATGTGGTGAATACCTTTGGGCAGAAAGCTGCTTTTCCGAGGGGTCTTGATGTAGAATTGTCTTGTCTTCAATGTAGAATTCCAGGAAGTGAGGTTCGTGGACAGTGTGTTAGCACCATTCTGTGTCTTGAACTTGGCAGATGTTTTCCCAGCAGACCCAGCCCAGGTGCAGCGCCCCCAGCTGGGGTGCGAGAGGGGTGGCCATGCTTGGTGCATAGCCCCAAGCCCAAAATGGGTACTGAGATTTTTCTGAAAGCTAATTTCTGGTTTCAGTTAAGTTCAGTCGCTCAGTTGTGCCTAACTTTTTGTGACCCCATGGACTGCAGCACGCCAGGCCTCCCTGTCCATCACCAACTCCCAGAGCTTACTCAAACTCATGTCCATTGAGTCAGTAATGCCATCCAACCATCTCATCCTCTGTCGTCCCCTTCTCCTCCCACCTTCAATCTTTCCTAGCATCAGGGTCTTTGCAGAAGAGTCAGTTCCTTGCATCAGGTGGCCAAAGGATTGGAGTTTCAGCTTCAGCATCAGTCCTTCCAATGAACATTCAGGACTGATTTCCTTTAGGATGGACTGGTTGGATCTCCTTGCAGTCCAAGGAACTCTCAAGAGTCTTCTCAAACACCACAGTTCAAAAGCATCAATTCTTTGGCGCTCAGCTTTCTTTATAGTCCAACTCTCAGTCCATACATGACTACTGGAAAAACCATAGCCTTGACTAGATGGACCTTTGTTGGTCTCTGCTTTTTAATATGCTGTCTAG
Organism: Cervus canadensis; assembly: GCF_019320065.1. Lineage (NCBI taxonomy): Eukaryota > Metazoa > Chordata > Mammalia > Artiodactyla > Cervidae > Cervus > Cervus canadensis. The sequence goes on from NC_057386.1 coordinate 26,703,415, forward strand.
GTTGGTCATAACTTTTCTTCCAGGAAGCAAACGTCTTTTAATTTCATGGCTGCAGTCACCATCTGCAGTGATTTTGGAGCCCCCCAAAATAAAGTCTGTCACTGTTTCCACTGTTTCCTCATCTATTTGCCGTGAAGTGATGGGATCGGATGCCATGATCTTAGTTTTCTGAATGTTGAGTTTTAAGCCAACTTTTTCACTCTCTTTCACTTTCATCAAGAGGCTCTTTAGTTCTTCTTTGCATTCTTCCATAAGAGTAGTGTCATCTGCATATCTGAGGTTATTGATATTTCTCCGGGCAATCTTGATTCCAGCTTGTGCTTCATACAGTCCAGCATTTCTCATGATGTACTCTGCATATAAGTTAAATAAGCAGGGTGACAATATACAGCCTTGATGTACTCCTTTCCCAATTTGGAAACAGTCTGTTGTTCCATGTCCAGTTATAACTGTTGCTTCTTGACCTGCATACAGATTTCTCAGGAGGTAGGTCAGGGGGTCTGGTATTCCCAACTCTTGAAGAATTTTCCACAGTTTGTTGTGATCCACACAGTCAGAGGCTTTGGTATAGTCAATAAAGCAGAAGTATATGTGTTTCTGGAATTCTCTTGCTTTTTCTATGATCCAACAGATATTGGCAATTTGATCTCTGGTTCCTCTGCCTTTTCTAAATCCAGCTTGAACGTCTGGAAGCACTGTTCGCATACTGTTGAAGCCTGTCTTGGAGAATTTTGAGCATTACTTTGCTAGTTTAGTAGATGAAAATTTCCATCAGGATATTCATTTTAAAAGTGAGTTTCCTGTCTCTAAGTATTGCTCTATAAGAAACTGCTGTAGGCATGTAACCTCAGTTTACGATTGAATTAAGAAAGAGGGCGTTCTGTCTCTGTTGAAGTTCCGGTGACCACAGCTCTCTGACCCCACCCCCCCACCCCCAGTTCCTCCCTCCTGAGCGCCTGCCTGGGGAGCTGTGGGTGTGGCCCTCGCCCCGGTGCTCCCCCACCCCCACAGAATGTGACTTCCCAAAGCACCAGAAACCATGGGACCCCCGGGAAAGAGCAAGGAGAAAAAATGGCTTCCTATTCTGGACAAGCTTCTAGCTCCCACCTTGCAAGCTGATGACCTTGTAATGGACAGGATTTACCCTGCAGCCCAAAGAGAGCAGCACAGACAGGATGGGCTCTTGAGCCCTGCCAGCCAGAGACAGGGCAGCCTTCATCTCTGTCTGCCCGCCTATCCCCACCATTGTCCGCGCTGCCTCCTTTCTTCCTGGGCTTCGGCTTTCACGTACCTCAGGATGGTTGGGCCCAGTGTGTGAGGTGTGCCCTTGGGAGTCACAGCTTCTGCTCACTGGAAACTAAACTAGAAAGTGAACACACAAGTGCGTGGAAAGAGGCAGGTCGGGGAGATGGCCTGGCTGCAGGCAGGTGTGGAGCACAGGTGAGGCCCCCAGTCTGCGGGCTCTGGGTCCCTGGGGCAGGGGTGTCCGCGCTGAGCCAGGCTGAGAAGAACCCCTGAGCGCGGAGCATCTCAGTGGGGAGGATGTGCTGGGGGACGGCTCCGGAGCCGACCCTGGAGGGGAGGCCGAGGTTCTCTTGCCCGCCTGAGGGCTGGAAGGAGGGCATGGTCTGAGGGCAGGAAGGAGCTGGAGGATTCTAGGGCCCTTGCAGGGGTGACAGAGCAGGGGCCAAGGGTGGGTGGTGAGCAGTAGAGAGTCGAGGGGCAGCTCCTCCCCATGGCAGGAGTGTGCGGGGAGGTGGGGCCCAGATGTGTATGCTGGGAGAGCCCGGGACCTGGGGCTGCAGCAGCACTGACACGGGTCTTATCCCCTGTGGAGGCTGGAAGCCCTGGATCAGGGTGTGCACAGGCCTGCGCCTCTGAGACCCGCACGCACAGGGAGCGTCCGGCCTCGCGCTGTCTCTGCTTCTGCTGCTGGAGGCCTCCTCTGTGTCCCCGGGCCACAGCTGCCGCCCTCCCCTCATGTCTTCGCCCCCATCTCTTCCCTGCCTGTAAGGACACAGGTCACGTTGGACGTGGGGCCCACCTGCTCCAGTGTGACCTCAGCTTAACCACTCACTAAGGACTCTGCCATAGCCGTTTCCAAATCCGCCCGTGTTCTGAGGCGCTGGGGGTCAGGACCTCACACCTTTGGGCCCACTCTGCCTTGGCCCCTGGGCAGGGCAAGGCTGTCGAACCTGGTGAAGCCCCACCTGCTCTCTGCCTGGCAGCCTTGCTGCCTGCCCCCAGGCTGGGCATGGAGACAGCATGGCATTGGCTCTTGAGTTCTCCTGCTGGCTCTGAGTGGCCTTGGGACCTTCCTGGGCCCCGATTCCCTCCTCTGTGGGAAGCAGTGATGATGAAGAGCAAGGCCTTAGGTTGGCCTTTGTCCCTTGTGGCTGCGGGACCCTGGCGAGCCACCTCATCTCTGGGCCTCAGCCCTGGTTTTGGGGTGGATTGGGAGGCAGGACCCCACCTGGGCTGAGGGTTGGGCAAGATGCCAGCTGTGGTACCACTGTCACATGCCAGGCGCTGGGCCAGGTGCCCCCCGTAGGAACTCGTCTGGTCCCCACAGCAGCCCAAGCTGCGGGGACCCTATCTCCCATCCTGTGGAGGAGGAGGCCACGGCAGGGGGTTGAGCAGCGGCAAGCCTGGGTCTGGGCCCAGACTTCCAGGCGCACCCTCCACCAGGGCTGCCTCTCTGAGGCTGAGACCGTCAGCCTGGGTGGGGATGTGGTGAGGTGGAGCTCACACATGGCAGGAATTGAGGGGGCCTGTGGGCGAGAGTCAGGAAAGCACGCCGATGTGCAGGGCATGCGTGTATGTCTTCTGAGTGGAGTCATGAGAAAATGTCAACAGCTGTTTCCTCTGGGAAGAGGAGTAGAGGCAGGAAGAGTGGGGCGGCCCTTACTTCCTCTTACGCTGAAGTATTTAACACAAGCTCTGGCATCTCCCCTCCCCCATAACCCGACAGTGGATGGAGTGGACAGCAGTCGTTGGGCCATCTCGTCCCTGCCCGCGTGCCCATCTGCCCACTGTTCTGACTGTGACGTACAGCCAGCTGTCTGTACTGAGACCACCTGGGATCCTGTCCCTTCAGTATAACAGTGCTCACGACCCTCATGTGCTGGGATGCTGGGCCGGCCGTCCTGCAAAGTGGCCCTTGGTCGGGGTTTGTCTGCCTCAGTCCTTTTCCTGTGCTTCTGTGAACTGGAATCAGATGTAGAGTCTGCATTGGAATCTAGACAGGGTTTTGCCAGGACTGTCGAGTGGTGGGCAAAGGGCAGAGCATGGTCATGGTCCAGCCCCTCTTGTCCTGAAGGTCACCCAGCTGTGGTGGTACTTCAGTCTCTTCGCATCTTGCACCTTTTTGGCTTTTCCACAACATTGTTGTTCAGTTGCTCTGTCATGTCTGACTCCGTGACCCCATGGACTACAGCACAGCATTCTTCCCTGTCCTCCACCATTTCCCAGAGTTTGCTCAAACTCATGTCCATTGAGTCAGTGGACATGTTATTTCCACAACATATTTATGTAATTTCTCTCTTTCAACGTTACCTGGGGTAATCTGAGCTTATTTTCTCATAATTCATCTCACTTGACTAACAATAGTCTTTCCTGCTGTCGCCTGTGAGCTGGGAGCGGGCGGGCCTGGTGGGTCTCCCAGGGGACAGGGTCAGAAGCCTCTGCTCCGTGTGGGAGTGTCCTCGGTGGCTGAGGTCATCGCTGACTCAGGAAACAGCCTGTGGAGCACAGGAAGATGTCGCCATGCTGAGGAAGGCCCAGTAAGCAGTTCATTGCAGTTCAGTGATGAGGAAGGAACTTAGCTGAACAGGGACCTGGTCACCAGGGGCAGAAAGTGGCCCTGGGCTCAGCGCCGGCTCCGCAGCCCCTCCCTTGGTGGCTGACAGAAAAGGGAGGGGGAGGCCACGGCTGCCAGAACCACAGTCCTCAGCCCATGTAGGCCTTGAGCCACCGCGGTGTCCATCTATAGTTTCTTCCCCGTGAGACAGGGGGTGTCTTGTGGCTCTGGGTGGAGTGGAGAGCAGTGACCTGGGCAGGGCCAACCCCCAGGGTGGAAGCAGCTTGTCTTGGGCCCTCCTGTCCCTCCTGCCCCTCCCGTCCCTCCCATCGCTCACCTCACAGACTTGGAAGCAGAAGCCTGGAGGGGTGGCATCAGGGTGCAGCTCCCTGCTGCAGTGGGGTGGGGACAGGCCAGGTGCCTGGTGTCCCTGTCAGCTGGCAGGCATGGGGTGGTGGCAGTGCTCAGACCCAGGTGGGGTCTTCTTGGAGCTGCATGGCCAGGCCCTTGCCTTCTTTCCAGCCCATGTGCCCCACTTTCCTTGAAGTCCCCATGCAGAGCCGCCTGTGGGAGGGGGCCTGCAGTCTGTGCCCTTCAACCAACGTCCGTGACTGCAGATGCCGCTGAAGAGCTCTCTAGGAAAATTGCAGAACATTGCCAATGAGAAGAGGCAGTTTCCTGTTTTTCTGTTACCTTGAGTGCTTTACTTTCTTTTTTCAAAATTCCCCAACCTTGTGTACCTGAAGTGCCTTGTAGGGGGGATTTGGGGCCCGGTGCAGTCAGCCAGCCCCTGGAGCAGGTGAGCAGGGTGAAGGGGGGGTGGCCCTGCAGGAGGTACCAGGTTGGGGGTGGGTTTCTGGTTCTCCTCCTGGCCTGAAGTTTGAGACAATGTGGTCCTGTGTGGGCTCCCTGTCCAACCTCCCCCTGTGCTTCCGCAGCCAGGGTGGTGGACCAGGCAGGACAAATGGGAGCCCACCATAGGGGTGCCGGCTTTGTGCTCCTCCCCACGGGTCAGTCTCAACCGCAGGGGAAGGGTGGGGACTCGTGCTCCCAGGGTGATGAGCTTGTGTGCACAGGGCCTGCCTTCCCTGGAGAGCATGGCTGGGGCAGAAAGCAGCAGAGACCCAAGGGGACTTGCTTCTCTTACTGCCCCGTGAGTGGTGGAGCCTCAGAGTGGGGCCAGGCCAGGCTCTGGTGGCTGGAGGGCCCTTTCAGGCTCTGTGCTCACTGTCCTGTTCTCTGGCACAAGAGGCCCTTTGTGGGGCCGAGATGCTTCACTAAGGCAGGAGCGTCTCCACCGGACGCCGCCCTCGCAGCTGAGGTCTGTGTGCGCTCAGCTGACACTCCGGGCTGGTGGCTGTGAATTCTGCCATCTGCGCGACCGAGAGCCGTGCATCCGCTTATAAAAACCACAGCATTTAGGGGAATACCCTTTGTCTGATTTCCACATTGATGTGGTGAGCTATTTCCGTGTGTTCCGGCCACACATTATTCCAGCAGCGTCAGCTGGGGGGACACAGACGTGCACATTTGCATTTGAAGCCGGGCCGGCCGCGCAGCTGTGCAGAGAGGCACCGAGGACAGGGCGCCTCACTTCTCCGGCCGGCCCTGCAGAGCCCCGGCCCATTCATCCTGTCCCAGGCAAGTCAGGCTCTGTGGCTGCACAGCCAAGTTCAGCTTTCCCTGCCAAGATGGGGCCCTCTGTTCAGAGCCCTTTGGGGGTATAGGGTGGGGCCTGGGGGCCTGGTTTCCCCTTCGGGAGTAAGTGGAGGATGGTGGATATGAAGGGTTTGTTATAAACTGAGGGTTTCGTGAGGCAGCCTCAGAGACATTTCATCAGGAGTTAGTGGGGAGCGGGCGGCCCATGGGGCCGTGACCTGGATAAGACAGCACTCTGGTCATTGGGAGAGCCTCCTCCTGCCCCCCACAACTGTCCCCAACTGTCCCGCTTCCCTTGTTCTCGCCAGTCTGGGTGATGGCATTGCTTTCTAGAGCACAAGGACGCCAGAATCTGCCGTCTGTGATGGGCAGAGGTGAACTTTGGGGACCAGACATGCTTTTGTTGGGGGGTGTTGTTAAGAAATCGGATTGTTAAGATAGATTTGAGGACATTTTGTTACCATCCAGCTTTATTTCTAAAGGAATGCTTTGGAAAATTGGGGTGATGGACTGGATTGGACTTGATTTTATTTAGAAAAGCATCTTTGTGTTTTTTCCATAACTGCAGCGTTTTTTGCTCTTTGACCTCTTTATTAGCTTAAGGGTACACATGAGGCAGTTGGCCTTTTTTTTTTTTAACCATTTCTCTTGGTTGACTGTGAATCATAGTGAACACACTGTACTCCAGGCCTGGTTGCTCCAGATGCAGTCTCCTCGCTGTGTTCACATGTCTTTCCTAAATGTAGGACAAGATGTCGCCCTTTACAGGCTGCCCCAAACTGGCCCGCGGCCTTGCCCATTGGACTCAGGGACCCCAGCTCAGTCTTGCCTCTCCCACCTTACTCACTGCAGCCAGAACACAGCTATCTAGAAACTTCAGTATCGGAGCTCTTCCCCACCAGTTAATTTCTCCCAAAGAAGCAGATCCTGAGAGGCAAACTTAAGTGGGAGATTTAGGCTGAAGCAGCGTTTGGGGTCAGGAGGTCTTGAGAGGACCCATGAGTCCACAGAGGCCTTGGGCTTCTTTGAATAATGACCCAACTTTTCCAGAACTGTGCCCTCAATCTTGTAAAAACTCAGCTTCCCTCCTTGAAGCTGTGCAGCTCTGCCATGGAGGCAGGTCTGATCCTCGAGAGGCCGGAACTGGCCGTGCCTGCACCCCAGGATATTTTTCTTGGTGGGTGCTGGGTGGCTGGCGTGCTTGTGATGTTCCTCAACTGTGACCTTGGGATGGTCGCAGACACCCCCTTTCCCCGCCCAGGTGGACCTGTGGGTGTGAGGCGGGAGCGGGTGGCTGGCCGGGGAACACGGGTCCTTCACGGTGACTTTGCCTCCCCCACAGCCACCTCCCCGCGGGTGTCCTCGGAGCTGGAACAGGCAAGGCCTCAGACGAGCGGGGAGGAGGAGCTGCAGCTGCAGCTGGCGCTGGCCATGAGCAGAGAGGTGGCCGAGCAGGTGGGTGCTGGCAGGGACACGCCCCGCGGGAGGGCCGGGCACAGCCACGCGGAGGAAAGGCTTCCAGGACACCGGTCCTGGGGACGCGTCTGTCAGAGGTGCTTTGCGAGGTGCTCCCTGTGCACCCCGTGTGCGCAATACAATCCACAAGGTGGCTGGAGAGCATCTGGACCTGGAAAAGGATAAGACAGAGGCTGGAGGGAGGGCCCAGGAGAGCAGAGCGCTAACGTCCAGGGACGGACACGTGTTACGAGCACGCGTCACGTGAAGATGGAGAAGGAGGGGAAGGAGCAGCCCAGAGGACCTTCAGAGGGGTTGGCCCTCTGCTGCCGCTTTCAGCCCCGACTTGCTGTCCTGTGGTTCAAAAGGGCGAAGCAGTGTGGCATGGTTGTGTCACCCTCTCACTTAGAAGTGCCGTGAGGGACAGGCAGGGGGTCACATGGAGGCAGCTGTCAGTCCCAGAGTGGCTAGTCCCCCTGTGACTGGAGTATCCTGTAAGGTCCACAGTAGCGGACAGCCCCCAGGGCGGCCCCTTGGTCCACATGACCTCCCTGTGGGTCCTGCCCCACCCCTGGCAGCCCAAGGGAGGTACAGAGAGCTCACAGGGAAAATGGGGTGGATGGACGTGCCCATCCAGTGTGGTTCCTCATGCCATCTTAGAGTAAATAAGACACAATGAGTGTATTCACTTACATTTAATCATTATATTATCCATTTGTAAAAGCTCAAGCTGCCCAGTCTTAACATATGGTGACTGTGCTTTGAATAAATATAAAATACAGTGGACCATTTCTGTTAGAAATCAAAAATAGGCACACACTTGTTTTCTGGGAGCACAGTGGGGGTCAGGGTGAAATGGCCTGTGACCTGTCCCTCTTCCAATTCCTTTCTGGATTGTTTGTGTTTGTTTTTTTTTTTTCCCCTCCCGATTATTTGTGTTTTATGAAGAGACATATTGCTTCCAAAATTAGAATTTTAAAGTCATTTTCACTTTGAGAAAAAGCATTTTAGAAGTGTTCCTTTTCTCTCTGGTGGTGTCTGTGCCCTGGGCTCCCTGGTGGGACTGGAAGTAGGTGGGAGTCATACAGGTGGGTGGGGACCCCAGGCGCACAGAGGGGATGGGAGATACTCCCTGTCCACCTTGTCCTCAGACCCTCCTCTGAAGTGACTGGCGATACAGCTTTAGTTTCCGGCTGTGGCGGGAGGGCCTAGCTGGGTGGTGATGTTGTGGCCATAACCACCAGCTTCGAGGTTCATTGTGCTCCACAGGAAGAGCGCCTTAGGCGGGGCGATGACCTCAGGTTGCAGATGGCCTTGGAGGAGAGCCGCCGAGACACGGTTAAAGTTCCAAAAAAGAAAGAGGTGAGTGCTTCACGGGGCTGGGGGGTCACTGTGTGAGACCCTCCCAAGCCTGCCCCCATGGTGTGACAGCAGGAGTGAGGAGAGGATGGAGTGCACACTTCTGCCTGGGTGGTGGGCCCCCATGACCCCTTCTTGGTCCCCCCACCCCCCAAGCATATGGCTCCAGCCACTGCTTTGTAAGCTGCACATCAAGTGCTCTGAGACCTAAAGGTGACTGCTCTGCCCCCGACAACCTCACCTTCCTGTCGGAAGGCAGAGCCCCCCCTCCCCCGCCCAGGGCCAGGGGCTCCATTGGGGCCCTGACAGCAGCCAGGATGGCCATGAGAATGGAAGGGTGAGCCAGCCCCCAGGAGAGAGGGCCTTGGGTGATGCTGGCCACTGTGGGGCCAGGTGCATCAGCGGACAGCACCTGGAAGGAGGCAAAACCTGCGTTTTCCCAGGAAACCCTGAGGACCGGTCGACAGAGGGCATGTGGCACGTAGGGTGGAGCCGGGTCTTCACTGGGAAGTGGTGATGTGGGGCAGTGGGAGTCCTGTGGTCCTCTGGGCCCCTGAAGGCCTTCTCTTTGGGAGAAGCCCGGGTAGGTGCAGGCGATGGGTGGACATGTGCTGCCAGGCAGCAGAGCTCACCTGTCGCCTTCCCTGCTCTCGCAGCAGCACAGCTCCCACCCGCAGCAGACTACACTGTTGGACCTGATGGATGCCCTGCCCAGTGCGGGCCCTGCTGCCCAGAAGGCGGAGCCCTGGGGCCCGTCCACCTCTGCCAGCCAGACCAACCCCTGGGGCGCGCCGGCAGCCCCAGCCAGCACTGCGGACCCCTGGCCGTCGTTCGGTAAAGACCCCCCTGGTACATCTCCCCTGCTCACTTGCTGGATGAGGGAGGGGCTACAGGCACTCTGCTCACCTGGCAGCGGTGGGCTTGGGTCCAGGTGACGGGGTGGGTGTCCAGGCCTCCACACCTCCTGTAAAGCCCTCCTGAGGGCAGTGGTTCAGAGCTCCGTTTTGTCCTGTTGTGAGGAACTTTGCTTGGGCACATTTCTTCTCTGCTTCCCACATGTACTGGAAATGGCTTGTCCCTCCTCTGGAACTCACATTAACCCTCAGCCTCAGGATTGTACCTGGGTTAAGAAACTGTTATATGGCGTGAAATGTCTGAGTTGAGTTGCTGTGATTAGCTAGAAATTATGACATGCTTAAATGACCAAATTAAAGTAATTCTTCTTACTTGTTATTTAAAGCAATAGCAAATCTGTTTAATAGGCTAAATGAACATTTTAGAGTTCTGTTTAATGCCAGCGTAAAGTAAACTTGTGACAGGTGATTCGGACATGAGCGTGACCCCATCTGTTTCATCTGGGTGGAGACCTTGGGCACATGGGCTTCCTGATCACTGGGCAGGGCTTGGCTACAGGCTCTGTGACAGTTACCCAGCCAGCCTGCCGCTCTGGGAGCCCCCCAGGTACACTCAACCCTGCTGCCATGGCTGATGTGTGGACATCCTGTCTTGCAACTTTGGATGTGTCTTTTGTGCCCATGTCTCTTGGGGCCTTTGTCTCTCCAAAACAGAACCCCATCTTTTGTATTCAGCTCAGTTCCCTAGCAGTTTGCTGAAGTGTACCAAATGCCAGGTTCCTTTCTCCCATGCAGGGACTGGGACAGGCACAGGTAATGGCCCTGCCTTGGGATCACACAGCACGTGGCCCTGGTGATTTCCACTTGGCATGTTTTCAGAGTTCATCCACATGGTAGCACACATTCTTACCTCACCTCTTTTTATGGCTGAGTAATATTCCGTTTTATAGATTAAATCATATTTTGTATAACCATTGAGCAGTAAGAGATTGAAACCTTGACTTTTTTTTTTTTAACAAAGAATGGTTATTTTTAGCTGTGCTGGCTCTTCATTGCTGCGCACAGGCTCTCTCTAGTTGGAGCTCGTGGGCTCTGGAGCGCAGGCTCAGTAGTTGTGGCGCTCCGGGCTTCGCTGCTCCATGACATACAGGATCTTCCCGGAGCAGGGATCAAACCTAGGTACCTTGCATTCGCAGGCGGATTCTTAATCACTGGACCACCAGGAAAGTCCATAACCTTAAATTTTCAAATCAAACCTTTAAATGCTGACAGTGAATTTAAAAAATTAAGAGCATGTTTAGAGCTCATCAGAATACAGCTGGGGTGGCCGTTTGTGGTTTGAGGCCTCATGTGGTTTGTGGACTGCCACTTCGTTGTCTGCTGCTCCTTGCCCGACCCAGGGCCAGCTCCTTGGTTCTCATGCACTTTACTCTGGGCTGTGTGAGGTGGTAGCATGGGGGCTGCAGGGCGGGACTGCACCCCAAGTACGTCAAGGAGGCAGTCTGATGGGCAGGACACCAGTCATACACGGCCCCAGTGCAGACAGGTGGCTCTACGTTTGGGCCAGCTTCATCCAGCAGTGGAGCCAGCGTCCTCAAGAGAGATCCTGCTGAGACTCAGCAGAGAGTAAGAGTTTACCAGCTCTGTGCTGTCAAACCTGAGGACTTAGACAAAGTGGGTAAAGTCACACTCAGCCACACTGGTGGAAGGACACCTGTGAACAGGATAGTCCTAGAGTCACTAATGGAGTCAGCTATGCCCCTCCACCTCACCGCCAGGTCACTCCACAAGCTTTGCTGGGAGGTCTGACACCCCACAGGAAGCACTTCTCCTTCACACAGACTCCTGTGCGCTAGCACAACCTTAATACCAGAACCAAAAAGAAGATGCCCAGTGTGAGAACAGACATGTCAGGCCAGGCTCACTTAGGAATATAGATGCAGAAACCCTCAGCAAAGAAGCAATTACAAAATCAAAATGAGAACAACATAAAAATGATACAGTTCATTATGAAAAACTTTATTTGCAAGGACCAAGTCAGGAAATGTACTGTTGTTGTTCAGTTGCTAAGTTGTGTCCTACTCTTTGCGACCCCCATGGACTGTAGCCCGCCAGGCTCCTCTGTTTATGGAATTTTCCAGGCAAGGATACTGGAGTGGGTTGTCATTTCCTTCTCCAGGGGATCTTCCCAACCCAGGGATTGAGCTTGCATCTCCTGCAGTGGCAGGCAGATTCCTTACTACTGAGCCACCAGGGAATCCCCAGGAAATGTATTAATGTACCATATTAATAAACCCAAAGAGAAAAATCATGCAGTCATGTTTGTAAAGGCAGAAACAGGTTGACAAAATTCACCAGCTGTTCATTACAAAAGTCTTAGCAAACTTAAAATAATGCAGAGCTTATGTAACCTGATCATCAGCTTCTGAAAGGAGAAAGCCCGTCATGGTCAATGGAGCCATTTAATGGTAAATGTTTAAGAGCAAGACCTGGACGCAGCCTGCGCCTCTGCCATGTGTTGGGACGGGTGGTCCTGGCCAGCACAGCAAGACAGGAAGAGGAGGAGCTCGAAGAGCTCTGCCGCCATCCTTTATGAGAGATGGGAGTGTGTGCGTAGCTACCAGGGAGGGGTTTATTGGAATTGAGAGTTATTATTAGAATTACTGTGAGAATAAATAGGATGAATTTCAGTGATTAGAACTGAGTTTAGTAAGATTGCTGGATACAAAAATTACTATGTGAACTTCAGTTGTTTCTCTGCATAACAAAAAGATAATTAGAAAATGAAGTTTTAAAAATATACCAGTCCCTAGGACTAACTTTTACAAAAATTGTATAAATCCCTTATGGAAATAAAAACTAAAGTAAAAAGTATTACTGAGGCCCCGTGTGGGGATGGAGCTCCTGCGTGTCCCAGAAAGCACAGATCAGAGGAAAATCCCGGGGGTCCTGCCCCATCCCAGTTGAGAACTTCTCCATTCTTCAAGTGACCCCTTAAGGAGGGTGAAGGGAAAGGCCGCAAGTGAGGAGAATGTTTGTAACTCATGGAAGAGAATCAGCAGCCAGATGTGGAAAGAACCCCACCGATGAGCATGATGGAACAAAGCAGCCCCTTGGGAGGCGAATGGAGTCGGCACCTCGGGGCTGGGACAGGGGGAGTTGTGAGGGGCTCCTGGGGAGCGGCGGCCACACAAGCACACCCGCCTCACCTTCTCTGTCTCAGCGAAGAATGTCACACAGCAGGAAAGCAGCACAGCTGAGCCTCCCAAATGAGACATGTGAACACAGCCTTGTGGTGTGTCTGCTGGGCACCTGATTCAGGGGCCCCGCACCGCTCGCCAAGGGGAGGTGCTGACCATTGGGACGGGGCGCAGGGGCAGGGTGCGGGCACCTGCAATGCTCCGAGGGGGGCAGCTGGCGCGTGGGTGCTCTTGGAGTCAGCCCCCTCCCCACGGATAGTCTCCGAGCGTAGAAGTCTGTCTGTCCTTCAGGGAAGAGCCTGTCCAGACCCGCTGAGTTGCTGTGTTGGCACCCAGGTGTGTGTCCTGTGCTCTCCGAGCCACACCGGTCTGCTAGCAGGCTCTGTGGCCCTCTCCCCCCGGGTGCTCCTACCACCCAGGGCTAGCCCTCCCCCTCTCACTTGGGCTGCCCAGCCCTTTCACCGGGCATCCTCGAGCCAACCCTACCTCTCCACAGGTGCCAAGCCAGCCGCCTCTGTCGACCCCTGGGGGGCACCCACTGGAGCCGGCACACACTCTGCTCCCAAGGGCTCGGACCCCTGGGCCGCCCCGCAGCAGCCAGCCCCCAGCGCTGGGAAAGCCGCTGACCCCTGGGCTGCAGCCTCGGCTGCCAAGCCTGTGTCTTCCTCTGGTGAGACCCCCTTCCTGGCTCCTCTGCTTCGGTCTGAGCACCCCACTCTGCATGGGGAGTCCCTCTCCTGGTCCCCGCCCTGCCCACCTGGTAACCCAAGCCTGTGCTTCACCACTCTCCCCTCCAATTGACTCTCTGGTTCTCCCCACAAGCGGCAGAGATGCCGGCCCACCCCAGCCCACGTGGGCAGTGGAAGGCAGGAAAGTGGAAGCCCCCTGCAGTCACCACCACTCTCTCCCCCAGGGTCCTTCGATCTCTTCAGCAACTTGAATGGTACAATTAAAGATGACTTCTCTGAATTTGACAACCTCCGAACTTCAAAAAAAGCAGGTACATGAGGTGGTGGTGGTTTCCGCGCGGTCCTGTGCCCTTGACCAACCCCCTCTCTGCAGGGATGACAGTCGTGAGCCCAGCGACTCCATGCACTTTCCTCTTGTCTGACTCAGAGCTGGGGTGACTCGGGGCAGCAGTGGATGCCCTTGAGCTTTCTGTCCTCTCGCTGGGCCGCCTTGGCCTCCTGCCCTGGGGCTGCCTGCAGAGGCTACTGCCCTGGCTTCCAGCCCTGCATGGCCCCTGCCCCACCTCCATCTGCCTTCCTCCCAGCTCCGCAGAGGCGCCCTTTTCTAGACCACTCAGGTCCCTGTATGGGCAGGCATCTTTGACACAGATATACACACAGAGGCACGCACACACAGATATATGCACACACATACACACAGAGACACATGCTCACACAGACACATATACATGTGCATACCCAGGCGTACATGTGCGCGCACAGACACGTACATACACAGATAGCTCACATATACAAGTGTGTGTGCGCATGCACACACAGATATATGCACATACATACATATATCCACATACAAACATGTACACACAGAGACACACATATACACGTGTGCATGTGCACACACAGAGATATATGCACAGACAAACACACACAAGCAGCTCCCACCCTGCCCATCAGCCACTGTGCAGGAAGCCTGACTCCTCCCCGTGTGCCCCTAGGCTGGGAGGGGTCGGGGTAGAGGGCAGAGGGAGGGGCTGGATGCCCTCTTTACACACCCCACAGGGCTGGGGACAGAGCATCCTCAGGGCCACCCCTCCTGCCAGAGTAACTTTTCTCCTTTCTCTCTACTCTTGGCTCCCCCTCCCCATTTCCCACTGCCTCCTGTGCCTCCCCCAGCAGCCGGGCTGGGCTGGTCTAAGGTAGGGGCAGCCTGGCACCCCGAGCCACCCCCAGGCCTCACAGCTTGAGGGGCCGGAAGCGCCTTAGAACTGCTGCTTCCTGGGCTCTTTGTTTTGCCACACAAAGAAAGCAGCAAGCTTCTGTGTGTCCTCCACAGCCAAAGCACAACCTAACTGTCCATACCTGCTCCCTGCGCCTAGTGAGAAGTCTGAACATGCTTCCCTGGGCCTGCGAAGTGTTTACCCCAACTCCAGAGGAGTTCCACTGTATCAGAAAATTTGGAAAAGCTTACGGAAGAAAATGAGAATCGTTTCCAATTCTTCCATGTGCTCGTGGCCAGTGAGCTTCATTCCAGTACTTTCGTGAGCTCTTACGTATGGCCTTTGTCGTTGAACTCACACTGGCATGAGAGAGTCCAGTCCTGCCCCCACGACTTTTTGGAAAAACAGATTGAAAACATTTTCTCTCAGCATAAAAAAATCCTTTAGAAACAGCTTTGTAGTATCTCAGCGATGTTACTGAATCTTTTGCTTAGGGGAGGACGTTTCAGGTTGACTTTAGGTTGTGTGTCTCTGTGGTATTTCTCGAGACCGGGCTCCTGGACGTGGGGCTGCAGGAACAACAAGCAAGGATGCCACCATTTCTAGGAACCCGCATCCACATTGCCTTCTCACATCTTGGCAGAGCATCCATGTCCTGCTGGTCTGTCTCAGCACACCCTCTACTGGCTGAATTTTTAAAAACCACTTGCTTTCTTACTGTTGAGAGATTCATGTTCGTTGTAGAAACTAGAAAATGAAAACATCCAAAAGATGTAATTTATTCACGCGTAGCCACCAACCCACAATGCTGTCGTCGTGTGTGTGGAGCCGGTGCCGCTGTTGGTCCCTGCTTCTCTCAGTTGGTCTCTCCCTCATGGTGCTTTTTGTCCCTGGACTCGGGTCTGGTGGTGCGCGCCCTGCCTTGTGCCTGCCGGCGGCGCAGGTCGGGGCTGTTGGGCAAGCTCTGCCATGAATGTCCTATCCTCTGGGGCAGCCCTGCACATCCTCAGCAAGGCAGCATCTGAGGACATCTGGGTTCTGGACACTGCAGGGTGGGATGCGCCTGTCCTGGGCCCCTGCCCTCCAAGCTCATCGGTCCGTGTGTGTCCTTGTCTTGCAGCCAAGGCAGCCTCTCCGCCGGCCCAGAACAATGGAACCTCCAGCCCTGATCCCTTTGAGTCTCAGCCCCTAACCGTCGCCTCGAGCAAGCCCAGTGGTGCCCGGAAAACCCCAGAGTCCTTCCTGGGCCCCAATGCAGCCCTGGTCAACCTGGACTCGCTGGTAACCAGGCCAGCCCCACCAGCACAGGCCCTCAACCCCTTCCTGGCACCAGGTATGTGGCTTCCTGGGTTCCCCCAGTCATCCACCCTTCTTGAGAGTGGCCCTGGGGCAGGCCTATGGGCACTGACCTCCCCTCCAACCGTGGGTGGACTTTTCCCACAGGCCATAGGCAGGTGGGGAGCATGCTCTGGAGCGCCCGCACCCTCTGCCAGTGCTGGTGCCTCTCGGGGGCCTCCTGAGGGACTGGCATACAGCCCCTCCTCTCAGTTGAGACCACCGAGCAGAAGCTGCCCCTGGCTTGGTGCCCCCAGCCAGGGAGACCCTCTAGCGAGCACCAGTTTGGGCCAGTGCTGGGGGCCAGGGGAGCCAGGGTTGGCTGCCCCTGTTCCGGGTGAGTGTACCTAGGCCCTCTGTCGAGCCGTGCTCCAGGGACCCTCAGCTTTGGCCCTGCTCTGGGTTCTGCCTCTTCTGGGGCCAGAACTCCACCCTCCGTCCCAAGCCCATCCTCCCTGCTGGTGGGCCCTCCACCCTCAGGGGCTCCACAAGGCTGCAGGACAGGCCCCAGCCCTCAAGTCGGTGGCCACAGCCCCATGTCCCTCCCCAGTCCCGAGCCCCTGTATGCTCACACCCTCAGCTGTGTGAGCCACTAACCATCCCCGCCACATGCTCTGTCCCACCAGCCAGGCTGTTTTGCTTCTCCCTGGGTGGGAGGGTCAGACCTACCCTTCGGCCCCAGTCCAGGCAACCCTCTTCCTTGAGGAAGCCCCCACCCTTCCCTGAGTTTTCCTTGGGCTCTCCAAGGACAGGAACGGGTCATGTTCAGGGTATTTGGCCTGAGGACTTGGCAGGGCTGAGTTCTGAGACCCTCTAGCAAAAGTGCAGAACCCCCAGCCGTGAGCTCCTGAGGGGATAGGGATCTGTGTCTCTCGTTGACCGTGGACTTCTCAGAGATTTCATGAGGTCAGGGTCCCCGGGTGCAGCATGTGGGGACTGCTCTCGGGCTGCACTGCTCATCCCGTCTCCCCCATGGCTCCGCTCTCTCCCCGCACCTGTGGTTGCTGCTGATGGTGCCCAGGGTGCCAGCCTGGAATAGGCACTGGGCCCTGTGAGCCTGGCCCATCACTTGGCTCCTCACAGCCTGAGTTTCCTCCTCTGGACATCATGCCCGGAGGTGGGGCTGCCTGGGTGGCCTCTCTGGCGTTGCAGTCCAGCCCTGGGGCCCAGGGACACTGCTGCTCTGACCACAGCCACTGCCCCTCCCACTTTCTCCCCAGGTGCCGCCACGGCCTCGGCCCCCGTCAACCCCTTCCAGGTGAACCAGCCGCAGCCACTGACGCTGAACCAGCTGCGGGGGAGCCCAGTGCTAGGGGGCAGCGCATCCTTTGGGCCCAGCCCAGGCGTGGAGCCTGTGGCCTCCATGACCTCCGTGGCCTCCCACCCAGCCCTGGGGGCCAGCAGCTCCTCCCTGCCGCCGCTGGGCCCTGCTGCCATGAACATGGTGGGCAGCCTGGGCGTACCCCCGTCAGCAACTCAGGCCACTGGCACAACCAACCCGTTCCTCCTCTAGTGCCAGGCCGGGACCAGTGCAGAGCATCCATGCCGAGGACGCCGAGCAGGGACTGTTGCTTGTGGAAGGGGTCGGGGAGCAGGGGGATGGGTGTCATGGTGTCCCGTCTGGCTTCCTGAGCAGAGGGTGTCTCTCTGGTCCCGGGCCTCAGTCTGAGGGGCGAGTGGTGGCGGCAGACAGAGGCATCACACAGCATGCGGGTCCCCTGACCCAGCCTGGCCACCGTGCTGCCTCCGTGGGGATCTGCCAGCTCTTGGGGGCTTGGCCAAGGCGGTGGCCATGTGCAGTGCCAGTCCAGCCTCAGCCCAGGGTCTCTGGGACACCCTTGCCCGGGACCCAGCCCCCACCCCCAGCTCTGGGGACACCCTGGGCAGCCCAGGCATGGACTGGATGGAGTACCGGTGCCCTCAGACACTGACCTTTTGGGGACGCGGTTGTGCGTGTTTTACTTTTCTTTGACTCATGCATGAGTTCAAAGTGAACGCCACCACCGTGGAACAACTCTTGAATTAAATCCACTAGAGAAGCTTTAAACTAACTTGAGCGTAGCCCTGCCACGTGCTCCATGCTTGTATGCGTTTGCACAGATTTTGTTTAGTACAGTTTCATATTTGAGTTTGCAGAATTATCGAATAGTCTTTTTTTGGCTAATATTTTTATAACGTGGTTCTTATTTAACTGTCTAGTTTTGATAGAATTTACCAGGTCTGGCTGAATTAAGATATTGGCAGTGTCATGTTAGTGGTTTAAATTCTCTTATTTATGGTTTTAACTCTGTAAAAAAATTTAAATACGAAGAGACAAAAAAATGCCTTATGGAAAAACTAAAGCAAATTCTTTATAGGAAAAATATGGGAATTTGATTACACATAAAAGATGATATTTAAAAAAAAAAAGAAAAATCTACAATAGTAACAAAAAATTGTAGCCTCCAGTTGCCTTTTCCTTTAACTCCCTTTTTTGGTAAGTTACCAAACTGACTTTCAGCCTTTTTGGCTAGATCCTGAGAGAGAGGCTATTTTTCTTACTGATGTACCAACATGAAGAAAGTTAAAAACAAAATCTAACGTATGAATGTGACTCACCAGGTTTTATCAGCTAACTTCTGTGACTGAAGGCATGCAGTTAACAGGACTTGAGTTTACAGTAGAAACATGGGATGGAACCCTGTCTCTGTGACCTCCCCCTTAACTCCACCCTCAGGGCAGAGGTGGGGACAGTGCTGGCAGCTTGTCGAGGGGCAGTGGGGCTCTGCTGTGGCTCCTGGGGCAGCCCTAGGCTGACGGGCTGCGGCCCAGACCTGGCTCCCACACACTCACCTGCCCTCCAGACACGTTGCGATGTAGAAATAACCATCTCTTTCTTTGGAGAGGAACAAAAAATCACTCTTATACAGAAAAGATATTAACAAACATGCACTAATCTTACCTCCCTCTCCCTGGCTTCCTTTGTCCCACCCACCACAATTAAAGTATTAAGTCACAAAGATCAGAAGAGACTCACTACTCCCCAGAGCAGGGACATTGGCCCCGAGTCCCACGTCTGGTAGCTGGCCTGGTGGGCACGTCAGTCTCCATCTTCACAGCAGACGTCTCGCCTCTGGCACCAGGGGCAGTAACACCAGGTCCCTCTGCTTGCAGTGCTGGGCATGGGAGGCTGACAGCGCAGCCTGGCCGGCTCACCCTGCTGCTCTTCTCGGGGGCCACCTCCAGCCCACAGAGTTGGGCTGGACTGTGGGCTCCAGTCATCAGGAAGGCCTGTCTGGCTCTCCTCTCCCAGCGGCCCAGGGGAGGGTGAGCTCGGGGCAAGATGCTCCCCCAGGGAGGGCGGAGGACCACACTACTGGGTGACGGGGCCAGCCCCTCATCAGTCAGAGCCTGTCATGACGTGACGCAGGCCTCCGAGGCCCAGACAGCCTCAACTCCTGCCCTGCTCAGACCCGTCCCCGGGCTCTTCCACTGCCCGCTGCACTGATCATGAAGCCACTGGCACTGCCGAGTGTGGCACGTGTGCTATCAAGTGCCCCCTGCCAGGTGCCATGGTGGGGGTGTCGCCCAGCCCTTCTCAGTCCAGGGGCAGGTGGCTGGTGTCGAACTCGTATTGACTGTTGATACTTATTTACTGTATAAATATAATTTATCATTTGTATCATGATGCGGTTTCTGGCTGTGTCCTTCCCCTGCCTCCACCCTCATCAATCCCGAAACATCACGAGGGGCTGGCTCAGGAGCCAGTTCCCACCTGCACCCAGCTTGGCCACTGAGCTGGTCCCAGTGCCTGCGTGAGCCTGAGCATTGGGGAAGGAGTGGACTGGGGAGCTCCCGGGGGTACAGATCAAGGTCATTAAAAGGGAGAGGCAGCAAGACAGGCCATGTCAGGGAGGGACCGTCCAGGTGGATGGGGATGCATCAAGGGCGGCTGGAGTCTGGTGGCTGTGGGCTGGTCTGATGGCCAGGGGTGTGTGGGAGCTGGGATGGGGCCACGGGGGATGCGCCTGTGGAGCAGAGGTCAGAGCAGGAGAGGACTCATGCAGAGAACGCCAGCGTCCTGCTGCCTGTTCCAGGGTGCACAATGAGTTCGGACAGGGGGAGTGGCCCTAAGCAGCATAAACTTCTGGTTTATGGAGGAACTGGGAGAATGTCAGGCCGGGGGCTCCGCTCAAATCCTGCCAAGGAGAAAACACTGGGCGAGCCCTGTGACCTGCCCGGAGGGCTCCCCTGAAGCTGCTGGCTGGCAGTCAGGTGGCCCGGCATTGGCCTAGGGCAAGTGGGTTCTACCCCTGCAACACCACCCATCTGGGGAGGCTCTCAGCCTGTCCGGTCCAAGGGTGGCGGGCATCCATGGAACTGGAGCCATGGAGCATGGTCAGTGACACGTGCCAGGCACTGAGCAGGCAGGTTTTAGGGCTGAGCATGTCGAGGTGTGAGGGGCACACAGTCGTGAGCCGTGGGATCGCTGTTGAGTCCAAGCTCGTGTGCTGGTGGCCGTCCTGTGCAGCGTCCGTAGGCGGTGCCCTCTGAGCTGAGGCCCGGGCCCTGCTCCCAGGGGATGTGCTGCGAAGGTGGCGCAGCCCCAGCCTGGGCTCTGAAATGGTTACACTTTATTATACGATCACTGGGCAGAGGGCTGTTGCCTTTACCGGGGGAGGCCCTGGGGCGGGCTGGGCCCTGAGATGCCCTGCGTGTCTGGAGGCCCGGTGTCATAGCCCAGCTTCCTCATGTCTTTGGTCACCACGTTGAAGAGGAGAGTGACGAAGCCCTGGGAACGGACACGGGTCACTGGGGACAGAAGAACAGAGTCAGCAGAGCTGGATCAGAGACAGATCCAGGCTGCTTTCAGAATCTGCAGCCTCGGTGTTCCCTCCTGCAAAGTGGGGGCGACACTGCCCAGCCCGCATTCCTCCCTGGGAGAAGGGACTGCCCTGGGGACGGGGCGATGGAAGTGGCAACCCCTCTGAGCTGGGCCCTGCTCCACCCATCTGACTCCTCGGGGCCCACCTGGTCCCTTCCAGGCCCACCCTGCCCAGGGTGAGGGGTGAACCTTTACCTTCCCGGCCTTCCCCCTGAGCCACCACTTTGGGGTCTGTGTACTCTGGCCGCCGTCCCATGAACCAGCTGGGAAGACAGGGGAGCAAGTGAGCAAGGGAGCTTGGGGTCCTGCAGACATGGCATGGGTTCTCCCTCCAGCCCTTTCCCAGGGGCGGAGCCTCCCCACGCCACCCTCCTGCTCAGCTGGACGCCGTCCACTGTGGGCAAAAGCAGAGGGAGGGCTAGGACTGGGAGGGTGAGTGGCCTGAATCCAGGGGGCCCCACCCCAGAGTCCGGCAGCCATCCTTGGGGGTGGGCAGAGGAACAAGATCTGGGCTCTCCGCTGTTGTCCTAGTAGAGCGGGACCCGAGACAAGTCGCTTCCCGACTCTGGGCCCTAGTGTTCTCAAGTGTCCCGGGGACGTGATCACAGGCCCTACCTGACGGGGCTCTGGCCAAGACGTCTGTGCCTCCCGCTTGGGCAGAGTATCCTCCCACCTCGCTCCCAACGGCAGGGAGGTGGCACTGGCCTGGCTCCTCTGCACCCACACAGGCACCGAGGGATGTGGGCCACGGCGGGTAGGGAGGAGCCTCACTGACTGACTGCACCTCAGTTTCCCAGTCAGAGGAGCAGGGCTCCACGTGTACCTGCCTCTCAGCTGCGCTAAGGGCCGAGCTGGGGAAGCAGCCCCGCGGGCCAGCATGTGCCAAGCACAGACCCTGCTGCAGGAGCGCCACTCTGGCCTCAGGGCAGAGACGTGCCCATGTGGTGGCATCTTGGGAAAACCTTGAGCATCAGATTGGAAGGCCCCAGAGACAGGAGATCCTGTTGAGAGAACTTGATGTCTTCGGTTTTAAGCCACCACGTCCGTGGTAACTGGTCACAGTAGCCACAGGAAGCAGCCGCAGGGGAGTGGGTAGGCAGCAGGCTGAGGAAGGGTGCCTGGGAGCAGAGCACCCAGAGAGGGGGTGCATGGAGGGGCTGCTTGGCCAGCTTCTCAGCAGCCTCCAGGGGCCCTGGCCTGCGGAGGTCCGTCAATCCAGCTGCTGCCCTGGGTTCCATCATCCAAGCTCACACAGTCCAGCCAGGGCAAGAGTGCCCCCCGCCCCCCGCCCCCCGAGCCAAGAAGAGCAGGAGACACCCCTGCTACCACCAGGTCAGCAGTGAGGTCTTCCCCAGCCAGAAGCCCCTTCCTCAGGGAGACGGCACACAGGGGTCCACAGTTCTCCCCTGAGCAGTGTGGACACCGCCAGGATGTGTGGACCCACAAGGCCCTTGACACCCTGCAACTGCCCCGTGGGTGGTGATGTCACCTCCAGCAGACACTGGCCCCATCACAGTGGCTTCCAGAGGAGCTCCCAGGGGCAGCAAGCACCCAGCCATGCTTCCCAGGCCTCAGGGCTCAGGAAACTTCCTCCAGCCAGCAAGGCTCTGGCCATGTTCCCCTTGTCCTGCCCGCCCACCCGGCAGCTGAGCTGACTGTTCTCCATCCCTACCCCCGACAGCCAGCCAGGCCCACCCACCCTCCAGCTCCTGTTTGGATGAGGGAAGGGGCCAGAGGCCTCGGCTGGTCTCGCCCAGACCTGGTGTCCGGCCCCCACTGGCTGCGCTGCCAAGTCCACCACCTACTCCCTGTGCCTGTGACCTTCTCTGGGCTCTGCCACGACGGCCCCACCCTTGGCTCTAGGCCCTGCTCAGATGTCACCTCCTGGCAGAGGCCCCTCATGCAAAGGTATCCAGCATGACAAGGGGGGTGGGGGAATGTGACAGCCCTCCTTCCGACCACCGAGGCCAGGACGGGCGCCCCAGGGACAGTGGGGATAGGCGTCTACCCACCTGGTAAACTTTTGCAGTTTAGATGTAGATTCTGGGACAAACATGGGGATGGTCTTTTTGTGCCTGAAACAAATGTTTTCACAGCTGTGCTGAATCAAGGGAAAGTGCTGGAACTTTCTGAGCCTCCAGTGACGGGCGAGCTGGAGTGCCCAGAGGTCAAAGCCGAGGCCCCTTCCAGTGCCAAGTTCCTGAGAGCCCTGCCTGTTTTCAAGGGCCAGAGGATGTGAGGGTTCAGACACCAGCCCTGGCTTGGCTGTGCCCTCATAGGGTCTTGCCTTTCCCCAGTGTCCCCCTGTGCTGCCGTCCTCCAGGCCCAGCCTGGATACCTTTCCTCCAGGAAGCCCGTAGCAGCCCCCAGGGTCCCACCCACTGTTAGCAGCAAGCGGGTCCTGTCCCAACACCTCTCGGCTGCCCGCTGTGCCTCCTCCCTCTGCCCCCTCTGACCTAGTCCAGCTACTTAGGGCCCGCCTGGCCCCCCTGTGCCCAGAACGTCCTGTCTGCACTGTGTCTACATCTGTCACTGGGCTGGATAAGACAGAGCTGCAACTCTCCACCCCTGCCCACTACTGGGAGCTGCCGAGGGCAGGGCCCTGAGCTCACACGTGTCTGACACAGCGTCCTCAGGCCAGCAGGGCTGCGCACAAAGGCGGCAGCTGGGCAGGCTCTCAGGAAGGAAAGAAGGAATGAGTGTCTCAACTCTAACCCCTGGGGCCTCTTGAAGCCCAGGACCACCCACACCTCTGCCTCCTCCCAGATGGGGCTGTGCCCCCACCCCTGCGAGGCCCCATCCACTCCCCACCTCCAGGTGGGTTCCTCTGGATAGGAGCCCGGCAGAGGGTGCCCACCTCCCAAAGCTGCGCGGCCAGCAGCCCAGGGAGCACATTGGAGGGAGGACCTACCGGCCAGGTGAGAGGGGCACATGCACTGCTCCGTATCCTCGGACCACGTCATTTCCGAACACGTCCGGCCCGTACACGCTGAGCACGATCTGCGGCCCTTTGAACGACAAGGCAGGGTTCAGCCTGTGGGGAATCCTGGGAAGAGCAAGGCAGAGAGCAGGGCCGCAGTCCTCGAAGCCCCCAGGGGTGGGGCTGATGGAGAATGGGGTGGATGTGGGGACCCCCCAACCCGTACCAGGGGCTTCTGCCACCCAGGATTCAGGAGGCGGGCAGTCTGGCAGCTGGCCAGTACTGGTGCAAGATGCTGTCTGATTCTGCTGTCCACAGACCCAGGAAGTCAGCAGGCATCCAGGTGTGATCGGGTGGGGTCTGGTCCTGGGACCTCTTTTTCTGAGGGGGCGTCAGACTCGGGCCAGTGGGGCGGGTTCTGGGAAGGGTGGTATGCGGTCCGGTCCAGGAGGACAGAGGGGAAGCAGAGGCCTGCACACCCTTCCTCTGGAATCCTAAATTCCCAGTGTTCCCAGCAGGCAGTCCTGCCCCCTGGAGGCCCAGAAGAGAACTCCCTCCGCTCTGGGCCACTCTGGTGGAGGCAGGAAGTGGGGCACAGCCAACCCATAGGAAGTACTCCTGGGGCGGGAGAGGGCTGTTCAGAGATTGTCACTGCTTTTCCTAAGGTTTCACCACCAAAGCCCGGTCCTTTGGTTCTGCCTGTGTTCTGAACTTTGTACCATGGGAATGGAACAGTGCATAGATAACTGCTTTCAGCCTCTTGGACTCAGTGTTCACGAGATGTAACCAGACCACGTCACCTACAGGGTTTGCTTGACTTGGTCCCAGCTAGCGTGTCTGTGGGGCACACAGTCAAGCAGGGGCTCAGCACATGTCCCCCCAGCTGCGTCCCTGGGGCGCAGCACCCACTCCGGCCTTGTTCCCTGAGCCAACACTTGGCACCCTTCACCACAACTTGGCATCCTCAAGCTTCCTGATTGGGCTGTTCTGGTGCCTGCACTGTGGCCATTCACTTTAGCTCTTTTCTTCTTATATGACTGTATTTATTTTTGACTGCGCTGGGTCTTCATCACTGTGAGCTTTTCTCCAGTCGTGGCGAGCCGGGCTGCTCTTTGCTGTGACGTGCGGGTCTGTTCACTGTGGAGGCTTCTCTCACTGCGGCGCACAGGCTCTAGGGCTTTAGAAGCTGTGGTTCCTGGGCTCAGTAGTTGTGGGGCAGCATGTGGGATCTTCCTGGACCAGGGATCAAACCCGTGTCTCCTGCACTGGCAGGTGGATTCTCTACTGAGCCACCAGGGAAGCCCCTCACTTTAGCTTTCATTTGCATTTTCCTTAATTGTAACTGTTCTTCCTAAAATAAACCTGAGGCCTTGTCCTGTTTCTTGGTCACTCAGACCACTCTCAAGTCCCCTTGCCCCTCCTGCGCTGCCCCTTGTCATGAACCAGCTGTCTGCACAGGTTCAGTTCTGCCTGGGGCTCCGTATGGATCTGTCTGTCCTGGTGCCCTCCTCACTGTGCTGTATAATTACAGCCTGGTATCTGGCCGACAAAAATCTCAACGGGCATCTCCATCACCTCTGCCAGAATCGGCAAATGCTCCCGGGGGGAGTGGGGGCATGACCTCTCTGGAGCCCTGCTTTGCTCCTGGAGCTCGGCAGCTAAAGTTCCATGCTCTACTGCCTGTCTGATGCCTTCATGTGGTTATTTTCTGGTTTTGCTTTTAAGTACTTTATTCATCTGTCCTCAGCAGCAGCAGATTGGTATGTTACCTAGTGCTGCCTTCCAGGAAGCCAATGGGAGTTTCTTATTCATGGACAGCAGCCGTCTTGCCCAGGAGGGTCACCGGGCAGCCTCTGCTCTAGACCTGCGATCCCAGACCCTCCACACCCGCTAAGCCTGGGTGCCAGCCGCATACAGCATGAAGGCCTGGACTGTGAAATCAGATCCGTGCTCAGCTACTCGAGGTGAAGCTGAAGGCAAATGATGCCACTGTTTTGAGTCTTGGTTTCCTAAAGAGAAGACATGGGAAGAAGCCTGCCTTCTAGATAGTATCTCACAGCTCGGCCAAGCCCACGCGTGGAGAGCATGCACAGCTCTATGGAGCGAGCCAGGCTTTGCACGCAGCTGGCACTAATTAAGTAACAGTGATCACTGAAGACCAGGTACAGTGGACAGCAAACCCTGCAGACACTGGGAAGGAGAACTTTGGGAGGTCAGAGATAGGATGAGGGCCGGGTGCCCATGGCAGAGAGAAGGGCCTACCCCTGGCTCAGGGCAGGGTCTTGGAGGAGAAGCAGGGGGCTTGGGTCTGGCAGGAGCACAGTAGTGATGGACAGGGGAGAGCCGCTGAGGGGCCAGACTGCTGAGCCCGACACCAGGCTCTGCCCTTCGCAGGCAGTCACTGCCCAAGGTTTCAGGCTGGACCTCAGCGACTTCCTTAGAACCTCGGAAAGGTCAAGTGCACACAAATAAGTGGGAAGGAGGGGAAAACAGCCAGGTGTCTGAGAGCGCCTGACAAGGCTGGTAGAGGGCCCCAGGGATGGGCAGGGAGGCCTGCAGACTCACAGCCATAGGGGTTGGTGCTCTTAAAGGTGACATCGATGGGGAAGTTCCACACCAGAGCCCGCCTCGCATCTTGGCTCTTAGAGGTGATCTGTGAGATGCCCTCCTCCAGTCCCTGCAAGGACAATGACAGTGACGGCCAGTGTCCTAGCTCCAGGCTGCCACGCCCTCCCACCCCACCCCCGAGGTGGCAGCTGAGAGCTGTTTTCATCACCATCTTCTTCCAAACAAAGGGACCTAAGATGTCACAGAGTGGCTCCTAGGTCTTTGAGGGTTTCTATCCATTAGGGCCTGAAACCTTGAGGCCCCTCCCCTCTCTAGGTGCTCAAGCTCCACCTGCACCTCCTGCAGAGGATGGGACAGTCCAGCAGGCTGCTGCCCTCTCCTCTGTCTTTCTGCCTGGCTGGTTTATTCTACAGCCTTCCCCGATGTCAGCCTTTATTCACTTGGCCCATCCCCCTGCTTCCTTCAGCTCTACGCTCAGTTACGGTCTTAAGGAGGCCTTTTCTGGCCTCTCACCCCTCCCCTTCCCGCCTTCACTTTCCCCTCAGCACTGCTACTAGCCAACAGCCTGGAGCATTTGCTGCCCCGTGTCTGTCTCCCTCTCAGGCACGTGGCTCCAGCAAGGCTGGGCTGGTCTGGCTTTGTTCACTGCAGGGCAGGGCCTGGGAGTGACCACAGCCTTAGGGGTGGATCAGGGATCTCTGCATTCTCTGCCCTGGCTTCACTGGGAACAAACTCAACGTGTGTGCCACCCCTGAACTCTTAACTGGTTCTGAACTGGGAGGGGAAAGGGTGCGATGGAGCCTTCAGAAACCCCTCCAGTCACAAAAGCTGTGAGTCTGGGAGGCCATAGGGCCCAGCTTACCGCTGTGGGGGCCCAGTCCTGGCCGTACACGAAACAGTACTTGCAGTAGAGGTCGTCATACTCAGGAAACTGTGGGAATAAGCACACACAGCTTCTGCTCACAGGGACGCATGCTGTGACCACCTGCTGGCTAGGCGGGTGCAGCCACCAGCAGCTCTGGACATGAGGCACCCGCGGGGGGGCGGGGGCTGAGACAGCAGGGGGCGTGAATACGTTCATTGGAGAGTCTGGGCCCAAGATGTGGAATAGTCCAGGGCCACTGCTGCCCCCAGGCTTTTGCTTAGGCTCTGACATCTGTACAACATGCCCTTCTCATTCCTTCACCTGGAGTATTCCTGCTCACCCTTCAAAACTGACATTTTGGGGAGCCTGCCCTGACTCCCAGGCTGTTGGAGCCACATCCCAGCTTCCACAGCCCCTGGTGCTCCATTATAGCACTGACCATGTTTATTTCTCTCAGCTCCATTAGACTGTGAACAAGGGACAGGTGTGTGGGCTTTCTGTGTCCCTAGCACCTGGCGGCAGGGTGGGCACAGGAGGGTCTAAGGAATGGTGCTGAAGTGAAAGGTCTAGAAGACAGGTGCTCCCAGGACACAGGGCTTGGTGGGAGCTGACGGCCGGCAGAACAGCCCTGAGCAGAGGGGAGGAAGAGTGGGGATGAGGGGCTGCTGAGAACACAGGCACATGTGACCCAGCCTAGCTGAGGCGCCTGCTGGGATAAAGCAGAAGAGGGGAAGCTGGCTTTGGGCACCAGGCCAAGGGGGAGGTGGGCAGGGTGGGAGCGTGGGGCAGCAACCCTGATGAAACAGAAAGGCAAGAGATGCCCACTAACATACCCCAAGGAGCTTTACCTAGACCACCTCGGTTAGTCCTCACAATATAATCATAATATTTTTAAAACAGCCTGGAAAGGCAAGTCCAGCAAAGCTTTGACATCAGACCAGGTTTCAAATTCGTTTTGCCACTTCCTTTGGGCAACTTCCCATCTGTAAAACGGGGGTGCAAGTAATACTTACTTCACAGAGTTGTGAGGACTGGCTGAGAGGGGCTGGGCAAAAAGACAGGCATATATCATGTCTTACAGTAATAACAAACGGTTCTTAGGACGTGCAGGGGACTGGAAAGCACTGTCCCCTTCCGTCGGACACACACACCCTCTGAGTCAGGACAGCTGCCACCATCGCTGTGTCAGACCAACCCGCGCTGGAGAAGCTGAGGGTCGCGGGGTGGATGGAGGCTCCTGCCCTAGTCTTCACGCGGGCCGGGCCGATTCTGGCCTCGGCCTGGCTCAACCCTCCAGGCCTGTTTCCCCACCGCACTTCGTGGCGGAGGGTCCGCCCGACCTCTCGCCAAGCCTGTCACGCTGGCTCCCTCCCCCGAGGTTCGACCCTGGAGGACTCACGGCCGCTCACCTGGGCGCTCTCCACCTGCCCGTTGACCATGAGCAGGAAGACGCTGGGGCCCGCGGCCGCCATATCCGGGCCGCGCGGTTGCTAGGAGGCGCCGGGTTGCCCTGGAGACGACGGCGTGGCGCACGGGACAAGTTTCAGGGAAGCGGGAGCTTCGGGAAAGCGTGCACAAGGCGGCGGCGCGCAGGCGCAGTCGGAGGGGCGCGGTGGGAGGCAGGGCTCAGCCGTCCGGTCCTTCTGAGCGGCGGTCGGCTTAAGGACACCCGAGCGAGTGTGGATGGTGGTGCGGGACCCAGGCCATCGCCGGGGAATATGTGTCCGCTCAGACCCGGCCCCGCCGGACCCAAGGGCGGCCCTGAAGCCGGGGCGCCGACCACCGCGCTGCCAGCTGGAGCGTGTGACTGGAGCCCGAGGCCGCCGAGGGGCGGGGGGTCCGGCCGCGTTTCCGAGAGTCCCCGTGGGGCCAGCAGCTCCCTGCCTCGGTCGACAGATGCTCCCTCGTGCTTTTTGAGACCCTCTCCTCCCAAAAGCTTATTAGACAAACCGGGGAGGGACCTGAAAGGTCCTTAAGCCCAAGACGGCAGGTCTCCGCGTGACGCGGGAAGACCGGCCTCTGAGTGGCGGTCCCGGCACCTTGCCGGCGGGGAGGGGCGAGCCCGCAGGGCTCCGCCGGGACGCGATCTGCGGGGCTCGGCGGCCCGCCTGCTCTCAGCGCTCACCACTGTTCGCTTTTGCACATTGATTACTGTGGCAGCTCCTGCCAGTGCTGCCTCTCCCCCCAGCCCAACGCCACGAACACCGGGGCTGGGCCAGCCTGGTGTCCCGGTTGCCTGAGGATTGGTGGAGTGAATGGATTATTGAATACGTCTCCGTTGTGCAGTATCAAAGCTATGGTTTTTCCAGTAGTCATGTATGGATGTGAGAGTTGGACCATAAAGAAGGCTGAGCGCTAAAGAACTGATGCTTCCGAACTGTGGTGTTGGAGAAGACTCTTGAGAGTCCCTTGGACAACAAAGAGATTCAACCAGTCAATCCTAAAGGAAATCAGTCCTGAATATTCATTGGAAGGGATGATGCTGAAGCGGAAACTCCAATACTTTGGCCACCTGATGCGAAGAACTGACTCATTGGAAAAGACTCTGATGCTGAGAAAGATGGAAGGTGGGAGAAAACCGGGACGACAGAGGATGAGTTGGTTGGATGGCATCACTGACTTGATGGACATGAGTTTGAACAAGCTCCAGGAATTGGTGATGGACAGGGAGGCCTGGCATGCTGCAGTCCATGGGGTCACAAAGAGCCAGAAACAACTGAGCAACTGACCAACAGGCGTTGCGCAAAGAGGAAGCAGATTCAGAAGCAAGGTGACTGGGACTCAGTCAGCTGTAGGTACAGAGCCAAGCGAGGACTCCATCAGCTTGGGACCCTTGCTTTTGCTTCCCTTCCTGGGCTTGGGCCATCGCCAATGGTGTTTCTTGGCCGAGGTATCAAAGGTGGAATTATAAACCTTATCTGGGATCCAGAGAATGAAGGGTTGGACATCAGGGAGGCTGTGCCCTCAGCAGGATGCCCAGGTCATCACACCCTGCAGCAGCCAGCTGCTGGCTTGGTAGCAGACCAGGGGTTGTCCCAGGAGACATCTGTGCAGGAAAGGGAAGGAGGGGTCACAGCCAGCCCAGGCCCACTGACCATCACCCCCACCCCCTGCCAGGTGAGCAAAGATACTTGACAGGGGACGGGGCGTGGGCAGCCAGTGTTCACACCTCTGATAAGAGAGGCTGAGGCTGGGGAGGCTGATGGGTGGGCCGGGGGCTCAAGTGAGAGTCTGCCTCCCTGAGGCCTTGGCCATGTCCCCCCCACACACACCCTCCCTTTCCAGTTAAGATGCTTCTCCACAGATGATACCACTCATCCAAACTTTCCTCCCAGTTGCTTTTGAGGCTCGGTGTTACACAAATCAGTTTTTAACAAAATGCTTGCTATTATCAAATAATTGGGCTCCCAAGAGTTGCAAACCTGGCTGTGTCCAGGGCTGCCCCACATTTGCACAGAACCTGGACAGGGAGTCTCCTGGGGGCGGGGAGGAATCTCTGGGGTGTCCATTAGGGGTGCAGATCAGTAGTCCCCTAGAAGGTACGAGATGACCAAACCTAGTGGCCTTAGGAGGGACTGTGGGGCTGGTGGGGCCCGACTAGAATCCTCACCGTGAGGTGGGGTGGGCTGGCATGGGGTCTGGTGCATCAGGAGCCCTTGGGCAGGCAGGTCTTCGGGTCAGGACAGTCAGAGGGAGGAGGAGGGGGTCTTTTCAGGTGCTGGTGTGCAGTGGCCTAGGCAGGATGCCGTGCAGTTTTCAGGGTGGGATGTAGTGGTCTGCGCAGGGAGGGGAGCCAACCCTCAGCAGGTTGGCACCAACCTGGCCGCAAAACTTTCCACCCCTCCTGGACTTCCAGTCCTCCCTGTCCTCTCTCTGGACCCCTAGCCCCTCCCAGTGCAGCTTCTTCCTCCATTGTACTCTCACAGTCCCCTCAGGGCCAAGCCCACTGAGACTGGGGACACACTGTGGCCCAAGGGAGGGGCGGGGAGAGTGCCCAGTGTCGCCCTGAGGGCTGGGTGGGGCTGGAAGCTGGCCCTGGTGTAGCGGGCACCAATGCCTGATGCCCATGTCTGTGTGCCAGCCAGCCGCAGTCAGAGCTGGGCTGTTCTCAGGGTCAGAGACTGGGGATTTCCGCTCTGTGGTGCCCCAGCTCCACCCTGGCTGACTGCCCGGCCCAGCCCAGCGTCTCCCCTGACACTTCCACCCCAGACTTCTGCTCCTGTCCTTCCTGAAGTCAGTCTCAAACCCCTGGGCCCAACAGAGCTACCATGGGAACAAAGGTTTGAGCCCGGTGGCTGAAGGGACAGGCTGCATAGCACTGCTGAGAAATGGTGGGTTTGCCAGCCAGGCCAGGGCCAGGCCACCAGACCCAAAGGTCCTGGACCCTCCTGGGGACAGGAGCAATTCCTCCACACTGGACTTGCTCTCACAACTTTGCAGTGCCAGTCAGTCTCAGCTCAGGGTCATGTTGAAGTGGGACTGAGGCCAGCTGTGGAGAGTGGAAGTGAAGCGTCTGGGCCCTCCCTTCGGGCCCCCCATCCCTGAGCCCCTCTATACCACCCTCCCTGGCCCCTGCAACCACCTGCCAAAGCAGTTGGCACCTATGAGCACCCACTCTTGGGAGATGTGGGCCCCCTCTCTGTGGTACCAGAAAGATGCTGGCCTGTCAAGGCCACTTGGCTAGGCCCTCCCTGTTGTGGGCATCTGCCAGCCTGGGCCCTGCCCCAAGGACAAGACATCTCAGTTGAGCTCTGGGTCCTGGGGCCCCAGTGTCTGCTCTCTGTCTCTAGTTGATGTTGATCTCCTCTCCGCATCCGCTGATCCCTTGATCACAATCTGCCCCAGAAGATTCCCTGCATCTCCAGCCCAGAAGCTCATTATACTTGTGTGTACAGCTCTGCTTGCATTTCTCTCCAGACAGGGAGCACACTCCTAACTAACGTGCTGGGCTCCTGGCCACCTGGGCCTGTTAGCTTGGTTCACCCTTGGGCATGCACCCTGCCCAGTGCCTGGCACATCTCTACCCTGCACAGCTTTCCTGTTATTTGAACCCACGTCTGGGCTGAGTCTGGAGAACCTGGACTCTGGGCTCTTGAGGGGTTGGTTCCTCCCCGTAGCAGCCCCCTTCCTGTCTGCAGCTCCTCAGCAAACAGCAGCAGCAGCAGCCTCATCTGTAGAGCAGACTGTCCCCGCTGGGTCTGGCCTTCCCTCACCCCCCCATCCCCCCATCAGCCCAGGACATTTAACCTCTCCGGCACCCCCTCGCCACCACCGTCCTAAGGCCCACTTCCCGGACAAAGGGGAACTGGCCTGGGGAAGAGGACACGCCAGGCAGGGCCTGCCCCAGGGTGCACGGCCTCAGGCAAGCATCCCACTCACAGACCTTGGCCCCTGCTGGTGCGGGGGGCTGGGGACCCCTAGACCTGCCATCTCAGGTGAGAGGTAGAGGCCAGCAGTGACATCAGCACCCACAGACCTCCTTCTCTCCCCTCCTTAGACCCCACAAAGCTCTGCAGCACCCACGACACTTGACTCCATGAGAGCACTGCTGCTCCTTTTTTATGGGGAGGGGCCTTCCCAGGATCTCGGGGAGTCTGCAGCAGAGCTGCAATTTGAATCAGGGTCTCTGGGCCCCAAGGTCCCCAAGGTCATTCCTCTGACAACCCTCATAGGCCTTCCTTCCCAGCCCAGCCCTCAGCTCTCTGGCAGAGGGTGTGTGTCAGCTCCCTGTGGGATGGGCCACAGGCCAGGCCTGCAGCTGTGTGTCACCAGGGACAAAGCCCAGGTCCTCTGGCCTGTCGGGTCCCTCAGCACCCCCTGTTGCTGCCCATCTCCCCTTCCTCTCATCCTCGCAGTACTGGGTGCCTGCACACACATGCCACCTTCTTTAAAATTACATATACTTGGTTTTCATTGAGGTAGAAATCACATAACCTCAAACCAACCCCTTTTAAAGGCTTAATTCAGTGCATTGCAGGTCTCTGTACATGCTTTTCCTTCCACTCTTTCCATCTGAACTTCCTCTGTCCTGTCCTCCAGACAAGCCCTCATTGGGCAGGGGCCTTCTCCACCACCGAGGGGCTATGGCCTGACTGGGCTCCTGGACCACGCTCAACTGCCCGAGCACCCACTCACTAAGTGCTTGTTGAGTGAACTCATGAGTAAGTGAACAACTGGGCAGAGGAGAGGGACCTCTGGGAGGGACCTTAGAATGCTGAAGGCCAGGGCTGAGCCCTCAGGTTCCATCCAGAGGGCAGTTCGGAGTCGGGGAACTCAGGGACCCCAGCCTCCAGCAGCACAACTGAGTCAGTAGGTCTGTGTCAGGGCATAGCCCAAGGCAGATGTCTCATCTCCAGCCTGTCCTCAGCTTGCAGCATGGTCCCGGCAGGTCATTGCCCCTCTCCAGGCCTCAGTGTCTCACTAGGAAGATGAGGGCCTGGCCTGGACTGTCTTTTTCCTGCCAAGTCACTTGAAGAGCCAGGGGGGTCCCTGGCCTCTCCAGATCAGCCCCAGGACCCGCATGCTTCCTTCATCCTCAAGATCAAGGGGGAAATGCCAGGGCCGCTGCTTCCAGGGCTTAACCAGCAGGGGGAGCTGGGTTCCAGTCTGAGCTCTGCCCCTCACTGGGTGTGTGATCTTGGGCTTATTTATGGCTCAACTTCTCTTGAGTCTGTTTCCAGGAAACTGGGGGTCATAAGATCCTGACCTCGCGGGGCTCAGCAGAGGGGATCAATGGTCTCTATAGTGAAGGTGGTGATGCAGTTGGTGTCCACCTTGCTTGGAGACAGCAAGTTGAATTGCTGGCTAAACTCTGGGAAACACTGCAGGTCTTTAAAAACCATTCATTTTCAATCCATGGGACATAAACTCAACATCAGCCAAAGCCAGGCAGAGAAGTGAAGCTTGCCAGTTCACATGTTGGGTTCATGGCATGGCAGTTAGGCTGCATGTGACGGAAAACCCAAATAGGGTTTAAATACGTAAGGCTCATTTGTCTCAAAATCAAGACAGCCCTGAGCTGACGCCAGCTCAGCCGTGCCACCAGGGACCTGGTTCTCCCACCTGCTTAACACGTGGCTTTTGTCCTCATGACAAGACCACCATTTCAGCTCCAGGTACAGGGCCATGTTCTAAGCAGAGCAGGGGGAGAGGCTGGGCATCCCCAGCAGGACTTGGTATAGGACAGGGCATCCTGCACAGCCCAGTACCTGGAACTGGGGTTCGGGGCCTCCTCTAGCTACAGGGGAGCCTAGGAGCTTGAACTTGGGCAAGATAGGAGGGAGGACGCAGTTAGAATGAGTCACTCATTCTCCTCTCCACCAAGAACCACGTGCTGCTGCTGTCGGTCTCAACAAGCACATCTCCACGTCTAGCTTTTGTTTTCCTGCTGTGCTGAAAGATGCAGCTTCCAGAAACCTAAGTGTTCAGGTGTGGAAATAATCCAGGGAATAATGAGGCATGCTTGGTCCCAGGCAGTTGTTGAGGAAGGGGCAACATTTAAAATGCTGCATAACTCACATGACACAGACTCCGACCAACCTGATCAGAGGTCTAATTGATCAAAACATGCCCAGCCTGTCCTCACGGGTGCCTGCCGATGGCTGGAAGCCACACCTACCAGCAGAAACCAGCCCTGGTTGTAGACGTTGGGGTCCACAGCTGGGAAATCTCTGTTTCCTTGAACTCTCCTAATTTTGTCATGGGTGAATTTTTAGATGATGTTAGGTAGGGAATGTTAGATGTTAGAGAAAGCTCTAATGATGTTAGAGAAAGCTCATTTGTCGCATTGTTATCTAATCCCTCACCTGGGTCTTGAGGTGGCAGAGGCGTGGCCTGACTGGCTCATGGGAGGGGGTGGCACGTGCCAGCCAGTCTGCATGGTCCTGAACAGATGGTTCCTTCCTTTGGGACATCACTCCTTCCGGGTGCCCAGAAAAGAGACAGGAGGTTGAATGGAGGGGGATGGGGTCCAGGGGACAGTGGGAGAGGCTCCCTAGAAAGAGACAGCTGAGACCTGGGAGAATTTAGAATGACATTAAAAAAAATATTTATTTGACATGGGGTCTTAGTTGTGGCATCTGGGGTCTTCGATCTTCATAGTGGCATGCAGGGTCTTTAGTTGTGGCATGTGGGATCGAGTTCCCGACCAAGGATGGAATCCAAGCCCCTTGCATTGGGAGCTTGGTGTCTTAGCCACTGGACCACCAGGGAGGTCCTGGCATCATTTTGAAATGTACTGAAGTCCTCAGGGATGGGGAAGGGACAACAGAAAGATGAGTTTGTTTTTTTTTAAAAAGTATGCCAGACAAGACAGAGCTGGGTAAGCGTATCCACATGGTGGTCAAGAAGACTTGCTCTAAGTGGAGATTGCTTTGTTAAGGTCACTTCCTCAGTTTTATACTTGATGAAAATAATGAAAAGTCAAGTTTTCTACTAGATATTTTTTAAAAAGCTGTTACTGAATGATTTATGCTTTTACATCATGTCTAGCTGATTGTGAAGACTTTTGACAGTTCTAGGATGTTTCTAGTAACTACAAAATGTCTTTCCTTCTGAGAAATAGTGGGGTGGATGGGGCCTCCTAAATTTTAGTGGCTATATGTTGCAAAGTGCTCTCCTATCCATTCAGCCATGTGGTACCCACAGTAGCTCAGGAGGTGGAAAATATTAGTTAATCCTCCCTCACAGGGGACAAATCCAGGAGGCTCAGAGATGGAAAGAGCCTCACCAAGGCTGCACAGCAGAGTGGGAGTGGAGCAGGGCTGAAGTTTGTGTGTCCAGCTGGCTCCTGTGGGGATCGGGTGTATTGAGTGGCTCCATCCAATGCACAAAATAAACATCAAGGTCACGGGAGCCAAGCTTACTGAGCTGAGAGTTATCGCTAGCTCAGCAGGTGTCTATTGAGCTCCTACTGTGTGCCAGGCACTGGGCTAGGTGCTTGGAGTTAAGTGGAAAACAAGGCAGGCATGGCCCTTGCCCTCATGGAGTGACTTTCTAGTGGGGAGACAAACATGTAAACCTGTTCGATAATCTAGGACTGTGGGAGCTGCTATGAGGAAAAAAATAAAGCAGAGAAGAGGGCTGGAGAGTGAGGGGAGGGTTATTATGGATGGTGCACAACGTCCTGAAGCGAAGGGGCAAGTCCTGTGCAGGTGTGGGGCAGGCGTTCCCACGCCACAGTGAGAGCACAGTCGGTGCAAAGGCCTTGGGGCGGAATGTGCTCGAGGATCAGAGAGGCTGACAGGCACCGGCTCGCACAAACTGTGCTGACTCACAGAGAACTCTGTGCAACTCGGCCTCCAGCGACGTGTTCGTGGCTTAAAATCAGCTACAGAAACTGGCAAATGCTAAAATTAGGACTTTCCATTCTTTACATTTTATTGACTTTATTTTTGCAAAGAGCACTTCCCCAGCATGCAGTGGGGGTTGGAGGTGGGTTGACAGTGTGCACAATGCAGGTCACCGAGGCCTCCAAGTACTGGGTGGAGCCCAGGAGAGATGTGAAGCCACTGGGTTTTCACCAGGCGTCTCTGGTCCCCACATGGGGTCAAGACCTGGGGCCAGGGTAGATGGGAGGCCGGTGTGGAGGCACATGTGGTCCTCCTGTAGGGCTGCCCGATTCAGCAAAGAAAAACACAGGACGCAGGTGGGACCTCCATAACTGAAGAACTGCTCATTGGGTATCTGAAATTGAAGCACAGTAGGGCCTCCTGTGTTTTGTCTACAGCCCCACCCACAGGTTCCAGAGGAGGGGCAGGGCCACACCGCTGCTGAGCAAGTCACCCAGGCTGGTCCCTTCCTCCTGGGAGCTTTCCCACCACCCGCTCCCCAACAACCCACACCCCAGCCACCCCGGGCTGCACATACCCATCAGCGGCTTCCTCCGGGCTTTTCCAGCAGATCTGAGAGAGAAAATCAGGCAGATGCATGAAGGGGATGACCTCACAGGAACACAGCTGGGGCCGCACCACGCCCTGCACTTGGCCTCCAGGCAGCCAATCCCATCACAAAGGCCACTTCCTCCATCTATCCCCTACTCTCCACCAGCAGGGCATCCTGGGCCTGGGGCGTGGACTTGATCCCACAAGATGGGGACACCCATCTTGTGTTTGTTGAAGCCTCATCTGTGTTTGCTGAAAGGTCACTCTGGCTGCTGGGCAGGGAGGAAGTCACAGCAGCGAGAGGAAGCCAAGAGGACAGTGACTCAGTGATGACAGCAAGGGTCCTGGCGGGAAGTGATGGCAGCTGGGACCAGGCAGCGAGCAGTCATCCCGATCACCGCCCCCTCGCTGATTCTCACACAGGCCAGGCACACCCTGCCTCTGGGCCCTGCATCTCCTGTTCCATCTACCCAGAATGCTGTTCCTGCTGCTCCGTCCACATGGGGCTCCTTCCTGCTCCCACCTTCAAGTCCTTGCTCCAAGGTCACCATCTTGGCTGGCTTTTCTTGATCATTCCATGGAAAATCACGACCTCCTCCCCCATCAGCTCTTCCTGGGTCCATGCCTGGGGCCTGTCACCTGAGTCACTGTGTAGTTCAGTGACTGATTTTGTTGTCCTCTTCCAGGCTAAATCTGCGTTCTTCAAGTGCAGAGATTTGTACATGTCGTGTTCACAGTCAACCCCTCCCCGTGCGCCACCCCACCCCCGCCCCGGGTAGACTGCCCTGCACGGAGCATGTGCTTGGCGATGTGGTGAGTGACTGAGGCTCTGGCTTTGGAGCGGGTGTGGAAGTGGTCGGTCAGCATGCGGGTGAGATGGGGGCCCAGCCAGGGCATTGGTGAACGTGGCAGTGGTCAGAGGCCTGGGAGCCTTGTGGGGCATCCCCTGGAGACGTCTACAGAGCACTGGGTGCTGGATAGAAGCTCGGGGGAGTGGGGAGAGACAGACTGGAGTAGGGTTAGCAGTCAACTTGTGTGCACAGTGGTGCCCCTGAATTCTGCGCGTCCTGGGTGGGTGTGTGTCCGTGTTCTGGGAACCTGAATGGACTGTAAGGGCATGTGAGCGCCACGCTGTGGCTGTACGAGTATGTGTGTGTCACAGTGTGACTGTGTGTGGCCTGGAGGGCTTGGCAGTCCTCCAGGAAGTCAAGGGGCAGTCCAAGCCGCTGGCCAGCACTTCCCTCACACCCACCCCTGCTGCACTGTTTGTCACCTGTGGGATGGGCTCTGGGCCAAGGGGACTCTTGGTCCCTGCCACCTTTGGGAAGGAGTGTTGACACCCCAGGGCTGAGAGAGAGGAGGCTGGTCTGTTCTGGGGAGGCTGTGGACCTTGAGTGAGGGAACTCAGCCTCCGAGTCTCCAGGGTCTCTGAGAAGGTCCTGTCTTGGTTTGGGGGACTAGGGCATCACCCACCTGTCCTCTAGACCAGAAGATGTGGCTCTGGCCCTTCTACCTGTTCATTGTCTGTTCTCCATTTCTAACAAATCCTGATTTGGTGGGCAGCCATGTGCCTGACTAAGCCTTTGATTTCTCAGACCCCTGCAGGGGGGTGGCTATGTGACAAAGTTCTGTCTAACAAAATAAGTGCATGTCTGCTGGGGGAAGGGGAACGGGGAGGAGCTTCAGGCTGGCAAGTGGGCCCCAGAGCAGCTTCCACAGCCTCTGCAGATCCGGGCTACTCACCGGGTGACTCAGGGCTGTTGGCCTCAGTCAGTGGGGCAAGGAGCCAGGCAGAGGGAGTCAGAGGCAGAGGTGGCTCCCTGCCCCGCCCACCCACACTGTGCGCTCCTAGGTTACCACAGCCTCCCCTGCTGAGCCCCCTTCTCAGCCGTGAACAGGGACACTGACGAAGAAGGCAAAGGCAGACATGTTGGAGGGCACAAACAAAACCTTATGCGTGCCAGGACCCAGGGAAAGGAGCAGTGACCCCCACAAGAGACTGAGCCAGACCTTCCTGTGAGTGTCTGAAGGTCTCCTGCAGAGGCATGGGTCAGCAGTGGCCTGCTGTGGGGACAGGAGCAGCAGCAGTCCTGGGAGGTGTGGCATGTGGTGTCAGCCCTTTTGGAGGTCGCCCTAAGGCCTGACACAGAGACTATAGCCCTTCCATAGAGAACAGACTCCAGGACTGGTCCCTTCTCCTTTTGCCCTCAATCTTTTCCAGTATCAGGGTCTTTTCCAATAAGCTGGCCCTTTGCATCAGGTGGCCAAAGCATTGGAGTTCAGCTTCAGCCTCAGTCCTTCCAATGAATAATCAGGGTTGATTTCCTTAAGGATTCACTGGTTTAATCTCCTTGCTGTCCAAGGGACTCTGAAGAGTCTTTTCCAGCACCACAGTTCCAAAGCATCAGTTCTTCAGCGCTCAGCCTTCTTTATGGTCCAACTCGCACATCCATACATGACTACTGGAAAAACCATAGCTTTGACTATACATACCTTTGTTGGCAAAGTGATGACTCTCCTTTTTACTATGCTGTCTAGGTTTGTCACAGCTTTTTTTCCAAGGAGCAAGCATCTTTTAATTTTATGGCTGCGGTCACCGTCCACAGTGATTTTGGAGCCCGAGAAAATAAAATTTGTCACTGTTTCCAATTTTCCCCCATCTATTTGCCATGTAGTGATGGGACTGGATGCCATGATCTTAGTTTTTTGAATGTTGAGTTTTAAGCCAGCTTTTTCACTCTCCTGTTTCACCCTCATCAAGAGACTCTTTAGTTCCTCTTTGCTCCTCTGCCATTAGAGTGTTATCATCTGCATATCTGAGGCTGTTGATATTTCTCCTGGCAATCTTGATTCCAGCTTATGATTCACTCAGCCCGGCATTTTACATGATGTACTCTGCATGTAAGTTAAATAAGCAGAGTGACACTATACAGCCTTGATGTACTCCTTTCCTAATTTTGAACTCCAGTATTCTTGCATGGGAAATCCCATGGACAGAGGAGCCTTGCAAGCTACAGTCCATGGAGTTGCAAAGAGTCTGACATGACTTAGCAACTAAACAACAACAACTAAGGACAGAAATTTGACATTACCTATTAAAATCACAAGTGCAATACTCTTTAACTTGGCACACATCCACTTCTGGGTATTTTAAATTTGCAGTGCACAAAATGATGTGTTCAAGATAATTTAGTGCAACATCATTTGCAAGAGCAAAAATCTTAAAGTAGTAGTGTACACCTATAGGGTCTTGGTTAAATAGGTTATATTTGAAAAGAGGTACTATGCAGCTGTAAAAAAGAGTGAGGTGAGACTTCCCTGCTGGTCCAGTGGTTAGAACTCTGAGCTTTCACTGCTGAGGGCATAGGTTCAATCCCTGGTCAGGGAACTAAGATCCTGAAGACTGCATGGTGGCACCACAAAAAATAATAAAAGTAAAAAATTTAAATAAATTTTAAACAAATATGTAAATAAAAATATAAAGGTTTTTTTTTTTTTACAAAGTCTATATAAAGTTTTAAATAAAAATAAAAGTGGGTTCAGTGCCAATGAGGGCTTCTGTTGTGGCTCAGTGGTAAAGGATCTGCCTGCCAGTGGGAAGATTCCACATACTACTGAGCAACTAAGCCCCTATACCACAACTATTGAGGCTGTGCTCTGGAGCCTAGGAACTGCAACTACTGAAGCCCACATGCCCTAGAGCCCATGCTGCAACTACTGAAGCCCACCTGCCCTAGAGCCCATGCTCTGCAACAAGAGAAGCCAGCACACCACAACCAGAGAGTGGCCTCAGCTTGCTGCAACTAGAGAAAAAGCTCTCGAGGCAACAAAGATCCAACACAGCCAAAAGCAAACAAACAAAACAGAAAGGAACTGAATAGACACTGAACAGATGTTTCCCCAAAGAAGAATGGCTGATAAGCCCATGAAAAGATGTTCAACATCATTAGTCATGAAAGAAAGTGAAGTCGCTCAGTCGTGTCTGACTCTTTGCAACCTTGAGGACTGTAGCCCACCAGGCTCCTCCGTCCATGGGATTCTCCAGGCAAGAATACTGAACTGGGTTGCCATTTCCTTCTCCAGGGGATCTTCTCGACCCAGGGATCGAACCCAGGTCTCCCACATTGCAGGCAGATGCTTCAACCTCTGATCCACCAGGGAAGCCCTCATTAGTCATGAGAGTAATGCAAATCAAAACCACAAAGACATACTACTTCATACCCACCAGGATGACTACAATTTAAAAAAGAAAAATAAGAAAATAAAAAGTGTTGGTGAGGATGTGGAGAAATTGGAACTGTCAAATACACTGGGGAGATAGTGAATTGGTGCGACTACTAAAGGAAACAGTTCGGCAGTTCTTCAAAATGTTTAAAAAGTTTACCAATCACACCCTTAGATCTGTACCCAAGATTCTGGAAAGCCTAGGTCCACACAGACCTTGTCCGTGAATGTCCAGAGCACAATTATTCACACCAGCCAAAAAGTGGAAGGAACCTAAATGTCCATCAGTTGATGGTGGGATAAACAAATGCGGTCTATGTATACGGTGTAACATATTCAGCTTTAAAAATAAAAATGAAGTTCTGATACAAGGATGAACCTGGAAAACATTAGCCTGAGTGAAAAAAGTCAGATACAAAAGGTCTCAAGGTTGTGGAATGTATGATTGCATTGATCTGAAACATCCAGAATAGACAGTCGGGACACAGAAGTAGATTAGTGGTTGCCATGGGCTCACAGGAAGTAGATTAGTGGTTGCCAGGGGCTGGTGAGGGGAAATCAGGAGTGACTAATGGCTTTCTGAGATGATGAAAATGTTCTAAAATTGGGTGGTGTGATGGTTGCACAACTCTGTGAACCTACTAAATTCATATACTGAATTGTACACTATAAATGTTCTACAGTATGTAAATTGTATGTCAAAAAAAAAAAGGCTGTTATAAGAATAAGATCCCTCTGGTTTTTGATACTTAATGATTTCAGGAAACGTGTAAATGATTTGCTATATTTTGTCAAGGGGACAAAGAATGTATAGTTGTATTTGCGTGTTTCCAATTTTTATTGTTTCTTTTTTACTTCCAATGAAAGTGAAAGTGGCTTATTCGTGTCCCTAGGCCAGAATACTGGAACGGGTAGCCTTTCCCTTCTCCAGGGGATCTTCCCAACCCAGGGATCAAATCCAGGTCTCCCACATTGCAGGAGGATTCTTTACCAGCTGAGCCACAAGGGAAGCCCAATCAGTTCAGTTCAGTCGCTCAGTCGTGTCTGACTCTTTGCGACCCCATGAATCGCAGCACGCCAGGCCTCCCTGTCCATCACCAACTCCCGGAGTTTACTCAAACTCATGTCCATTGAGTCGGTGATGCCATCCAGCCATCTCATCCTCTGTCGTCCCCTTCTCCTCCTGCCCCCAATCCCTCCCAGCATCAGGGTCTTTTCCAATGAGTCAACTCCTCGCATGAGGTGGCCAAAGTATTGGAGTTTCAGCTTCAGTCCTTCCAATGAACACCCAGGACTGATTTCCTTTAGGATGGACTAGTTGGATCTCCTTGCAGTCCAAGGGACTCTCAAGAGTCTTCTCCAACACCACATTTCAAAAGCATCAATTTTTCGGCTCTCAGCTTTCTTCACAGTCCAACTCTCACATCCATACATGACCACTGGAAAAACCATAGCCTTGACTAGACGGACCTTTGTTGACAAAGTAATGTCTCTGCTTTTTAATATGCTCTTTAGGTTGGTCCTAACTTTCCTTCCAAGGAGTAAGAGTCTTTTAATTTCATGGCTGCAATCACCATCTGCAGTGATTTTTGAGCCCCCAAAAATAAAGTCTGACACTGTTTATAGGAAACTATAAAATCAGCCACCTGGCATGAGACCAGGATTTTCACTTGAACCTTTTTATTATGATTTGAATTTTGAGCCACATGAAAAAACTTTTTCTTAAAGTAGTCAGTTGTGTCATATGAAGTAAGCTCATAAGACAAGGCTGAAGAATGTTAGATAACTGACAACTTTCTCAGGACAGAGTCAGGGTCTTGTAGTGAGACAAGTAAAGCAGCTCATGGTGGATTCAAAAGTAAATGAAGGGACTTCTCTGGTGGTTCAGTGGTTAAGAATCTGCCCTGTAATACAGGGAACGGTGGGTTCAATGCCTGGTTGGGGAACTAGGTAGGATCCCACATGCCCCAGACCAACTAAGCTCTGCGTGCTTCAGCTACTGACTTTGCATGCTCTGGAGCCCATGTGCCACAACTAAGACCACTCAGTGCAGCCAAACAAATAAGTAAAATATTTTTTAAAAAGTAAATGAGAAACAGGGAGGTTTTGCCACAGAAAGTTTAATCGTCTATAACTTGTATACCAATCCTAGCTGAAATATTTCTAAAGAAGTATTTAAAGCATTCAAAATGTATGGGTCTTTTCTGCTATCTTATGCTTTACTACTTTAGCAGACCAGATTATCACAGAACTGGCCATCGGGTTCCCTGAGAAGACACGTTTCTGGGTCCTGCAGTTTTATGCCCTCTCTTTTCACTGATGGACACTGGAGAACTTAACGCACACATACGTCAGAGTTAAGGAAGATTGTCTACCGTATCACTTAAGGAAACACCATCATGGAAATGTTTTCAGAACTCAGTGCAGAAAATGTCCACTTCCCATGAATATGGTTTACTAATGGTCAAGGCAAATCATGTAACAGATAATTTGGCTTTTTGCTATGCTTTCAGGAAAACCAGAACC
Source organism: Cervus canadensis (assembly GCF_019320065.1). NCBI lineage: Eukaryota > Metazoa > Chordata > Mammalia > Artiodactyla > Cervidae > Cervus > Cervus canadensis. Next base: position 26,746,830 of record NC_057386.1, read on the forward strand.
AAAGGTATAGTTAACTCAGGAGGTCCAAGTGATCTTTCCATGTCTAAATACGAGGTATTTATTTGTCCTAGAGCTGACCTTATGCTCCCAGACATTTTCCCTGATGTTGTATTTTTAAAATGCAGTCTCCACTTTTCCATCTTAATGTATGGACCCCAGTGAACCTCCGAGAATTCACGGCAACCCCCGACCCCCAAAGTATGGAAAAGAGTTAACAGAAAGAAGTTGTAACCACTAGAAAAGAGAAAGGGCTTCTGAAGGGCTGGTAATGTTCTGGATTTTTGTTTTGTTTTCCTCCACCTGACTTCGATACACGGATATGTTCAGTTTGTGAACTTATTCATACACTTACGTTATGTGGAACTTCCTGTAAGTATGTCTTAGTAAAAAATAAACCACCACAACAGTGGGGAATGTAAACCAAATTCCTTTCCGGTCTAAGGGATGGACCCTCCCTAGGGCCTTCAGGACTAACTCCTGGGCTCCCCCCCTCACCCCCTGGCTCTTTCTCATCTGTCACTGGAGAAGACACGACCTCCCCCAAGCCTCTTCGGGACGCAGAGGGTCAGCGCTGGGCGCGCACTCGCTGCGAGGTCGAACGCGGGCCCTGAAGATCCGCAGGGCACTGGCTCCGGCGGAGCTCTGCCTCCTCCAGGCGCAGCTGACCCTGTGGCCCTGCCCGCTGCCCTGCAGTCACAGCGCGGGAGTCGCTGGACGGAGCCGCCCCACGAAAGGTTCATGGCCGAGGCTGGCGAAGCGCTGGCCGAAGCCCGGGGCGCCGGAAGCTGAGCTGACAGGACCAAATACCGGAAGTCAGGGCGGCTTCAGGCCGACGCTCTAGAACCCGGAGGACCGGGATCTCTGTGGTTGAATGTGACGGATCACCGTCTACCTGGGACCACGCATTCCCAAGCGCCAGGCTCCCGGGGCCCATCGGGAAAATGGGGGACGCAATCCCCGGGCTGATAGGGGCTGATAAGGGAAGAAGGGCCTAAAGGAGCGGGACTGAGTGATGGTAGCAACCGGTAACCTCAGCCCTCCAAGATCCCGAGGCCACCAGCAACTGACCTGAGAGGACCTGGAAGATCGGAGCGGATGCGCGCGCACGCACGCAGGAGGCGGTGCCTCGCAGTCTCGCGGCGGCGGGGGCTGCTGGCGCGCCTGCGTCCGAAGACTGAGCCAGGCGGCCGCGCCCCGGCTAAACGCAGAGCGCGGGTTGGGTGGTTCCCTCCTGGAGACTGGACCACGGCGCGGGCGCGGGTGAAGGCGTGGCATCCTCGGAAGGTAGACGCAGATTGGAGGAGCAAGTGGAAGGGGTGGGCACCTCAGCAAAAGCCGCTCAGGGATTGGTCAGAGGCTGAGGGGCGTGGTCTTAAGGGGCGGGGCGGGAGACCCGGAGTTGAGCGTTCCGCTGAGGTGGTGGCGGCGGCCAGACCCACTGAGGGAGCGGGTATTCGGGTCCCACCCCCCCCAACCCCGACCCGGGGACGGGACGCCCGGGCGGCGTCGAGGGCCCGGGCGACGTCGGGGTGAGGCACCATCCGCCTAGTGAGGACCAAGAAGAGCGGGCGCCCCGCCCCTCGCTTTCTTCCTGGACCGCGCCTCGCGGCGCCTCCCCCACCGCCGACCCCGCGTCCTGCGCGGGGTTGAGCTGGGGGCTCCAGAGCGTGCGGGACGCGGGCTGCGTGTACCGCTCGGCCTGCGGGTCTGGAGCCTCCGAGGGGCCCCTGAGTTCGGGGTCGGGCCCCTCCTCGCCCGCGTGTCCACGCAGACGCCATGGCCGAGCCCCTGAAGGAGGAGGACGGTGAGGACGGCTCCGGGGAGCCCCCCGGGCCGGTGAAGGCGGAACCCGTTGGCACCGCCGCCTCAGTGGCGGCCAAGAACCTGGCCCTGCTGAAGGCGCGGTCCTTCGACGTGACTTTCGACGTGGGGGACGAGTACGAGATCATCGAGACTATTGGCAACGGGGCCTACGGGGTGGTGTCCTCCGCGCGCCGCCGCCTCACCGGTGAGCGACCCTCCCGGCCGCTCGCATGTGTGGGAATCAGGTCCCGGGGGGTGGGACCCGCCGTGTCCCCAGCAGCCAGCAGGGAAGCTGGGATGTGAAATCTCAGTCAAGTCAGCAAGCAGGGGTTGGGTGCTGTCTGGGGGCCGACCTCTGTGTTGGGCTCTGGTCTCTAGAAACTCTGGTGGTTCTGCCAGCACAGCAGTCTGCTTCCTCCTTAGAAAGGTGACAGTCCGGGTGAGATCAGAATGGAGGTTCCCCGGAGTGTGTTCTGGAGCAAACAGCGGGCATCGGGTTGGTGGTGGGGTGAAGAGGCCTGAGACGCAGAGTGTAGGGAGGTACCACTAACTATCTGTGCAGTGTGCCCAACAAATTACTGTGCCCAGGTCTCTAAGTCTGTGACTTTGAGCTGTGAGTACCTGCCTCGGGACAGAGATGAAAAGGGAGATGTGGTCATGTACCTACTGTGCTCAGCACAGGATCCGGCACATAGTAGGTCCTCTGTGGTAGCTGTTGTCACATGCATAGGATATCGAAAGAGGCCATGTGCTACTCTGCAGCTCACCAGCTATCCCAGGTGGCATCTGCTTTTCCCCTGTTCCTCAGGCCAGCAGGTGGCCATTAAGAAGATCCCTAACGCTTTTGACGTGGTGACCAATGCCAAACGGACCCTCAGAGAGCTGAAGATCCTCAAGCACTTCAAGCACGACAACATCATTGCCATAAAGGACATCCTGAGGCCCACTGTACCCTATGGCGAGTTCAAATCTGTGTAAGGAGCGGGGATAGGGAGGGAGGCAGAGTTGGCACCTTTTCTGAAGGCTGGAGCCATTCTGCTGAAGTTCTGGAAGGGCAGCTGAACCTAATGGAGGGTAGGCTGGGGAAATTCCCACGACTCCAGGACCAGTGCTCCCTAAGGGTTTGCCAGGGACACCTATGATTTCCTCAAAGAAACTGTAGAAGTGACAGTTTTATAGAATCTCAGTATGTGTGCATGCTAAGTCGCTTCAGTCATGTCTTGACTCTTTGCGACCCTGTGGACTGTAGCTTGCCAGGTTCCTCTGTCCATGGGGATTCTCCAGGCAAGGATGCTCAAGTGGGTTCCCATGCCCTCCTCCAGGAGATCTTTCCAGACTCAGAGATCGAACCCACGTCTCCTGCATTGGCAGGTGGGTTCTTTATTGCTAGTGCCACCTGGGAAGCCCAGAATCTCAGTATATAGCATGGCGAATGTAGGATATTCATCCTGTGTCTGTTCTTTCCTATTCCAGTAGCAGACGTCACTAGTCAGTCACAGAACACTGTCCTGCAGATTGCAGAAGGCTTTAAATATTCATCATAGCCTTTCAAGCAGCCACTACCACACAGCGGAGCAGGCCCCCAACTAAACCCCGGGGGCCAGACTGGTCTAGTCCAGCCTCATCTTTTCTCTGATGAGAAAAGCTAGGCCTGGAGAGAAAAGTGATTTCACTTGAGTCCATGGAAAAGTTGTAGAGAATCTTGATACCATGCGGGCAGACCCTACAGAGTCCAAGAGTAAGACCTTGACCTGTCTGGAGCTGGAAGGGCATGGTAACAGTGGGGTTGGAGTTTGGGCAAGACAGCCTGCGTCTCTCCCCTGCCCCTTAGCTATGTGGTCCTGGACCTGATGGAGAGCGACCTGCACCAGATCATCCACTCCTCACAGCCGCTGACACTGGAACATGTGCGCTACTTCCTGTACCAGCTGCTGCGGGGCCTCAAGTACATGCACTCGGCTCAGGTCATCCACCGCGACCTCAAGCCCTCCAACCTGCTGGTGAACGAGAACTGCGAGCTCAAGATTGGGGACTTTGGCATGGCCCGTGGCCTGTGCACCTCACCCGCTGAGCACCAGTACTTCATGACCGAGTATGTGGCCACGCGCTGGTACCGCGCCCCCGAGCTCATGCTCTCGCTGCACGAGTACACGCAGGCCATCGACCTGTGGTCTGTGGGCTGCATCTTTGGGGAGATGCTGGCCCGGCGCCAGCTCTTCCCAGGCAAAAACTACGTGCACCAGCTGCAGCTGATCATGACGGTGCTGGGTACCCCATCGCCGGCCGTGATTCAGGCTGTGGGAGCTGAGAGGGTGCGGGCCTATATCCAGAGCCTGCCACCGCGCCAGCCTGTGCCCTGGGAGACAGTGTACCCGGGTGCCGACCGCCAGGCGCTCTCCCTACTGGGGCGCATGCTACGTTTCGAGCCCAGCGCCCGTGTCTCTGCAGCTGCCGCCCTCCGCCACCCCTTTCTGGCCAAGTACCATGACCCTGACGATGAGCCTGACTGTGCCCCACCCTTTGACTTTGCCTTTGACCGCGAAGCCCTCACGCGGGAGCGCATTAAGGAGGCCATCGTGGCAGAGATCGAGGACTTCCACGCACGGCGCGAGGGCATCCGCCAGCAGATCCGCTTCCAGCCTTCCCTGCAGCCTGTGGCCAGTGAGCCCGGCTGCCCTGATGTGGAAATGCCCAGCCCCTGGGCTCCGAGTGCAGACTGCGCCATGGAGTCCCCTCCTCCAGCCCCACTGCCATGTCCCGGCCCTGCGCCTGACACCATCGATCTGACCCTGCAGCCGCCCCCACCAGCCAGTGAACCAGCCCCTCCAAAGAAGGAGGGGGCCATCTCAGACAACACCAAGGCTGCCCTCAAGGCTGCCTTGCTCAAGTCCTTGCGGAGCCGGCTCCGAGGTGCCTATCTGGGGAGTGGGGAGCAGAGGGGGACCCCCTGACTGGACAGGCTCTTACCTTCACCTGCCCATCCTCCCCACAGATGGCCCCAGTGCCCCCCTGGAAGCTCCTGAGCCTCGGAAACCGGTGACCGCCCAGGAGCGCCAGCGGGAGCGGGAGGAGAAACGCCGACGGCGTCAGGAGCGGGCCAAGGAGCGGGAAAAGAGGCGGCAGGAGCGCGAGCGCAAGGAGCGGGGTGCAGGGGTCTCGGGGGGCCCGTCCGCCGACCCCCTGGCTGGGCTGGTGCTCAGTGACAACGATCGAAGCCTGCTGGAGCGTTGGACTCGCATGGCCCAGCCCCCCGCCCCTGCGCCCACACCCCCCATAGCCCGGCCCCCCAGCCCTCCTGCTGGCCCTGCCACCCAGCCCACTGGGCCCCTGCCACAGCCGGCCTGCCCACCCCCTGCACCTGCAGCTGGCCCTGCTGCCCCCCAGACCACCACCGCCTCCGACCTTCTGGCCCCCCAGCCGCTGGTGCCGCCCCCTGGGCTGCCCGGCCCCAGTGCCCTGAGTGTTCTGCCTTACTTCCCCTCTGGCCCACCCCCTCCAGACCCTGGGGGTGCCCCACAGCCCTCCACATCAGAGTCACCTGACGTCACCCTGGTGACCCAGCAGCTGTCCAAGTCGCAGGTGAGGGAGAGGCCTGGTCGTAGGGATGCCTGGGTCTAATGCGGGGGAGGTGGGCTCTGAGGTTGTTGAGGCCAGAAGAGGTCGTGTGTGTCCTGGTGCCAGGAGAGCTGAGCTCCCCTCACCTGCCCCTCACTCGCAGAAAGAGCCTAATGCTGATGAGCAGATTGTTGGAGACCCCAGCCCATGCTCAGGGTTTGTCGAGGCTGGCGCTGTCACCGCTGCTGTCCAGGCCCGGTCATGGGTGGGGCTGTGTCATGGTGGGGCGCCCTGCCAACCTCAGTCGGCTCTAGATGGTGCCTGCATTGTGAGCTGCTGTCATTTCCTGCAGGTGGAGGACCCTTTGCCCCCCGTGTTCTCGGGCACCCCCAAGGGCAGTGGAGCTGGCTATGGTGTTGGCTTTGACCTGGAGGAATTCCTAAACCAATCTTTTGACATGGGTGTGGCTGACGGGCCACAGGACGGGTAAGAGCTGGGTCTGACCTTTCGAGTTGGGCTGTGGGTCCAGTGGGGCTCTGGGTCCGGTGGGTCTCTGGGTCTGGTAGGGCTGTCGGTTGGGGATCCCCCTGCAGGAGGAGCCTCTCACCCCCTCTCCCCGCCATACCCACAGCCAGGCAGACTCAGCCTCACTCTCAGCCTCCCTGCTCGCTGACTGGCTCGAGGGCCACGGCATGAACCCTGCCGACATTGAGTCCCTGCAGCGTGAGATCCAGATGGACTCCCCCATGCTGCTGGCCGACCTGCCTGACCTCCAGGAGCCCTGAGGCCTGCAGTCTGTGCCTTGCTGCTAGGGGCAGACCCAGCTCCAAGATCTGGAGGACCATCCCCAAGGGCCGGAGGCCTGCACCCAGTCGGGGAATCAGCTCAGATAATTCTGCAGCTTCATCTCAGACCCACCTTGTGGCCTTAGGCAGCCACCTGAGCCAGCACAAGCCACGCGAAGAGGGGGAGCCCCTCCCCCAAGTGATTCTTTTCAGTATTGTAATTTTATTATTATTATTACATTATTATGATGACACAGTTTTTTTGCCCTCAGAAGGTTGCCTGTGAAATACAAGGTCTCCTCTAGTGCCTGTCTCCGGGGTGTGTTTTCGGAGTCGAGGACAGTGTGCCGTCATGGGGGCAGGCAAGGGTATCCGCGTGCACAGCAGTAAGGCCTGTTCGTTCAGGTCCTGAGGTTTATTGAGACCTCCACTCCCACCTGCTCCCAGCCCCACAGAGGCGGTCCTCTGACCCTCGCACGGTCACACTCACCCCCGGGGCGGGTGGGGGGACCTCACATGTGTGCCCGCCTTTGGCTGTGGCATTTTAGGGTGGCCTGTGGGAGCTGTGGTGAAATACAGTTTGGGTGTTGCGTTTCAGGTGCCTGGGTCAGGCAGGCAGGGGGCCGCTGAGCATGAGTGCAATGGGGCCGGGCCGTGGTGCTCACCCCTGGGGAACACGGGGGTGGGAGGAAGGTGATGGGCCGGCCAGTGGGACTGCTGGGGTGTGGCAGCAGTGGCCACACGTGGGTGGCCTGGCAGATGCCAGGAGAGGTCTACAGGCTCGGCCGCCAGAAGCCGCAGTCAGGAAGCTGGACACGGGGGACACAGCCCCGTGTCCTTCGGGACAGGGTCCAAGTCCGGGCTGGACCGCGGAGCCTTTTGGAGGTTTGGGATGCTGCGGCAGCATAGCCTCGGATGGCAGGGAGCAGGGGCCTGGCCAAGAGGTGGATGCCAGGGATGTGATGGGGATGTCCGGCTGGAGCCATGGGGGCCTAGCCGAGGCGGTGCTGAGAGCAGCAGAGCTGCCGGTGGGGCCAGGTGGGATGGGGGCAGGGGCGGCGGGCCGCGAGGGGGCCAGCCCCTCAGGCCCGGCGGATCTTCATCTCGGTGCGCTTGAGCGAGTAGTAGAAGCCCTTCCACTGGGCCCAGTTGATGCCATTGGCGTAGGAGAGGTGGGAGCCACCCAGGTAGAAGCCGTTGAGGTTGGCGAAGTGGCAGCTGCGGAACCAGAAGGCACCTGAGGAGAGCGCTGCGCAGTTCTGCACGAAGAGGTCCTGGTCTCGGTCGAAGGTGGAGAACTTCTGGCCACTGTGGTAGGACAGTGAGTCGCCTGGCAGAGGGGAGGGGCACGGAGCAGCTGAGGCAGGAGGGCGGCCTGGGAGGGCCCCCCGAGCCAGATGTGCGGTGAGCCCAGTGCCCTTCCCCATCCTCAGCCCCACACAGCTGGTGGAGTGTACCTGCCCCGCCATCCTCAAAGCCCGACACATAAAGGGTGTAGCCGTCCTCTTCCGCACTGACGGCGTTGGGTGAGATGGAGAAGTCGGCGTACTTGGCGAAGGCTGTGTTGTTCTCAAAGTCCTCCAGGTCTACCCGCAGCTCGTACTTCTGCTTCAGTGTCAGCAGATGCATGTTCTGCAGCCCTGGGAAGAGGGGGTGCAGTTGGCTGGTCAGCGGGGACCTGGCTCCAGGGGCCCCCAGCCCACTGGGCCCTGCCTTACCCAGCCAGTACTCCCCGTCAGCCCGGCCAAAGCCCAGCTTGTAGTCGTTCCAGCCCCGGAAGAAGCTCACTGAGCCGTTGAATCTCTTCTGGAAAACCTGGAGCAGAGGGGGTGGGCCTAGATGCCTGAGGGGCCAGGGGCAGTGCCCTCACCCGGGCATGGACCCTGTGAGGCTAAGGTGGTTTGTGAAAGGACCGAGTGGGGGCCAAGAGGAGGTGCGTGCTGGCCCCAGGGGCAAGAGCAGGTAGAGGGAGCTGGTGGGCTGGAGTTGAGGCACCTGGGGTGGAGTCTAGCACTGGCTGTGTGACTTGGGCAAGTTACTGCATCTCTCTGGGCTCCAGACCATCATTTGTAAGGGGCACCTTGCTCCCAAGGTTATGATGTAATGCAATGCAATGCAGCCCCTAACCTACCTTAGGTGCCTAGGGTTTGGGGGTGGCGGCGCTCCACACACTGCTGTGAGCATCGTCCTAGGCTCACAGCCACGTGATGTGTCCCCCATCCCCCCTCCACTCACCGTCCACTTCCCGCCCTCCGTGGTCATGTCGCAGAAGACAGGCACAGGCACGCTGGGGCCTGAGGGGTAGATGAGGTACACGCCGTCCGCCTGGTAGCCCTGGGAGTAGATGTCGTCACAGTCCAGGGGCAGCTGGAGGCACGACTTCTCCAGAGCTGGGGCAGGTGAGGAGAAGGGGCCTGAGGTGACGGACACCTCCGCGCCCCATGCTTGCCTCCCTCCCTAGGCCGGGGTGCCGACTGGCCGGCCCACCCGCCCCATCTTAACAGGTTAAGCCAGCCCCACCCCCAGCTGTGAGTGCCCGGGACAGCCCCTCGCCCAGCCTGTCACCCAGCCTGTGGGCCAGGAGCGAGGCAGCTTACCATCTCCCCGGATCCCTAGGAGCTGAGGTGCGCAGGGGCCGGCGGAGAGCAGTAGCAGCAGCGGCAGGACCAGGAGGGCCTGGCGACCGGAGAGCAGGGTCAGCGCCCCGCCCCGGAGCCCCCATCTCCCTGCACTTGCCCCTCACAGGAGCCAGCCCCGCCAGGAACCCCTGGTCTGCCCTGCCACCCCCACCTCCTCTGGGACAGGCTCGTGACAGCCCCCGACTGTCCGTGAGGGCCCTCTGCGCACGGTGGGCTCAGCCCACACGGCCCCCTTCCCGGCCCCCTACCTCCATGCTGTGAGCTGGGCTCCGAGCTGGGCTCCGAGCGGCTGGGTGTCTGCTGTCCCAGACTGTGTCCGCCCAGAGTTATGTGCTGGGCCCCCGGCCAGCCTCCCGGCCCCGCCCCACGGCTGCAGTGCCCCTTCCCCTCCCCCGCTCCACTTACGCTGTCGGGGGCCGGGGCGGGCCTGGGCCAAGGGACCACCTGGATCTCATTAGGCCTGTCTGTGCAAAGCGCAGACGACGTCCACGCCCCACAGACACCCCCGGACCCCTCCGCCGGCACCCCCAGCCCCTGCCCTGCTTCCTGACGGCCCCCCTGCTCACGTCTGTTTATTTTATCCCTCTCCTTCCCTGGCCTGGGTTTCATTAGCCGTTGTCTTTGTTCAGGGGAAGGTTGGGGTGAGGGTGTGGGGGTATGTCTCGGTTCTGGGGAGGGGAGGCCCATTCTGGGGAGCAGAGGTGGGGTGGGGGGTAGCTCCAGAGCTCCTGATGTGGGGGCCGCGCCAGGGCCGGGGATGGGGCCGGGCGTCTCCTGGCAGGGCTGGGACATTGCTGAGCTGTGAGCACAGGCCACAGGCGTCCAAGTGCTGTCTGCCAGCCCAAGCCAGGGCCCCTCTCCAGCCCCCTGCAGCAGTCCCCCTCCCTCCCCCTCTCACACAGGCCTCCTCTGTTTTTCTTTCTCTTGCCCCAACCCCATCTTCCAAATGCCTTCACTGGGCCCGTCCCACCTTAGGCTCTCCCGGCCCCTCTCAGTCGGTTTCCTCAGCCCTGAAGCCCACCTCCTCCTGTCCTGCCTCCTGAGCCTCCATCTCTGCCTCTGGGGCGCCCTCCCTCAGCGCTCCGGCCTCTGCTCAGTCTTCCCTGGGGGCCACCCTGCCACCTCCCCCCCAACCCCCTCCAGGCCCCCCTGTGGCCTCAGGGCTGAGGCTGGGCTTCTCATCTTGCACTTGAGAAGAGAGTTAAGTGTGACTGACCCACCTGGAGGACCTCAATGGCTGCTTGTGCCCCCAAAGTGCAGCGCAGCCACACCAGGGTTGTCCCGAGGAGGCCACAGCTGAGCCTGCTCTGCTCCCCGAGGGGCCACCTGCCAGCTCCTTACTTGGCCTTGAGCGTTTGTGGGCTGGTGTTGCGGCCCACTCGTGGTCAGACATCTGAGCACCTGCCGTGTGTTGGCTACCCACGGAGTGGCAAATGCAGGTACCAGACAGCGCTTCATCGCGCACGTCACGTGTGTTGAGGAAGAGTGTTGGTTGAGCAGATGAGATGTGCAAAGGCTCAAAGTAAGAGCAGCGCTGGCCCTGGCCCCTTCTCCCTCCTGAGTCCTGGCCCCTCGAGTTTGTGATAGCTGATGACAGTTTTCTCTTCATAGCTGTGTGTATCCTGGGGAACCTGGAGCCAGTCTGCCTGCACTCCAGTCCAGTTGTGCCACCTGTTAGCTGGGCGACTTTGGACAGGTTCCCTAGCCTCTCTGTGCCTTGGTTAGCTCCTGTGTAGAACAAGGGTGGTAATAGTCTGTCCTTCAGAGGCCTATGGTTGGGTAACAGACACCAGGTGCCTGGCGCAGGGCCCACAGTTGTAACTGAGTAGTGAATACTCACCCTCATCATCATAAATGTAATAATTGTGTAATAATTGTTCTGCTGTGAACAGATTGCCTGAAATGGGGCTTTTATCCTCATCCGTGGAAGAGACGGTGGCCTTCCGCTCAAGAGCCATTCTTCCCTTAGTCTTGAGTAGTGAGGTCCTGGTTCTTAGCTGGCCCAGTGGTCCAGCCTCCCTTGCTGAGGCCACATGTCTGAAATCTGGCCCAGAAGATGCACATGGATGTGGTGCAAAGGCAGCCGCTCTTTGCTCTTCTCTGAGCCCTCTGACCTGTCCTCATGCATAGCGGCTGGACAGGGAGGAGGAGGCCCCTCCCATGGGTGGTAGGGGGTAATCAGGGGGGAGCTGGGTCCCTTGGACTTCGTGGTGTGATCTAGAGCCAGTCCTGACTGCCCTTCCCCAGGCCTCTTTCATGCTGTAGAGAAAGGAACTTATATCTAGTTTAAGCCTCTTTGGGCTCTTTCCTGTTACACACAGCTGAATCTAATCCTCAGACATCTATCCTTTCAGCTAATTTTAGCACAGGCTACAGCAAGGAAAATAAGGGACAATCAGTCATCAAAACTAATAAAATGTAAAATTAAAAAAAAATACTGATAAACATGTCCTAATTCTAGCATCAAAGACTTCTGCTGAGTACAGCTAATAAGCCTAGGCCCCACCCCCTGCCCCTGAAGAAACCCAGAACACACACACCAAAAACAGAAGAGGAAAGACAGAGGTAATTAGGGAGTGAGGTGGTCCCTATTGTGTTTTGCCTGTTAGTTTTTTCTTAAAACCTTCACGTGGGTCAGCAAAGCAGGCACTGCTTGTTGGGTGTGCTGGGGTTTAGATGCACTCTTCAGGGGCAGAAATCTGGCCCCATGCGCTCCTTCTGAAGGTGGTGTCTGATGGAAACCCTTGGATGTCCTGAAGAGACACATTAGAGGGTGTGTTTATTGACCACCCAGCATGGACATGTCTTCCTGGGTTTGGGGGGCCCCTTGCCTGGAGTGGTTGGTTGGTTTTGCAGATCTAATCTGCTGCCCTGGGACCCACTGTGGGAAGTGTTGATTTAAACCAAGGCTGGGGAATCCATTCTTGGAGTGCCAGTCATCCCCAGCATGTCTGCTCCTGGGTCACTGGCTGAGCAGCGGTAACTTTGCAGGTGAGGTGCTGAGTCACATCAGCTCTGCCTGGGCTACTAGCCCTGAGCTTGGGTCTCAGCCCCCCGCTGACTGATTTATTCTGGTTATGAGTCTGAGGCAGTCCCCTTGCTGTAAGTGAGGGGCTTCTCTGACCAGCATTGCCAGGAGGTGGGAGAACTCAGGGTGACGGGATGGGGGCAATGGGCCCACTGGACAGGCCTGTCTGCTGCGGGCCCCGCCCCACAGGCCTTGCACAGGTCACCTGCCCACTGTACTCCACCTGTCTGTCCTGCTCTGGCCCCGTGGGCCCAGCTGCTGGCTGAATTTGGCCCTTAGGAGGCACCAGCAGGGCGTAGGGGAAGAGGTACTCCCAGGCCCACCCTGCCAGGACCTCAGTTTGGCAATGGCTGTGTCCCCTCTCCACCCCGAGACGGCTCCCATGTAACACCCCCCCCAACTGGCCCTGATGACCTGCCTCCTCCCTTTATCCCTGCAGCCCAGGGTGGTCCCAGGTGCCTTCCTTAAGGCCCACAGCCGGGTGACAGTCCCTTCATGAAATTCTCTACAAATCAGAGCAGCTAAGTCTGCCTTTGTTCCCTGCCAGATCCTGGATGATACAGGTCTGATGCTGATTTTGTCCTGAAAGCCTGGTGGCCTGCAGAGCATCCGGGACCACAGCTGAAGATGAGGCTCCTCGTCTCCCGCAGGGGGCCACTGCTCCTTCTGCTTGAGCTGGAGAAGGCTGGGTGGGTGTCGCCCAGCCCCAACTGAGTGAGGGGCTGCCTGCTGTAAGGAAGGAGGGTCTGGCTGAGCCGCTGATCCCAGGCCCCTCCCCAGAGGCTGCACCTGCACTGGGAGGGAGGCTGATGGGGAAGGGGTGGGGCCCTGGGGCCCCACGGGCATTGTGGAGTGTCACATCAGGCCCACCGTGGGGTCAGGGCTTCAGCAGGCAACGTTTGAGGGAGGACACAGGCCAGCCCATCACCCCTGTGCCGGTGGCAGTGGACAGACACAGCGTCAGCGTTCCTGGAGCCAGAGGGGATAGCGTGATGACAGGTGGGATGGTGGGGGATGGGGTAACCGTGGGGGAGAGTTTTTAAACACAGGGTGTGGGAGAGGTCACAGGGTGTGTGATAAGCTTGTGCACCGCTCTCTGATTGACTGGCAGTGAGGGGACAGCCTGGTGTTTGCAGAATGTCAGTCATCCACCTCTGGGTCCCACCAGTCTGGGATCTGCGTGCTGGTGGGCTGTGTGCAGTGCACTGCTCCCACCTGGTGGGGGTCCAGTCTCTGCAGCACTCAGAGGCCGTGGTTCAGACTGCGTGATCCAGTCCAATTCCCTGAGGAGGAACCGAAGATCCTGGGCTTTGTTCTATGGCTAAACTATTATTATTTTGTCTTGTCTTCTTCCCATTGTTTCTGCATTTACTCACTTCTCTGATGAAATTTATTCTTTGAAATTCAGGGAAGACCTAGGAGGCTAAAATTTTCCTATAAACAAGAGGCAGGCAGAGGCCATGGTGGGGGGCAGTCTTTTCTAGGAAGACCCCATCGGACCCTGCTCAATTGCAGGAGTATAATTTATACATCATAAAATCCATCAACTGTAGGTGCGCAGTTCAATAATTGCTCCTTTAAAAAAATAGACTTTATTTTTTAGAGCACTTTTAGGTTCACTGAGAGGAAGGTACAGAGATTTCCCATACACACCCACCCTGACACATGCACAGCCCCCCAACAGCAGCCCCAAAAGACCCACAGCCTCAGGTCAGCATCACTCGGAGCCCACGGCTGATGTGAGGGGTCATGCCTGGCGCTGTGTGGCCTGTATCACATCCTGACACACAGGCACCATCAAAGCACTGTATAGAAGAGTCTTCCTGCCCTGAAGGTCCTCTCTGCTCCCGTCAGTCTTCCCGTGGCACTCTGTCCGCCCTGCCCACCCCCACAGCCGGGGAACCTTGAGGTGCTGATGCTGGGGGTGAGCAGCTCTCTGCCCAGGCGCTGGCCCCTGCTGCAGAGAAGAAGCCTGGGTTTGGGGGCCCAACGCCGTGAGGAGGTTGCAGATACCAGGGTGGGTGCACGCAGCACAGGGAGCCCGGCAGGCTGGAACAAGGGTGGTGTGGCTTTGTGGGCTGCAAAGCACCCCGCACTTCATGTCCTTCCTGGAGATGACTTAGTAAGAGCCCCAGAGTGAGGAGTGTGACCAAAGATCATTCTACCTGACCAGGAAGACCAAGGGATGCAGAATTCTGCTTCCAGCAAGTGTTCTTCTCACCACCGTCAGCTCTGAACAAGCACAAACATGCACATGTGTCCACAGCACACACATCCCTTCATCCTTGCATCCCTCAGTGTTTATGGGGTGCCTGCGCCACGCCAGTCACCACAGAGCACTCACAATGTGAGCAGTTTAGGGGATGCAGATGGACACCCACGTTCTCAGCATCCATCTCTGGAGCCTGGCACACTGCCATGCCGAGGTGACCAGGATACACCCAGGAGCAGACCCAGTGGATGGCCTGCCCACGTCAGTGATTGAAGGCAGGAGTCTCATCGAGTTTGAGTTTGGGGCAGGAAGGCTCAGTGAATAGTGAGAAGGTTCTGAGGGACTGAGGCTGGGTGAGCAGCTTTTTCTATAAATGGCCAGACTTGAAATAGCTCAGGCTTCAGGAGCCCTATGGTTTCAGACTTGAATCTTCAGCTCTGCCACCTTGGCTGTCCCTGGACATGCACAAGATGGCTGGGCTCCAGTGAGCCTTATTGACAGATGATGGGGAAGGGGCTGATTGGTATCCCAACCCCTGGAATAAAGACTGCAGGGGCAGGGAGGGAGCAGTGCAGACATTCCAGTAGAGGTCTGAGCAGTGGAGTGACATGTGCAAAGGCCCTGGGGTAGGAGGCGCCTTTGCATTTGAGGGCTGGGGCGCCAGCTGACTGGCCAGGCAGAAAGGACAAGCGAGGACACAGGAGAGGCTCAGAGGAGGCGGGGCAGGGTCCTTTGGGGCCTCGCAGACACAGGACGGACTTTGGCTTGTGCAATTGTAAACAGTGGGAAGGGAGGGCAGTGGAGAATGCCAAGGCCCGTGCCTAATTGTCTCCCCGTGGTTACTCCAAGTCTCCTTCCTGCCCGAGGCAGAACTAAGAGCCCGTTCTTTTTCCTGCAAAGAGAGCTGGTCCTGAGTCAAAAGACAGACTCACTGGGGGGAGAAAAGTCCCTGGCCAAACATGTCCAGACCTGGTGGAAGCAAGCAAGACTGGGGGTGGGGAAGAGCTGTGTCCCCCGGTCCTGCTGGTCCCCCAGGGACTGGGTCTCCCTGATACAGCAGTGGCCTTACCAGTGGGTGTCCTGTGAACTCTGGGGTCTGCCCTGGCTGCAGCAGGGTGATCTCGGCTCTTATGGAGAGCAGGCGAGCCCTTGGAGGCTGGGGCCCCCACAGGTGGCCTCCAATCATTGTGAACTGATGGGGGGCATGTCCTGGCAGTTCTAATGAAACTGAAGCCAAGTCCAAGGTGGAAGAGCGTGATGTTAATGGTTTTCCTTTTGTCGAGGTCAGCGATGGTGTGGGCAGGGGTGCAGCTCGTACTGGGTGAACCATTGTGTCACTACTTTCAGGTCAAGAGACAGAAGGTTTACAGCCCAGAAGGTCACGTCTGTGTCTCCCACTCCCTGGCTCGAGGGAGATACCATTGTCACTGCTCTCGACTTGCAGTGGTTTTGCCTGTTCCTGAACCTCCTATAAATGGAATAATTCAATACATATTCTTAAGCATCTGGTGTTCTGCTCAATACAAAAGTTTTTTTTCTTTTAAATAGTTCCATGTAGTGCTTCTCAGAGTGTCATCTGGGGTCCCCTGTGGGTGTCTGGGGCCCTTCCAGGGATCTGAGTGATGGAAAGCGTTTTCACAGCAGTGTGTGATCTGCACTCTGTGCGCCCTGCTTTTCCAGGGAGTGGGATGGAGTTTGCAGAGCCTGTGACTGCGGCTTCTCAAGACTGAACACAGAGGCTGGACAGTGCGCGAGTGCAGTGGGGCCCAGGGGCCTCTCTGGGCCATGCTTGCTTCAGGTGAGATGCAGTCAAGGAGGCCCTGAGCTGGAGGAGGGGAGGGCTGGGGAGCTGGGGGGGACTTGAGATGGGCAGGCCTCGTGGGGAGGGAATGTCAGGCTGTCCTACAGGCAACAGCAAGTCGGTGTCCCATTTTAAGCAGGAAGGGACAACCTTCTTCTAGATTGTTATTTTATTTGTAACTAGACTTTTTGTCTTGAGGTCATGGTAGGTTTCCATGCAGTTGTATAAACTGATACAGAGAGTGCCCAGGAATCTTTTCTCCCCCTCCCCCCACCCCTTTTTTTGGCTGTGTCTGGTCTTAGTTGCAGCATGCAGAGTCTTGCCTCATCCTTGCAGTGTCGGGATCTTTTCTCATGGTGACCTGTGAACTCTTGGTTGCGGAATGCGGGACCTTGTTTTTAGTTGAGGCACATGGAATCTTTAGTTGCGGCATGTGGGATCTGGTTCCCTGACAAGGGATGGAACCCGGCCCCTTGCACTGGGAGCGCAGAGTCTCAGCCACTGGACCACAGAGGAGATTCCAAGCCCTGGTATCTCATCCCGTTTCCCCAGTGGGCACACATTGTAGGTTTGTGCCTCAGCATCACAACCCAGATGATACCATGGATGTGGTAAGTGTGCAGGACATTTCCAGGACTGCAGGGTCCGCCCTCTGGCCCACTGATGGCCACTTGCTGCTGAATCCTGAACGGTGGGACACCTCATCACACAATGCCCTGAGACACTGGATCCTGTCGGCCCATCTCGTGCTTTCTCTGACGCCCCTCTGGCAAGGGATGGGGTGCAGCTTCAGGATGCTGATGCAGGTGGGCGTCCAGGCTCCTTACTCTGCCACCCCCACCAGGGCCCCAGGAGGGGCTGTGACCACCAAACAGGCTCAGGGTTCTGACTCCCCAGGTGGCCTCCACAGTGCTTTGGGGTCAGGAGAGTGCATGTCCCCTGCTGGGAGAAAAGTCCAGGCTCCCTCCGTGGCCTCCTCTGACACGGCCAGGTGAGGGGGCATCTAGCCCCCTTGGCGTCTGCTGGGGTGGCTAGGCTGGGGCTGTATCTCTTCGTGGTATTTGGCTGGAGTGTTTACTGTCTAAAAGTTTCCCATCTTGCAAGGCTGTCCCTCTCCTGATTCCTCAGCTAGAGCAGGGGTACAGGGAGTTTATTGGGACATTTTTTTGTCTTCCTGTTGGCCTTTCTGGGCTGCCCTTTGTCCAGCATCAGGTCCAGGACAGTGAGGCAGAAGGAGAATCCGGGGCACCCGCCTCCGTGTGGCTCTTCAGGTCCCGAGGCCCCAGCCCCTCGGCCCTCCCCTTCTCTCTCCTTTAGAGTCTTGTCTTGTTCTCTGCCCGGTGTCCGAGCGTTTTGTCGTACTTCACACAGGAATGGGACAAGGCACCCCGCTCCATCTCCCTGTGAGTTGGGAGTTGCTCAACACGACTGTGATGCGGTGTGACTTATGTGGAGCGCCGTGGGCCCGTCTCCAGGGACGTGAGCCCCTGACCACCTGATGAAGCACCCCAGAGGCCCAGTGGGATCCCTTGTTCCTGAAGGACTTGTTTTGATTTACATTCGGGCTGGCAGGGCGTAGGGCTTCCCAGGTGGGGCTGGTGGTAAAGAACCCGCCTGCCAGTGAAAGAGACATAAGAGATGCGGGTTTGATCCCTGAGTCGGGAAGATCCCTGGAGAGGGAAGTGGCAACCCTCTCTGGTGTTCTTGCCTGGAGAATCCCATGGACAGAGGAGCCTGGTGGACTACAGTCCATGGGGTTGCAAAAAGTCAGACACACACTAAAGTGACTTAGCACATATGCATGATACTGGTGGAGCAGGTGGGGCAGGGGCTGTCAGCCCACCATCTGTTCCTGGTGGC
Organism: Cervus canadensis; assembly: GCF_019320065.1. Lineage (NCBI taxonomy): Eukaryota > Metazoa > Chordata > Mammalia > Artiodactyla > Cervidae > Cervus > Cervus canadensis. The sequence goes on from NC_057386.1 coordinate 26,764,513, forward strand.
CACTGTGGATGGGCAGGGTTGGCCTGGGCCCTGGGGATGGCTCCCCAGCCGTCTCAGGCCTCTCAGCTGACCGCCTCCCTGCCTCTGGCCCCGGGATGTCCTCCGGGACCAGCTGCTCTGATCGGGGTGGGGCTCCTGCTCTTCCTGCTGCCAGATTCATCGTCAGAAAGCAGAAGCAGATTCCAGCATTTGGACACCATCCTCCCTGACCTCTGGGGTCAGCTGGTCACTTCCTGTTACCTAACCTCACTCCACACTTGATTTCATCAACAAACAGGCTGTGTGGTGGATTGCTGAGCACCTGGCTGTTATGGCTGCTCTACTCTCCCCAGGTCTAGGCTAGAGGGTGGGGAGGGGCTGAGAGAGGAAGGAGAAGTGTGTGTGTGTGTGGTGTGTCTGTGTGTGTGTACATGTGTGTGTCTATGTATGTATGTGTATGTGTGTGTGTGAGGGAGTGAGGTTAGCAGGAGGCAGGCATGGCTGTGAGCATCTGCAGAGCCTCAGTTTCCTCATCTATAAAGTGGAGCCATGATTCCACCTTTGGAGGAAATCGGGGAGAACTGAGTTTCTATCGTTGAAAGGACTCAGCCTACCTTCAGTTCAGTTCAGTCACTCAGTTGTGTCCGACTCTTTGCGACCCCATGAACTGCAGCACACCAGGCTTTCCTGTCTATCACCAGTTCCTGGAGCTTGCTCAAACTCATGTCCATTGAATCGGTGATGCCATCCATGGGATGGCAGCCTACCATAGGAGCAAGTAAATGCCCATGACCATCTCATTAGAGTAACAAACTAGCTGAAACAGGACTCTGTCTGCGGGGCATGGTCTTCATGCCCTCAGGTCCTGCCTCTGTAGGAACCTCTAGGATTCTTATTTGACAAGAGGAGGGGTCAGGCCCCCTGGACGGGGAGGGGGCTGAGAGACCAGGCGGGGGTAAACAGTGGGGAGAACAGGGGGTAAACACGGTGAGGTGAGGTGAGCCCAGCTGGCATTTATTGAGCACCAGCTGCACGCCAGGCTCTGGCAATAACCCGGCAGGGGGGAAGATCGTTATCTTTAGCTTTACTGTCAGGAAGCTGAGCTGCAGGGAGGGGAGTGACCAGGCTGGCAAGCTGGGCAGGGTTGGCATTTGAACCAAGGCCTGGGTGCTGCCAGGGCCTTCCAGCTGGTCCGGTCCATCTGGGGGTGGCCTTGGCCACCAGATGGCCAGTGGAGGTCTGGATGCAGAGGCTGAGCCTGCAGGGGGCCCGGCCCCAATCAGCCTGGCTGGCTGGCTGTCCAGCTGCGAGCTGCTGCCTTTCACCTCGGAGGGGTCTGGGGGGCTGGGCCCTGCTGGGCGGAGACTGTGGCGGGGAGTCTGTTCCTCGGGGCCAGCTGGCCGCATCCTCAGCATCCTGGCCGACTGCCTGGATGCTCCAGACCTGGTGGGCGGCTAGGAGTCCAAATGGGGGATTTCAGGGGAGGGGCCTGGAGCTGGGCATGGGCTCAGATTCAGGGAAGCTGGTACGTGATGGCGCAGGTTCCTCGGTTGCTGCTGGCCCCCCGCTAGCCAGTGTGAACCTCAGGGGGCCTTTGAGTGTCACCACTGTCTTCTCCTATCCCCACAGCAGTCAGTCAGTGCCCTGGCCTGGGCGTCTTGCCCCTGCAGCCCCCCTTCCTGTCCGCCATGCTGGGACTGTGGCTTCTCTACCCCTTCCTGACCCCCAGGCAGGCCGCCCCAAGCCTCTGTGAGGAGGTCATGTGACTCTGAATCTCCACTTCCTTGACCGCAGAGCAGGGCTGTGAGAGTTAAGAGGTGGCTCCAGTGTCCATGGTCCCCTGCCCTCTCTCACCCCCCCAGATTGGCCGCTGAGCCCCCCTTCTGACTGACCACACCACTGCCCAGCAGTTTCCAGGTGTCCCACAAAATCTCCACTCTTGTCCTCATGCCCTTTGTTTCAGGGGACAGAGCCTAGTGTGCTCAGCCTGACCACCAGGGCCTTTCTGGTGGGCTGCCTGGCTGCTGGCACACAGCAGGGACCACCTGTGTCCATTGTCGGAAAGAAGCAAGAACAGATGGGATTCTAGTTGGAAATGGGCTCAGGCCAAAACAGACCCCTGGGTGCCTAGCATCAACAACAGCTCTGCCCACGCCACCCTGCAGCTGAAGCATCTAGTTTTAAATCATCAACTATTTATTTGTCTGTGACTGGACACTTAGGATGCTTTAATCTCCCCCTTTAATTAGAAAAAAAAAAGTTTGTTTTTGGTGACATGGCAGACTGTTAACCTCAAAACTCCAGAGCAAGTCAGACGTGCCTGGCACCACCCTTCACTGTTTGTAGCTGAAGTCGGCAAAGATCAGCATGTGAGTTGAGCTCTGTGCAGGAGAAGATCCCTACCAGGTGGGTGGTGGTGTCAGGGCAGGAGCCCCCGGCACAGCACTGCCTGCTGTAGCAAAATTTGGTGGCACTCTGGACGCAGTCCCTAGGGCACGGTCTCAGGCCTGGTTAAGCTGCCAGGTCTCCAGTAGTCTCTCTGCGTGGGTTCAGGGATGCAGATCTTGTCACATGCCTCCTGCTTCAACTCCTTTAGGTTCCCATCGTCATGTCAGGAAAGTCTAAAAGCTGCCTCGTGTCCTCCCTAGGTCTGTGCTCTGCGGACCGCACTCCCCTGCACTGCCCCAGCCCGGCCTTGACACAGGCTGCTCCCCGTGCCTGCAACACCCAGCACCTTTCACAGAGAGGGGTTAATGTCCACCCATCCCACAAGACTGAGCCTCAGCAGCTGCAAGTCTGGCTGTGGGGCTTCCCCAGTCCCACAGTCTTCTGGGTTTCAATGTCCGTGCTCAGAGTGGAGGCCTGTTCTGGGTTTGAACACAGCCTTTGAGCTCCCCCGGGTGAGGACCCCATCTGTCTCTTGTAGCCCTGGCATCCGACTCCATGATTGGTACAGAAGAGGCACTTTCTAAAGATCTGAGAACAAAGAGGGGAAAGGAGAGATGGGGAAGCTCTCTGAGGGTGTCTGGGCCTGGGCTGGGGGGTGGTTGCTGGGGGCTCTCTGTGTAAAGCCCCCAGCATGGGTTGGGGGGAGGTGGCGATGGCCGGCACAGGCCTGGGGTTGGGGGGCCGAGGCCGCCCTCTGGGACTGCACTGCACGATCATCCTGCTCACTCAGCCTTGGGTTCCCTGTTTAGACACCAGACCCTCTGTGCTGTGGGGGCTGGGGGAGGCAGCTCTTGGTGACGTGGCGTGACCCTAAATTGCTAAGCAGGTGTGGGATGATTGTTCTGCTATGACATTATTTCAGGAAGCTAGGAGGGAATTTCCTGCCTGAAGGCCTTTGACTGGAGGCTGGGGAGTTAGGACTTTCCTCCCTGGCAGCTGCCAGGAGGGGTAGAGCCAGGGTCAGGTTCAGGGTCATGGGCAGCCAGTGCTCTCTAGCATAGAGCTCGGCGCTGGCCTCGCCACCTCTGCCACTGACTGCCCCCCACCAGCCTCGCCACCTCTGCCACTGACTGCCCCCCACCAGCTCTGAACACAGAAGTGGAAACAATATGTAACCAATGGCCGGAGGTGGGGGGGATGTGGAGGGGGCCTTTCAGTCCCAGAGGTCATCTTAGGGCATGGCGGGGGCCACCTTGATGGGAAGGGACTGGTGGCCCTGGAAGCGGGGTACTCAGCACATCCTGCTGTCCCTCAGGGCTGGGGAGGGTCCCAGCCTCAAATGCAGCTGAGTCTGGCCTTACCCACTGGACAGTACCCAGAGGCTGCTGGCTAGATAATGGCCTCCTGGGCCAGAGAGGGCCCGGGGACAGGGACTGAGGGATGAGGCTGCAGAGGGTCCTGCGCACCCTGCTCCCAGTCTCTCCTCCACCTCTCACTCTCCCTGTGAGAAACGTTGTCCTCCCACCTCCAGCCTCCCCAGGAATGCAGATCCAAGTGCCCTGCCTTTGCTGGGTGCCCCAGAGGTCTGGATTCAATCCCTGGGTTGAGAAGATCCCTTAGAGGAGGGCACAACAACCCACTCCAGTATTCTTGCCTGGAGAATCCCATGGACAGAGGAGCCTGGTGGGCTATGGTCCATGGGGTCGCAAAGAGTCGGACACAACTGAAGTGACTTAGCACACATCCACACAAGTATCTCTGGAGGGATGGGCCCACTACAGGCCCAGGGAACACTGGGTGGAGGTCAGAGGTGGAGGAAGGAGGGCTGCTCAGGGAGGTTCAGGCCCTCGGGTGCAGGCCAGGAACTTTGGATTCCAATCTAATGATCGTACGGAGCCAGAGCTGTGGCAGGTGTTTGAGCAGCCCAGGGGTCAGCTGTGCTCAGGGGTCTGGGCTGGCTGTACACTGCAGGGTGAGTGGGAGGGGCCCAGTCAATAGGCAGCTAGAGGGTCCAGGGATAACTCAGTGGGAGAGGAAGACACCGCGGGACAAAGAGCCAATGTCAGAGCAGCCCAGGGGGCTGAGGAAGGCATAGCTGGGACGACCCTGGGGGAGGGACCGCCGCGGGGGAGGGTCTTGTAGGCCACATGTGGTGGGTAGCATCATGGGCCCCAGCAGATGTCCAGCACCACGACCGTCCATAGGAGGAAAGAGACTATCTGGGACTCTGGGTCAGCGCCCACCACGTGCTTTCCTGGTTCCCACACTTCTGTCTTCTGTACCCCCTGCCTGCGGCCCTGGAAGAGCCCCGCTGGGCCAGCAGGGGCAGTGCCAGCCTAGTTCCGTGTCTGCCGCGCACCCATATGGTTTCGCTCTCCCTCCACCCTCCCCCGCCCTGTCCTTATCTTTCCCTCGTCTCCATGGCGACTCACCACCTCGCTCGCCTGCATCCCAGCCTCTGCCAGGGATTCTGGGCTTGGCTAGGCTTGTCTCGTCCCTCCCTCCTCCGGAGCCCTGGTTCCCGCAGTCCTGTCTCCTCCCCCTGGGGTGAGTCCAGAGGCAGCCTCCTCTTTCCCGACTGTCACATCCATTTCCCAGCCCTGCCCAGTCGTCTCCTCCGGGGAGACCACCCTCCCCCCCACCAGCCTCCACCTGCCACAGCCCCACCAGCGCTTCCAGAAGAGCCATCCTCAGCGCTGGCAAGGTCTCTAGGGCCTGTTCTCTGCTCCAGGACCCTTGCCCCCGCCAGCCTCCCATGCCGAGGTCCGCCTTGTCAGTCATTTCCTTTTGTCACCGGCTTGGCAAACAGGCAAGGTCTTGGTCCTGAGATCTGGGGAGGAAGTCGGGGGGCGGGGTGCTGGGAAGAGGTCCCCTTGCGGGGGAATGGGTCTCCAGAGGGGGGATGGGGGCACCTAAAACCCAAGATGAAGATAGAACTCTGGATTCTCTTCTAAATCACATTTTTGGGGTTTTCTCTCCCCAATTTTCTCCAAGGAGAGAAAACGGAGCTTCATGGGGAACAGCAGCAACAGTTGGTAAGTGGAGGGCCTGGCTGTGGGTGGGGGCCATGTGGGTGGTCTGGCTGGGAGCACGGAGGCCTGTCCCAGGGGAGGCAACACCAGGCTGGCTCCACTGGGCTGTGGAGGGAAGGATGGGAAATCAGGTGGGTGCCTCAGGAAGCCGGTGCCAGCTCAGCGCTGGAATCTGCCGAGAGCCATCTGCTCCGCCGCGGGAGCCCCCTTATGTCCGCAGGCCCAGAGTGTTGAAGCCATTGCAGGGAGGGGGTAGGGGTAGGTGACCCCTGGAGGGACCCCTCCCCTCGAAGCAGGAGGTCGTGGGGGTGGATTTCCGTGGCATCTATACCAGACACCGCACCATCTTGTCTGCCCGCCCCTGCCTCCCTTCCTGGAGGGTTAGAAGCAGGCCAGACCTGGGCGGGAACTTACCCGCGACAGCTCCATCCAGGGTTCCTTGTTTCGGGGGCCCCTCTCACCACTGTCTGGGGTCCCCGCATCCCCCCGCCGCCCCCAGGTCCCACACGCCGTTCCCCAAGCTGGAGCTGGGGCTGGGGTCCCGGCCCACGGCGCCCCGCGAGCCGCCCGCCTGCTCTATCTGCCTGGAGAGGCCACGTGAGCCCATCTCGCTGGACTGTGGCCACGACTTCTGCCCGCGGTGCTTCAGCACCCACCGCGTGCCTGGCTGCGGGCCGCCCTGCTGCCCCGAGTGCCGCAAGACATGCAAGCGGAGGAAGGGCCTGCGGGGCCTGGGGGAGAGGATGAGGCTCCTGCCGCAGAGGCCGCTGCCCGCCGCCGCGCTGCAGGTGCCGGTCTGGACCTGGACGGAGGGGGCGGGGCGGAGGAGGGGGCGGGGCGATGGAGGTGAGCAAGCCGGCCTGAGCCGGGAGGACGGAGGGGGCGGGGCGACTGAGGGGCGTGGTTTGGGGGCGGGGCGACTGAGGGAGTGGAGTTTGGGGCCGACAGGCTCCAGCCTGGTGCTCAAGGAGCCCCATCTCTGGGCCCAGGAGACCTGCGCCGTGCGGGCCGAGCCGCTGCTGCTGGTGCGGATCAACGCCTCGGGGGGCCTCATCCTGCGGATGGGCGCCATCAACCGCTGCCTGAAGCACCCACTGGCCAGGGACACCCCCGTCTGCCTCCTCGCCGTCCTGGGGGGGCCACACTCAGGGAAGACCTTCCTCCTCAACCACCTGCTCCAGGGCCTGCCCGGCCTGGTGAGCGCGGGGCCGGGCGGGGGCTGGGGGACAGGACCAGGGTCCCAGCCGGGCTTGGCAAAGGGAGAAGGGCCGGATGGTCCAAAGCTGCTCTGCTTCTCTGCCCCTCAGGCGTCCGGCGAGGGCGGCTGGCCGAGGGGCGGGGGCTCCGGGCAAGGGTTCCGGTGGGGAGCCAACGGCCTCTCCAGGGGCATCTGGATGTGGAGCCACCCCTTCCTGCTGGGGAAGGAGGGGAGGAAGGTGAGGGGGGAAGGGACAGAGGGGTCCAGGCTGACTCGGGCAGTGTGGGGGGGGCGGGGAGCAGAGAGGGTAGTGGGCAGGAAAACTTTGGGGGCCAGGATGAGAAGGCAGGGTGGGAAGGGGCACGGTCGGGGAGGCACCTGGCAGGCTGACCTATGGCTGGCTCTCCACGCAGGTGGCCGTGTTCCTGGTGGACACGGGGGACGTCATGAGCCCAGAGCTGAGCAAGGAAACGAGGACCCGGCTGTGCGCCCTCACCTCCATGCTGAGCTCTTACCAGGTGAGGCCCTGCCAGCTCCTCAAGGCTCTCTCCACCTTCCCAGGGCCATCTCAGCCCAGCCCGGTCCCACCAAGGAAGGTCATCTTGGCCCCAGAGCAGGTTCTGGAGGCGCCCCTAGGAGGGGGTGACCTCAGGGAAGGCGGGAATGTGGTTTGTCCTAAAGTTTGGTTGAAGGCCCCTAGGGAGGCTGAAGGTCTTGGACCATTCCCCGACCTGCCCTCCACCCCACCCAGGTCAGGCCAGTCCTGCCCCACTGCAGGGTGCAAGGGGTTCCCCCCGGCTGATCCCTCCTACATCCTGAGCCCCACAGTCCACCTGAGGATCCTTCCTTGCCTGGGTCTTCCCAGCATCTCCTTGTCATCACAGCCCCTCCCGCACCTTGTTCTCCTTGGTTGCAGATCCTCACAGCTTCCCAGGAGCTGAAGGACACAGACCTGGAGCACCTGGAGGTGAGGGGATGGCTGGCCTGGGGCTGCACTCTGTCCCTGTGTTGACTGTGAGGCAGGGGACTGGGCGGCCAGAATTTAGTCCTGCCCGACTCTGCCCCAGGGTTTCGTGACCTGGAGCAGGGCTGTGGGCTGGGGGCTGAGGAGAGGCTGGAGGGTCCAGGGCTGGGAGTTGGGACGGTGTCTTCCGGGGGCTGGGAGGCACATCCTCGGAGTGGTCCAGTCGTGACCCCTGTGCCCTGTCCCCAGACGTTTGTCCACGTGGCCGAGGTGATGGGCAGACACTATGGCATGGTGCCAATCCAGGTGAGAGCCCGTCTCTGGACTTGGAGACCAGGGCCTGATGCCCCCAGCTGCTGCTGTCAGCACCGCTTCTCTTCCAGCACCTGGACCTCTTAGTTCGTGACTCCTCCCACACCAGCAAGGCTTGGCAGGGTCACGTGGGCGACGTCATCCAGGTGAGGGAGGGGACGGAGGGCCGGGCAGATGGGGCAGGTATGGGGAGCTAGCTCAGAGTGCTCCCCCTCCTTTAGAAATCGTCCGGCAAGTACCCCAAGGTCCAGGGGCTGCTCCAAGGGAGGAGAGCCCGCTGCTACCTCCTGCCAGCTCCTGGGCGGCGGTGGGCGAGCCGAGGCCATGGAAGCTCAGGCGGTGAGTGTCCCTGGAGCAGGGACTCCCCAGCCTGCCCTCCTCCGGGTGCCTGGCCTGATACCCTCTCTCCTCCTAAAGCCGGTCCTGCTCCGGGCTCCTCTGCATGAGGGATCTCTTCCTCAGACACAGATGATGATGCTGGCCGCCTGCGCGCCTACGTGGCTGACGTGCTGAGTGCGGCCCCCCAGCACGCCAAGAGCCGCTGCCCGGGCTACTGGAGCGAGGGGCGCCCCGCGGCCCGGGGGGACCGACGCCTGCTCACAGGGCAGCAGCTGGCTCAGGAGGTCAAGGTGTGAAAGCCCCCTGGAGCCCCAGACACCCACTGCCCCTGCATCCCGTGACCCCCCACTGCTGTCTCTACAGAACCTCTCGGGCTGGATGGGCAGGACAGGCCCCAGCTGCACCTCCCCGGATGAGGTACGAGGCTGAGGGGAGGACATGGGGGTGGGGGAGGTGGGCCAGACCCCTCTGGATAGAGTCGGGCAACCAGCAGGGGACAGGGGTGAAGGAGGGAGGCAGCCGGGTTTTCCCCCTGGACAGATGGCCGCCCAGCTGCATGACCTGCGGACGGTGGAAGCTGCCAAGAAGGAGTTTGAGGAGTATGTGCGGCAGCAGGTGAGCCTGGCCTGCTGGGAGCCTGGGCGTCCTGCAGGAGAGGAGCTGGGCATCGGGCAGGAGGAGCCCAGGCGGGGGTCTGGTGGGAGGTACTTGGCTTCAGGTCAGGCCCCTTCTTCCTCCATCACAGGACGCAGCCACCAAGCGCATTTTCTCTGCACTTCGGGTATTGCCGGACACCATGCGGAACCTCCTGTCGGCCCAGAAGGACACGCTGCTGGCCCGGCACGGGGCAACCTTGCTGTGCGCCGGGAGGGAGCAGACCTTAGAGGCCCTGGAGGCTGAGCTGCAGGCCGAGGCCAAGGCCTTCATGGACTCCTACACCGTGCGCTTCTGTGGCCACCTGGCCGCTGTTGGCGGCGCAGTGGGCGCGGGGCTCATGGGTCTGGCGGGGGGCGTGGTGGGCGCGGGCATGGCTGCAGCGGCGCTGGCCGCAGAGGCTGGCATGGTGGCTGCGGGAGCTGCGGTGGGGGCCACGGGGGCAGCTGTGGTCGGGGGAGGTGTTGGTGCCGGGCTGGCGGCCACAGTGGGCTGCATGGAGAAGGAGGAAGACGAGAGGGTGCAGGAGGGGGACCGGGAGCCCCTGCTGCAGGAGGAGTGACCCCTGCCTGGATGCTCCAGGGCTAGATGCTGGGGGGAGGGGCGGACGTGGGAGAGGACTGGGGGTGCTGATCCAAGGGCCCCCATGTACCACACTGTCCTGGGTGAACCGCCCATCCGGGTGGTGACAGAATCACAGTCACCAAGAAACCGAGAGGGCTCAGGGCCGGGAGGGGCCTGAAGAAAGCCTTGGGCTGTTTCTGTCTCAGACAGTCCCAAACCTGCCTCTCTTCCTAGATGAACAGGCCCAGGGTCTCCCACCAAGAGCGTGGCCCACCCTCTGCACCCTGGCTTCTTTCCTGGGACTGCAGCAGGGCTGGGCAGGCGCCATTCTGAAGCCTCCCCTTCAGAGATGGAAGCAGCCCCAGGATGGGGGATCCTGTTGATCAGGATCAGGAGCCCCGAAGAGGGGCTGAGAATGGGACGAGTGCCCCCCCACCAGGCAGCACACAGTGGCCTAACCCCAGAGCGGAGACTCCTCCCAAAGTTACCCCAGCAGGACGGGGGCCTCCCCTCCTCCAGCAGCCCTGGGGAGCCTGCACATGCCCTGAGAGTGGGGCCCCTTATGTGTCCCTCGTGGTCGTGCCCTTTGTCCAGCCCGGTCAGTGTCCATGTTCTCTGTGGAATGCCGTCCCAACAACGGGTCAGAGCCAAAGAAAAACACCAGTAGTTGCTGAATTATACCGACAGCCCTCATCGCAGATTCTAGGAAAGTCCCGGGGGGACAGGTCCATGGACCACACCGCCCTCTGAAGCTGGGGGACACCCCTTGGGCCCGTTGGCAGGAGACCTGAATGCAGCCCCATGGCAAGCCCAAGGAGGATGGGAGAGCTCCACGAAGAGCCTTCTAGGCTATTAAACCGCGAAGGATTAACGGGTGCATCCTACGAAAAATAAAACATGTGTGCTTGAGTGTCAGCGTCCCAGTAAATCATTGAAGCAGCTCCAGAGCTCAGCCTCCATGGGACTTTGGGGACTGGGCAGTGAGCCCAGGCGCTCCGTGACAGGGATCTGCAGATGGGAAGAGGGGCCAAAATCCAGAGACCTGGGCGCCAAGGGCTTATTCGCCCACTAGGAGTGGGTCCTGCTCCCGTGGTCTCTCCCACCTCACTGGCCCCGGAGAAGGTTGTCATTTGGTTTCCATCCGAGGGTGGAGGTGGACAGGGAGTGACTGCTGGAGCCAGAGGCAGGAGGAGCCAGGACCTCTCTGCAGGCCAGCACCTGGCGAGCATCTGCTGCCCTGGTCCTGCCCAGCCCCCACTGAGCAGGACAGCAACTGAGTCTGCGTTGGAACCCTGTCCTTTGCAGATGCAAACCCAGAGAGGGGACATCTCAGTTGATGCTGCCCTGGTGGCTGATGGCAGGAGAGCCTCCAAACTCCTGACCCCCAGCTGGTGTCCCCCTGCCGAACTGGGAGACTCCTTTAGGGTCAGCTGTGCTTAAATTGAGGTGTCAGGACCAGCTCTGGGAAGCAATGTCGGGAGACAGGCAGAAGGGCGTGGTCTGGGACCCAGCTCCACAGCACAAGTCAGAGAAATCCCAATGGCTGGCCGGGGATGGGTGGGGGAGATGGAGGGCTGGGGTGACTCTGGAACTTCTGGGGTTGGGGCCAGAGGTGAAGGCAGGGCCCAGACTGTGTGTGTTTGTTGAGGACGGTTTCCGGAAGCATCTCCCTGGGTTGTTCTCTTGTCGTCCATTGGACACACAGGCTACAGAGCCTTGCAGGCTTTGGGGCTGGCAGGCTCAGGATGTGGGGGAGTCTCCAAGGAGTCAGGAAGGGAGGGGGCGGTCTAGCTGGAAGCCCCCACCCCTGGGGCTGCAAGGAACTGCAGTGCGCCGCCCCGCTGCTCTCTGGACAGAAGGAGCCTGCCCAGTGGGCGGGCCGGGCGAGCACTCTGTGAGGCCAGATGGATCACATTGAGCCACATTTGCCTTGTGTCTTACAGCTCTTAAAGCATCTCCCCAGAGCCTGGGACCCACACGGGGCATTGAGGACATCAAGGACCCGCTTTTATCAGAAGTTTAGAGAAACGACATGTCTCCATTGAGAAAACTAGTCAGAGATGAGCCGGGCCTCGAACACACGATCTCTGATGCCAGATTCCTTGCTCAGGTAAGCCCACATCACCCCCTCCCCCCACCCAGATCCTGAGATCAGGCCTCTGGGCTCCAAGCCTGGTGCTTCCAACACTGGTTCTGTAGTTCACAAGAACCCAGGGATTGTGTCGAGACCTCGCAGCCTGGCTGGTTCTAACCTTTCTCTCTGGTGAAGGTAACTGATTCCACGTTCCTTGGGTGACAAGCGTCAGGTTAGAGATCTGGCTGGGGACTTAGCCTGAGATGCCTACTTCTGGAGCCTCCTGGTGCTGAAGCTGGCCACAGAGCGAGGGAAGCTGCGTCCTTGAGCCCCCTCCTCCCACCCTCCAGGTCCTACTCTGAAACCCACGTGCCAGTGTGTGGCATCAGCGGGTGAGGCCTCTGGGAGGGATTAGGTCTTGAGGGTGCAGCCCTCGTGTATGGGGTTAGTGTCCTTGTCAGAGATGAACAGACCCGGCAGGGTCCCCAGCCCCTTCAACGTGTGAGGGCCCAGCCGGCTACGCTTCAGGAAGTGGGCCCTCCCCAGCTGCAACAGCGTGTCCGCTGTCCCCAGGATCTTGGACTTTCAACCCCCTCAAGTGTGAGGAATAAATGCTGCCCCTTCTGTGGATTTTATTACAGCAGTCCCTTTATGTTGACATTGAAAAGAGGTGGTCTTTCTGGGAAGAAAAGTCTCTGAGTTTTAATTCTGGTCAAAAGTTTATTTTGGGCTTCCCAGGTGGCTGAGTGGTAAAGAATCCACCTGCCAACGCAGGAGACACAAGAGGTGCGGGTTCGATCCCTGGGTGGGGAAGAGCCCTTGGAGGAGGAAATGGCTATTCTTGCCTGGAGAATCCCATGGACAGAGGAGCCCGGTGGGCTACAGTCCGTGGGGGTCACAAAGAGTCGGACATAACTGAAGCAACTGAGCATGCAAGCAAAAGGCTTATTTAGCCTTTAAAAACATTTGCATACCTATCAAAAGGACAGAGGAAGAATTTGCAAATATGAATTTTCCCTAGGAAAAGTCTTAAGAAAGGGGGCGAAAAGAGCTCTTCCCTTTGATAACCAGGGAAAAATTCAGTCTTACATTTATTCACCCTCCAGATTTTCCCCTTTTGTTGCTATTTTATAGTAATGGGACAGGCTGGGGCCCTGGACTATTTACCAGAGCGCTTGTACCTGGAAAAACACAAGGGCACGCACCTGGGGGCAATCATGAACAATGAGCTGCAGAAGGCCACAAACCAACCACCATGGCTGAGGTGCGGGAGCTAAAGCTGGGCGCTGCGCGAGATATCTCTGCGAACCGCCCCACCCAGGGGGCAGGCAGACCGCCCAAGCCACCCCCAGCCCCACCTGCCCTAGTTACGGGCCCAGCCTGCACCCTAGGAGCCGCAAGGCCACCTGTTGCTTGCTTCCGCTGCGCATGCGGCAGGAGCTCCAATAAGCCTCACCTGAATTTCTTGCCTAGCCTCGTTGATTTCTGTTGATCAAAGAGTCCAAGGACTCGGGTCAGTGCTATAGTTGGTGACCACACTGGTGGGCCGTCCGTGGGGCCTTTGCCCCTTCCCTGGGAGAGTGATGCAGGCACCTCCAGGACCACCGAACAAGCTTCCCTGAGTGGCCGGGACCCCTTGCTTCAGCATCTCCCCGTTTGGTAAGTCTGCTTCCTCACCCTGGGGCCTCGGCACCCATGCTCAGGCACAGCTTCTCTCCGCTTTGTCCCGGCCCTCTCCTGACCTCTCCTGTCTCTTCCTCCTGTCCTCTCCTTCCAAGGGGGTGGACGTCGGGCAGCTACAGCTTCTCTCCTCTCAGCTGTGACACCTGCTCCCTCTGGCCAGCAGCGGTCACCTGACGAGGGGCAGACAGGCAGGAGAAACATGTAACTGGCTGGTGTCCAGGCTCCATCACCCCGGGGGGCAGTAGACAGGGTGCTTGGCCCTTTCTGGGTGAAAGGACTGGCTCTTGAATCGATGCCCACGGCCCAGGTTGAAACGGCAGCCTCTCTCTCTCTCAGTCTTTTCTTTCCCTTCTCCCTCCTCCCCTCTCTCGGTCCTCACACCCACACTGCCGTCCCTCTCTGGACACTCCCTGTGGGGTTACATTTTCAAGACCCCCCAGCTCCCGCTGGCAGGAGGGGCATCTAAGAGAGGAGCAGGGCTGGACAGAGTCCTCCAGGGACAACGTGCGGTGACCTCATCTCTCTGTTTCTTGTCTGTAATAGACAGTGTCTGTTGCTGCTACATGTTAAGGCTTGATCAGTGAATTTAAAAGGATCTGTGTTTCATGCGGTTTTGTCTGTCCAGCCTCTCCTGTGCGTTTCTGCTGGGCTCAAATCCAGCATGTGAGGCTTGAAATGCAAGCACAGCCCATGAGGCCTGGGACTCCCGCCTTGGGTGACTTAGTAGGACTTCAGAGAATTAACCTATTGATTAAAATAGAGTCCAAGGGGCTTCCCTGGTCATCCAGTGATTAAGAATTCGCCTGCCAGTGCAGGGGATGCCGGTTCAGTCCCTGGTCCGGGAAGACCCACATGCCATGGGGCAACAAAGCCTGTGCACCAATGACTGAGCCCGTGTGGGGCAACTGCAGAGGCCGAGCGCCTAGAGCCTGTGCCGCACGAGAGAAGCCACCGCAATGAGAAGCCTGTGCACCACAGTGAAGGGCAGCCCCTACTCACAAAACTGGAGACAGCTCACCAGCAACAAAGGCCCAGCACAGCCAAAAATAAATAAATAAATATATATATTTTTAAAAGGAGCAGAATCTATTTTAAAAAAGAAATTAAAAATAAAGAGTTCAAACACCTGGGTCAGTAACAGTAACACTACAATTTCTAATGATCTCTGTTGCTATTTCTACCTTTCTCATATTTTGCAGCCATTGAAATTTTCAGCCATTCTGTAAATACAAAGCCAAGTAATTATCAGAATCCCAATGGGATGAATTAGAGAAGTCAGTACAATACATGATTTGAGGAGAAATCTTTAATGCATACCAGTGTTAAACACTCAAATTCTTGATTATGTGAGGGAGGAAAAAGCATCTTTTCTTTTGCTGTATATTTGTTAAAAACAAGATGACAATCTCAAAATGGAGTCACTGATACTGAGCTCCACATCACCAAACTTCACTTAATTACCATTTCAGACTCTTTCTGAAATAGGATCTTAAACCAGGGAATCAGGAGTTGCCTGGTCAATACCAGTGAGGTCACACTGGCCTGGTAGGGGAAGTGACCTCTCAACTACCACCCCACTTTTCAGCCCAGCGTGACTTCCTGTTCCTGCCCCTTCTGCCTGTGAAAGTCTTGCCCTCTGTACAGCTCCTCGGAGCTCCTGCCAGAGGCGATGCCATCTAATTCATGTCATTGAACAAAGCCAGTAAGATCTTTAAAATGTATGCAGTTGAATTTTGTTTCTTAACATACTTGTCTGCATTCTCAGCTGGGGGCCATGCAACAAAAGCCAGATGAACAAGAGAAAAGCACACAGATTTATTTAATGTAAGTTGTCTGGGATGCGGGAGCCTTGTAAGGAAACAGAAACCTGAAGAGGTGGCTACACCTGCATGTTTTTAGGGAAACATGCTAAAACCAGAAAGAGTATAACAAGCTCCGTGGATTAGCGGCGGGGGGAGGGGGAGGGGGCTCCACAATGCCTGTCTATACTCTTTCCTCCCCTCCTCACTCATCGAGGAAACAAGAGGCTCCTTTCCTCCAGCTGTGGGAGGGGTCCCTTCCCATACGACAGTGTTATGAGGGTCAGAAACTGCTTCCTGAACCTGCCATTTCTCAAAATCCCTTCATTTTAAAATATTCAGCGTGCCAAGGCGCTGAATTCTGGGGCAGCGTGTCCTGAATCCTGCTGATAAGCAACGTGCATAATCCCCCTTCTGCTGCACATTAGTTTTACAAACTGTTAGGTAGTTAGAATAGGGAAAAAGAGTCCAAAATGGCGGTGGCTAAAAGGCCTGGAAGGGAAAGCCCGCGAAAATAGAACAAAGGAAGGTCCGAGGACCGGAGTGAGAATCTCAGGTAAAACAAACAACACTCCTGGCCGGCCCAATTTACATAAGACAGGCCCAGGGACAGAGAAACATATAAAAGAGGAGCCAAAGGCCTCTTCTCTCTCCCCCGCCCCCGGCGCGATGGGGCGATCTTCTCTTTGCGTCTTTGGATCGACGTGCCCTCATGCCTTGAAGATGGATTTTCCTGCTATTATCTAAATAAATAGAGCTGTAACACTGAGCTGTAACACTGATTTATTTAAGAGCTATAACATGGTCTGTCCTCCGAGAGCTGTGACCCGCCAAGGGGCTTTAATGTCCGTCACTCCAAATTTTTCTTGTGACGAGACAAAGAACCGAGGAGCATACACTCGCGTGACACAAACAACATCAGTGATTCTAGGAAACTCGTGTCCAGTCCTCTGGGAACGTCCTTCACCTCGGAAGCATGGATCTAGCTGGGTTCTTCTCTCACGTGGAAGTCACATCAGTGCACATGAGGGGTCCTCCCAGGTGACAGTGCCCCTGTGGCTGGTCCCTCCAGCTCCTGCGACTCGAGGCCTCAGGGTGTCCAGGGAAAGCAGGCCTTTTGGGTATGAGTGGAGCTGGCCTGGGAGTCCTGTGCCCACGGGACGTGGCCTCAGATCCAAGGTCACAGGCCCACCTGACACCAGTGTATTATGTTCAGAGGGTGAGGCGATGCTGCTGGGACGGTGGGACAAAGCTTCTAGAGTCGGGCTCGTCCACTCCACTGTCTGTTGGGCCAAGAGGTTGGGGCAAACGCAGCACGATTCACCAATGATAGTGGACGTAAGGCCAGCTGGACATCCCGCTGACCACGACAGGAGACCTCACCACTTCCAAGGCCTCAGTCTATGGGCGCAACTGGTCCTGGAAGCGTCCTGGGCTTTCCTGGGAGCGGCCAGACAGACAACTCGTCTCCTGTATGTGGTGGACATGGTGTCCTCTGGGGAAAGTGTGGGGCCTGCGGACTCCCTCTTGGGTGGTGGACTCGCGTGGTTCTACAGTGAGACAGCAAAGCAAGCGGGTGTGCTGAGGCACAGCAGTTTTGTTGGCTGGTGGCCAGAGTTTGGTCGAGTTCATTTCATCCTTTCTCAACCCATTTATCTGTTTCCTTTTGTGAATCATTATTTTTTCAAATGAACAGCAGTCATCTGCCAAATTGCAAGGGAGAGTGTCCACTATTCAGCAGGGGCTTGGGCAGCAAAACCGCCCCCACCTCCGTGAAACCTGTCCTCGGCCCCATGGACCCTGCCTGCCCGAGGGTGCTCGAGCTGTGAAGCCCCAAACAACAGAGAGCCTGATTTCCTGTGAGACATTGTAGTTCCCACCACAGGCATGAATGCCCTGTTTTCCCAAATTTGCCCTGTTGCATAACAAGCCCTAAACAGATGTTCACAGATACTTGCCGCCATTTTCTGTGAGTCCTGAGCTGGGAGCAATGGTCCAGGGTCTGCTGAGGGTTATCTCAGCTCTGGCCGCTTTCCTTCCAGGCAGAGCCTGGGCTCCTGAGGCTCCCTGGCACCCAGCACCACTGTGAAGCTGATCTTGGCCAGTTTTCATCCCACACCTGGTCCAGCAGAGGATGGGAGCAAACCTGAACTCGGGACAGCGACATCTGGTGAGTCAGACCGGGCCTGCTGGCTTCCTCAGTGGCCGTCATGTCGCCTGCCTGGCCCAGGGTCCGGTGAGAGAGCTCAGGGCTGGCTGGTGATGGTCCTCCACAGCTCGCAGACGGGTGCCGCAGCGCTGGGTGTCGTGCACCTGAAAGAGGGCTGTCAGGGCACATGCGATGTGCAAAATCCAGTGACCCAAAGCGGGCTCCGGTCCTTTTGGCCCACGTGTCTGCTGCCACCACAGCATGAGGCTAGATCCGGTAGCGCCAGGAAGTGGACTGTGGGCCTGGAGTCTGTTAAACTCCACTTCCTGTTCTGTGAAGTTCTGTGGATTAGCTGCAGACTGGTCAGGAGTGTCGAGTCGTTCTTCTAGACGCAGCATTGGGATGTTTTTCTCTGCAGCCGGGGAATCGTCCCTGAGAATCCACTTTGACATTAAAGCTACTCCAGGTGTGTGTTATTCAGTGGTTGCTCAGAATAGCTTTTTTTATTCTTTTATTTTAAACTATCTGTGTCTTTATATTGAGAGTAGGTTTCTTATGGACAACATGTTTTGAGTTTTGCTTTTTTTTTTTTTTTAAACCCATTTTGATAGTATCGGTTTTTTGTTTGTAGCATTTAGGTCATTTACATTTAAAGTAGTTGTTGATGGGATGTACCTTCAAGTGTGGTCTTCTTCATGGTTCCTGTGCTTAGGGTTCCTTGAGCTTCTTCGATCTGTTGGTTGCTATCAAATTTGAAATTTAGGACATTGCTCTTCACATAGTTTGTCCTGCTCCCTCTCATTCTAGGATTCCAATGACACATATGCTGCATTAGTTGATGTTGCCCTGATGTTCTTTTTTCCCTCTCTCTTCGTGCTTTCCCTGTCTTTTCTTCTCTGATCTTTTTTCTGTAATGCCTACTCTGCTAATAGTCCCAGCTAGTCTTTCTTTTTTTTTTTTTTTTAATTCTCCCATTTGTCTCCTGGCCCTCTGCATTCTCTAGCACACAGGGCATCTTTATGATGCTGTTTGTACGTCTTTGTCTAAGAAGTCCATCACCTCTGTCACACATCTGCAATTTTCTCCTGGCTATGGGTAATATTGCTGATAATCCCTGGTGGCTCAGTGGTAAAGAATCCACCTGCCCTTGCAGGAGACATGGGTTTGATCCCTGGGTCATGAAGATCCCCTGGAGAAGGAAATGGCAACCCACTCCAGTATTCTTGCCTGGAGAATTCCATGGACAGAGGAGCTTGGCAGGCCACAGTCCATGGGGTCGCAAAGAGTTGAATGAGACTAAACAGCAACAACAATGGGTAATATCTTCCTGCTTTTTTTCATGCCTTTTGATTTAAAAATATTTTTTAAAATATTTAAAAATATTTAATTTTAAATATTTAATATTTAATTTTTATTATTTTAATATTAATATTTAACCAATAAATTAATTGATTTTATTATTTATTTAATATTAAATAATTTAATTATTAAATTAAATTTAATATTTAAATATTTAAAATATTTAATATTTAATTAAATAAAAATATTTTAAAATATTTTAAAAACATATCGGAGCTTCCCTGGGGTCCAGTGGCTAAGACTTTGCCTTCCACTGAAGGGGGTGAGAGTTTGATCCCTGGTCAAGGAAGTTTCACATGCCATGCTGCTGCTGCTGCTAAGTCACATCAGTTGTGTCCGACTCTGTGCAACCCCATAGATGCCATGAGGTGTGGCCAAAACAAAAAGAAGAAAAAAAGAAAAATTGAACTTGCAAGTTTTAAAAATATATATATGTATAACATAAGTTTACCATTTTTATCATCTTTAAGTGCACCATTTGGTGGCCTTAAGTTATATTCAGCAGCCATCACCACCATCCATCTCCAGACTATTTTCATCTTGCACAACTGAAACTCTACACCCATCAAACACTGACTCCCCCTCCCCGCTCTTCCAAGCCCCTGGAAACCACCTTTCTACTTTGTCTCTAGAAATTTGATAATTCTAGGAACCTCCCGTGGGTGAAATTGCACAGTATTTGTCCTTCCGTGACTGGTTTACGTCATGGGGCATGATGTCTTCAAGGTTCATCCATGTTGTAGCACGTTTCAGAATTCCCTTCCTTTTACAGTTATGCCTATTGACTTTTAGTCAGATGCTTGACACTGTGACTTTTATGTCTTTGGGTCCCAGATGTCGTTTAATTCCTTTAAAGAGTCTGAGGTTTTCTGGGAACAAATAACTTGAAAGGATCAAACTGATCCCTGGTAGCTTCACTGTGTTCTGGAACAAAACTCAATGGTCTTTCAAGGAAGACAGTACTTGGCCTCATGTGTTACAAGGTTTTTCCATCCTGGAACTCTCCCCATCCTGAGCTAGTGCCAGTTGTTCAGTCTGCAAGTTCCGTATCAGATTTCTGGGTGGAAAACCTCAGAGGCGCTGAGCAAACGATGAGTTTGAAATACCGTATTGGTATCAGTGAAATCTAAAAACAAAACAATTCCTATTGTAATAAATGCGAATTATACTCCCAGAGGCTTCACTGGGATGTTATGTGGATATTCTAACTTATCCTGTGTATTCTGAGTAATTGTTAGAGGTTTCCAGATATTTAACCACCCCGCCAGTCACTCATACGTCCTAAAAAGAACATCCAGCAGCTTCTAAGACAAAATTAACACCAGCTATTTAAAAAGAAACTTCTAGAGGAATCCGATTCCCTTTCCACGCATACTCCAGAGAATACAATTCCCCCAAAGGGAATAAAACAACTAGAAAAAGTGGTGCAGGCCTGTCTCTAACCTTTACAGAAGTCATAAGTGATGTCACATGTTCTGAATGCCTAACAAACTGATCTAAAGGCTTACACTAAAACAGGCACAGACGATGGGACAGCCTTTGACTTGCCGTTAACCTGCTGTACAAAAATCAGTACTTCTTGTGAGGCCTACGTAAGGACAGCAGGGCAGACAGAACAGTGAGTGACGAGGCTGGAAGGGAACAGGTCTGTCTGTCTAAAGTAGACCCCATGAAATTCTGGGCCCTGTGGGCTTCAAAACCTACAGGAAGCATTAAGAGTTATTTTCTTTGTGTTAATTGTCTATTTTGTTGGTTTATATGTCTTTCCAGAGATTTTGTTTGCTTATTTTCAAGAGATGAATATTTTTTATTGGAGTATAATTGTTTTACAATATTGTGTTCGTTTCTGCTATACAGCAAGGGGAATCAGCCATATGTATACATATAATCCCCTGAAATATAGTTGATTTACAGTATTGTGTTAGTTTTAGGTTTACAGCAAAGTGATTCCATTATATATATATAGATATATTCAGATTAGTTTCAATTATAGGTTATTACATGTGATTGAATAGAGTTCCCTGTGCTATATAGTAAATCCTTGTTGCTTATCGATTGTATGTATAGTAGTTGGTATCTGTTAATCTGATACTCCTAATTTATCCACCCCACCCCCCCACCCCCGCCTTTGGTAATCAGAAGTTTGTTATGCTTTGTTTGAGTCAGTTTCTGTTTTGTATATAGATTCATTTGTATTATTCTTTACATTCCACATATAAGTGATATCATATGGTATTTGTCTGACTTCACTAAGTATAATATTCTCTAGGTCCATCCATGTTGCTGCAAATGGAAATATTTCATTCTTTTTTATGACTCATACCATTGGCTAACGGGCACTCAGGTTGTTTCCATGTCTTAGCTATTGTAAACAATGCTGCTAGGAACATTGGGGTGCATGTATCTTTTCAAAATAGTTTTCATCTCCTCCACAGGTATATTCAGGGATGGGATCGCTGGGTCATATGGTAGCTCTAATTTTAGATTTTAAAGCACCTGCATACTGTTCTCCCTAGTGGCTGCACCAGTTTACGTTCCTACCAGCAGTGTAGGAGGGCTCCTTCCTCTCCACACCCTCTCCAGCATTTATTATTTGTAGACTTTTTAATGATGGCTGTTCTGTTGTGAAATGGTACCTCATTGTAGTTTTGATCTGCATTTCTCTAATATTTAGTGATGCTGAGTGCCTTTCATGTGCCTATTGATCATCTGTGTGTCTTCTCTGGAGAAATGTCTGTTTAGGTCTTCTGCCCGTTGGGTTGTTTTCTCTGATATTGAGGTGTATGAGTTGTCTGTATATTTTGGAGATTAAGCCTCTGTCGGTAGCATCATTCACACATATTTTCTCCCATTCAGCAGGTTGTCTTTTTGTTTTGTCGATGGTTTCCTTTGCTGTGCATACATGTCTTGCCCAAGGTTTAAATGCTACCGCATAGCCACTGTCACATCAGATGGTTCAACCATGCAGCCTACAGCAGAGATAAAAAAGAGATTAACCCTGAGTCCCCTAGAGAGTGTGTGTAACACACATGCTTCTGATCTTAATCAACAGAGTGTTGACAAGGGTAAAAATCTGGGCATCATGAATTAATGTCCTGCAGCCTGATGTCATCTGTCTTTGGCCAAAAGCGGAACTGAGAAAGAAGAAAGCAGCTCCTGACATCTGGAGCTGATCTGACACTTGCAGCTATATCTTAGCATGGTCACGAGCTGTCTGAGGCTCACAGCCAGGCCGTTTTGTTCTGTCGGACATAAAATCCTTGCAGACAATGAGCCTCAGGGGTTACTGAGGTTACTCAGAGACCAGGATAAAATGAAACAGGATATGCCCACCTAAAACCTTTGTCTAAGAACAGACACAAAGGTCACCCACAAAGTTCCCAGTCTTAGCATGGTCCCTGCTCCTGGGATCACTCCATTCCAAAGCAGACCCGGCTTCCTCAGATGCTGCTCCAAACCGCCTGCCAGCACCCAAGTCCTGACCCAAGCTCTGCTCCTCAGAGCCTCAACGATGTCACCTACAGAGGAGTTCCTGACCAGAAAGGGTTAAACACCATGTGTCACAGATTCCTCCCTGTGCTGAACAGCATGGCACACACCCAACAGACACAGGATTCTCAGACATACCTCTGTACAGAGTCATTCATGTTCGTGCCACTGGTAAACACAAGCTTCAACTTCTTTTTTTGTTTAAATTAATTAATTTATCTATTTTTCGTCATGCTGGGTCTTCGTTGCTGTACTCATTCTCTAATTGCGGTCAGCAGGGGCTCCTGTTTGTTGCAGTGTGTGGACTTCTCATTGCAGTGGCTTCTCTCGTTGTGACTGCCCGGCTCTAGAGTACAGGCTCAGTGGTTGTGGCCCACGAGCTTAGTTGCCCCGTGGCATGTGGGATCTTCCCAGACCAAGAATCTAACCCATGTCCCCTGCATTAGCAGGTAGATTCCTAACCACTGGGCCACCAGGGAAGTGCCTAGTTATATTTCTAGATGATAACAATGAGCAATCCAAAAAGGAAATTAAGAGAACAATTGCACTTAAAATAGCATCCAAATGAAAGAGATGGGGTCAATCTAGAAAGTGTAATACTCATATTGTAAAAAGTATAAACATTGTTGAAAAAATTTAAGTTCAGTTCAGTTGTTCAGTAGTGTCCGATTCTTTGCAACCCCACGGACTGCAGCATGCCAGGCTTCCCTGTCCATCACCAACTACAGGAGCTTGCTCAGACTCATGTCCATCGAGTTGGTGATGCCATCTATCCATCTCATCCTCTGTCGTCCCCTTCTCCTCCTGCCTTTAATCTTTCCCAGCATCAGGGTCTTTTCAAATGAATCAGTTCTTTGCATCAGGTGGCCAAAGGATTGGAGTTTCAGCTTCATCATCAGTCCTTCCAATGAATATTCAGGACTGATTTCCTTTAGGATTGACTGGTTTGGTCTCCTTGCAGTCCAAGAGACTCTCAAGAGTATTCTCCAACACCACAGTTCAAAAGCATCAATTCTTTGGCACTCAGCTTTCTTTATAATCCAACTCTCATATCCATACATGACCACTGGGAAAACCATAGCCTTGACTAGATGTACCTTTGTCAGCAAAGTAATGTCTCTGCTTTTTAATATGCTGTCTAGGTTGGTCATTACTTCTCTTCCAAGGAGCAAACATCTTTTAATTTCATGGCTGCAGTCACCATCTGCAGTGATTTTGGAGCCCCCAAAAATAAAGTCTCTCACTGTTTCCATTGTTTCCCCATCTATTTGCCATGAAGTGATGGGACCAGATGCCATGATCTTAGTTTTCTGAATGTTGAGCTTTAAGCCTACTTTTTCACTCTCCTCTTTCACTTTCATCAAGAGGATCTTTAGTTTCTCTTTGTTTTCTGCCATAAGGGTGGTGTCATCTGCGTATCTAAGGTTATCGATATTTCTCCTGACAAACTTGATTCTAGCTTGTGCTTCATCCAGCCCGGCATTTCACATGATGTACTCTGCATATAAGTTAAATAAGCAGGGTGACAATATACAGCCTTGATGTACTCCTTTCCCAATTTGGAACCAGTCTGTTGTTCCACATCCAGTTCTAACTGTTGCTTCTTGACCTGCATACAGATTTCTCGGGAGGCCAGTAAGGTGGTCTGGTATTCTCGTCTCTAAGAATTTTCCATTTTGTTTTTATCCACACAGTCAGAGTCTTTGGTGTAGTCAATAATGCAGAACTAGATTTTTTTTTTTGGAACTCTTGCTTTTTCGATGATCCAACAGATGTTGGCAATTTGATCTCTGGTTCTTCCACCTTTTCTAAATCCAGCTTGAACATCTGGAAGTTCATGGTTCACGTACTGTTGAAGCCTGGCTTGGAGAATTTTAAGCATTACTTTGCTAGCAAGTGAGATGAGTGCAATTGTGAGGTAGTTTGAACATTCTTTGGCATTGCCTTTTTTTGGGACTGGAATGAAAACTGACTTTTTCCAGTCCTGTGGCCACTGCTGAGTTTTCCAAATTTGCTGGCATATTGAGTACAGCACTTTCACAGCATCATCTTTTAGGATTTGAAAAAGCTCAACTGGAATTCCATCACCTCCACTAGCTTTGTTCAGGGTGATGCTTCCTAAGGCCCACTTGACTTGGCATTCCAGGATGTCTGGCTCTAGGTGAGTGATCACACCATCGTGGTTATCTGGGTCTTTAAGATCATTTTTGTATAGTTCTTCTGTGTATTCTTTCCACTTCTTCTTAATATCTGCTGCTTCTGTTAGGTCCATACCATTTCTGTCCTTTATTATGCCCATCTTTGTTGAAATGTTCCCTTGGTATCTCTAATTTTCTTGAAGAGCTCTCTAGTCTTTCCCATTCTGTTGTTTTCCTCTATTTCTTTGCATTGATCACTGAGGAAGACTTTCTCATCTCTCCTTGCTATTCTTCAGAGCTCTGCATTCAAATGGGTATATCTTTCCTTTTCTCCTTTTCCTTTTGCTTCTCTTCTTTTCTCAGCTATTTGTAAGGCCTCCTCTGACAGCCGTTTTGCCTTATTGCATTTCTTTTTCTTGGGCATGGTCTTGATCACTGCCTCCTGTACAATGTCACGAATCGCCATCCATAGTTCTTCAGGCACTCTATCAGATCTAATCCCTTGAATCTATTTGTCACTTCCACTGTATAATTGTAAGGAATTTGATTTAGATCATACTGAATGGTCTAGTGGTTTTCCCTGCTTTCTTCAATTTAAGTCTGAATTTTGCAATAAGGAGTTCATGATCTGAGCCATGGTCATTTCCTGGTCTTGATTTTGTTGACTATTTAGAGCTTCTCCATCTTTGGCTGCAAAGAATATAATCAATCTGATTTCAGTATTGACCGTCTGGTGATATCCATGTGTAGAGTCTTCTCTTGTATTGTTGGAAGAGGATGTTTGGTATGATCAGTGTGTTCTCTTGGCAAAACTCTATTAGCCTTTGCCCTGCTCCATTTTGTACTCAGGCCAAATTTTCCTGTTACTCCAGGTATCTCTTGACTTCCTACTTTTGCATTCCAGGCCCCTAAATGAAAAGGACATCTCTTGGGGGTGTTAGTTATAGAAGGTCTCTACAAGACCTTCATACATACCTTCTACAAGGTCTTCATACAACCGTTCAACTTCAGCTTCTTCAGCGTTACTGGTTGGGGCATAGACTTGGATTAATGTGATACTGAATGGTTTGCCTTGGAAATGAAAAGAGATCATTCTATTGTTTTTGAGACTGTATCCAAGTACTGCATTTCGGACTCTTTTGTTGACTACGAGGGCTACTCCACTTCTTCTTAGGGATTCTTGCCCACAGTGGTGGATATAATGGTCATCTGGGTTAAATTCGCACGATTGTTAAAGCCTCTAGATGGGATTGCAGAGTTGGAAAACACCGACACAACTCAGCACGCATTGGCGATGTTCAAGCCCGAGGGTGCTCTCGGGGATGGAGGATGTGGTGAAAGGGGGTTGGAAGGAGATTGGTGGGATCACTGGACACACAAGCTAACTGCAGCCTGGTTGGTTTGCCCCAAAACCAGGAAGGGAGAGAGCTGGGAGGAGACCACTTGGGGTGAGAACACATCTCAAACCCTAACCCCTACAGATATTCCTTCAAAGGAGTGGGAACTTGATGGGTTTGGGTTGTCGGGCAAGTTATACCCCCAGGGGAATGCTGCAGACAATGGAGGAAACAGCATGTAATTAGTGAGGTTTAACAGCTGGATATACTCAGGGAAAGAGACAGAGAGAGCCCTGCCAAAACCAGTGTCATTCCAAGGTGAGCACCGCACATCCAAGGCTGTGCCCTCGAGGACCTTCCATGCTCAAAACTGCAAGGATACAAGCAGACTCCACTGAAATAATCCAACCAGTCACTAAACAAAAAAGAAGTGATAACAGACCCCAGGGAGGGGACCAGTACCCAGAGTTGCTGTCATTATCCAGAACGTTCAGGGTCCAACAGAAGAATTATGAGACATGCAAAGAAGCTGGAAAGTATGACCCATTCACCAGGACAGAAGGGGGAAGGTGCAGGGGGAAGCAGGCACAGAAACTGACAGTGAGTGAGACTGGATGTTGGTTTTCACAGACAATGGCCATTATAAATACATTCAGTAAGTCGAGGAAGACATGACGATGGTGCTGCATTCAACAGAGGATAAAGACAGAGACTGAAATTGTTTTCAAAAACGAATCAAATGGATATTCTGGAATTGAAAGGACAATAGCTGAAATAAAAGAAAAAATTAACTAGGGAGCTTGGCAATGTATTTGAACTGGCAGAAGAAAGAATTTGTGAACTTGAGGATAGGTCCATTGAGATTTTGCAGTCCGGTCCCTTCTGGTTTATAATGTTTCTGCTGAGAAATCTGCTAATCATCTAATGGGAGCTCCCTTGAATAGGACAGGCTGCTTTTCTTTTGTTGCTTGCAGGATTCTCTCTTTTACTTTTGACAGTTTGGTTAAAATGTGTCTCAGTGTAGGCCCTTATCCTAGTTGGAGTTCTTTGAGCTTCTTAAATTTGGATGTTCCTTCTGTTCCTCAGAGTTTGACCATTATATCTTCCACTAAGTTTTCTGTTTCTTTCTCTCTGTGTCTCCTCATTCTGAAACTCTCATAACATCTATACTGTCAACTTGAAAGTGTTCTATAAGTTCCTATGGCTTTCTTCACTTTTCCTCATTCTTTCTTTTTGTTCCTCAAACTCAGTGGTTTCAAATGACTTGTCTTTGAGTGTCCTGATTCTTTCTTTTGCTTGATCCAGTTGGCTAGTGAACCTCTCTAGTGAATTTTTAAATTCAGTTATTGTATTTGCAGTTCAGAATTTGTTCAGTTCTTTTTTTAATAGTTTCTTTTTTTATATTCTCATTTTGTTCATAATTTTCCTGATTTTGTTTAGTTGTCTGTGTTCTCCTGTAGATCATTAAGCTTCTTTAACACAATTATTTTGACTTATTTGACAAGTAATTCAGAGATCTCCCTTTTTTCTTTTTTTGATTTGGTTTCTGGATATTAATTTTGTTCCTTTGATTGGGGCATCTTTCCTTGTTTGTTCATGTGCCTTGTTATTGTTTGCTGAATTTTTTTTAAAAGTATCAAATTTATTTTAATATCTAGTTTCATTTTTAAATTGAAGCTATTGGACAGTTTTTTGCCACTTAAAACTCATTAATAGAGGTGAGGAAAACATTAATAAGCTATTAATTATTGACAACAAATAAAATTATCAACCATGCATTTAAAAGAGCCATGTTAAAGGGTAAAAAGTTCCAATTATACTATTTAACTGAAGGAAATATCCTTTACCTCTTTATTTCTAATTATGACATTCTCATTTTGACATAATTTACACCTTTTCCACCCAATTAATACAATGCAAACAAATTTTTCCAAATGTTAAGACTTTCATTACCATTTACAACATATAACATAACTGTAACTCTTTAAAAGTTCCTTAAAAGAAAGTTGAAATTTTAATTTTCACCATGAACCTGTCTGATCAAAAAGTAAAGGACATCACTATCACACGAATTAAAACAAAGAATGGAATAAAAACAAAAGTTTTTAAAAGTATCTATATATATAATCAGCAAGTTACCTGATAAGACATTTTAACTACTTCACATTTCTACTTAGCACGAGTGAGAATAAACTGGTTCTAAGGTACTACAAGGTTTGGCATTTCTGCTTTTAAGCTTTAAATCATAGTGTTACTCTACTCAAGTCATTTCTAAGAAAACGGCAGTGTTCATAAGTACAAAAATTATTATATCCAGTAGGTGGTATTCTACATAGTCAAGATAACAGGAAAATGCTTTATAAAATTAGATTTTTAAAAATGCAGAATATCTGGTAATTACCAGTATCTCAAAAGCTAAAACGGAGTACTCTTGCCTGTACTCCAGTACTCTTGCCTGGAAAACCCCATGGATGGAGGAGCCTGGTAGGCTGCAGTCCGTGGGGTCACTAAGAGTCGGACGTGACTGAGCGACTTCACTTTCACTTTTCACTTTCATGCATTGGAGAAGGAAATGGCAACCCATTCCAGTGTTCTTGCCTGGAGAATCCCAGGGACGGCAGAGCCTGATGGGCTGCCATCTATGGGGTCGCACAGAGTTGGACACGACTGAAGCGACTTAGCAGCAGCAGCAGCAGAAGCTAAAATGAGAAAAATACAGAAAATAGAGAAGTACTCACTGAATAATATTATTTTGCTTTGAGGAAACCAGAAATGATTCTATTCCAAGAAATAAGTAATAATGATAAGAGATGTAATTAATACACCATATATCTTTTAAGCCAAAGCATGCTTTTCTGCTCAGAACAACTTTTTCTTAATCTCCCTTGTCCAGAACAGGACCCCATTTTAAGCCATTCTTTGAATAGAGTTCATAAACTAAAGCCACTTTTCTTCACAGGATGTTTTCATTTTAGTATTCATACATAAGCTGCAAAAAGGCAAATGAGAGTTATAAGAATTTGTAGCATAATAAATGCCAATTTACAGTAACTGTCAACAGACTTCTATTCCGAACCCGAAAAGTTGCTACAGTACAGGTGAGAACTACATGATTCTTCCATAGACTCAGACTTCGTTTAGTAATACTGTCATAAGATCCAAAAGGAAACCTTAATGGGTCCTTTCAAGGATGCATAATTTTCCGAACAGTTTTTCTCTGGATGCACAGCCTGTTCATTCTTTCAATCCTTTTTTAGTCGTTTAGCTTTTGCAATATTTTCTTGATGTTTTTGTTTCTTCTTTTCCTCCTTTTCCCTTGCCTCAATCATCTTGGCCAATTTCCAAGACAGCACAGCACTTGCTCAGAAAAGATGGAGTCAGAGCCAAAATAACTAAGGAAGCCATATGGGTCCTTTACAAAGTATTCCACGGCATACTCAGCCCAAGCCTTTAACTCAAACATCTTCTTGGAGGCCTTATGCTTGAGTAGTGATCTCTGATTTTGTCCAGGTATTATCAGCCAGTCACAATTTCAGATGACCTTTGGTTGGCTGTCTTCTTTAACTCTACCAATACACTTCTGAGAGAAGGCTTCAATTCTATATACTCCTATGCACCTCAGTTTTGGGCCCCAAGTGCAAGCAACCTCCACACTTTAAGGAATAAATATTATTCTTCTTCCTTCAGAAAAGGATCCACCAGGCTTGTTCTTCCAACCAGACCCACATGGCACCTGAAGCTAAGGACAACTCAACAGCCACCCACACTTTCCCTTCCTTGTGTTTTCCCCTAGCTCACCCTTCCTCACCCGCGGGGCTAGCGGGGTGCGAACAGCCTGCGGTCCCCAGGAATCAGGGGTCGCCCCCGCCACACCCTGGGCCACCGGCACCATGGCCACCTCCACTGAGCACCAGCCACCTGCCTCCCCTACATCTCACAGGGGACAGTGGGTTCAGACCCCCGCTCTCCGACCTATTTGCTGAATTTTATGCTTTGAGAAAAGTCACCTCTCCCAGGCTTTCTACAAGGGAAGGCACTCACCAATTAGCCCAGCTAGAACTCTGGGGTCTCTGAAACCTTTTGTGGGCCTGGCTGCAACTTCTCCCAAATGACTTCCCAATTAGGTTTGCCGGGTTCTTCTCCAGGAGCACGTAGGCCTTTGCTCCCTCCAGTGTGCATCTGTGGGACTGCATGTTCCCTGGCTCTGTTCTCAGCAACCCCTAGGCATCTGAAGTATGCCAGCTGTCCATGAGCTCCCCAGAGCCTGGGAGATAGATACCAGTCCTCAGAATGCCGGCTTGATTCATGCTCTGCTCTTCTCTCTCCCTCCTGGGAGTGCTACCAAGTCAGGCATCTTCTCCTGATTGGACCAAGCTGCCCTGGCCTCCGTCTGCAGCACCACGGGCCCCCTGGTGCTGGTGCTGCTGAAAACTGTCCTCATTCCTTCTAGCTTACAGGCAACCTCCAGACCTTCAAACTGTGTTGGTTCCGTTAGCCCTGGAGTCAAGAGAGACAGACACCAGTCCCTCCAGTAGCCCTCTGAAAGCCTGGAGTGCTGGTGCACATCTTGTGTTCTCTTCCCCACCCCCCTGGGATGAGCTGTGCCAGCCAGGGGATGGGCAGTCACAGAGGAAATGAAAGGATCTTCTTACACTTCTCCGTGGAGCTGTTGTTGACTCTGCATTTGCCTGGGGAACTACAGCTTCTTGGAAATGGCACCCCCACTCCAGTGTTCTAGCCTGGAGAGTCCTGTGGATGAAGGAGCTTAGTGGGCTCCAGTCCAAAGAGTCATAAAGAGTCAGACACAGCAACTAAGCACAGCATTGCAACTTCTTAGCTGGTTTCTGAAGTTCTCCTAAAGGTATTTTGGTGTTTATAGGGTTAAATTGGTGTCTCTGTTGGGGATGAGGGCTGAACCTTCCTATTCTGCCATCTTGCTGGCATCACCCTGAGTCTTCTGTTCATCACCAAGAGATCACATGAGGTGTCAAGACGTATAGAGCATGTAAGTCACTCAGTTGTGGCTGGCTTTTTGTGACCGCATGAACAGTAGTCCACCAAGCTCCTCTGTCTGTGGAATTCTCCAGGCAAGAATACTGGAGTGGGTAACCATTCCCTTCTCCAGGGGATCTTTCTGACCCAGGGATTGAACCTGCATCTCCTGCATTGCAGGCGGACTTTTTACCATCTGAGTCACCAGGGAAGCCCAGGATGTATAGAGCCCAGTTGTCTAAAAGGTGCTTAACACAAAGACTTTGAATGAAAGGCTGAGTGAGTGACACAGACCAGACAAAACCCCATCTCCTTTAACTAGTGAGGAAACTAAAGACCAGGAATGCCCAAAGTCCACGGCCACCTGCAAGCAAGAGATGGGTCTGCAGTGGGTTGAATAGTGTCACCCAAAAAGGCATGCCCACCATAAACCTCAGTTGTGACCTTATTTGGATATAATAGGGTCTTGGCAGACATAATCCAGTTAAGGGTCTTGAGATTGTCCTGGATTTAGAGTAGGTCACAGTTCCATTGACCGAAGTCCTCCTAAGAGGAAGGAGGGGGAAACTGGAGACAGGGATACAGAATTGAGGATGTCTCATGAAGACGGAAATGGCACTCCACTCCAGTATTCTTGCCTGGAAAATCCCATGGACTGAGGAGCCTGGTAGGCTACAGTCAATGGGGTCACAGAGTCGGACACGACTGAGAGACTTCACTTTCACTTTCATGAAGACGGAGGTGGCTACAAGCCAAGGACTGCCAGCAACCTCAGCAGCCAGGAAAGAGGCATGAAACATATGCTTCCCCAGAGCCTCCTAGAGAACTAACCCTGCTGCCACCTTGGCTTCAGACCACTGGCCTTCAGGACTGGGATAGAATAAACTTCTGGTGTTTTAAGCCCCCGGTTTGCGGTTCTTCATTACAGCAGCCCTAGAGATCTAATATAGGATCTAACTTCCCACTCAGAGTTGTAACTTCTATTCCCAATCCCACCACAGATCTTGAGAAGGGAGTCGGGTCTGTTAAAAAAACAAAACAAAACAAAAACTACAGTTCCCAAAATGGAGTCACCTGCATACGAATACTTACTATCTAACCTAACTGCACTCGCGGAGTCTCCCAGGAATGTGACCTTTAACCAGTCAGCTGGAATTAGTGAGGTATCTGCATGATGGAACCCCCCTCTCCCCCCAAAGGAAGGTGACCCTGCCTAAAGCAATCTACTCTAATAGAAACTGCATTTTTTTCTAGTACCCTTTTTCCTGTAAAAGCCTTCATTCTGTACAGCTCCTCGAATCTCCTTCTGATGTGCTGGATGAAATAAATGCTGTCTGATTCAGGAATCTATGAATAGAGACTTTTCTGGTAGTTCCCTGACTAAGACAGTGCTTCCACTGCAGGGGTCACAGGTTCAATTCCTGGTCAGGGAACTAAGATCCCACCTGCCCCGCAATGTGGCCAACAAAAAAAAAAAATAAGAAAAAAAGAGTTGGAGTAAATCACGAAAAAACTGACAGAGCACAGGTATGTTCAGAGTATTTTATTGGTTCCTATGCTAACCTCACAGTAGCCCTGAGTGAGGCTCCCGCTGTCGGTCCTCTTTATACCTAGATGGTGAGAGTGAGGGAGTTAAAGACACACCCTAGACCCAGGCGAGGGCCAGTGACAGGTGGGACTCCACCCAGGCAGCCCAGTTCCAAAGCCATTCGATTACACTCTCAGGATGTGGGCAGTACGCCCGTCCTCCAGCTCAGTGACTTCAGACGGACTGTGGAGGGAAGGAGCAGCAGGTCAGTCCCGGGGCATCAGGAAAACTTGCTGTGACTAGCATTTGTCCCAGCTCACTACTCGGACAGACCCCTTCGTGGACTTCCCGTTGGGAACGCAGAGAAGGTTAGGGTCCTCAGGGACAACGTTTGCAATTCTCATCCAGTCTTAATTACTTGGCGGGTACGGTGTTCACTCTCCTCTGGGAGCCAACACGAGACACCTTCAGGAGCAGACTCACAGAATCCACACTTGCAGCCAATTAGACCTGACCTGGACGCACAGCGCCTCATTTTTTGCGCCCTCAGATTCCCCTCCCAGCTTTCCTCCTAAGCCAGCTCATCTGCGGCGTCAGGCAATTGGCCTCGATATGGTCTACGACGAAGTGAACAATAAACTGGAGACTTCGCCGTACAGGACACACGCAGACTCCTGGGGATGGAGCCGGGACGGGGCAGGGAAGGTTGGCGGACTTCCGGGATGGTCACATGGGTGCATGACGTCACCGCGCCCCATTCAGGCGCTCGGGGAGCCGCCGCGGGATTGGCTGCCGGCAGGTGCGGTGGGCGCTAGAGGCCAAGCTCATTGCCTGCGTGCGTCCTCCTTGCGGTCGGGGGTCTTGCGCCAGGGGGCTGAGGCCTGGCCTCGCCCACCTCCCACCGCCACCAGGCTTGGGCGTGGCACGCGAGTGCTGCGGGACCCACCTGCGCCTCCGCACCTTCTGCCGCCTCCTTCCCGGGGAGCAGGACGGGGGCGCGGTTGGGAGGAGAGTTGCCCTCGGCTCGGGTGGGCCGGGCGCCGTAGGCACAAAAAGGACACTGATGGCCCGCGGGAAGGCGCTACAGCCCGGGGACACATTGAGCCTGGAGCGCACTGAACCTCCGAAAACACCCATGAAGAAACTGAGTTAAGAGTGTAGGAACTGAGTGGTTCAGTGGTTAAAAATCCGCTTTCCAGTGCAGCGGGTGCGTGTTCCATCCCTAACCCTAACCCCTACCCCTACCCCGGGTAACTAGATACCCCGTACTGGGGGGCAGCTAACCCTGTGGGCTGCAACTCCTGGGCATGTGCCCCACAGTGGGGAGAAACCGGAGTGCAACTACTGAGACCGAATGCTGCCAAAAATAAATATTATTTTTTTTTCTTTTCCTCTTTTCTTTTTCATTTATATTTATTAGTTGGAGGCTAATTACTTTACAATATTGTAGTGGTTTTTGCCATACACTGACATGAATCAGCCATGGATTTACATGTGTTCCCCATCCTGAACCCCCCTCCCACCTCCCTCCCCATCCCGTCCCTCTGGGTCATCAGTGAAAAATAAATATTTTAAAATATAGAGTTTAGAACTCTCAGCTCCCAAAGGTGTGGAGAGTGCAGTTCTTTCCCGAGGAACCCTGGGATTGGGTTTCTGGTGTTTTTTCTGGAGTAGGTTGAGGCCCTCAGTCCTGGGCTGAAATTTTTAGAAGCGTTTTGGGAGCCTACAGTTATTCCTGTTTTATTCTTAGGAACATTTCCCTTCAGATAGAGAAGCTATAGATAGACTGAACAACAGATTAAACATTCAAAAATATCTCTGCAAAAATGGCAGAGTCCTTATACTGTGACAGTATGAATGGACGCCCAAAGCAGAAAAATCTTTCTGGGAAAGTTAAAAAATAGCACAAGGCTCTTCCAGGAGGGTTATTTCACATGAGAAAGAATGGAGGAAAATGCAGAAAGACTTGCTGACCTGTATCCTTCAGTCCTGTGGTGCTTGTAACTGCCCAGCAATGAGATGAAAGAAAGAGCCTGTAGACAGTGACAGAGGCATCAGTGTTTTTTGGACGGTCACCTTAATAGGTCAGAAGCAAAGGTCCTGGAGCAACTCCCCACCGAGTACAGGGGAGGTCAAGTAGGACATGGCAGCAGTCTTCACTGGAGGGGGGCTGCTGTCAGTTGTAGGAGCATGACGTTTCAAGCACCCCTTGGTCAACAGGAGGACTCCCACACAGCTCTCAGTTAGCAGCAGTCATGAAGGCTGATGTCTCCTGATGATGACCAAACATACTGGAGCCATTCTGGTCCTTGGGCTGGAACAAATTTTAGCTGGGGGTCAGGCTGATCACTGGAAAAGGCAATGGCAACCCACTCCAGTATTCTTGCCTGGAGAATCCCATGGACAGCAGAGCCTGGCAAGCTACAGTCCATGGGGTTGCAAAGAGTTGAACACGACTGAACAACTAACACACACACACAGGCTGATCATTCTGGTGATTCCTGATTAAACTTGAAGATTAAGATGGGGATGCAGGGACTTCCCTGGTGGTCCAGTTGTTAAGAATGCAGGGGACTCAGGTGCGATCTGTGGTCAGGGACCTAAGAGCCCACATGCCATGAAGCAACTAAGCCCATGAGCCACAGCTAGAGTCCCTGTGTGAAATGATGAGCCCTTGTGCTGCAACTAAGACCTGAAGCAGCTAAATAAATAAATATTTTTAAAAAAATAGACGAGAAGCAATCTTTTGCATAGCATAAAGGTGAGGCAGGGCCAGTGGGGCATGGGATGTACAGAGAGCAAGAGAGCAGCCATTTATGGGGACTGACAGACCATTCAACCATAGAAAAAGGCAGAGTTCCATGAAGAATTCAGGAGTGTATTGGTTGTGAAGACTAAATTAGGTAACAAATAAAATACCTACTGGGACATCCCTGGTAGTCCAGGGGTTAAGACTTCACCCGTGAAACGCAGGGGATGAGGGTTGAATCTCTGGTCCCAGAACTAAGATCCCACATACCACAGGGCAGCTAAGCCCATGCTCCACAACGAGAGAAACCTACCAGCCTCATTAAAGACCCAATGCAGCCAAAGAGTAAAATGTGTACTGTGGTGCCAGGGATGTGGTAGGTCCTCATAAAAGTGATAAAATTGCAAAGATCTGAGTTTCCAGATGACTCGGAGTAGGTTTATGAATCATTTTTGTGTTGATGATTCCCTGATTTACATATCCGTCAGATAGTACAAGGTCACACTGGCTGTCCTGGGGACCCAAATAGGGTGATTTGGTTGGACTCCATTAATATCTAATCAGAGAAGAACAATACATTTTTGAGAGGGAGAGAAATAACACAAGAATGTGAGGTGGAGTAGGGGCTGTGCGGTAGCCATCTTCCAGCTTACATGACTCTGAGTAAGCACTGACAGCAGGCTTGCTTACTGCTTGTGCCTGGAGAGAGCCCAGCATTAGGTTAAACCACATCTCACCCCACAGCCCTGGGCAGTCCTGACAGCCCCACAGTCATGAACTCTGACATGTCTGTGGAAGCATAGTAGACACTCTAAGAATCAGGAAACAGGGAAGTCCCGGTGGTCCTGTTCGTTGACTCCGAGCTCCCGATACAGGGGGGGTGGGATGGACAGATTTGATCTCAGGTCAGGAAACTAGATATCCCCCTGCTGCAACTAAAAAAAATCTTTTTAGAAACATATTGTGCTCTTTGGAGCTCGTTTTCAAAGCATTACTTGGCTTACAATCCTTTTATTATTATTATTTTATTTATTATATCACAGTTTAGATAGAGGCATGTTGCAACCCATGGAATGTAGCCTGCCAGGCTCCTCTGTCCATGGGATTTCCCGGGCAAGAATACTGGGAGTGGGTTGCCATTTCCTCCTCCAGGGAATCTTCCAGACCCAGGGATGGAACCTGCATCTCCTGTGTTTCCTGCACTGTTAGGCAGGTTCTTTACCACTAAGCCATCTTGGGAAGCCCTTGGAATTGAGGACTCCATGGCAAAGAAAAGTTGGGTGACTTGTCTGGTGTCACACAGATAGTAGGTGGCAAAGACAGGACTGGTACGCTTGCCACCTCCTTGGTAGAGGGAACCTTCCACAGTAATGTTCCTTGTCTAAGTTTAAATCCATATTTAAATCCTGATGAATAGGGACAGGCTCTTCCTTTTATCGTTCTTCCATGTTGGAAGACAGGTGTTTTAGTGCCAGACAGTGCCAGAGGATGGCACTGTCTCCATTTGGCTGTTGATGGAATTTCAGGGCCCTGTCTGTCATGAAGGCCTCTCTGTGTGTGCAGCACCCAGTTCCCATCAGCTGCATCTGGTGAGTGACAGCCAGGAGGGTCTTTGATTTAGTAAAATGCCAAGGCTCTCTCTAGGCTGGGGACTTCCCTGGTAATCCAGTGGCTAAGACTCTTGCCCTCCCATTGCAGGGGGCCCTGTGTTTGATCCCTGGTTGGGGAACTAGAGCCCACATTCCACAACCAAGACCAATGCAGCCAAATAAACAAATAAATATATTTTTTAAAAAGGAAAAGAAGGGCTTCCCTGGTGGCTCAGTGGCAAAGAATCCACCTGCCAATGCAGGAGACACAGGTTCAATCCCTGGTCTGGTATCCATAACTACTGAGACCACATACCCTAGAGCCTATACTCCACGACAAGAGAAACCCCCACAATGAGAAGCCCATGCACCACAACTAGAGAACAGCCCCCACTTGCTTCAACTAGAGAAAAGTCCAGGCATCAGTGAAGACCCAGCACAGACAAAAATAAATAATTAATTTAAAAAATTCTTTTAGTAGTAGAAGATTGACGATCCCAAGTGCCACAACTAAGACCAAATAAATTAAAAAAAAAAAAAAAATCTCCAGGCTGAAGAACATCTCCAGAAACAAGTATAGTCAACACTGTCACATGGGGCAAAGTTGAGAAAGTCACACTTATTGTCACATGGAATAACTGGACAGGACCCTCGTCCTCGCTAGCTGCACCCACAGCTGATGACCTGTAGACAGAACTTTCTGCTTTCAGCTCTCCATCTCCAAGGTAAAGGACAACCACACTGCTCCAGTCTCCCCTGACCACAAACAAGCATGGCAACCTTCTCATTAGATCAGTGAAGACATTTGAGCCCTGACAGCCCAGCCAGACTTACTTGGGTTTATACCGCACCACATCCTCAGCAAAACCAAAACCTAAGAGGGTCACAGAAGCTTTAAAAGGGAGGGACAGGCAGGGAGGTACAGACTGGTTTCAACTGTAATCCTCTTGAATTTTCCTGTTTTGAGGGAGGGCTTTTTTTCCTAATCAAGGTTTTCGAGGCACAGAGCAACGAAGGAAAACCTGGCATAATACAAAATCGTCATGAAAATAGAAATGCCTGAAATTCAAGACTCCCTGTCAACACAAATAATAACCAGAGTATAACAGGAATGACAAGAGTTTTATTTGAGTCAAACAGAACTGTAGCCTGGGAGACAGCCTTGGAGGAGCTGCTTCGGAGAAGCATGGTTTTCAGCGCAGTTTTATATCTTGTCAGAACAAAGGACATCAAACAAGTCCAGGGTACATTCCTTCAAGGTTTCAAAAAACAGATGAGCAAATACACAGCGAGTAGAATCGCCTTGGTGCCTGGGAAGGGTCTCACCATGGAAGGAGAAACCAACACTGGCGTCCCAGGAGGGGAGTCTTTTAATATATATATATATATTTTTAACATGGACATTCTTTGCTTCTGGTCTGTGAACCCGTTAATGATCAAAGCAGATGTACAATGTACATTTGATAGGCCATAAACAGGCTGTTCTGGTTAGCATCAAATTCAAGTTAACTCCTGTATAAACCTGAATGACTTTCCCATACCGCAGTATGTGAAAACTTCTTCCATTATCCCCAAATCTGCATTTTTAAAACTTTCATGACATCCTTCTCCCATCATGGGATGTAGTGGCTTTTCTTCTCAATTAATCAGGAGGCCACAGCTTGGAGGAGTCCTGTCCTTGGCCTGGGCCTCCAGATTACCCAACATTGGTTTCTAATATTTCTAATGAAAACAATTTTTAAGTTTTTTTTTTTTTTTGGACCATTGTAAAAGCCTTTATTGAATTTGTTACAACATTGCTTCTGTTGTTTTATGTTCCGGTTTTTTTGGCTGCAAGGCATGTGGGATCAGGGATTGAACCTGCACCACTGTTAGGGGAATTAAGATTGAAGTCTTGTTCAGGCTTCAGAGACAAAGAAAGCAGAGCAGGCCTCTGAATTATCCCTACTCTGCTTGGATGCCACCCTGGCTACGTGCCTGCCTGCACTTGCACCGACTGCGGCATCATAGATAAGATAGGGAGTGAGTCTTGGAATTCTCCTGAGCCACGGAGATCCAACCAGTCTCCCGGGCCTGGAGAATATCAATGCTCACAAGATAAAACAGACAGCATTAACATGAAACCAGAGCTGAAGTTTGCTCACAGATTGATGGCTATATCAGTCTGTGGCCTGGAATTTTAAGCAGGAACCTCAGAACTGAAGTTTTGAAGTCTCACCCACGAAGCGGGCTCACTGCCTGGGACCTTTTCCCAGTTCAGACTCCGGACTTGCTGTGACACGGGATTTCCCAATGCTGTTTAAGTCTGGATGTTGGTTAAAACCCAGTCTGATGATGTATCCTCTGCTGTTTCTATTTCTCTTTTAATGTTAATATATTGAAAGTAAGGTAGATAATTCTCTAATAAATATTGACATTGTTCATTTGTTTGCAACAAGTGATTACTTTTGTTAACAAATCCTTTGAACCTGAGATGAAAGTTAAAACTTTTGGCAGAACAACATGCTGCATTAGAAGCAAAGTTTAACCACTGGGTTGCCAGGGAAGTCGTTGCAGTGAACAATTATATGTCCCATCACTGCATTCTTCCTCCATAACAGTTACCCCTGGAGTCTCAATACAACGTCTCTTTATTTAGGGAGCTCATAAACATAAGCACTTGCCAAGTCCAGCCCCTGTGCTCACTCCCTTGGAAATTAGACTGAGCTGTGGATCTTGGGTTTCACTGTCACCAACACAGCTCTGATGAGAATGATCTGCACATACATCTTCCCATCCATCCTTAACTGGTTCTTTAGTACCTGTTCTCTAGAAGGGCAGATGTTTGGACAGAAGCATTTTTAAAACATGTGCCACGTTACAATCCAAAGAGCTAGTTCCAGTTTATGTTCTTTTCCAGTCTTGAGTGAGAATATCTATTTCCCCATACACCTTTGTCATTGATGGCAGTTATCCCTTTTTTGTATTTAATTGGACATTGACTGTTTTATCATTTTGAAAATTTCTATATTTTGCAGGAGTTTTTTTTTGTTGTTCTTTTTTTTGGCAAATAGAGTTTTTTTTTTTTTTAATTTAGTTTTATTAGTTGGAGGCTAATTACTTCACAACATTTCAGTGGGTTTTGTCATACATTGACATGAATCAGCCATGGAGTTACATGTATTCCCCATCCCGCATAATAGAGTTTAGTTCTAAAATAAGGAAGCAGTTCTTTTTTATTTCTGGGCATCAGCAGAATTTTGGTGAACAGCAGGGCTGGAACTAAGGTGAAGCAAGTGAGGCATTCTCCGAGGGGTGGGGGCTTATCTCCACAGTTGAAGTTTTTAAGTTTAAAAAAATTTTTTAATAAGATAAAATTTTTAAATGCAGTCTTTTGAAAAATAAAAATTGTTGGACTTCCCTGGGGACCCAGGGACTAAGCCTCCCGGCCTCCATGGCATGGGCTGCGAGTTCAATCCCTAGTGGAGGAATTATGATCCCATGCCTCAGGTGTGGTCAAAAAATACAAATAGATGCAAAAAAATCCATGATGAACAAACAAGCCAAGTTTTAAGAGGAGTTGACCCTGGAGGATTTCCCTAGCTAGTCAGTGGTTAAGACTCCATGCTCCCGTTGCAGCGGGCATGGGTCCGATAAACCCGAGGCAGGACCAAGGGAAAAAAGAGGACCTGACTGATGCTGCACAACTGCATGCCTGCCTCACTCCTTCGCTCCCGTCTGTCCTGGCGGGGACGGCGCTCACTTTTTAAAGGGCCCCCGGATGCCACCCGTACAAACCTCTGCCTTCCCTCCATCCGAGTGCATCACTGCACTGGCCTGTAAGGGGCGCATGCACAGCGCAATCACACTTCAGGTTTGTGTCCACATCCAGGAGGAGGGGCCCAGAACTCTGAGTCAGGTTTCAAGGGTGTCTCTGACCTTTCCTTGGGTTGAGGCATTCTTTCCAGGAGATTCTGAGCCCTCGACATCCGACATCTGTGGGAAAGGCACTGGCTCCTCCTCACAGTGACCTGCTGTGTGGCCAGGGCTGGAGGCTTGTGGGGAGGAGGGACGCGAGGGAGTGACCAGCCCGAAGGTGCATCCAGAGCTCCTTCACTCCCTCTCCTCTCTCAGCCCCCCATTCCTCCTCCACCCCCAGCAGGGTACACCTCACCCCTGGGCCATCAAAAGCGATAAGGAGGTGACTCGGGGCTCTGGCTACCTGGCATCTGGACACGGAACCAGCAATGGTGCTGTGGGCTGGCAGGCCCTTTTCCTGGAAGATTAGGGATGGAGCCTCCAGTCTCTGATGCCCTGATGACCTTGGGTCCACCCCAAATGCTTCCAATGTCATACGCGGCCACAAACACAGAGACTGCCGCAATCCCTTTCCATTGACAAGTAGAAGCTCTGGTGGTCTCAGCTGCTCACTCCAACCTACACTGCCCACCCCATCCCCCGACCCCGAGCACCAGACACAGTTTTCCTTCCTCCCATAAAGGCTTCCCTTTCTCCTTCTCTAAAGAATGCCAGGACCTTCAGATGTCCTGGCAGTTATTTAATTAACTGATGCCTCTTGTTCTTAATCAGGCCAGGAGAGCGCTCTTTCTTACTTCTACCTTTTTAACTTAGGAGCATATTTACTCACTTATTAAATAGTTTTGCCTTTCTTATCCAATAAAAAGGAAAAGTACTGTTCAAAAGCAGGGACTCAGGATTCCCATGAAGTGATCAATGAGCCCTTTAAAATTACGATACATCGTGTGCTAAGATGCTTCAGTCATGTTCTACTTTGTGCAACCCTATGGACTGTAGCCCGCCAGGCTCCTCTGTCGATCGGATTCTCCAGGCAAGAATACTGGAGTGGGTAGCCATTTCCTCCTGCAGCGGATATTCCTGACCAAGGGATTGAACCCGCATTTCTGGCATTGCCTGCATTGGCAGAGGATTCTTTACCACTAGTGCCACCTGGGAAGCCCTGCCCTAAAATTATGCTAGGAAATGTATTAACTAACATATGGGGACATATAGTGACAAGTGAGAATATTAAAAAAAAGTTATGTACAGTATAATCTCATCTCAAAAATGCACTGGAAGAGGGATGCTAACGTCTTTCTCGGTCTGGGAGCCAGATACACGAGTATTGTCACTTTGTGAAAATTCACGGTTGATTTCCCGGGTGTGTGTTAGTTGCTCAGTCCTGTCGAACTCTTCGACCCTTTGGACTGTAGCCTATCAGGCTCCTCTGTCCAAGGGACTTTTCAGGCGAGAATACTGGAGTGGGTTGCCATTTCCGTCTCCAGGGGATCTTCCCTGACCCAGGGATTGAGTGGGTTGCCATTTCCGTCTCCAGGGGATCTTCCCTGACCCAGGGATTGAACCTGTGTCTCTTGCATTGCATGCGGATTCCTTACCCACTCAGCCAGCAGGGAAGCCCTTTTGGGTGTATACTACCCATTACTTGAAAGTTCAATAACCGATTTGGGAAGTAGAGGTAGCTGATAAAAATCTGCAAAAAAGAAAAAAACAAAACAAAAAACAATACCTCTGGGTGGTGAATGGTCAGAGATTCCAATTTTCTTCCAGGCACTGTTCTGATTTTCTTCAAAGAAATGTTTAATTCTATGGTTAAGAAACAATAATTATAAGTCAACTATGTTGTTGTTTAACTGTTAAGTCGTGTCCAACTCTTTTGTGACCCCATGGACTTGTATCCCGCCAGGCTCTTCTGGCCATGAGATTTCCCAGGCAAGAACACTGGAGCAGGTTGCCCGGTCCTCCTCCAGGGGATTTTCCCCAACCAGGGATCGAACCTCGGTCTCCTGCATTTGGAAGCCGGTTCTTTACCGCTAAGCCACCAGGAAAACTCTAAAACCAGTTGTACTTCAAATAAAAACAAAAATTGACAAATGCAATGAACTAATTTGCAAAGTAAAAAAAATAATAAAGTTGTTGCGTTTTTCAGTCTCATTTATCAAGTTCTGACTCCCGTCTTGCGGGGTTCTCTGAAAGGAGCCCCACCCTCCAGAAATCCGCTCCGCCCCGCAGTCGCTCGCAGCACGCCTCCCCAGGCTGCGCATGCGCACGGGCCCGGCTCCGCCCCCGAGTGGGTGGGGGCGGGGTGAAGGAAACGCCAGTGGTCTGCCGCGCGGTGGCGCAGCCCTAGTAAGGCCTTTAGCTCCCGGGTAAGGTGTGTTCTCCGTGACCTCGTGGCGCAATGGTAGCGCGTCTGACTCCAGATCAGAAGGTTGCGTGTTCAAGTCACGTCGGGGTCAGGCTGGCTTTTTTTCCTCACAAAGTACAGGGGCAGTAGGAGTAGAGTCCAGTCCCATCCCAAGAGATTTCACCTCGCGTAGGTGTATTATCCTGCCGGCCTGACGGCTCGTCGGTTCTTTTTCCTTCCGTCGCGAAGACAGAGCTGATGCTCACGATCCTTCCTGGGAGCTGCTCGCTGGGCCTCTGAGCCACCCCTTCCCGAAGTCAGCCCCTCCCGCCCGACTCACGTCTCCCCTCCGCAGCCCCGCTACCCGGAGGGGCTCCCGGCGGGAGGTGTCCCCGCGGACTCCGCAGATGGCCCTCCTCTGACCTCTCGGCGGGCTCGGCTGGAAGGTCCAGTCCGCAGGTCTGGTGGCCTTGGAACCCCCACCCGGGGCTGAACAGCGGCGGGGTCT
Organism: Cervus canadensis; assembly: GCF_019320065.1. NCBI lineage: Eukaryota > Metazoa > Chordata > Mammalia > Artiodactyla > Cervidae > Cervus > Cervus canadensis. The sequence goes on from NC_057386.1 coordinate 26,807,479, forward strand.
GCTCGTGCTCCCCCCAACCGCCCCCCCAATCTCCCCGCCCCGGACCTGGGGACGGACGGCCGAACTCTGCGCTGCTCCGATGCCCGGAGATGCCCGGGCAGGTGGAGCCCGGCTTCCATGCAGGTGCTGGGACCCGCTAGCGGGTGGCGAGCGCGATCCTGAGGGAGACCAGGACTGGCCCTGCCCCGGAGTGGGCGGAAGAGCCAGCCCTAAAGAGCCAGCGTTTCAAATCTCAAATGACGAAAAAATCCCCAGGATTAGATCTGCCGGCAGACGGGTGCAGAGCTGCAGAGTCTGAGGAGCTGCAGGCTCAGGCAGCTCAGGGTGGCTGTTCTCTTGCTCTCTGTCCATCCTCTGCTGGACCAGGGCCCGCTTCCCCTACACCTTGCGCTCAGGACTGACCTGCCTGCCTAGTGGCCCCAGGACCCAGCTTATCACAAGGGCAGTGAGGGGCTGCCCTCTGCTGGTCTCCCTGGTAACTAATGAGCCCACCTGAGGTAGTTTCCCGTATAACCGCAGTCTCCCCTTCCCAGGGAGAAGGCAGGCCGTCCTGTCCACCTCTCCGTCCACTGCACACGGTGGGCTGTAGCTCCAGGACTTTCTTCAGAGGCGTTAAGTTCCTCCATATTCAATCATCCATGTCTCTGTTGCTGACTCTGGCTCTCTCTTCCACCTTGAAACTGGGCAAGCACAAGGCTGGTAGTCTCGCAGGCCACCAGGAGCACATCTGTACAAGCCCAGACCTCACACGTGGAAAGGAAAAACATGTCAAGGGGTTCTTCGAAGGAGACGATGAGGGACCAAGGGAGTACTGGGGAGATTTCCCTGTGCCTTTGGGTTCTGGGCAGCTTGTGAACCTGGTTGGAAGAATTGGGAGATTAGATCCAAAGGGAGTAGCCCTTAGTTTCGTGAATGACAATGTAAAAAGACTCCTCTGGGTTCCTGAAAAAAAAATAAAATCCACAGGATCCACCCTTCACCTACAGCTGTTCAGTTTCCCTTACCCTCGTGACCAGAAGAGAAAGGAACATGGAAAGGCAGACACAGAATGACCTGGTCGCAGGAGCTAATAATCTATGGACATTACCAGAAAACATGGTGAAGGTGATTCTCAAAAATGGCTTTTCATACCACTTTGAATAACTCTTCTTGCATACTGTCAGTGAAATTTATGTATGTTTTTACTGTATAGTTTGAGTAATGGAGATGTACATGAAACAAAAAGAAATAATAGATTTTAATTAATTTAAATAGAATTAACATGACCTAAATTTTAATAGAATATCAAATGTATGCAGCAATATTGTATTTATTTTGTTTAAAAATTTTCATAAATGAAAAACAACATCAGAAAATGAATTACTAAGTAAAATAAAAAATTTTTTCTCTCTGGAAAAATAAAACAAGTTGCGCAAAAACTTTAAACACACAAGATATGTAAACACATACTCGGCATTTTAATGTGTAGGACTGTGGTTGGGAGACATACCAGCTCTGGAAGAGCGGTAAACACTGACTTGTCCTGAGTTGGCAACAGGGACGAAAGTTGGAAAAGCTGCCAGTTACTGATCAAAGGTGGGGTGTTTGAGACCCACTGTTACAGGGGTTGTTGTTTAGCTTCCAGGTTTTTATAGGAGATGACAGGCTGCCTTCCTGGGCTGGTCACCGTCGATAAGGGGTTGGTTTCCTGGGCGTGCTGCTGCCCACTGTGAGTTGGGCTCTATTTTTATACTGGTTTGGCTATCATCCATGTGTATATTCAGTCTCTCAGAGGGTGTTTATTCCCCAGCTGTCTCCCTGCAAGGTCGCTGGAAACCTCGGCCTGGACAAATGTCCATGGTTCCTGTGGAGTGACCCTGCCACAGGCCCTCTCTGTCCCCAAATGCTGGGACCCATGCCTCCCCTCAGGTCTGCAGGCCCAGGGCTGACAAGGCACCCCACTCCTCCCAGCCTCAGGCCACTGTGCTGTCCAGGATTCCAGGGCTGGGGCTCCCAGGGAAGATGAGTCTCTGGAGACCGCTGCTGCTGGACTCAGGAGACTGGCACTCTCCGGAGGACTCTGGATGCGTCCTGGCATCCCTGGCTGCAGGAGATGCATGGTTTTGGGCGTCAGAACCTACCCCCCAGTAAGTAGGCTGAACATAACTTGTGCGAGTCTGTGTGCCTGAGGCCAAACAAACTAAAATGTAGGCATTTGGAGCAGAGAAAGGTTTATTGCAGGATTGAGCAAGGGGAATGGGTGGCTTGTGTCGTCTTCAAATGCTGAACTCCCTGAAGGATTTCATCAAACATCTTAAAAAAATATTCATTTGGCGATACCATATCTTAGTGGCGGCACGCAGGACCTGCAGAATCTTCACTGCAGTATGCATGATCTTCAGTTGCAGTTGCAGCATGGAGGATCTAGTTCCCTGACCAGGAGACAAACCAAGGCCCCCTGCATTGGGAGCATGGAGTCTTAGCCACTGGACCACCAGGGAAGTCCCAGCAAAGCATTTTGAAAGGCCAGGGGAGGGAGGGTGTCCCCAGGGTCTGTGGTCAGCTCGTTTGCAATTCTCTGATTGGTTGATGGTGAGGTCACAAGGTGGGGTCACAGGGGTTCACAGTATCAGTCCTTAGGCCCCTAGGTCTTGGGCTCTTAATCAAGTGTGAGTTTCTCCCATTTGGTGGTGGTTTTTAACATATACTTAACATATTTTAACATAATACTTTTTAACATAATACTTCCTGCAAACCCAGGAAGTATTCCTGAGATGCTGTGATCTGTGAACTTCACAGAGGAGCTACAGCAGGGGGGTGGGGGGGGGGAGGCGGTCTGTCCTGGGAAGGCCCCGCAAGGTCTCAGCAACACAAACCAAGGTCTTCAACCTGCTTCCTCTTTCCCCTCCATGCCCACTTGAACTTGAAACTCATTACCTCAATCTTCAGGTGTCAGTGCCACTCCCCACCTTGTGGGGGGGCAGCCTGGCTCGAGGGGTGACCTCAGCCTTGGGGGACATGACCAGGGCAGAGGGGTCCCTGCGACCCGGCTCACTAGAGCTGCCCTTTGCGGAGACGATGCTAGAAAGCTGAAAGAAAGAGCGTGAGGTCTGCCGACTTTGTGCTCCAGGGAACACACGTTCTCCAGGGGACACACTGAACTGACAGTGGCGGAGAAGAGAGATGAAAGCGGCCGAGGGAAACCTGGACGTACCTCCAAGTGTCCTGAGCAGACGGCAGAAGGCGATCTCATTTGTACAAAACACACCCTGCTCCACAGGCTGGAGAAGAACACACCAGATCATCAGCACTGCTTCTCTGGGGTGGTGAGATATTTGCCTGTGTTTTCTCACTTTTCATCAACAGTAAAGAATCTGGAATCCAGTATGCCCATCTGGAGCCCAGCCCTACCTCTGTATGACCTGGACAATTACTGTCACCTCTCAGTGTCTGGTTCAGGCAGTAAAGAATCTGCCTGCAATGCAGAAGACATAAGAGACTCGGGTTCAGTCCCTGAGTTGGGAAGATCCCTTGGAGGAGGAAATGGCTACCCACTCCAGTTTTCTTGCCTGGAGAATTCCATGGACAGAAGAGCCTGGCAGGCCACAGGCCATGGGGTCACAAAGAGTCGGACACGACTAAGCGACTAACACACACATTCAGTGCCTGATGTCCTTGTCTGTAAAGTGGGAGCCACCAGGGTTCCTGGCTCGGAGGACAAATGAGAGAACTGAGGGGGTGGATTTACACAGGGGGCTTCAGACACTACAGACCCTCCTGCTGTGCTCAGAATTTTTCTAAGGTTATTGCTGTTTCCAAGGCCAAACCCCCTTCTCAGTAAAAGAGGATTGCATCAGCGGAACCACAGCGTGTCCTGCCTCCCCTCTAACCCAGACACTCTGTGCGCTGTGTGCTGTGACAGGGCCCTGCAAAACCCTGCTAAGGTCCCCCACCTGGGCCTCCAAACTGGCCCCCAGGTGGGGATTCCGACCACAGGTGGGAACCCAGCAAGGAGGAAGCAGGACTGCAGCGGCCAGCAGAGGGCGCCAGAGGCGAACCCAGCCGAAGCGGGCCGTTAACCGCGAGCATCTTTTTCCCTCCAGCGAAGCGAACGCCGAGCCTTCCTGTTTGAGCGCCTGTGGGAGAATTTCTGGAAAGCGATGTGACCCTCACCTGTTTTCAAGTGGTCATCTAACACTTTCACCGTTATGTAATCGTTGCAGGGGTTGGCATGTTGTAAATAGTAACGTGTTAAAATAAAAGGGCTACATCATTAGTTTAACTATAACCCAGGAAATATTAATACCGCCAGGAATTCATACTAGGATGAATTTAAAAATATAAGAACAAGCTCTTTATTAGACAGTCTGCATGTTTCCTCTTTTTCTTTGTATTTTCAGTCCCACCCTGCCATAAATGTATAATAACATGATATGCTTTTAAAAGTATACTTCTCTCTACAAAGATGCAAATGTAAATTATAAAACATAATTTCATAAAATTAAAATGTGTTGGACTTCCCTGGTGGTCCATTGGTTAAGACTCCGCACTTCCAATTCAGGGACTGTGGGTTCAATCCGTGGTTAGAGAATTAAGATCCCATGGGCCACACAGTAAGGCTGAAAAACTTAAAAAAATAAAATATCTTATTTCCTGAGACCCTAGAGATCCGAAGTTTTCATTTTTCTTTGGAATTGAATTAACACTATAATAATGTTAACATAGTACTGATACAAACTGTACAAGTATGAGTTTTGATAGTAAAATTTGAAATGATCAAATTGCCTCTTTAAACAAATCTTAAATTTTATACCAGAATATAGCTGATTAACAAAGTTGTGTTAACTAATAGTCTCTTTGTTTGGCACTTCAGAAGTGTTTACACGCTGGGATGGCACCTCTAGGGAGGAGCTGGCTGGGTGAGAAGTGGCTTTTTCTTGACAAAAGACTCTGTCAGGGAGAAAAATGTTTTCCTCTGCCCTTCTAGGTTCTTCTGGCTGGTCTAAGAGAGACAGAGTAACAGGAGAAAATAAGTACAGTTTAATGTTGAAACCATTTACCTCAGATAGGGACTTGAACTCGGCCAAAACCCATGGTCTTCCAGCTAAAACCCAGACCTGGTTTCAGCACCTAATGGAGCTCAGGTTCTTAATGTCTCATCGCAGAAAGCATTCAGTGAGAGACAAAATGATAGATAAGAAGTGGATTTATTCAGAGAGAAACACATTCCACAGACAGAGTGTGGGCTGTGTCAGAGGGTGAGTATGGCCTTGAGATGTCGTGTGGTGAGTTTTCAAGGGCTGGGTGGTTTCACAGGCTAAACCACAGACTAATGAGGGGAAGATTATTCCAATTGTTCTGGGGAAGGGGCAGATCTTTCCAGGGATTGGGCTACCGCTCACTTTTTTTTTTCCCAAGTTCTTCACTATTCTGTTTTTTTTTAATATATATGTATATATAATTAAATTTATTTATTTATTTTAATTGGAGGATACTTGGCAATATTGTGATTGTTTTCGCCATGCATCAACATGAACTGGCCATGGGTATATATGTGCCCCCCCCCAATCCTGAAACCCCCTCCCACCTTCCTTTCTACTCTATCCCTCTAGGTTGTCCCAGAGCACTGGCTCTGGGTCCCCTGCTTCATACATAGACTTTTTGATCTTTGATGGTTGACCTTAGAATTCTCATGGTGCCTCTGGGTGTGTCATTTAGCTTGCTGATGTGTTACAGTGATGTGTTACTGAGGATCAAGGTCTAGGCCTCTGAGTCATCTAGGTTGCGCCCTGCTCCTTCCCTCCTGTTTCAATATCAGAGACTTCCTGGGGGTCCAGTAGCTAGCACTTTGGGTTCCCAATGCAGGGAGCCTGGGTTCCATTCCTTGTCAGGGAACTAGATCCCACATGCCACAACTAAGACCTGGGACAACCAAATAAATAAATAGGACACAATGGATACTCTTTAAGGCCCATCCAGCATTAATACTCTAGTCTTCTCTTCAGCCTTTTTACTCTGCGTGTGGTCCTCAAACCTGCAGCAGAGACTGCCTGGGAGGAGAAATGCAGACCCAGACCCCACCCCAGTGCCACTGACCCCTTGTTCATCATTCAGTTTTGTTTGACTCTTTGTGACCCCAGGGACTGCAACACGTCAGGCTTCCCTGTCCTTCACTATCTCTTGGAGTCTGTTGCTCAGACTCATGTCCATTGATTCGATGATGCCATCCAATCATCTCATAGTGTCACCCGCTTCTCTTCCTGCCCTCAATCTTTCCCAGCATCAGGGTCTTTTCCAATGCGTCAGCTCTTCGAATCAGGTGGCCAGAGTAGTAGAGCTTCAGCTTCGGCATCAGTCCTTCCAATGGATATTCAGGACTGATTTCCTTTAGGATGGACTGGTTTGATCTCCTTGCTGTCCGAGGGACGCTCAGGAGCCTTCTTCAGCACCACAGTTCGAAAGCATTGATTCTTCAGCCCTCAGCCTTCTTTATGGTCCAACTCTCACATCTGTACACATGAGATGCTTTTTAAAAACATCTTCAGGTAATCTGCAGATGCTCTCCTACATAAATTTGAGGCTCCTCAGAGGGAAGAATGAAACAACCCACATGAATATAAATACATATGTTTTATAGACTCTAGGGGCTAGGATGCCCCCTGGCAGTGGAGAAACGATGTCGTCATTTCTGAGCCATTTCTTACATCTGACTCCATGGAATTTCTGCAAGTTCAGTGTTTCGTTCCTAGAAACAACAGATACTCACAACCCATTTTCTGGTTGACAGGTGAGCAGATGAGCAGAGTTGGATAGTCCTATGTCCTCATCACCTGATGTAAAATTATGAGCTTTTATTCTACCTTCTCTGGAACCAGGCAGAAGTAATTTGCAGACTCCTCTCTGCCACTTATTAGCCACTTAGCCCTGGGCAATTTACTCAGCCAACAGACTCAGTAAACTGCGTGGAAGAAACAGATTAGGAATCTGTCCAGGGTTGTTTCAAGGATTATAAACTCCCAGAGGAAAGCCCTTGGCAGAGTCCTGGAATAAGGTGGAGGTTGGTGATGTGATGGAAAGAGAATGTTGTTACATTAAATCAAAGGCAGTGATGTGACATTTTTATGGCTGTTGTATTAGTCAGCTTGGGCTGCCATTACAAAATATGTCAAAGACGGATGTCTTAAACAACAGAAATTAACTTTGTCATGGTTCTGGAGGCTGGAATTCTCAGGGACGGTGCCAGCTGACCCAGTTCCCGGCGAGGACTCTCTTCTTGGTGTGTGGACAGCCGTCATTTTGCTGTGTGCTTGCAGGGCCTTTCTCGGTCACGCATGGGCCTGAAGATCTCTCTTCCCCTGTTAGAGCCACCACTCTCGTCAGGTTCCACCCTCGTGACCTCATGACATGTTGCTGCTGCTGCTGCTGCTAAGTCACTTCAGTCGTGTTCAACTCTGTGTGACCCCATAGACGGCAGCCCACCAGGCTCCCCTGTCCCTGGGATTCTCCAGGCAAGAATACTGGAGTGAGTTGCCATTTCCTTCTCCAATGCATGAAAGTGAAAAGTGAAAGTGAAGTCACTCAGTTGTGTCTGACTCTTAGCCACCCCATGGACTGCAGCCTACCAGGCTCCTCTATCCATGGGATTTTCCAGGCAAGAGTACTGGAGTGGGTTGCCATTGCCTTCTCCGCAAGACACGTTAATTACCTCCAAATTACCTCCTCTCCTGGAGCTTCTCTTGTGGTTCAGATGGTAAAGAATCTGCCTGCAATGTGGGAGACTCGGGTTCAATTCCTGCATTGGGAAGATCCCCTGGAGAAGGAAATGGCAACCCACTCCAATATTCTTGCCTTGAGAATCCCATGGACAGAGGAGCATGGCAGGCTACAGGCCACGGGGTCACAAAGAGTCAGATATGACTGAATTGACTTGGCGTGGCATATTTCATGTTAAGATTCTTGTTATGAATTTTTTTAAAATGTGTATTTATTTTTAGCTGCACTGGATCTATGTTGCTGCATGCGGGCTTTCTCTAGTTTCAGTGAATGGTGGCTACTCTCTAGTTGCAGTGCAGGGGCTTCTCATCGCAGTGGCTTCTCTTGTTGTGGAGCACGGGTTTCAGTGGGTGTGGCTCGAGGGCTCTGTGGCACAGGGGTTCCGTTGCTTCTCGGGCACATGGAACCTTCCCGGACCAGGGACTGAACCCGTGTCCCATGCATTGGCTGGCAGATTCTTAATCTCTGGACCAGCAGGGAAGCCTTCAGGCATTGTTTCTGAAGCTCTGCCACAGCATAACTGAAGCAACTTAGCATGCATGCACACACAGAATGGAAATGCCTGTGCTCTGGCCAGAGAGCCTTTCACTTTGATTCTTTTAATCCCAGTGGATGAAAAATGGAAGACACCAAGACAAAGACAGGTAAACAGTTTTGTAGGCATGTTATTCCCTATGAAATGTAACCCACAGAAGACAGGTGAAAGCTACAAGGGTGGCTTTGCAAGTGGACAACTTCAAAGTGTTCCCCAAAACCCCGACAACTACACAGTGGTTTTACCTGCTATCGGAGGTGAATCTTTGGAGGGTGTTTTCTAGCTATTGGCTCTAGCAGTGGGGAGTTGCTATGGGTCTGTGTAAACAATAACTTCCGGGAGCTGAATTGCTATGGATATATTATTACTAACCGAAGTCCATACTTTACTCAGATTCCTTAGTTCTTGCTTAAGGTCCCTTTTCTGTCCCAGGGTCCCACTCAAGCACCATGGCACGTTCTGTCCTCATTTATCTTAGGCTCCTCTTGACTGTGACAATTTCTCAGAATGTTCTTGTTTGGGTTGAAGTTGACAGATTTGAAGAGTGCTTATCAGGTATTTTCATAGAATATTTCTCCATTGGGATTTGCCTGATGTTTTTCAGATGATTAGACTGCAGGGTTATGGGTTTTGGGGAGGAAGACCACAGAGCTAAAGTGCCATTTTCATTACATCCTATCAAGATGCCCTCGTTCCCCAAAATCCCTGTCTCCCTGGAACCTCAGGATGTGACCTGATTTGGAAATATGGTCTTTGCAGATGTGATGAGGTTAAGATGAGGTCACACGAGTTAGAGTGGGCTCTGATCCAGTGATCGGTGTCCTTTAAGGAGAGAAAACAGAGACACAGAGGCAGAGATTGGAATTATGCTGCCAGAGGCCAAGAGATGCCAACAACTCCCAGAAGCCAGGAGAGCGCCCTGGAGCAGATGCTCCCTAAGCCCCAGAGAAGCAACCAGCCCTGTCAGCTCCTGCATTTTAGACTTCTGGCCTTCAGCACTATGAGAGAATACACTGCTGTTGGTTTACGCCACCAGTTACAGCACCCCTAGGTACATACTTAAGTACATACTATGGGCCTGATTTATCACTGTTGATGTTAACCTTGGTCACTGGGCTGAGGTAGTTTTTGCCAGGTTTCTCTGCTATAAAGTCACTGTCTCCTCCTCCACACACACACCCTTCCATGGTGTGCTCTTTGGAAGGAAGTCCCTGTTCACGGTCCCATTGTACTTTAAAAACTAATTAATTAATTAATTTTTGGCTGCCCTGGGTCTTTGTTGCTGTGTGCGGACTACTCTCTAGTTATGGCTCCCGGGCTCTAGAGTGCGGGCTCCGTAGTTGTGGTGAGTGGGCTCGGTTGCTCTGCTGCATGTGGAAACGTCCCAGACCAGGGATTGAACCTGTGTCTCCTGTGTTGGCAGGAGGATTCTTAACCACTGGACCACTAGGGAAGTCCCCACAGTCCTTTAAAGAGTTGTGAATGCTCCATGTCACAGGAGGGTTTATTTGAAGGCTCTTGAGAGTCCCTTGGACAGCAAGGAGATCAAACCAGTCAATCCTAAAGGAAACCAACTCTGAATATCCATTGGAAGGACTGATGCTGAAGCTGAAGCTCCAATACTTTGGCTACCTGATGTGAAGAACTGAGTCATTGGAAAAGACTCCGATGCTGGGAAAGATTGAAGGTGGGAGGAGAAGGGGATGACAGAGGATGAAATGGTTGGATGGCATCACTGACTCAATGGACACAAGTTTGAGCAAACTCCAGGAGATGGTGAAGGACAGGGAAGCCTGGCATGCTGTAGTCCATGGGGTCGCAAAGAGTCGGACACATCTAAGCAAATAAACAACAGTCGTGGAAGAGGCTTTTCTCCTTCCAGTATTCTCATATATGTTATTACCAACATAAAAGACTGATCATATCTGTTGCAGGACTTAAGTGTAACAACTTTTTAAATTCCTTTAATTAATCCTATTAGCTTTATCCCCATATAATTTCTTTGGACCGTTTGGAATTATGACCATGAATGATGCTTTGGTCTCTTCTCAAAAGTTATACATCACATTTCTGTTTCATGACTTCTAACATTGGCCAGGATACCAGAAGACTATTAAAGAGCTGGGCTTGGAGATCTAGCATACATCCTAGCGTTTTTGTCTGGCGGGACCCTCCGTGTAACTCTGGTGGGACTCTTGCCAGTGACAGACAGCACCCAACTTTTCTGGTACAGTTGAGCCAAAGGTTTCGGGTCCAGCCAAACAAGACCCTATTTCCCTGGCCAGGGTGATTGTTCCAAAGGCAAGCAGGAAACCTAAACAGGGCCAACCAATTTTCTCCGTTTTTGGTTTGTTTGGTCCCAAAGAGAAGTGGGGAGGGTCTTATTATCTGGATCACAAGGTAGGAAAGATGGGAATGAGGATTGGGGGAGGCCACCCTCCTGAACAGGCAAAGAGAGGCTGCCTACAGAGAAAGATGAGGCTGAGGAGTGAGGAGCAAATAGTGGGGAGGGGACTACTGTAGTGGTCCAGGTTAAGAATCTGCCTTCCAGTGCAAGGGACTCGGTTCCATCCCTGGCGGGGGAACTAAGATACTGCATGCCACTGCCGGGCAACTTAGCCGAGTGCTGCAACTAGAGAGAAGCTTGCATGCCATGATGAAAGACTCGTGGAACTAAGATCCCACGTGCCTCAATGAAGGCAAGACTCCGTGAACTCAATAAAATAAAATGAAAATTAATTAATTTTTAAAGTGGTGGAGAGAAGAGGGCGGGGAAGACAGATGGGGAGGCAGAACACTCATGACCTTGTTGTAAATCCCTGAAGCCAGACTTCCAGCTGTGGGACCCTCCCAGGATTTATGTTTTCCTTTTTCTAAAGTTGGGCCTCTTACGACAGAGGGAACCTTGACTGTTACTGAAATCACTCTTGTCTTGGTAGCTAACTTTTCTTAGGCAATTACCGTGTACCAACCAGGCTGAGAGAACATAGTCCATCTATACCATCTCATTTTTTAAAAAAAGATACATTCTTTCTTTTGGCCATTTGACTTGTGGGATCTTAGTTCCCCAACCAAGGACTGAACCCTGGTTGCTGGCAGTGAAAAGTGCAGAGTTCCAACCACTGGACCATACCATCTCATTCAATCCTCACCACAGAGGGCAGTTGTAGATACCGTTTCAAGTTCACAGATGGGAAAACTGAGGTTCTGAGGGACCAGCAAGTTGCTGGTGCTCTCCCTGTAGACCCTGGTGATATCTCCTGAGCCCAGGTTTGCTGACACATAGCCTCTTAGTCCCCTTGCCAACAAACACTTGGCACCGGCTGTTTGCCTCTATCAGGATGCAGTCACTGGCCACTGCAGCCCCAACCTTCATCACACCCTGAAAGGATTTCAGAGCGGAGATCAGGAATGAGGCTCTCTGCTCTGGGAAAATCCTGGCAGAACAAGCCTTCAGAAGATATTCTCAGGAGAAGATTTTATGAGCCTCGTGTCTAGAAAAGCACTAAAATCATGAAGGGGGACATCTGCTCCTGACCAGCAGCAAACCTTCGCCAAAGAGTGTGCTTGACTGCACACTGCCCCCTTCACTAAAATCGTGCGTAATACTGACCACCGGCCCCCCCCCCCCCCATTTTCGGAGCAGTTCCTCAGAGCTCTCTGAAATGTCACCTTGCAGGCTATAGTCCTCATTTTGCCCACAATAAAACTTAACTCACAACTCTCTCATGGAGCATTTTAAAAATCAATACCCTTATCCAGCTGATGGATAAGCATCCAAGACCAGGGAACCTGAGTCCTGGCGCTTGAAAATGCGGCCTTGTGCGCTATCCTGGCAGAGTCTAAGTTAAAGAACGGGCGCACGTGGGCGGGGTGGGGCGGGAAGAAGAGCCTCCGTACAGTCAAGTCCAGTCTCCCAGCCTGTGTGCGGGCGCTCGCGGAGCCGGAGGTGTCTGGCTGCGGGCGCGGGCCCTCAGTGGCCAGCTCGCCAGCGCTTCCACGCGGCTCTCAGAACCCAAGCCTTGGGAGGCGCGGAGCCGGCGAGCCTGGCTCCCGAGGGTCGGAGGACCCAGCCCCCGCCGCGCTTTCCACTTTGTTTCTTTCCGGAGCTTCCTTCAACTTTGTATTCGGAGTCCCGGAGTTGGCAGGCCTTTGCCAGCGAAGCGGGCGACCTGGGCCGGGCGGCGGGGGCGCGCCCAAGGTGGGCGGTGGGCGGCAGGCGTCCCGGGGCGGGGACTGGAGCGCGGCTGGCCGGGTCGGTCCTCCCCTCGGCCTCCTGCGCGCGCCCCGCGGCTGGCGCCCGGCACATGGAGGCGGCCGAGGAGCTTACACCCGGGCCGGGAGGCCGGGCGCTCAGCCCGGAGCGCCGCGCCCCTCGCTGTCTGCCGCTGGCCGACCTCCGGCGGGAGCTGCGGGCGCTCCTGTTCCTGGCGGGCCCCGCGGTGAGTAGGGGGCCTCACCGGGGTCTGGTACCGGGGGCGGGGGCCCCGGGGCGCAGAGCTAGCGGGAGGCGGCGGGCGGGCGCGCGCGGTGCCACGGTCCTGGGAGCCTGGAGGCGGGCAGGTCCCGGCGCCTCCGCGTGCGCCCGGGCCGCACTGGCCGCCCTGCGCGGCTGGCCCGCTAGGGCGCGGGACCGGCCGCGTCCAGTCTCCCGCTCCGGAGCCTTCTCTGGATGAGGGCTCCCGAGGAGCAGGCAGAAGCCACCAGAACCGCAAAACACTGCGGAGAACACCGAAAACTAGCCGTCGATTCCGGCCGTGAACGCGCGTCTCTGGAGTAACTACAGGCGGGGAGCGGTGTCTCTTAAACCCACATCTTCAGGACGATTTCTTCGGAATTGCTTAAACCACCTCTGCCCAAGGAAACTAGCGGCATCCTGCCCCACACACCCTCCCCCAGTTCTTGTGTTCAAAACGTTTTTGATGTGGTTCTCTTTGGGGCTGAGGGTTTGTTTTTTTTTTTCTTTCTCCTTATCATTGTCAGTTTAGGACTCTCTGTGTTGTCTATTTAAAGGTAATTAGAATTTTGAAACCACAACACCCACAAAACAGAATCTCATCGTTGTTCTGCTGTCAGTTTGGGCGATTTTCAAATCAACAGGGTAGGGGAGCCCTGTCTTCAGACAAGAAGAACCTGGGATGGTTCTAAGGGGAGAATAAGCTTTTGGACTGGAGAAGGAACTGGCTCCCCACTCCAGTATTCTTGCCTGGAGAATCCCATGGACAGAGGAGCCTGGTGGGCTCCATCGGGTCACAAAGAGTCAGACACAACTGAGCGACTAACACACAAGCTTTTGGGTGTGGGGGTGATGAGACATTCTGCACCTGCAGAGGCTGAGGCAGACAGGAGTGACCCGATGGTGACCCCACTGTTTGTGAGATCCTGGGATGCCTGTTGTGTTGTACCTGGTGGCATGGATGAGGTTGGGAGAAAGCCATGGCTTGAAAATCCATGTAGCGGGGAGCTGTTGGCAGCCAGAGGGAAAAGAACGCCTGGTTAGGAATCTTACTTGTGGGTCCAGTTCTCTGCTTTGATCTCAGAAGTGGGGTTAGGAAATGGCTACGTGAACCTGAGTCGGCTGGTAACCTCTTCCGGCTTCTGCTTATCCATCCATAAAATGCGGATAATAATACCATGCTTGGCCCAACATTATCTCACAGATCACTGTGAGAAAGATCTCTGTAAGGCTTCCCAGGTGGCCCAGCAGTAAAGAATCTGCCTGCCAATGCAGGAGACGCGGGTTCCATCCCTGGGTTGGGGAGATTCCCTGGAGGAGGAAATAGCAACCCACTCGTTTTCTTGCCTGGGAAATCCCATGGACAGAGGAGCCTGGGTCCATGAGGTCACAGAGTCAGACAAGACTTGAGCAACTAAACACGCAAAGCTGCTATTGCTCTGCTAAGGCGCTTCAGTTGTGTCCGACTTGCGACCCCATGGACCCCGCCAGGCTCCTCTGTCCACGGGGTTTCCCAAGCAAGAACACTGGAGTGGGTTGCCATTTCCTTCCCCAGGGGATCTTCCTGACCAGGGATAAAAACCTTATCTCTTATGTCTCCTACATTGGCAGGTGAGTTCTTTACCTGAGTTCTAACACCACCTGGGAAGCCCCCTGAAAATGAAGAACTAAACAAGGTGGCCTCTGAGATGCAGCACTCCCAGGGCAGGCCCCTGTCTCTGCTGGCCCCCAGAGTCAGCCGGTCCCCTGGATGGACCTGTTGGCCTGCAGGGATGCTGAGCACGGGGCTGACATGCCAGCCCTTCTCTCCGTACACCTGTGTGTGCGCCTGTGACGCTGTTAATTATAAGTGTAATCTATGTTCCTTGTAGAAAAAACAGAAAACTGAGGCGAATGAAAGGAAAAATCTCTGAAATGATCTGAGATCATCAGAGAGTTGGGAAATGTTCCTTGCAGCCACTTATGGGGCTGTTTCTGTCTGACTGCTTTATGCAGTCGGGTCGTAGAGTTCTGGCACCTGTTTAATTGTAATGGGTTGTATATGGGCCCCTCTTGGTCCCTCTCTGTCTATTCCCCTCTGCTCTGGGTTTTCTGTTTCCTGGGGGCACGAGGGAGGGGAGAGGTGCCCCTCATTGCCTGCTCAGGGTCCCCCTCTTTGCCTTCTGAGGCTCCGCCATCCATTAGGTAGGACCCTGGTCTGGGGCTCCTCTCTCTGATTTTCTGTCTCCTGTTCACCCTATCCCTTCCAGGCCTCTCATATCAACACTGACCCACGAGGATCCAATGTAGGAATCAGGTTGAGGGACTAGGACTTACCATGCCCGCAGTGAGCTTTAAATGAGGGCTATAAAGAGAGAATAATGCAGAATAGAAAGGCAAGTGTTTGAGATGAGCCATGCACATCTGAACAGAGGCTGGGCCACATTTTTCTTTAAAGATTTAGGTAAACTGCATTTGTTGGGGCGGGAAGGCAATTGTTGAAGTTACCTGGCCTCAGGCGTTTCAGCTGAGCTTTCTCCTCGTGGTTAAGTTTCTCTTCACCAGACTGAACTGTCAGTCCTGAAGAATAATCTCAAAGAGGGATTTCGTGCTCCTCAGGGACACAGGCTGTGCAGTGCATTGGTGAGGATAGAAAAGAGTTGGGGTAGCCAGGCCCAGACAGAGGGCAGTGGTTTCCATCTCCATGGAAACAGGCTCACCCGGGAGAGAGTTGAGAGGGTCTACGGCTGCAGGGCGAAGACTAATGACAATGCCCTCCAAGCAGAAGGGCATCTGAGAGACTGGCTTCCTGCCCATGAACCTGCAGGCTAATCTCTGACTGTTACCCTGTAGGTAGGGAACAAGGAGCCGGGTGTGTTCAGTGACCTTATGTAAGATGTTGCAGGAGCAGATTTGCTGGAGGCAGAAGATAACCTTGGCTGAAGGTGGGAGCTCCTTGGCGGTCCAGTGGTTAGGACTCTGAGCTTTCACTGCCAAGGGCCCAGTTTCAATCCCTGGCCAGGGAACTAAGATCCCACAAATCCAACTGCCCCCTGCCCTCACCTTTTCCCAGCCCCAGCCATCCCTCACACCCCACCCCCTCCTGCCTGGAACATTCTCCCAGATAGACAGGCCCCCTTCACTTGCCTACTCACCATCCAGGTTTCGGCAGAAACTTCTGTGACTCCTGGGCTCCTGTGTTATCTGCAGTGCCTGTCTTGTGTGATCCGCTGTGTTGCTCCGTGTTGAACATCTTTCCCTGTAATGCCCTGGATTCCCTGGGGTGGGGCTGGAGCCATGGTGTTCACCTTACTCAGATCCATGCTCCCGTGCTTGGCCTGTACTCTGTGCTCCAAAGGAGTGGACAAGAATCGATCTTCTGAGAGTCAGGTGATTGGGTCCTGACTGCACTTCTGACCTGGCTGCATGACTGGGGACTGGGTGTCCAGCCCCCGTCCCCCTGCCTGCACTTACCTCGGGTATGTGCACCCAGTGACCTGGCATCCTGCCAGGCTGACCTTTGCTGCTGATGCTGACCTTCCTGGCATCCCTGGACGAGGTGAGGATGGACCCTCGGGGACTGGGCAGGCTCACACCTGCTGTCCTGCTGGCATCCGGCCCCAGGGGGCACTCTCCCAAAGCCTCCTGGCCAGAAAACCAGGGTCTCCATGACAGGAGGCAGAGACATGCACAGACAGCCCAGCCATCTCTCTTGTCCACTTAGTCCTGTCTGGACCCCAGGCAGGAGTCCTTGAGGTGCTGGGGGAACAACCTCTGGGCCCAGCAGCAAGCCCCTGTAGGTTCTCTAGACCTGGTCCTTGACGGCCCCCTCTTGATTGAATGAGTGTAGCGGGGGGTGGGGGTGGGGGTGGGGATGTATGCTGAAAGACAGATCCCTCAGCCCCATGGACATCTGGACTCTATTGCTTTAAGTGGGACTAGGCATGGGTCTTCTGATCAATACCCTCAGGTGATCTCAGGTGTGTGGTTAGCAAACATGAACTCTGGAGCCAGGACCCCCGCCGTCCCGGAGGCTGGGGCATGGGAAGTCTCGCCATTCAAGGACTGCACCACTGGGCTGACCCACCTTCAACCCAACAGTTGAGTGGATTAGCCCTGCAGGAAACGTGGGTTTGATTCCTGGGTCAGGAAGATCCCCTAGAGGAGGAAATGGCAATGCATTCCAGTATTCTTGCCTGGGAAATCCCATGGACAGAGGAGCCTGGCGGGCTACAGCCTATAGGGTCGCAAAGAGTCAGACACGACTGAGCACACACACACACATGCACTCATGGATTAGCTCAGCTAGATTTCCCAGCCTCTGCTCTGAGAGGGTCAACTGATCCCACCCGTGCACTGGGCATTCACCCCTAAGAAAATGTCTGGCCCCACCCAAGTAAGAAAGACATTCTGTGCAGTGTGATTTGTATCAGCAAAACCTGGGAAGCAGCCCAGAGACCTGACCATGGAGGAGACGAGTGCATTTTCCTGTGAAGCCACAGAAACAGCTTACATGTGGCCTGTAGAGGTACTGGACACTGTGTTCTGGAAATACGGAAGTCCCATGGAAAAGGGGAAAACAGATCTATGACTATAGTTTGCAACAGTTTATGACAGTTCAGTTCAGTTCAGTTGCTCAGTCGTGTCCAACTCTTTGCAACCCCATGGACTGCATGGACTGCACCAGGCTTCCCTGTCCATCACCAACTCCCAGAACTTACTCAAACTCATGTCCATTGTTGAGTCGGTGATGCCATCCAACCATCTCATCCTCTATTGCCCTCTTCTCCTCCTGCCTTCAGTCTTGCCCAGCATCAGGGTCTTTTCAAATGAGTCAGTTCTTTCCATCAGGTGGCCAAAAGATTGGAGTGTCAGCTTCAGCATTAGTCCTTTCAATGAATATTCAGGACTGATTTCCTTTAGGATGGACTGGTTTGATCTCCTTGCTGTCCAAGGGACTCTGAAGAGTCTTCTCCAACACCACAGTTCAAAAGCATCAGTTCTTCGGCACTCAGCTTTCTTTATGGTCCAACTCTCACATCCATACATGACTACTGGAAAAACCATAGCTTTGACTAGATAGACCTTTGTTGGCAAAGTAATGTCTCTGCTTTTTAATATGCTGTCTAGGTTGGTCATAGCTTTTCTTCCAAGGAGCAAGTGTCTTTTAATTTCATGGCTGCAGTCACCATCTGTAGGGATTTTGGAGCCCCCCAAAATAAAGTTTCTCACTGTTTCCATTGTTTCCCCATCTATTTGCCATGAAGTGGTGGGACCAGATGCCATGATCTTAGTTTTCTGAATGTTGAGTTTTAACCCTACTTTTTCACTCTCCTCCTTCACTTTCATCAAGAGGCTCTTCAATTCCTCTTTGCTTTCTGCCATAAGGGTGGTGTCATCTGCGTATCTGAGGTCATTGATATTTCTCCGGGCAATATTGATTCCAGCTTGTGCTTCATCCAGTCCAGCATTTCTCATGATGTACTCTGCATATAAGTTAAATAAGCAAGGTGACTGTATGCAGCCTTGACGTACTCCTTTCCTGATTTGGAACCAGTCCATTGTTCCATGTCCGGTTCTAACTGTTGCTTCTTGACCTGCATACAGATTTCTCAGGAGGCAGGTAAGGTGGTCTAGTATTCCCATCTCTTGAAGAATTTTCCACAGTTTGTGGTGATCCACACAGTCAAAGGCTTTGGCGTAATCAATAAAGCAGATGTAGTTTATGCACAAAAAGACTTTAAAAAAACACTGAAAACCACTGAAATGTTGTGAAGTAATTAGCCTCCAACTAATAAAAAAAAAAAAAACACTGAAAAGATTGATAGTGATGCTGAATTTACCCAAATAAGGGCCCTGTGACCTTTAAAGTTAATATAAATCCACAATCAAAGAGACACCAACTCTGTGAATGAAACCACAGAATATCTGTAGGGTGGGGACAGCACTTAGTCGTGGCCAGTTCCTGGGAACAGGCCTATGGGGGCCCCTCGTTCTGACTTTAGGGTCTATAGAATTGGGCTTTTCATGCCAACATTTTTCAAAATTTCTATTTATTTATTTTTGGCTGTGCCGGGTCTTCATTGCTATGTGGGCTTTTCTCTAGTTGCAGTGCTGAGCGGGGGCTTCTTTCTAGTTGCGATGCGCAACTTTGGTCTCTGCGGTGGCGGAAGCAGGAACTGGGTCGAGGTTTGGAGTTCGATGTGGAGGTGTATGCACCGTCGCCCCTGCACATGCCTGCACACACATGCACACTCGTGCACACATGGCTAAGAGCAGGCCTCTCATGGTCTGTCGATCTGGGTCCACCTGCGGAGATGCACCTGTCTGTCCCCCGGTGCAGGGAGGGAAAGCAGGTGGTCACCTGTACCGTCACCAGCAGGGCCAGGTCCGATGCCCACGTGGCGATCTTGGGTGGTTGTGGCGCTGGCCGATGGCAGTGTGGGTTGACAGAGGTGAGGACTAGGGTCACTGGGAGCCTCACCTGAGCTCACCGGAGGAGCCTTCACCCTCGAAGGACTGAACGGCAGCAGTGCTGGCTGGTCCTGCACAAGCTCCCTGAGCCCCAGGCGTGCACTTTGAGAGGGGCGTGTGGGGCTGACACGCGTCTTCAGGCACTGATTCCATCTCCCCTCTCGGACCACAGGGGATCCCGTGAGAGACGGGCTTCCCGGGAAGTCCTGCACCTCCTGGGTCTGGCAGGTCACAGAAGGTGGTTTTTAATTAACCTGAGGAGTTAAGTCAGTGTCCAGAGGTGAGGCAGGAAGTTCTGGAATGGTGAGGGAGAACGAGTCCGTGTTCCCCAAGCTGCATTTGCCCTCATATTGGAGGCTTTGTGGAATCTGAGATGCTTGGCAGACTAGTAATGATTCGCCCCAACATTCCAGGCCCCTCTGGCCTTCCACTGAGGTAGCCTCAGGTCCGCCTCAGGAGTTCCTCTCTGTGGACTGTTCTGCTGGCTGTTGAAAGCTCTTCTCTTCAGCCCTCAGGAGGAATCTGAAATAACAACGGGATCATCCCAGGAGGCAGCCTCTAAAAATTTCAGGGAAAATAGGCATGCAGTCTACGGTATGAGAATCTACAATGAAAAATAAATTTTAAAAGTTGGAAGTTCTCAGAAACAGGATACTAGTGGTAGGAGATGAACTTGCGTATTTTTCAAGAATTCCACCCAAGGCTGCTCGTTGCCTGTGAGAGCTGGCGGAGGCTCCGTGCAAGCCAGACCTCCTTACCTCTGGTCCGAGCCCACCCAGGGAGGGTGGGGTCACCTGGGAGGCCCACCCCTTCCTTCCACTGCCATGTCAGGCCTGGCCTGCAGCTTCGTGTTTTCTGTCTCTTCCCAGTTCCTGGCCCAGTTGATGGTGTTCCTCATTGGTTTTGTGAGCTCTGTGTTCTGCGGGCACCTGGGGAAGCTGGAGCTGGACGCCGTCACACTGGCAATTGCTGTACGTACGGGGCTCGCCAGCTCAGAGCTGGGAAGCCATCTGTGTGTTCATTTCCTCCTCCGGCTCTTACAGATGATCAGAGTGTAGGGGTTTCAGGGAAGACACATACGTGTCTGAATCTCTCACTGTTGGAGGCCACTGATCTGAAAGGGGTTTCACTGGACTAATCCCCAGGTGTGGGCAGGGCTGTGACCATGTTCCATCCTTAGCCTACCTCTCCTTCCCCAGGGAACCGCCCCGGTTATGTGTTTCCTCAGGCGCCAGGCTCCGGGTGGGATGTCTTTGGAGGGCCCAAATTCTGTCTGCCACGTCAGCTAGCTTCCCATCCCTGGAGCTCTGGCTCCCACCCTGACCCCACATCTGGGAGAAGGGAATTGTTCACCAGTAGAAACCCTCACGCCTCCCCCAGCCCTTGATTTGTCTCTTCTCCCGAGATGCCAGAATATGAAAACCTGGGTGCCTGGGTCCAAACCTGAAATCGGGAGGAGGGGCTTCCCTGGTAGTCCAGTGGTTAAGAATCTGCCTTTCAGTGAAGGGGACATGGGCTGGATCCCTGGTGGAGATCCCTTGTTGCTCCACAACAAAGACCCAGCTCAGCCCACCCCCCAAATAATAATAAAACTTTAAAAAATTTAAATAATAAAAATTTTAAAAATCAGGAGGAACCAGTCCTCTCTGTACCCCAGATGTGAGCCCCACAACCACAGAGAGGTGTTGCCCTCAGCCATGGTTGCTGGCCTGGGGGCCTTGCTGGCCTGTTCATTTGGGCCAGCAGATGTTTCGCTGAAGTTCTTGCCGCAGGTGTGTCCTCTGAAAGGCACACATCAGCCTCCCGCACCTGGTCCCTCGGGCATTTGAACTTGCCACCTCTGAGCCTGCAAGGTGCTCTGAACCATCCCCAGGGCCTCGTGGATTGCTTTGCTTTCAGGGAGGAGCATGGACAACCCCAGTTTAATTATCCTTTTTGGTCTCTGATGTTTGGATATTTGGGGAACTCCGCAAGCTTCCCACAGATCCTTCTTGGCCACGGAAGTACAGGAAAACTGGTGCTTCCAGGCTGGGCCTGGCGGGGACTACTGTTCCCGGTGCCTCCTGCAGATTCAGGGGGTAGCAGGTGGAGGCAGGCAGGGCCTCAGATTTCCCTGGTTTGGGTGTGCTGTGGACGCTGGGAGGCCTCTGGCACGAGTCTTGGCTCTGAGACTTGCTTGTGCTCTCGCAGAGTCCTTCAGGGGGTTGTGTGGGTCATCACTAGCAAGTGGGCTCACCCAGGACTGCTCTGTGCCATGCTGCAGGCCCCTTAAGAAGGGCTCATGGTCCTCAGAACCTGGGAAAAAGGTGCCCAAGACCTGGGGAGCAAATGCCTAAGAAAGAATAATGCAGTGTGGTCACCACAGCCTTGAATGTCCTTTCCTCCCAGCACTGTGTCTGTCCTTTAGTTCAGGGCATGGGGAGGTCTGTGCACAGGCTCCGGGTGGGGTGCTGAGGGCTCCAGGGCTCTCACAGGCAGACGGGGAACCTGCCCCCAGCCTCCTCCCTGGTTTGTTCCCAGGTGGTCAACGTTACTGGTGTCTCGGTGGGGTTCGGCTTGTCTTCTGCTTGTGACACGCTTATCTCCCAGGTGAGTAGCAGCCCCGGGTCAGGTCACTCCCCCCACCAGTTGGAGGGTGGAGTCCCCCAGGGCAAACCCTTGCCACATTTTTCAGCTCTCCTGCTGCCTCTAAAGTGTGGCCGCAGGTCTCTCTGGTCTGGGAAGTGGTGTTTTTCTCCATGACTGCTGCTACATCTTGACAGATAGGGGATGTTTTGAAAAAGTCCCTTTTATTACTTCCAACCTTGTGGAGCTTGGTATGTCCAAGGGTCCTCAAACATGCATGTGTGTCAGAGTCACTTGGGGGCCCCCCACCAGCCATAAGCCTGAAGAACCAGGTCTCGGGGGTCGGGTGGGGAGTGTCCTGACTGGTTGTGTATGCTGGTTCCAATTTCAAGCTGCCCAAGATGTCATTGAGCTGGCTGGGGAGGGATGTGCATGGTGGGTTTTGTAAGCAATGGGAGCTGGCTCCAGTGCCTCCCCCATCCCCAAGTTTCTGCATCAGTAGGTCTGGGGAGGGGGAGGCCCAGGACATCATATTTCTAATAGGTTTCCAGGTAAGGCCACCCTGACTGCACATTAGGATTACATGGACATGGGGAGATTTTACAAATTATTGGTGTCTGGGACCTACTCTGGACCAGTTAAGTCCAGACTTATCTTTATCAAGCCCCTGTCATCAATGATTTAATAATGTTCCCCAAATTCAACATCCATTTATGATAAAAGCTCTTCAGAAAATAGGCACAGAAGGAACGTACCTCAACATAATAAAGACCACACAGAAAAAGCCCCTGGTTCTGGGAAAGACTGAAGTCAAGAGAAGGGAGCAGCAGAGGATGAGATGGTTAGATAACAGCACTGACTCAATGCCATGAGCTTGCACAAGCTCCGGGAGATGGTGAAGGACAGGAAGGGCTGGTGTGCTGCAGTCCATGGGGTTGCAAAGAGTCAGACATGACCGAGTGACCAAACAACAATGATAAGGTCACAGCTAACAAACTCAATGGTGAAAAGCTGAAAGCTTTTCCTCTAAGATCAGGAATCAGACAAGGATGCCCTCTTGCTCCACTTTTATTCAACATAGTATTGGAAGTCCCAGCCATAGCAATCAGAAAAGAAAAAGAAATACAAGAAGTCCCAATTGGAAAGGAAGAAGTAAAACTGTCACTGTTTACAGATGACATGATGCTATACATAGAAAATCCTAAAGACACCACCAGAAAATACCTGGAGCTCACCAATGGATCTGGTAAAGTCCTAGGACACAAAATTAATATGCAGAAACCTGTTGTGTTTCTATACCCTAACAATGAAATATCAGAGAAATGTTCCTTAGGTGATTCTGATGAGCAGCCGAGTTTGAGAACCACTGATACCTAAAATGTAGCAGTCTCTGGGGCCATCTGTCTCTTTATGAGGTGTGACTGGAGGCCTCTGGGGGACAGTGAGGGTGCCATTTCTGTGTTAATGCATTGGTTTTGACTGCACGCAGACGTTTGGGAGCCAGAACAAGAAGCACGTGGGCGTCATCCTGCAGCGAAGCGTGCTGGTGCTGCTGCTCTGCTGTCTGCCCTGCTGGGCACTCTTCCTCAACACCCAGCTCATCCTGCTGCTCTGCAGGCAGGACCCGGCCGTGTCCAGGTGAGATGGGCCACCCCCCGGCAGGATGGGTCCATCCCGGCAGAAAGATGGTGCCAGCCAGGTTCAGCCTCTGGGGGTTCCCAAGGCCAGGGACCAGGCCATACACCAGGAGCGGGTTAAGCTGTCCTCAGCTGATTCTCCATACCTGGCCCATGGGATAACATACCGAGTCCTCATTTGGGTAGCTTTCAGATAAATAGTTTTGGGTGAAATATGATCTGCAAACACCCTCTACGTGAAATGGTGGTTCATGGTGTTGGTTCTCGGTTTTGTGATTCTTGGCCCTGGTTGATATTAAAATCACCTGAATGCTTTTAAAGCCCACCGCTGGGGAATTCCCTAGTGGTGCAGCAGTTAGGACTCTGTGCTTTCACTGCCAAGGGCCCAGGTTCGATTCCTGGTTGGGGAACTAAGATCCTGAAAGCTGCATGGTGTGGCAGAAAAAAAGAAACCCCCCTCACCTGGTCCCCTCCTCCAGCATTTTGTTCTTTTCATTTGTTTGTTAAAATATTTATTTATTTGGCTGCATACGAGATCTTTGATCTTGGTTGCCACCTGTGGGATCTTTAGTTACAGGATCTAGTTCCCTGACCGGGGATCGAACCCAGGCCCCCTGCATTGGGAACACAGGGTCTTAGCCACTGGATCACCAGGGAAGTCCCTAGCATTCTGGTTTAATTGGCCTGGGGTGCAGCCTGAGTGTCCACGTCTTTCAAAGCTCCCTTAGATGATTCTAAAATGTGACGCCAGGTTTGAGAGCCGCTGGTTTAGTTGATAAAGACCTTTTATGACTTTCTGCTCAACCAGTGGCTCTGAACCCAGGGGATGTTTGGAATGTTAGAGGACGTTTCTGGACATCAGAACTGGTATGGGGATGTCGCTGCTGGTAGAAACCAGAGATGCTCCAGAACATCTTGGGATGCACAGGACTGCCTCCACGGCAAGAATTACCCAGCCAGGGTGCCCAGTTTGAACCCCCTGTCCTGGACCTGGAGAGACTTGGGAGAACCAAAAACGGTCACTCGGGTCATAGGATGACGCACTCTGTGTAGATTCTGACAGTGCTCCAGCAGCTTCAGCCTGTATGTTTAGGAAGAGCCAGGCATGTGAAAGGCAGTGTTGCTGTGTCCTGCCTACCTTCTCCTGGAAACAGAGCACTCTGTCACTTTTTTCCTCTTCCTTGCACAGGCTTACCCAGACCTACGTCATGATCTTCATTCCAGCTCTTCCTGTAAGTGTCCACGGGGTAAGGGGGTCCCTCCTTGAGGTTCATGGGTAAAAAGGCAGTGGAGATGCCTTGAGCTCAGGGATCTGGTTCAGCCCTGCGATGATGCCCACATGAGGAGTTGGCTCCTTCAAGGAAGCGTGGTTTTCATCACACTCGGGAAAGACACAAACCTTTGTCTCTCGAGAAACACCAGGGTCAAGAGGGCTGCAGAAGCCGGGATCCCCGCTCCTACAGCAGAAGGGGCCTCTGCTCACCCACGGGGAGGAGCTCAGACTTCTTCTGTAGACGGTGAATCCTTGCCACCACGGACCCCCAGGGACCTCACCCGAAACTTTGAGGCTCTTGCTTGCTGAGCCTGAGGCACAGAAACCACGTGTGTGTCAGTGTTCAGGGGGCCCTTCCTGGTTGATGAACAAGCACAGCTATTTCATTCAGTTAAACACACGGCCAGACTAGTCTGCTGAGCTGCTGTAACAAAATATCACAGGCTTAGACAACAGAAACCCATTTCTCACAGTCTCGGGGGCTGGCAGGTCCAAGGTCAAGGTGTCAGGGCTGGTTTCCTCTGAGGCCTCTCTCCTTGGCATGGAGACTCACCCCCAGTGTCGCTTGTCTGCCCAGAAGGACACAAGTCCTGCTGGATCAGGCCCCCTGCTGCAGTGGCCTCATTTAAACTTAATTGACTTTGGGCTTCCCTGGTGGCTCAGATAGTAAACAATCTGCCTCCAGTGCAGATTGGAGTATCAAACCCAGGTTCGATCCCTGGGTTGGGACGATCCCCTGGAGAAGGAGATGGCAACCCACTCCAGTATTCTTGCCTGGAGAATTCCATGGACAGAGGAGCCTGGCAGTCTGCAGTCCATGGGGTCTCAAAGAGTCAGAAACGACAAACATTTTCACTTTTAAAGACTTTATCGAATATGGTCACATTGGGCATGCGGGTTTCAGCATATGAACTGGGAGGGGATGTAATTCAGACCTCAGAAGCAGTCATTTGCTCTCATAATTGGCATTGTGGTCTTTATTTTTCCTTTTAAACTGAATATTCTTTTCTAAGATTTTTTTTTTTGATGTGGACCATTTATTTAACATCTTTATTGAATTTGTTACAGTATTGCTTGTGTTTTATGTTTTGGGTGTTGTTTTTTTTTTTGGCCCTGAGACATGTGGGATTGTAGCACTCCCAACTAGGGACCAAGCTGGCACGTGTGTGCTGGAAGGTGAAGTCTTAACCACTGGACTACCAGGGAAGCCCCTGAACTGAATATTCTTGAATTTTTTCCACCAAATAGGACTGCAGCCTAATCTATAGAGGGGGGCGCCCACCCAGAGTTTGCAGGGGCCTCCTGCACAGCCCAGTGCCCCTAGGAGAGTCCCAACCAAGCACCCAAGGAAAACGCTCCTCCAGCCCCACCCGGGGGTGCTTGGATCATGTTCGCCCATAAGAGAGATGTCCGGACTTAGGGTTCCCGCCTTGCCCCCAAGCCTCCTGAGAGGGCCCCTGCCTGGACCTCCTCTGGGAGTGGAGGGCAGGCAGGCCGAGGTCCCAGCTCTCCACTGTGAGGCCGGCCAGGGTGCTGACCTCTGTCCCCTGTTGTCTTGCAGGCGACCTTCCTTTACACGTTACAAGTGAAGTACCTGCTCAACCAGGTAACTTGACTCTCCTGTCCTGTGGGGGTGAGGGCATCTCTCCTTTCAGGGGTCAGGGAGACCGGGTGGAGAGGCTCGCCTATCCAGAGCCCCTGTGGGGCGTTTCCCCGAGGGGTGCACGCAGGGCTGAGGAGTCAAGGAGAGGACAGGTTGTTATTGGCACTGGAAGAGTCGGATCTGGTTCCCATTTGGAAATATTGTTATTGGCGGGTCGGCAGGGAGGATTCTTGGCCCTGTACTGTCGCCTGGGGGGGCAACCTTTCAGCTCCGGCCATCTGGGGGTGTGAAAGCACCCCCTTCCCCACCATGGAAAGTGCCTCATGTCATCAGGACTCTTGGTGGGTGACTAACAGCAGTGGCCAGAGCCCGGCTCTGTAGGTGTGGATTCATGTGTGGGACCGTCGACTTCCTTCCAGAAGGACCAGATAAATAGGGTGCCAGGTGGTGGTAGGGTACCAGCCCATGGGGGCAGGCTCTCCCGGGCTTGTGTGAAGGGGACAGGATGGTGGAGAAGGAAGCTTTCTAACTATTTAACATCCTTCAAGTTAAGCTGTTATCCTGGTAATGGAACAACAACGTTTCACATTTTTATAGTATCAGAATTGTATACTTGAAATGCCTGTCAAGAGGCAGAAACCAGCATGTGCCCTGGACTCTGGGCTGTCCCCTCATAGTTTGTTATCCCGTTTCAGGGCCTTTGCCCTGACTGTCAGCCCCCCAACAAACGTGGGGCTCCTGAGTGATTGAGTGAGGAGTGGGTGTGAGGACCCCTCCCTGAAGGCCCTGAGGCAGGAGAGACGACCTGGAAGGAGTCCTGAGCCGAGGGGTCAGGAAGGTGACTCGAGTGGTGGAGGACCCGTGGGTTTCGCGAGGTGGGAAGGAGTGGGGGGCGCAACCCAGACTGGGGGGAGGCGTGCAGTGGGAGCCTGGACATGGAAGGGGGTTGCCCAGGCTGACTAGATGCAGGAGAGAAGGAAAAGATGGCGCCGCCGCCTATGGGACACATGAAGGACAGGTTACTGGGGTCACTTAAAGGACGGAGGATGCAGAAAGGTGAGGGGCAGGCTCGTGGGGACACAGTGGGGGCTGTGCAACAGGCCAGGGCCTGGAGGCCTTAGCCTCAGGCCCTCCTCGGTGCCTCTGCTGTTTCTCCTCTCTTTTCCCTCAGTGGGATCCCACCCAGGCCCCCTCTGCCAGGTGGTCCCACAGCCTCTACCTGAAATGCACATCAGGTCACCTGCCTCTCCTGCTGAAACAGACCAGGGCTCCCGGTGAACAGAGTGCTTGGCAAGGTCCTGGTCTGGCCTCTGAGCCCACGGCCATGAGCCCGCAGGACGCAGAGCAGCCAGGGGAGCGCAGGTCTCAGTGCACAGAGCTGGGGGAAAAGATCTGAAGGATGGTGTGGAGGGAGGGCGGAGCAGAGGAGCCGCAAGCAAGTGGCCAGCACCCGCCTGCCCTGCAGAGTGACCGAGCCCTCCCTCCCCAATTGCTGTGTCCAGAGATATTGTGCCTTCCATGGGAAATCCAGACTGCTTTTTAAAATTAATTAATGAATGATGGCTGCACTGAGTCTTCATTGCTGCTCGAGGGCTTCCTCTTTTGGGAAGGGGGCCCTAGCGCCCAGGCTCAGCAGCTGGGGTGCCTGGGCTCAGTTAGCCTGTGGCATGTGGGATCTTCCGAGACCAGGGATTGAACCTGTGTACCCTGCATTGGCAGGTGGATACTTAACCACTGGACCACCAGGGGAGTCCCGAGATGTTTGATTTATACTGTGTTTTCGAAGAACAGAATTTCTAACAGCCTGTGATTTTGGGCATGATGCTTTACAAGGAGGTAGCGCTTTTTAAAAATTGGGATATAGCTGATATACAATATTCTATAAGTTACAGACATACAATATAGTGATTCACAATTTTTAATTCCCAAGTATCCTTATTATAAAATATTGGCTACATTCCCTGTGTTGTGCAGTATGTCCTCGTAGATTATTTAACTCACACATATTAATAGTGGTTTCTACCTCCTAATTCCCTCCTCCTATATTGCCCCTCTCCCTTCTCTCTTCCCGCTGGTAACCACTGGTTTGGTTGTGAGTCTGTTTCTGTTTTGTTACATTCACTAGTCTGTTTTATTTTTTAAATTTCATACATAAGTGATAGTATACAGTATTTGTCTTTCTCTGACTTAATTCACTGAGCATAATGCCTTCCACGTCCACCCATGTTGCTGCAAATGGCAAAATGTCATTCTTTTCCATGGCCGAGTCATCGTCCATTGTATATACACACCACATCTTCTCTCTCTGCTCATCTGAAAGGTGACGTTGTATGGTGAGGTGACCCCTTGCGGTGGGCGGCCCCTTCCACTTGGGGGAAGCAGTGCTTCCTGACTTCGTCACAGCTGACTTTCTCTATGTCCGTTTTCTGTCCTAATGCTGCGAGGAGAGATGTCAGCCCTGGTCCCACGTCACTTCACTCTCACGCCTTCAGTGGGTCAGAGATGTTGGGAGGCCTGGACCTGCTCGGGTCCGTCCCCCACCCCAGGGTCATAGCATCCCCTTAGGTCAGTCCCTGACCTTCAGCGTTGGTCCAGGTGTCTGCGGAAGGTGACGTGTTCACACTGCTCCTGTGCACGAGCCGTCTCTCGTCCGCCCTCTTTGCCGCTTCCTTCTCTCCTGCCGTGTGTCCGTGGCCAGAAAGATGCCCTTCCTGCCGATCCAGAGGAGGGGGTGCCCAGTGGACAGGAGCAGCAGTGCAGGGACACCTGTGACAGCCGCCCTGCTGGCCACGAGGACGCCTGTTTGGGTGGCAGTCGGCGGTCCCCATGGGTCTCCAGCACGGCCTCTCGTTTCAGGGAATCATCCTGCCCCAGATGGTGACCGGCTTGGCTGCCAACCTGGTCAACGCCCTCGCCAACTACCTGTTTCTCTATCAGATGCATCTTGGGGTTATGTGAGTCCCGGGGAGTCCTGGGTCAGGGAGCGGGGCGGCCTCCTGTGGCTTTCCAGGGCAGGGTGGGGTGTCCACGCTGACCCTCCTCCTTGGGCCACTCTGGACCCTGCGGGGGGATGCTGCTCTGGGAGGAGTGACCCGGGGCTGCTGTGTCACCAGCAGGACGGGGAGGGGGGCACCCCTCAGCGTGTTCTCTTCTGCCCAGGGGCTCGGCGCTGGCAAACACGGTCTCCCAGTTCACCCTGGCTCTCCTTCTCTTCCTGTACATCCTCGCCAAGAGGCTGCACCAGGACACCTGGGGAGGTAAAGGCCACCTTTCTCCTGCCTGGACACGACTCCTGTCTCGGCTCGAGCCCCTGCCCGGTGGCCGTTTGTGTCACAAGCAACCGCATCTGTGTCCCGCCCACAGGCTGGTCCTGGGAGTGCCTGCAGGACTGGGGCCCCTTCTTCCGCCTGGCCATCCCCAGCATGCTGATGCTGTGCATCGAGTGGTGGGCCTACGAGATCGGGAGCTTCCTGAGCGGTCAGCGTGGGGCCAGCCGGTGGCGGCTGGGGGACGGCCAGGGCCCGTGGGAAGCACACGGTCACCCGTCCCTCTCCCACAGGTGTCCTCGGCATGGTGGAGCTGGGAGCCCAGTCCATCGCATATGAGCTGGCCGTCATCGTGTACATGGTGAGTGTACAAGCCCGTCCTGGGGTGGGGCTATGTGCTTCCCTCCAAAGAGTGCTGAGCACAGGCGCTCAGCATGTACAGGTTGTGAAATAATTGCTGAAGGGCACATTTCACCCTGGAGCCTGGGAGGGTCCTTCTGTATGGCAGGGGGTGTTCCCTGTGAGCTGGAGGGCCTTGGGGAGACGGTCCGGAGGACTGGGTCGCTGCCGGTCCTCCGACTCCTAACGCGGTCCCAATCCGAAGGACTCAGTTTAATGGCGCGCTTGTCAAACATGCGGACTCTTTTCCTGTTTCATGACACAGATGCAGTGGGGACAGGTGGGGGATAAAGGTGATGGTGCTGCAGGCAGGAAGGGCTGAGCTCCACTCCCACCTTCCTCTGTTGCCTCTGGAAACTCGGTGACACTTGTAGGTTAGACCCCCAAGGAATGAAAGTTCCTTGTACTGAAGTTCCTAGCAGCGCTGTTCATGATTGCCAAGAGATGGCAGTGTCCCACGTGCCCAGGCATGTGCCTGGGGATGGCTGAGTGGACCCCATGTGTGGACAGGATGTTGTTCAGGCAGAAGAAGGAAGAGGGTGCTGATGCTCTGGAGGAGAACCCTGGTCATCAAAGGCTTTGACTCTCTTTTACTGAAAGCATCAGCTGGATGTTCTGAAGGGCTTTGTCCTCCCCAAGTGTCACCTTAGAAATGCACCTGGGAGGTGGGAACAGAAGGGCCCGTGGTGTGGGAAGGACCAAGGTACACACAGGTGTGTGTGTACACATAGGACTAACTGGAGGACTGATTCTCAGCATCGCTGTCGGCTCCCCTCCTCATTTCAGGTCCCCACAGGCTTCAGCGTGGCTGCCAGCGTCCGGGTGGGGAATGCACTGGGGGCCGGGGACATCGAGCAGGCCAAGACATCCTCCGCCGTCGCCCTGCTGATCACAGGTGCCTAGACTCAGGGACGTGCCCACAGCCCCCATGCCCTTCCCTGCAGACCCCCTTTCTCACCGTTTGCTTCTCCTGCCATCTGACCTCCAGGGCTCTTTGCTGTCATCTTTTGTGTCCTGCTGTTAGGCTGCAAGGATGTTGTGGGTTACGTTTTCACCAAGGACCGGTGAGTGTGGAGGTTTTCCTGAGATATGAATCTGCAGCAGAGATGGTTGGTGGGAGCTGGGCCTCCTGGGTGGTTGCATCTTGGTGGGGAGCCTGAGTCACCTCCAAGATCAGACACGCGGTTGTTACCTGGAAAGAACGGATAGGACGTAGGAACTAATTTATAATCTAGAAGCCAACTCAGTGGGCATGGGTGGTGGTGTACGTTTCTGCTAGTGGAGTACTCACATCTATTAAAGATGGTAACTCCCTTTGGGTACCATCGTCTCCATCTTCACTGAAGTACTTCCTTCCCAACAACACAAGTCATCTTGGTGGCCCAGAAGCTGCCCGAGTGCCTGGATGGCAGTAGTCTTGTAATGTGTTTGTCCATCTGAACTGAAGTGGAACTCTCACCCCTGAGCTGTCTCCACACATCACATTATCAATCAATCACTGAAGAATTCTTGCACCAGCAAAGTCCCCCGTGCTCTGCAGATCCTGTTAGGTTGGTTTGATAGCTTTCGTCCACAAGGCCACAGTGCATGCTGACTTGGTAGCTATATTGTGCTGTTACCCCGTCCTTCTTTTTATTTATTTATTTATTTTTGCTGAACCATGTGACATGTGGGATCTTAGTTCCCCAACCTGGGATCGAACCCACACCCCCTGCATTGGGAGTGCAGAGTCTTAACCACTGGACCACCAGGGAAGTCCATAACCTAGGATTCTTTTGTCAGCAGTTACAAAATGCAGAGTTGACTTGTCCCTCCTAGATTCACAAAGCAGGTGGTGTGGACGAAACTGACCCTCAGACTCTATGCCTCAGGAATCTGTCTTTTGACTTCTGGTGGTGGGTTGTCACCTTTCAGCCTCTGCCGTTTTGCTGTGAAATGTCTGAATATCCCTCACATCAGAGTGAGTCAGATGTAGCCAGAGATCATGCTCAGCTTCTTCGCTTGATCAGAAGTCTGTCCTGCAGGATGGCTTCAGCAGGACCTGGTAGGAAGTTTGATTCTGAATCTGTGCACTTTTGGAAAATCAAACAGAGCAGGGAATAGAGTGAAAAACAAGAGGTCCACCAATGGGATTTTTGATGGAATTAGGAGACATAGAAAACTCACAAAATTGAACTATTTGTGATATGGCCAAGCTCAGCTGAAACTGGCAGAACTAATGACACATTCTGATGATGACACAGATGCCTGACCCAAACAAAGGTCAAAAAGGCAGTGTGTCCCTCTATGCAGTCAGAAACGGGGAAATTACTGAAAAAACATAGTTTTCTTAAAGCAGAAGAGACTAGTTTGCACAACTTTTGCAAGTACATTTAAAATCTGGGTAAACAATTTCTCAAAACTTGTGCTACCAACAATAACCTATTGTATAGCACAGAATTATACTCAATGTTTTGTAATAACCTATAAGGGAAAATAATCTGAAAAAGTATATACATATGTATCTGTATAACTGAATCCCTGTGCTAACACCTGAAACTAACACAACATTGTAAATCAACTGTGCTTCAATACAAATTACAAAAAAAAAATTTAATTAAAAAATCATTCTAGAAAACCTAGGAGGTCTAAATAGATCAACTTGTTTAGATGAAATAAGAAGTAGTTATTTTTAAAATACCAGGGAACTTCCCTGGTGGTCCAGTGGCTAAGACTCCAAGCTCCCAATGCAGGGGACCTGGGTTCTATCCCTGGTGAGGGAACTAGATCCCACATGCTGTGACTAAGAGACCCTGGATGCCACAGCTAAGACCCAGTACAGCCAAATAAATAAATAAATTATATATATATATATATATAAAGCACCAACTCCAGGGACTTCCCTGGTGGTCCAGTGGTTAAGACTGTGCTTCCAGTGAAGGGGTCCTGGGTTCAGTCCCTGGTTGGGGAACTAGATCCCACATGCCTCGCAGTATGGCCAAAAATTTAAAAAATGAAAATAAAAGCATCAGCTCTAGAGGGTTTCAAAGGAGAGTTCTATGAAATCTTTAAGACGTAGATAATCCCAATGCTGCCTTAACTGTTCCAGAAAAAGGAAAACTTCCTCATTCTGTGTAGGAAGCGAGTATGTTGGTTCTGAAAGCTGACGAAGTTTTCACATTAAAAAAGAAAGCAATCCACGGGCCAATCTTCCTAATTAATATCGATTTTAAAATCCAAAATAAAATATGAGTAGATAGGATTCAGCAGCACATTAAAAATAATATATCCTGATGGAATATGAATATAGAGGCTTCCCTGTTGGCTCAGTGGTGGAAAGTCCGTCTGCCACTTCAGGAGACACAAGTTTGATCCCTGGTCCAGGAAGAACCCACTTGCACAGCAAGTAAGCCTGTGCGCCACAACTACTGAGCCTGTGCCCTGGAGCCTGGGAGCCTCGACTACTGAGCCCATGAGACCTAGAGCCCGTGCTCTGCAATAGGAGAAGCCACTGCAATGAGAAGCACCCCACCACTGTAAGGAAGGGTAGCCCCTGCTCACCACAACTAGAGAAAAGCCCACACAGCAACGAAGACCCAGCACAACCAAAAATAAATATATAAGATTTTTAAAAAGTGAATGTAATATATGAGGCAGAAAAATCAAGGTGCAGAACACCATGGAGAGAATGTCAGAACATGAAATGATACATCAAGTCCAGGAGGGGAAAGAAGAATATGTATTTGTGCTTGCTTTTATTTTCATGAGCACTGGACAAATACAGTGCCCAGAACTGTTCCTTGGTTTGGGGGCAGGTCACGGGAGGACTGGGCAAGGAATGGAAATAAAATTTTCCTCCATATGCTTTTCACATTGTTTAATTTATTTTAATCATTGGCATATGTTACCTATTCAAAAAGCAAAATAACATTTGAATAAAAGAACTGTACTTCTGTTCTTGTTTGGCAGGGAGGGGTGACCATCCTGTTTTGTGTTAGATTTCTTAATTATTTATTCATTCAACCAACATTTACTGCCAGACAACATTGTATGTTTCTTTGTTAACCACTTGAGGGAGTTGGGAATACTTGGCCGTTCTGGCTCCTGGCAGTGTTTTTCTGTCTCTAGCTGTAGAGGTGAGGGTCAAGGCCGGCTCTGTAAACTCTATCTGTGGCCTTTAGAACTTGCCAGCCTGGTTCCCTGGAGGGAGCCTGACCCTTATCCTGTTGTGCTTCACTCAGACACTTGGAGGGGACATGCGTGGAATTGTGTGAAAAGAAGGATGGCTCTATAACCCCCATTTTATTTTGTGGGGTACAGCAGAGGAGTACAGAATCACTTGATTGATTGACTTTCATTTTAATTTTATTGGTGTCTAGTTGATTTATAGTATTGTGTTAAGTTTCAGGTGTACAGCTAAATGAATCAGCTATATATATACATATATGCATTCTTTTTCAGTGAAATCATTTGGCTGAACTGTTTATGTTGACCACAGGGACTGTATGTTTTCTAAAAGTCTTGAGATACTGCATACAGTGGTTTCCACTGCAGACCAAGACAAGGTAGGACTGTCCCTGAAAAGGATGTTGGCTAACCTGAGTCTGTTAGCTACACACAGAAACGGAGCCCTGCCAGGCGGTCACAATTATGGTCACCAGGAACCACACTGCCCTCCTCTCTGCCCATGTCTGCCTCCCAGTCATGCTCTGCTTTGTTCTCCTAACAGAGAGATCATCTCGCTGGTGGCCCGGGTGGTTCCGATTTATGCAGTTTCGCATCTCTTTGAAGGGCTGGCTGTGAGTACTGTGCGGTACCTCCTCAGCCACCTTTACGATCCTCGAGTTTCTGCTGATGATGGTAGATTTTAATGGAGAAGAGCGGCCAGGGAGGTGGGATATTCCTCTCACATCCACTTCACGAGGTCCTGGACTTGAGGCAGAGTCCCCTGAGGTGGGGGGTGCCGGGGTGGGCATCATGGGGCAGCCTGAGCCGTGTTCACACGACTGGCGTCTGCCTGCAGTGCACCTGTGGAGGCATCCTGCGAGGCACTGGGAACCAGAAGGCGGGCGCCGTCATCAACGCCGTTGGGTACTACATGCTTGGTCTTCCCATCGGGATCTCCCTCATGTTTGCTGCTGGACTTGGACTGCTGGGTAAGCCTCCCCCCAGGGCAAGAAGAGCCGGGATCACGGGCCCGGGAGGTGGCTGTCAGAGCTCGGAGACAGTTTTTGAGATGGGGCTTTAAAAGAACAGAGAAATGGGTGACTGCCCAGCTTTGATTTGTAAAATAATACTTGGGCGTATATCAGCGTTAATACGTGATTACACTAAAACCTGAGCACACTAGCGCTGGGTGCAGTCGAGACAATGCTCGCCTGTATCCCTCAGCTCCTGGCCAGCTCAGAGGCGGAGACGTCATCTGATACGGAGACTCAGCTTTCAGGTCAATGTGTCTCGTATGTTGCACATTTTTCCAGTTCAATAATATTTTAGTGAAAAATATGGGAGATGTCCAAAGAATGGAGTTGCCAACGCAAACTTCATTGGTGTAGAAAATTATTTATTCTGAGTTTCTGGCCTTATTCATATTTTTGAAAATCATTTTAAATCTTATTTTCTGGCAGCTTGTGAGATCTTAGTTCCCCGACCAGGGATTGAACCTGGGCTCTTGGCAGTGAAAGTGCCAAGTGCTAATCACTGGACCTCCAGAGAATTCCTGGCATTATTCATATTTTGGGGTTTGCCAGTGACATAGCTAAGGAAAATATTAATATTATAGGAATTCACTTTAAAGTATAGATCTATGTCCCAAGAGCTGTACTAGGCCCACTCTGCTGTTTAACAAAAGCTCACCTACAGAGTGTACAGCATAGAGAGAGGTAAGAATCACCTTAAAAAAATGTTAGGGTACAAACTTGCAGTTGGAAAATAAGTCCTGGGGGTGTGATGTACAGCATGGTGACAGTCGCTCCCTCACTCTATCTTGTCCAATTCTCTGCAACCCCATGGACTGCAGCCCACCAGGCTCCTCGGTCCATAGGATTTTCCAGGCAAGAATACTGGAGTGGGTTGCTATTTCCCCTCCAGGGGATCTTCCCAACCCAGGGACTGAACTTGCATCTCCTGCTTTGCTGGTGGATTCTTTATGACTGTGCCACCTGGGAAGCTTGCAGTTAATAATACCTTGTTGTATATTTGAAAATTGCTGAGAGTAGATCTTAAAAGTTCTCTTCATAAGCAAAAAAAAATTGTGTAGCTGTGTGAAGTGATGGGTGTTAACTGAATTTATGGAGGTGGTCATTTCACAATACATACAAATATTGGATCATGATGTTATACACTGGAAATAATATAATGTTATATATTGATTCATATATAAAAAACATTGGGGGGAACTTCCCTGGGGGTCCAGTGGATAAGACTCCTTGCTCCCAATGCAGGGGTTCTGGGTTTGATCTCTGGTTGGGGAACTAGATCCCACATGCTACAATTAAGACCCAGTGTAGCCAAATAAATAAAAATTAGTATTTTTTTTAAAAAGCTGGGGACTCTGAGGAAGTGAGGGCTTTGTGAGAAGACAGTGGACACTCCCTATACCAACTGGTGTTGAAACTTGTGTCCCCTCTGGCAGGACATACTGTCCACCTACACTAGGAGCCCTAAGAAGCGTCAGGAGCTACAGGTTCTCACGGGCAAGGACAGAAAATCACAATGGTCATCCTAAGTCCCTGAGGCTTTTCCAACACCAATTTCCCGGGTCCTGCCCAGGGAATCCTGATAGCCATCCCATTTCAGCATTCCTCCTTGAGTCAAACAGGAATCTTTTCAATAGTATAGTGAAATCCTTGGAAATTTAACTCCTAGCTTTCAAAATACAGCTGGAGGTAGCTGGTATGGGCTTCCCAGGTAGTGTTAGTTGTAAAGAACCCGCCTGCCAGTGCAGGAGATGCAAGAGACACGTGTTCAATCCCTGGGTCAGGAAGATCCCCTCAAGGAGGGCATGGCAACCCACTCCAGTATTCTTGCCTGGAGAATCCCATGGACAGAGGAGCCTGGTGGGCTAGAGTCCATGGGGTTGCAAAGAGTCAGAAGCGACTTAGCACGAACACACGCATGTAGCTGGTTATGTTTAAAACGGTCGGAGGAGCTTGTGGTTTCTGTGGAATGGGAACTTTCAGAAGAGGAAGGCTTTGCTTTCACTGGGACCACTGTAGGAGTGACAGGTTGACTGTTCTAAATATCAGGCTGATCACACCTGTAAAATGCAGTATGGGGTGATGGATACCAAGGAGCAGAGTTGAAAAACATGCACCAGATCTGGCCACCCAAGCCTTAAAGCATGAGCCCTATCTAGCTCTCTTCACCTTATCCAGATCTAGCCGGCTACAGACATAAACGTAGACCACCCACCAGGGACCAGCAAAGATTCTTCATGCCCGGCGGTAGCACAATTTGATGGAGACTCCATGGCAGGTGGCAGGGGAGGGGGAGGGAGCCACAGTGGGACAAAGGGGAGGCCCAGAAGTGGGGCGTCCTATGTGCCTGGTCAGTGGGCACATTTGCTTTTCTCTGGGTGGTCCTAAGTGGGAAAACGGGGCAGAAACTAGGGAGGCTGTCAGTTACAGGCCAAGGCTTGGACATTCTACATCAGTTATTGCAGAAAGTATTTAGCACATCCCTAAAGAATGATCTGGCCTCTCAGGAGTCTGACGTGAAGCAGGCTGGCTTCTCGGCTGTCAGTTACAGGTAAGGGCTTGGCTTCCTAGACAGGTTGCTTTAGATTGTGAGTCAGAGGTCTACTTTTGTATAAGATCTGATGACGGTGACCACTGTCAGCTTGGATATTCAGTCTCTCACAGCTTGGAGATTCTGACTCTTGGCCAGAAGAACCCTTGTCACTCGGGTCCCCCTCTGGGTCCTGTGTAAGTGTCTGGGGCAGAGTTTTTGGGTGAAAGCACAGTGTCTTAGCACCTGAACTGCCAGGGAATTCCCGACGTCTACGTTTGTAGAGTGGCAGAGTTTGTAGAGTCCGCTTGGTTGAGGAAGACAGGACAAGGTACTGGGAGTCTGGAGGTACTGTTAGAATTCGTTTGTCCTGGAATATTCACTTTTCCTAATAGCCAAGCATTATGGTCACACAGGCCAAAAACAGCCTCCAGATATTTGTTCTGAGATCCACAAACCCAGGAGTGGCCTCAGGGTTCTGGGCTTCCTAGAAACTCCTGGAAACCAAGAGTGAGCAGGGTGGAGGTTTCTGGCTCACTGTGGGCCCCTCCTCTGCCCTAAGAACAGATTCTCAGAAGTGATTTTGGAGAAACATGCTCCCCAGGGCAGCTGGCTTTCCACTGAGTTAACTTCTGTTAATTATCCCCACCTCCAGGTCTGTGGTCAGGAATCACCATCTGTACCATCTCTCAGGCTGTGTGTTTCCTTGGCTTCATTGCCCGGCTAAACTGGAAAAAAGCCTGCCAGCAGGTAACTATGGGCGCTGCTGTCTTGCCCTGGAAAACACACAGAACCAGCTTTGCCTTTCTTTCCCTTATTTTAGAAGGTTTTTTTTTTTTTTAATTATAAATGCTACCTTTTTAATCATTGTTTTATTGAAGTGTAGTTGATTTACAATGTCATGTGAGTTTGAGGTGTACAGCACAGTGACTCATTTATACACACACACACACAGATACATACATATACATATACATATATATATATATACTCTTTCAATTTTAAAAATGTTTTTTATTTTTTGGCCACACCACGTGGCATGTGGGATCTTAGTTCCCTGATCAGGGATTGAACCCATACCCTGTGCAGTGGAAGTGCAACATCCTAACCATGACTGCCAAGGAAGCCCCTTTTCTTTTTCAGATTCTTTTCCCTAATACAAAATATTGAGTATATATCATTGCTGTTTTAACTGGGCTTATTAACTCAGGTGTGAAGGACATCTGTTCCCCTTTGTTTATTCATTCAGTAGAAGAACAGAGGGTCTTTTCTTCCCTGGGTCCTATGCTAGACTTCTGCCTTGCTCCTGAACAGCCCATTTCAGGACAAGATTTAGAAGTGGAGAGAAAGGTGGGGTGCCAGCAACTATATCCTATTTGCCTGGCTGCAGTTCACAGGGTTGCAAAGTCAGACACTACTCACCCACTGAACAAGATAAGATACCCGTGGGCATCTTTCTCTATGAACTTTCTAGGGTCAGGGCAGCATGTTAAGTAGGTGATAGAGAAAATGAATGAAGGAAGAGGAAGGGAGAATCCTGCAGTTGGTCCCCGACTTTCCTCGTCTTTTTTCCAGCCAACCTTCCCCATGCACTGGCCCCGAGTCAATCATTAGAAAAGAGGATTCCACGCTTGTTAACTGGAGAGGCTCCTGTGTTACCTGTCAGTGAGAGAAAATGGCTGGGTTTTTCCTCAACGAGGGTCAGGCCAGGTGTGTGACCGCACTGTGATGGAGCCTGTGGACTGACGTGTCTCCTCTCCTAGGCTCAGGTACATGCCAATCTGAAACGAAGTATGGCCAGGAACAGGACGGCCACTCTCCCTCAGGACCCACTTTGCCCAGGTATGATACACCTGCTCCTGCTCTTGGAAAGGCCCCTCTAGGTGTCCACAACTAGATTTGCTGTGCTGAGCTCCCATTTAAATAGGGAAATAATGTCTCAGCAACAAACGATAGGGAACATCCAGT
The DNA here is from genome assembly GCF_019320065.1 of Cervus canadensis. Taxonomy (NCBI): domain Eukaryota; kingdom Metazoa; phylum Chordata; class Mammalia; order Artiodactyla; family Cervidae; genus Cervus; species Cervus canadensis. The sequence continues at coordinate 26,847,093 of NC_057386.1, forward strand.
TTCAGGTCAACAGCTGAAGTTTGTTTGCTTTAATTGCCGACTCAGACATGCCGCCATAGATGATTAAGAGTTGCAGGTGATCAGTTCAGTACTGGTGCAAGCGTTTAGGGTATTTTCCTTACTGTTCCTCTTCTGAAGTATCATGAGACTAAATCTAGGTCTGGGTCACTATCCTGTCTGGTTCTTAGAGGGTCCTTTACTGGGAAGGCTTGCATCTCCCGCCCCCCGACCCCAGCCCCACAATGTGCTGCGAACACTCTTGAATCACCTGTTAGGTCATCCTTTCCTCCACTGACCTTATTTTCTTTATGCGATGCTAATTTGATGGGTGCTGGCCCCTTGAACATTTCCCCTAAGCCTATTAAACTAGGTTTTCCCTGGTGGCTCAGTTGTAAAGAATCCACCTACCAGTGGAGAGGTGCAGGTTTGATCCCTGGGTCGGGAAGATCCCCTGGAGGAGGAAATGGCAACCCACTCCAGTATTCTCCATGGAAAATCCCATGGACAAAGGAGCCTGGCAGGCTATAGTCCATGGGGTCGCAAAGAGTCAGACATGACTTAGCAGCTAAACAACAACAAAAACTCTTAACCTAAAGAGCTACCTTACTTGGCTTTTTACGCAATGGGGCAGCTGGATCTAGTCAGTGTCTGTGGGTTTGAGGACAACACCTGAGCCAGGATTTTCTTTATTCTCCATGGTAGCAACTGCTTCCTGAATTATCATTCTCCCAGCTGGTACTGCATACGTGCTTTTCCTTTTATACAGATGAAAAATATCCTTTTAAGGTGCTGAGTTCCTTTTCCCCTCCAGTGGGCCCTGAAATCCATGGAGGAACGTTGATAAGAGATGTTGGACAGAAAGAGGAGACTCAGTCGGATCAGCAGATGCACCAAGAAGAGTGTCTTGAAGTCCATCCCAGGGCTGCGTGGAGGTTGTCCGGGAGACAGCTGGTGCTGCGGCGGGGGCTCCTGCTCCTGGCAGTCCTTGTCATCTTACTGGTGGGGATTTTAGTGAGAGTCTATGTCAGAGTTCCATGATGTGGCAAGAGAGAGAGAAAGCCAGGCCAAGGGATGCTTCTGAGCTTAAACGAACAGAAATTCATTGGCCCAAATGTTACTAAGCTGTGCTCATGGATGTCAAGAACTGAGAGTTCCAAGATATATTTCTGATGAAGAAAACGAACAAAGGTAAAAAGTATGTGCGAGTCCAAGACAACATTTGGGAGATTACATCCACCATCGTTTCCACCAAGGATCACTGTTTACCGGCTGCATCATGTAGGGCTTTGATTTTCTTCTGCTTAATATTTTTTTAGCCACAAACCCATATACTGAGCACTGAAAGATTCTTACTATTTGAATTATTTAAAATATATTTTACAATATATCTTCCTCATGCCTTAGATTATTATTCAGTGGGAAACAATATTGTTAATATTCCTTTGGACTCCAGATCTCAGGTACCGAGGGCGGTGGATGTGCTTAAGAAACTAAAAGGGGAGAAGACAGATTACCAAGAAGAAAGGAGTCAGGTGGCATCAGTTAGTTTGCCCGTATTCAGGGCCTGTCTGATCATTGGTATGGACCGATATGTTGCGGTGGGGGTGGGGGGAGGCGGCGGGGAGGGAAATGAAGGACCTGCACTTTGGTTTTTTTTTAATTTATTTATTAGCTGTGCTGGGTCTTCATTGCTGCTCGGGCTTAGCTGTGGTGGGTGGGAGCTACTCTAGTTGCGGGGCTACTCTCATTGCGGCAGTTTCTCTTATTGTGGAGCATGGGCTCTAGGGCACACGGACTTCAGTAGTTGAGGTCCTTGGGGTTAGTTGCCCAAGGCATGTGGGATCCTCTCAGACCAGGGATAGAACCCGTGTCCCCTGCATTGGCAGGTAGGTTCTTAACCATTGGACCACCAGGGTAGTCCCAGCACTTGGTTTTCCTAAAGTGGTGGGCAACAGACAGAAATACAGTGTTCAAATAGCTAATTCAGGCAAACTGGAGGGAGAAATCAGCCCCTTTCCTGTGTTGACAGAAAGAAGGGCTGAAAAAACTGAAAAGTAGCAAAAATGAAGAGTGTTCTAGGAGAGGAGAAGGTTACATCCCTGGAGGGCTTCCTTTATGGCTCAGATAGTAAAGACTCTGCCCGAAATGCAGGAGACCTGGGTTCGATCTCTGGGTGGGATCCCTTGGAGAAGGAAATGGCAATCCACTCCAGTGTTCTTGCCTAAAGAATTCCATGGACAGAGGAGTGTGGCAGGCTACAACCCATGGGGTCTCAAAGAGTTGGACAGGACTAAGTGACTACACTACATCCTGGGCAGGCCCTATTCATCTTGTTTGGGTGGTTCTCATTTTAGAAAAGGCACAGGCTTTTATTGGCTGGCTTCCCTTGTGGCTCAGTCAGTAAAGAATCTGCCTGTAGTGCAGGAAACCTGGGTTTGATCCCTGGGTTGGGAAGATCTTCTGGAGAAGGAAATGGCAACCCACTCCAGTACTCTTGCGGGGAAAATCTCATGGACAGAAGAGCCTGGTGGGCTGCAGTCCATGGAGTGGCAAAGAGTCGGGCATGACTGGGCGACTAACACTTACTTACTTGTGTATATCCAGAAGGTTCCTGGTGGATCCATCTCAAAAAGATGAGATTCTAATGAACGTGCCCTTCTCCTTGATTTTGGGGATCATTGGGAAAGTCTTGGAGTCATGAAAACCCCATCACTGCTAACTCTTAGCAGGCAGGAGGACAGTCCACAGAGGCCTTGGATTAAGGGGTGAAGCTTGGATGCCGGCGTGGGGTGGGGTGGGGGGTGGGGAGGTGTGCTGTTAGCCAAGCGAGGGTCAGGACCTACTAAGTTCGCTGCCTGCAGGGTGGGGACCAACAGCCAGGCCTGGCCTTTGCTGGGAAAGACCAGGTAACCGGGAAAGGAGAAAAGTGAGTGCTTCTTGAGTGAAGACACCCCGGGGCAGGTTTTCGGTGTGTGTTGGGGGTGGGGGGCAGTTCTCTTAAGGCCCTCATTCCTCTTGGGTCAGTAAGTGGAAGGCCATCTTCCAGACGAAGGCTGCACCCAAAGGGGCCCTCGCGATGGGGCCCCTGCGATGTTCCCGTCCCGGTTTGTCGTGCCCTCCCCACCCCGCGCCCTAGCCGCCGGAGGTTTCTCACGAGGCCGCCAAGTCCAACGAGCTGCAAACTGCTGGCACCTGGGGAGGGCAAGCCCAGGAGAAAATGCTTTGACTCGCCGTGGGGCGAGGAAATGCCGACCCCAGGCCTCCTCTCTTCCAGTACTTTTCCCACGCGCCCCCTCGAAGGCCGCCCCTCCACCGAGCCCCGGGTCTCATGGAACTGCGAGGGTTACCCCCCACCCCGCCCCGGTCGGCCGCGGCGGGGGCTGGGGGGTGCGGAGGTGGAGCCCCCTCCTCACCCGACCCCCTGCCCCGCCCCGCCTCCCACGCGCTCCCTGGGCCAACGAAGGCTCCTGAGCTCAGGCCCCTCTGGCGCCAGCATGCTCACCCCTGCCCCCTCTGCCACCCAGACCCCTGCGGCCCCCAGCTGGAGCGAACGCCTGCAGGCCCAGCGAGGACCTTCTCCGCCTGACGTGGGGCGGAGATAGCGGCGCTGGCGGCGCTCGCTGGCCCCGTGGTGAGTGCGCGGCCCGCCCCCACCCCCGCGGTTCCCCTCTCCGCGGTCAAACCGTGTCCCCCGCTGTCCCTCATTCCGCGGTCACACGTGGTCCTTCATCCCATGGTCCCTCCCCCGCGCCCCCCACCCCATGTCCTCCCGGGCCCCGTTGTCCCGCCCGGACAGGGTCCGGCTCCGTCTGGGCGCGGGGGCCGGTGTAACGCGCTGCCTCCGCCCCTCGCCTACCAGTTCCCCAGGCGGCTGCTCCTGTTTCTCATCAGCACAGTGAGCGCAGTGTTAAGCGGACACCTGGGCAAGGCCGAGCTGTCTCGGTAGGTTTTCACATTCCTTTCGTTAGGACTGAGGAGAAAGAAAAACCTGTCATTTAAATTGTCTTGTCTGGCACTTGCACCTTTATGGGGTCAGAGCTTTCCCTGAGGGTTATCATCAGATTTGGAAAGCGATCCTATGGACTACTTAGGAAAGGCGTTTTCCTTACTCTCAAACCAGCCCCAGGAGACCCACCTCTAATTATGCAAGAAATTTGTAGCCTTGAGACAACTCTGCAGATAAAACAGGAAGAACCGCATTTCCCCCTTTATTATGAAGTTAAACTAGGTAGCTTATCTACATCTAGGCTGGCTGCCATTAGTTAGAATTAGTTCATTCAGCTCAGCTCAGTTCGGTCGCTCAGTTGTGTGAGACTCTTGGCAACCCCATGAACCACAGCATGCCAGGCCCCCCTGTCCATCACCAACTCCCAGAGTTTACCCAAACTCATGTCCATTGAGTTGGTGATGCCATCCAACCAATCTCATCCTCTTGTCGTCCCTTGTATGTCTTTGGAGAAATGTTTGTTTAGGTCTTCTGCCCATTTATTGATTGGGTTGTTTTTCTGGTATTGAGCTGCATGAGCTTGTATATTTTGGAGATTAATCCTTTGTCAGTTGTTTCATTAGCAATTATTTTCTCCCACTCTGAGGGTTGTTTTTAATTTTTTATTGAAGGATAATTGCTTTACCGAATTTTGCTGTTTTCTGTCAAACCTCAACATGAATCAGCCATAGGCATTACACATCTCCCCTCCCTTTTGAACCTCCCTCCTCTGAGGGTTGTTTTTTTTTAATTTTGTTTATAATAGTCTCCTTTGCTGTGCAGAAGCTTTTAATTAGGTCCCACTTGTTTTTATTTCCATTTCTCTAGGAGGTGGATCAAAGAGGATCTTGCTGCAATTTATGTCAGAGTGTTCTGCCTATGTTTTCCTCTAAGAGTTTTACAGTTCCTGGCTTTACTTTAGGTCTTTAATCCATTCTAAGTTTATCTGCGTGTATGGTGTTAGGAAGTGTTCTAATTCCATTCTTTTACAGCCTTTCTTGATGCTGATCTTAGGAAGTTTCTCTTGTAGACTCACACCACGCACACGCTGTGATGGAAGCCTGTGCCCCAGACAAGCACAACAGGCTCCAAGAGATACAGCAGCAGTCCTGTGCATCTTCTCTCACACAGGCTGCTGGGAGGGAAACTCAGATGTCAGGACTGGGTTGACTTGAAGCAAAGCCATCTGTCTCTGACCAGTAACTTGACTTGGATCTAGTAACCAGGCTTGAAGCTGTAGAGGAAGAGTAACACAAAGGTGCATCTGTTTACCCCCCAAAGGCTCACATGTGACTTTTTATTCAATATGAGACTCTTTGAGAGATTGACATGCTTCATCTTTCTCTCTTCCTGGAAGGCAGAGGTGTCTCAGAGATTTTGCCCCGACGCTGTGAACCTGGGCTCCCCATCCCCTACCCCCCTGCATTGGGAGTGTGGAGGCTTAGCCACTGGACCACCAGGGAAGTCTTGAAGTGTGAACTTTAAAATGGTTATGGTGTTAAAACAATACACCATATAGTCATGACTGGAGTAAGAAGTGGAGAAATGGCTAACATGGTGAATTTCACATGATACTTTGCCCCCAATAAATACAAATGAGAAGTAGTAGAGCTGGAATATGTGAAAGATGGAAACCTGTTTTACATGTACTAGGAATTCCACAGGGAGAGGCTCTACTGGTGGGGATGCAGAATTCAGACACTGATGAGAGAGACCAGAAGAGGACTGAAGTGATAATAATGATATTATATTCAGCAATAACATTGTATTGGAGATTCTAACCTGTGCAATTAGGCAAGAAAAGGAAAATGCATTGATTTATAAACTGAATGGCTGGCATGGCTTTCCTGTCCTGTTGTTTGTGGATTTTTCTCCAGCGGACCTCTCCACTACATAGGAAGGTTCAGCGGGCAGCTCAGTACAGAGGTGGGCTTGGTCCCATGACGTCTTTACTTTAGGGTTTATGTGTGGAGGGCAGAGAGCAGCAGCCCTGCCCTCCCACACCAGCTCACCCCACCTCCCATCCCCCAGGATGAGAAGGACTTAGCTCTGCTCACACCACCAGGGAGCTCTGGCACTTTGCTTTTCTGCTCGCCCAGTCTCTGTGCAGTGACCTCAAGGGAGGGGTGGTCAGTAGTGGGGTCTGGCTGAGCTGCCTGTGACCCAGAAGTGAGTCTCCAGCACTGCTTACCACTGCCTCCTGGGGCTCCCCTGGGAAGAACTGGTGGGACCTGGCCTTCTTTTCTGTGGTCCTTCCCTCTTGCTGAAGCTCAGCTGCTCATTTATGTTCAGTGTTGTTAATGGATTTTGTTTCTGTTAAGCACCTTTACTGACATTTCTGCAGCATTTTGGGAAGGAAGGGGGATAAGCATGTGAGCTGGCCATTCATCATGAGCTGAAGCCAATACATATACTTTGGACCCACAAGTCTTGTAAATTTTTATATAGTCAGGTCCATTGTTTCTCAGATTCTTAACGATTTTTAATACGTAGGTTTTTATCAACTTCACTTAAGTTGGCTCTCCAACAGCAACAAATTAGACAGTTCTTTGGAGGATGCTGCTTCTAGTAGGAACAAGAAGTTAAAGCTGACGTGTAAATATTACAAGCAGACATGAGATTCAGTTCGGTTCAGTCTCTCAGTCGTGTCCGACTCTTTGCAACCCCATGGACTGCAACATGCCAGGCCTCCCTGTCCATCACCAACTCCCTGATTTTATTCAGACTCATGTCCATTGAGTCGGTGATGCCATCCAACCATCTCATCCTCTGTCGTCCCCTTCTCCTCCACCTTCAATCTTTCCCAGCACCAGGGTCTTTTCCAATGAGTCAGTTCTTTGCATCAGATGGCCAAAGTATTGGAGCTTCAGCACCAGTCCTTCCAATGAATAATCAGGACTGATTTCCTTTAGGATTGACTGGTTGGATCTCCTTGCTGTCCAAGGGACTCTCAAGAGTATTCTCCAACATCACAGTTCAAAAGCAACAATTCTTTGGCGCTCAACTTTCTTTTATAGTCCAACTCTCAAATCCATACATGGCTATTGGAAAAATCATAGCTTTGACTAAATGGACCTTTGTTGAAAAAGTAGTGTCTCTGTTTTTTAATAAGTTGTCTAGGTTGGTCATAGCTTTTCTTCCAAGGAATGTCTTTTAATTTCATGGCTGCAGTCACCATCTGTAGGGATTTTGGAGCCTCCTAAAATAAAGTCTGCCACTGTTTCCCCATGAAGTGATGGGACCAGATGCCATGATCTTAGTTTTCTGAATGTTGAGTTTTAAGCCTACTTTTCACTCTCCTCTTTCACTTTCATCAAGAGGCTCTCTAGTTCTTTTTCATTTTCTGCCATAAGGGTGGTGTCATCTGCATATCTGAGGTTATTGATATTTCTCCGGGCAATCTTGATTCCAGCTTGTGCTTCATCCAGTCCAGTGTTTCTCATGATGTACTCTGCATATAAGTTAAATAAGCAGGGTGACAATATACACCCTGACGTACTCCTTTCCTGATCTGGAACCAGTCTGTTCTTCCATGTCCAGTTCTAACTGTTACTTCTTGACCTCCATACAGGTTTCTCAGGAGGCAGGTCAAGTGGTCTGGTATTCCCATCTCTTGAAGAATTTACCAGTTTGTTGTGATCCAAAGGCTTTGGCATAGTCAATAAAGCAGATGTTTTTTGGAACTCTCTTGCTTTTTCAACAATCCAACAGATGTTGGCAATTTGATCTCTGGCTCCTCTGCCTTCTCTAAATCCACCTTGAACATCTGGAAGTTCATGGTTCATGTACTGTTGAAGCCTGTCTTGGAGAATTTTGAGCATTATTTGATAGCATGTGAGATGAGTGCAATTGTGAGGTAGTTTGAACATTCTTTGGCATTGCCTTTTTTTGGGATTGGAATGAAAACTGACCTTTTCCAGTCCTGTGGCCACTGCTGAGTTTTCCAATATTGCTGGCATATTGAGTGTAGCACATTCACAGCATCATCTTTTAGGATTTGAAATAGCTCAACTGGAATTCCATCACCTCCACTAGCTTTGTTCATAGTGATGCTTCCTAAGGCCCACTTGACTTTGCATTCCATGATGTCTGGCTCTGAGTGAGTGATCACACCCTGGTGATTATCTGGGTCATGAAGACCTTAGTTTTTCTGTGTATTCTTGCCATCTAAACATTTTCTGCTTCTGTTAGGTCCATACCATTTTTGTCCTTTATTGTGCCCATCTTTGCATGAAAAGTTCCCTTGGTATCTCTAATTTTCTTGAAGAGATCTCTAGTCTTTCCCATTCTGTTGTTTCCCTTTTATTTCTTTGCATTGATCACTGAGGAAGGCTTTATTCTTTCTCCTTGTTATTCTTTGGAACTCTGCATTCAAATGGGTATATCTTTCCTTTTCTCTTTTGCCTTTTGCTTCTCTTCTTTTCATAGTTGTTTGTAAGCCCTCCTCAGATGACCATCTTGCCTTTTTGCATTTGTTTTTCTTGGGGAATGTCTTGATCACTGCCTCCTGTACAATGTCACAAACCTCCATCCATAGTTCTTCTGGCACTCTATTAGATCTAATCCCTTGAATGTATTTGTGACTTCCACTGTATAGTCATAAGGGATTTGATTTAGGTCATACCTGAATGGTCCATTGGTTTCCCCTACTTTCTTCAATTTCAGTCTGAATTTGGCAATAAGGAGTTCATGATCTGAGCCACAGTCAGCTCCTGGTCTTGTTTTTGCTGACTGTATAGAGCTTCTCCATCTTTGGCTGCAAAGAATATAATCAATCTGATTTCAGTATTGACCATCTGGTGACATCCATGGGTAGAGTCTTCTCTTGTGTTGTTGGAAGAGGGTGTTTGTTATGACCAGTGCATTCTCTTGGCAATACTCTGACGTGAGATTAAAGCCAGTTTATTCTACCATCCATGTTTCACTAACAGCCCCCGAGTGCAGCAACCATATCACAGAATGACAACAGATAATCCTGCAGGTTGAGTAATGGTCTGTTAAAAAAGCAGGCAAGCTTAGAGCTTCAGATTTCCATAACCAGTTATTAAAGTTTTTGCATCTGAAGGGCCATATTCAGTTTAGTGGGTAATTAGACACAAGGAATGCTGGACATATAATGTGTTATGAGGTCAGATTTCATCAGCTTTTGCGATGTTCCTAGAGTGCCAGGTTTGTTCTGAGTGCTTGTTTCACATGGGTCATTTAATTTTTTTAAAGGCTTTACTTCTTTTTTTGAAGCTCCAATACTGAGGCCACCTGATATGAAGAACTGACTCACTGGCAAAGACCCTGATGCTGGGAAAGACTGAAGGCAGGAGAAGGGGACAACAAAGGATGAGATGGTTGGACGGCATCACTGACTTGATGGACTTGAGTTTGAGTAAGCTCTGGGAGTTGCTGATGGAACGGGAAGCCTGGCATGCTACAGTCCATGGGGTTGCAAAGAGTTGGACATGAGTGAGCAACTGAACTGAACCTCTTTTTTAAAAAAAATATTTTTGGCTGTGCCGGGTCTTTGTTGCTGCACACAGACTTTCTCTACTTGCAGTGAGCAGGGCCTGTTCTCTAGCTGTGGTCCTCGGGCTTCTCCTTGTGGCGGCTTTTCTTCCTGTGGAGCACAGGCTCTAGAGCATGTGGGCTTAGCATCTGTGGCACTTAGTTGCTCCACAGCATGTGGAATCTTGCCAGACCAGGGATTGAAACTGTGTTCCCTGCACTGGCAGGCAGATTTTTAACCACTGGACCCCAGGGAACTCCTGGTTCATTTAATTTTTACATATTACTTCTATATTTACAGTTCACTAAATCTTGTAGAATGTAGCAAGGTTGAATGGACTTTTCAGAGTGTGTGTTTAGCTAATAAGGGAGGTGCTTTGCCCTCATACCCAGCATCTCTAAGAATCTTGCAAGTTTGCTGAATTCATTAATTAGTACTAGTATTTTTATGTGTATGAATTCTTCAGGATTTTCTTTTTATTTTTTTTTAATTTTTATTTATTTTTTATTTATTTATTTTTTTTGTCATACATTGATATGAATCAGCCATAGATTTACACGTATTCCCCATCCCGATCCCCCCTCCCACCTCCCTCTCCACCCGATTCCTCTGGGTCTTCCCAGTGCACCAGGCCCGAGCACTTGTCTCATGCATGATCTGGGCACCATAAATCAATAGTATACATTCTTTTGAAATATCCCACCCTCACATTCTCCCACAGAGTTCAAAAGTCTGTTCTGTAATTTGTGTCTCTTTTTCCGTTTTGCATATAGGGTTATCGTTACCATCTTTCTAAATTCCATATATATGTGTTAGTATGCTGTAATGTTCTTTATCTTTCTGGCTTACTTCACTCTGTATAAGGGCTCCAGTTTCCATCTCATTAGACTGATTCAAATGAATTCTTTTTAATGGCTGAGTAATATTCCATGGTGTATATGTACCACAGCTTCCTTATCCATTCATCTGCTGATGGGCATCTAGGTTGCTTCCATGTCCTGGCTTATAAACAGTGCTGCGATGAACATTGGGGTGCACGTGTCTCTTTCAGATCTGGTTTCCTCAGTGTGTATGCCCAGAAGTGGGATTGCTGGGTCATATGGCAGTTCTATTTCAGTTTTTTAAGAAATCTCCACACTGTTTTCCATAGCGGCTGTACTAGTTTGCATTCCCACCAACAGTGTAAGAGGGTTCCCTTTTCTCCACACCCTCTCCAGCATTTATTGCTTGTAGACTTTTGCATAGCAGCCATCCTGACTGGCGAGTAATGGTACCTCATTGTGGTTTTGATTTGCATTTCTCTAATAATGAGTGATGTTGAGCATCTTTTCATGTGTTTGTTAGCCATCTGTATGTCTTCTTTGGAGAAATGTCTGTTTAGTTCTTTGGCCCATTTTTTGATTGGGTCATTTATTTTTCTGGAATTGAGCTGCAGGAGTTGCTTGTATATTTTTGAGATTAATCCTTTGTCTGTTTCTTCATTTGCTATTATTTTCTCCCAATCTGAGGGCTGTCTTTTCACCTTACTTATAGTTTCCTTTGTAGTGCAAAAGCTTTTAAGTTTCATTAGGTCCCATTTGTTTAGTTTTGCTTTTATTTCCAATATTCTGGGAGGTGGGTCATAGAGGATCTTGCTGTGATTTATGTCGGAGAGTGTTTTGCCTATGTTCTCCTCTAGGAGTTTTATAGTTTCTGGTCTTACATTTAGATCTTTAATCCATTTTGAGTTTATTTTTGTGTATGGTGTTAGAAAGTGTTCTAGTTTCATTCTTTTACAAGTGGTTGACCAGTTTTCCCAGCACCACTTGTTAAAGAGGTTGTCTTTTTTCCATTGTATATCCTTGCCTCCTTTGTCAAAGATAAGGTGTCCATAGGTTCGTGGATTTATCTCTGGGCTTTCTATTCTGTTCCATTGATCTATATTTCTGTCTTTGTGCCAGTACCATACTGTCTTGATGACTGTGGCTTTGTAGTAGAGTCTGAAGTCAGGCAGGTTGATTCCTCCAGTTCCATTCTTCTTTCTCAAGATTACTTTGGCTATTCGAGGTTTTTGTATTTCCATACAAAATTGTGAAATTCTTTGGTCTAGTTCTGTGAAAAATACCGTTGGTAGCTTGATAGGGATTGCATTGAATCTATAGATTGCTTTGGGTAGAATAGCCATTTTGACAATATTGATTCTTCCAATCCATGAACACGGTATGTTTCTCCATCTGTTTGTGTCCTCTTTGATTTCTTTCATCAGTGTTTTATAGTTTTCTATGTATAGGTCTTTTGTTTCTTTAGGTAGATATACTCCTAAGTATTTTATTCTTTTTGTTGCAATGGTGAATGGTATTGTTTCCTTAATTTCTCTTTCTGTTTTTTCATTGTTAGTATATAGGAATGCAAGGGATTTCTGTGTGTTAATTTTATATCCTGCAACTTTACTATATTCATTGATTAGTTCTAGTAATTTTCTTGTAGAGTCTTTAGGGTTTTCTATGTAGAGGATCATGTCATCTGCAAACAGTGAGAGTTTCACTTCTTCTTTTCCTATCTGGATTCCTTTTACTTCTTTTTCTGCTCTGATTGCTGTGGCCAAAACTTCCAACACTATGTTGAATAGTAGTGGTGAGAGTGGGCACCCTTGTCTTGTTCCTGATTTCAGGGGAAATGCTTTCAATTTTTCACCATTGAGGGTGATGCTTGCTGTGGGTTTGTCATATATAGCTTTTATTATGTTGAGGTATGTTCCTTCTATTCCTGCTTTTTGGAGAGTTTTAATCATAAATGAGTGTTGAATTTTGTCAAAGGCTTTCTCTGCATCTATTGAGATAATCATATGATTTTTATCTTTCAATTTGTTAATGTGGTGTATTACATTGATTGATTTGCGGATATTAAAGAATCCTTGCATTCCTGGGATAAAGCCCACTTGGTCATGGTGTATGATTTTTTTAATATGTTGTTGGATTCTGTTTGCTAGAATTTTGTTAAGGATTTTTGCATCTATGTTCATCAGTGATATTGGCCTGTAGTTTTCTTTTTTTGTGGCATCTTTGTCTGGTTTTGGAATTAGGGTGATGGTGGCCTCATAGAATGAGTTTGGAAGCTTACCTTCATCTGCAATTTTCTGGAAGAGTTTGAGTAAGATAGGTGTTAGCTCTTCTCTAAATTTTTGGTAGAATTCAGCTGTGAAGCCATCTGGTCCTGGGCTTTTGTTTGCTGGAAGATTTTTGAGTACAGTTTCGATTTCCTTGCCTGTGATGGGTCTGTTAAGATCTTCTATTTCTTCCTGGTTCAGTTTTGGAAAGTTATACTTTTCTAAGAATTTGTCCATTTCATCCAAGTTGTCCATTTTATTGGCATAGAGCTGCTGGTAGTAGTCTCTTATGATCCTTATGATTAGTACTCCTTATGATTAGTACTCCTTATGATAGATCTCTTATGATTAGTACTAGTATTTTTATGTGTATGAATTCTTCAGGATTTTCTATACATAGGGTCATGCCATATACAGACGAAAAGTTTTACTCCTTTACCAATTTCAATGCCCTTTATTGTTTCTAGACTTATTGTTCTAAAACAGGATTTTAACATTTTTAATTTTCAGTTTCACTTATTTTTTAAAAGTTTTTATTGCAATACAGTTGATTTACAACGTTGTGTTGACTTTGGCTGTACAGCAAAGTGAATCAGTTACACATATACATATAAATATTCTTTTTTTACAATGGGTCATTACAGAGCAGTAATTTTATTTTTAATTAAAAAATAACATAGGACTCCTCTGGTGGTCCAGTGTAAGACCCTGCTTTTCCAATGCAGGGGGTGCCAGTTTGATCCCTGGTCAGGGAACTAAGATTCCCACATGCCATGTGGTGCAGTCAAAAGAAAAAAAGAGTACAGCTATAATTTACAGGATGTGAGATAATTTTTCCTGAAGGGCCTTTGCAGAAATACACTGTTTATGTACATTATGTTGTTTATGAAATTTATGAAGACATTACATACCATCTCCCGTTTGCTCCATCAGACACCTGGAAAAGTTGGCACCTGAATAGGTGAAGCAGTTTCTCACAGACAGCAGGTGAGGAGAAAAGACCTGAGCCCAGACAGTTGCCCCTAGAGCCACTCTACTTACCATGGTGCACGTGGTCTCCCCCTGAGGTCTGAGTCCCTCATTCAGCCCGCAGACTCACTGACACCTGTGCATGGTGGCCTGGGCAGTGCTGGAACCCAGGGAACATAAAGGTAAGCAGGCAAGGATCCCCGTCTGCTCTGAGCTCACCCCAGGCTCTTGGTGTTTACTCCTCTGTTCTTTGGCACTTTCCCCACCTTTTGCTCAGGGATGCAAGCATTCCCTGAGCACTGAGAGATGATCCTCTTCTTGTCCTGTCCCTACTCTCCTCCTTGGAAGGTCTGAGCTTCAGCCTGGTGCTCAGGGCTCTCAGCTCTGGACCCGACTTCGTACCTAAGTTCCTGGCTGCCCAGATATTCGCAGGCTGTCTCACTGACATCTTGGTTCAGGTCCCCAGGCAAGAACTCTGCCCAAGTCAGGCTGCCAAGTCTTAACCAGCTCTGACGGTGAGATCTCAGGCTTATCGCACTTTCAGAGGCGAGGAGGTGAGAGTTTGTAAGGGCCGTGGCATTTATCTTAGCGTTTGTCATCTGCAGTAACCACTGCACCCACTCAGGTGCTATTCATTATGCTCATTAAGGGGGTCTCGCTCAGTACCCAGTTTCCTGTTGGGGGGACTGCAGAGGGGAGGTGCTTGAGGCAGATTCTGTTTTCCAGACACTTCATTTCTTCCTTAGGGAAATTCTCCTCTCCTGGGTTTCATCTCAGGATACCACCAGAAGATCTCTAAGTCCAGCTGCCCGGTGATCCTCGGCCTGGAGGATACCTATGTTCTCACAAAGTGGGCAGCCCTCTGATACCCTCAGCTCTTACAAATATTTGACGAACATTTTGGAAATGTTAGGCTCTACTCAGTGTACTTTTCATAATTTTCCTTTTTCTTGTTAAGTTTATGCCCAGACATGTCATTGTTTTGTTGCCATTGCAGACGGAGGCCTTCCCTTCCATTATATAATCTAAGTGGTTGTTTGTATGTATGAGGCCTGTTAACTACTGTATGTGAATGTAGCTTGTTAAAATTCTGAATTTGTCAAGTAGTTTTCAGCTGACTCCTGGGTATTACAGGCATTGTTGTTTAGTTGCTAAACTGTGTTTGACTCTCTGACTCCATGGATTACAGCCTACCAGGTTCCTCTGTCCATGGGATTTCCCACTGGAGTGGGTTGCCATTTCCTTTTCCAGGGGTCAAAGACCCAGGGATTGAACCTGCGTCTCCTGCATTGACAGGCGGATTCTTACCACTGAGCTACCAGGGAAGCCCCACTGAGGCAAACAGTCATATAATACTTTTATATTCCCCTTATCAAAGGTTATACCACGCATTTCTTTTCTTGCCTAATGCCTGTAGTAGAATAAATTGTTGTCCTGTTAGTGGAAATGCTTGTCTTGTTCTGGACTTTAGTAGAGAAATATTAGAGGCCCTAGTTCTAAGTAGCGTGCTGGATTTTGGCCTGACACATATATACACAGGAAGATCCCCTGGAGGAGAAATGGCAACCCATTCCAGTATTCTTGCCTGGGAAGTCCCATGGACAGAGGAGCCGGAGGGCTACAGTCCATGGGTTGCGAAGAGTCGGACACGACTTAGCAACTAAACAACACACATACAGTGTAAACACATATTAATAAATCCATGTATGCATGCCTTCTTAATGATGCTCAAGAAATATCCATGGAGTCTGCTTTATTCAAAGTTTCCAACAAAAATGGTTGAGCATTTTGTCAAATATATTACATGTCGTAAATAGAAATAGTTTTACTCCTTCCTAATTTTTATGCCTTATTTCTCTAGCAAAAATGTCTACAATAGGATTTTAACTTTTTTTTTCTATATTCTCTAGTAGTACTTATTTCTTAAAACTTTTTACTTAAGTTAGATGATGCATAATGTATATAAATGATGTATAATATTATGTTACAGGTGTATAATATAGTAGTTCACAACTTTTAAAGATTATAATAGCTATAAATGGAACACTAAGTATTTACTATATTCTCTGTGTTGTACAATGTATCCTTGTAGCTTATTTTATATATAATAGTTTGTACTTCTTAATCCCCTACTCCTATCTTGCCCCTCCCTGCTTCTCTCCCCCTACAGGTTAACTACTAGTTTGTTCTATCTGTAAGTCAGTTTCTTTTTTGTTATATTCACTGCTTATATTTTTTAGATTCAAGATATAAGTAATATCACATAGTATGTCTTTCTCTGAATGCTTTACTTCACTTAGCATAATGCCCTCTAAGTCCATCCATTTTGCTGCAAATGGCAGAATTTCATTTCTTCATTTTTTGTCACTGAGGAATATTCTATTATGTATATATACACACACACCTTTATTCATCTTTTGATAAATACTTAGGTGCTTCCTTATCTTGGCAGTTGTAAATGCTGCTATGAACACTGGCGTGCATGGATCCTACTGAATTGATGTTTTTGTTTTGTTCAAATACATATCCAGCAGTGAAACTGCTGGATCACTTGGCAATCTTATTTTTAGTTTTTCTGAGGAACCTCTGTACTGCTTTCCAGAGTAGCTGCACTCACTCACATTCCCAACAGTGCATGAGAGCTCCCTTTCTCCATATCCTTGCCAACACTTAAGTTCTTTTTGATGATGGCCATTCTGATAGGTATGGGTGATATCTCATTGTGGCTTTGATTTGCATTTCCCTAATGGTTAATGATGCTGAGCCTATTTTCTGTGCCTGTTGGCCATCTGCAGGTCATCTCTGGAAAAATTTCTATTCAGTTCTGCCCATTTTTTGATGTTGAATTATATGAGCTATTTATATATGTTGGATGTTAACCCTGTATCAGTCACATCATTTGTAAATATTGTCTCCCATTCAGTAGATTTTCTTTACATTTTGTTGATAATTTCTTTGGCTGTGTGAAAGCTCTTTAAGTTTCATTTGGCCCCATTTGTTTCTTTTTGCTTTTATTTTCTTTGTTTTAGGAGATGGACCAAAAAAATTGCTACGCTTTATGTCAAACAGTGTTCAGTTCTTTGTTTCTAGCACTTCATACACTACCTGACACAAAGCCAAATGCTGGCTAAATCCCCACGTAAAGCAGCCAACAGTTTTGGGGGTGTTTATTGATGGACTGAATGCCATAGACAGGTCAGTGGGAAGCCTGAGTCTGATCCTGGTCCGTAATTATCTAAAACTTTAGGGAAGTTATAAGGGCTTCCCTGGTAGCTCAGTTGGTAAAGAATTCCACCAGCAATGCAGGAGACCCCCGTTTGATTCCTGGGTTGGGAAAATCTGCTGGAGAAGGGATAGGCTACCCACTCCAGTCTTCTGGCTTGGAGAATTCCACGGACTGTATAGTCCATGGGGTCACAGAGTCGGACACAACTGAGTGACTTTCACTTTTGAGAAGTTATATTAACTGCAGTTTCCACCGTGGATACAGAATGATGTCAATGGTGGTAGGAGCAGAAGTGCAGAACACCTAAATGGGCTGCTCATTTCCCACCTGCAGGTCTCTGGTCCGGGCTGATGGTCTTCTTCCAAACCCTCTCTTACCTGGTGTACATCTAGAGGATCGACTGGAACTGCGCAGCAGAGCAGGTACCAGTGCGGGGGCCCCTGGAGGAGGGGAGTGTGTGTGTGTGCATGCTGTGATTCCAGGGCAGGCGAGGACTCTTCCAGGGTGAGGATGGTAAGAAGCCCATGGGCAGCAGGATGCACTGTGACTCGTGAAGAGGCGTCAGACGTGAGAGTGAGGGCCAAAGGAAACCTGTGTCACCAAGCAGGCGCAGCCAGAGAGAGAGTTAGCTTAGAAACTAATGTGTGAGGTTGTCTTGGGAGAACAGTAGTGCTTCCCGTTTTTCCTGATCTGTTGTCTAGTTCTAGTGTCTTAAGGATCTTTGGTCCATGGTTTCCTGAGAAGCAGGTGCTAAGCGTCTGTGGTCAGGGAGGTCTGTGGGGGCAGAGCCTGTCCTGCGGGAGGAGAACCGGGATCCTGACACTCCGGGCGTCTCTGGGTTGAAGGGTGAGCCCTACCGACTGGGTCAGGTTCAGGGTGAGACCTCCCACTAGGGAGGTCGGCCGAGGGGAGGTGTCATGGATACAGGGACATGAGGAGGAGCCGAGGGGTGCAGACTGTCCACGTCCTGACCACCTCAAGGCTCCAGGGCCCTCATGACTGCTCATGGGGACAGGTCATGTCCTCCCTCCCTTTAGTGGTCCATGGAGGCAGTGAGTGTACAGGGCGTTGTTATTTTCATGAGCTGATGTTGGGGAGGACGACAGTGGTCTCTGGTGTTGTGTCCACTGTCACTGTCAGGGCTAAGCAAGACTGTGCTTGGAGCCGAAACTTCTAGCGTAGCTCCCGCAGAAGCGGGACCAGCCAGCATGGCTGTACTTCGTTTACCTCTGACACTTGTGCTCAGGCACAGGTTTGAGCTGGGATGTGAGGGGACAAAGAGGCCATATCCAGCGCCGTGGGTGAGGGGGTGTCCTCTAGTATTCTCACTTCTGTCTTTCCCGCCTGGAGCTCAGTCGCTGGTGCGAGCCCCTGCTGCCTACCCATGTGGCTAGTCCTGCCCTCTGACCAGGAGATGGGCTCCAGGCCCCCGCTGGGGTGCGGCTACTGTGGCCCGTGTGTTAATAGCCAGTGACCGACGACCACGTGGGCTCATGTCACACCCAGGAACGCCTTCACTCAAGACTCCCACGTAAGTAAACATTATTTCCCTTTTCTCCACAGACAGATCTGTCCATCCTGGAGAAAGAAGCACCGGCTGGGGCCATCCTGCCAGACCTCATCTGACCCGAGAGCCAGACCACGCAGCTGATCAGGGCGGCCCCTGCCATGACGTCCTGACAGGGACCCAGCTGATTGTGTAGTGCGGGGTGTCCTCGCAGCGCGAATTTTAATAAGACTCTATACTGCCTGGGGCTGAAATGGAATCATCGCAGCCCCAAACTACCAGTGAGAATGATAGGCCACACGTGCAGCATGGGAGATGAGCTCTTCACCTGGACAGTGGCTTCAGTCCCAGCCGAGCAGGGGAAGGATGCCAGGGTCATGTTCTCATTCTGAGGATTCACACTATCGTCCCGGACATCAGGAAAAGCATTATAATTCTAAGTGAACTTTTCTCCCAAACGTTAACCCTTATCGTGGTTTTTAAGTCTGCATGTTTGGTGTCCCTGGCTGGCTGTGTTCTCTATCCCACCTTACATTTAATACCTCTTGTCTTCCAGGAGAGCTGGTCCTCCAGCAGTGACTGCTGGCCACGGCACACTTGTGGCACTCGTGTGTCAGTGAGCGTGGAGTCCTGTCTCGGGCAGTGCCATGCAAACTTTTATAAAATAAACATTTTAAAATACGTGCTCAGGCTATTTCTAAGTGGTAACTTATAGCTTACTGCCTTTTAAGAAATTTGTTAAACTTTTGTATTAATTAAAAGATGACTCCTGTGTTCTGTCCTGCTCCTTAGCTCCCAGGTGCTGGTGCGTATGGCTCCAGCACCTGCTGGATGTTTTTAGAGCCTTTTATTAGGGAATCTGACCAACCAAACAGAAAAATCCTAAAAATGACCGACACTGGCGATTCCCCAGCATGAAGCCCACCGATGACCTGGAGAGCAGTCCTCCCCGGAGCCGCGCACCTGCCCCCCTCACCCCACCGGAGGAGAGCAGGCAGGAGAACCCCAATACTGTCACCAGGCTGCAGACTACAATGCAGCAGGATAGACAAAGTTCTGAGGTAAGATTCACATAATCGAAAAGTAACCTTCAAGTGTGTAACTCAGTGACATTAGT
This sequence comes from Cervus canadensis, assembly GCF_019320065.1. NCBI lineage: Eukaryota > Metazoa > Chordata > Mammalia > Artiodactyla > Cervidae > Cervus > Cervus canadensis. Next base: position 26,866,479 of record NC_057386.1, read on the forward strand.
AAGTACATCCGTGATCTTTATTATTATACCATCCTGTATAGTGTGTAGTGTTCCACTGTCACTTTATTACAGTTTTAGTGCACATTACTAACGACATCCCTCATCTTCTCGTAGGTTCACTGCCCGGCTCTGTAATGGTTTGGAGACATGTGCCCGTTCATCTATGGGCTTGTCTTTCTGCTGTGGGACATACCCTCTGAGTGCTGGGTCCCTATCAGACGTATGCCTTGCAGTATTCTCCCCACCTCCCAATTCTGCCAGCTGTCTATGCACTTTCTTGATAGTGTCTACTCTATGCACAAAAGTTTTTAATTTTGATGAAGCCCATTTTTTTCTTGCTTCCACTTTTGCTGTCAAATCTAAAAATCCATTGCCATGTTGTCAGAAAAAGATTTAAGTGCTGTTGGAATACAGATTATTATAGAAGAAATTTAAAAAGAGACTCTGTGTTTCTAGTCTGACATTTAAGGAGCTTGGCAGTCATCACCTTGTCCTCAAACAAGAGCAGCAGGATTCATGTCTCTTCTGGTGCCAAACGTGAGGGGCTCACACACACCGCAACTGATGCTCCAGACCTTCCCGCACCAGTGGGGCGTCCAATCACTCCACTTGACTCTGACACTATGTGGGGTTTGTGTCAGGGCCCACAGGTTAAGGGCTCAGACCCACAAGACTGCCCTCACTTAGAAGCCACTGCAGGTCCAGGCCACCTGTACTTTTGACAGACCATCTATAAATAGGGAGTTTCTATGACAACCCCCGCCCCCCCCCCCGCCCGGCCCGCACCTTCAGTTGGCTGGAACAGCTTTTAGGGCTTAGGAGTATATGCCCCATGGAAGCAGTACATAGGGAAGGTACAGAGGTGATGGTGCTCTGGTGGTCTTTCTGATAACCAACCGCCCTCCTAAAGCTACTGAGGGGCCCTCAAGGGTCACTTTATTACCGTAAACCCTAAACCCAAACTGCTCTGCACAGTACAGTCTACTTCTCCACTTGTTTTCAGCCATTAGACAAATGGAGAAGAAAACCCCAAGGATGGTGGCTATAATAAACACAGATACAAGCGCTGCTGCAGACGGGGAGAAACTGGACCCTCTGACATTAGCGAGAGGAACCTAAACAAGGCAGCCACCTCTGAAGGTGAGACAGTTACCACATGACTCAGCAACTGCTTGCCTGGGTGTGTGCCCAGACAACTGAACACACATGTCCACACAGAAGCTTCTACGTGAATGTTCAGAATAGCCAAAAACTGTAGGAGGAAACTCTAATTTTCAAAATGCCCCAGTTTTCAATACAAAATTTCTATCAAGTAAAAACTTGAGAATGTATGCCCGTATATCAGCAAGAAAAGGTAACAGAAATCACCCCTGAATGTGCCCAGACAAGGGCCAGAGAAGGAAAGGGACTGAGGCGCATGATGCTTCAACAAAGAGAGAAAATGTCAGCACACAAACAAAGTACAGGAAGCAAGCAGAAAGCCTGGTGCTGAACAGTGCGATGCCTGAAATGCAGGTGTCACTGCGGCAGACTGGAGCAGCAGGAGGAAGCCGAGAAACCTGAAGCAAGGACTGATCTGACACCACCTGGGCATTCACAGCTCAGTTCAGCTGTTTGATGCTGACAGGAGTCAACATCTTACCCCACAGGTGAGAACCACGTCTCCAAGAAGACCCTTCAGATGCCCAACATGAGCAGCCATTTAGGAAATGCACATGAACACTGCAATGAGATACCACCTCACACCTGTCACCATGGCTATAATCAGAAATAAATGTTTTCAAAGTAGGTGTTGGTGAGGGCACAGAGATATCTGGAACTCCTGCCCACTGCTACTAAGAAGGTAAAGTGGTACAGCTACAGTGGAAAAGTTTGGCAGTTCCTCAAAAACTGAAATGTAGAAATACCACGTTATCCAGCAATCCCACTAGATTATACCCTGAAGAATTAAAAGCAGAAACTTGGAAAACAAATGCTTGTACATCCGTGTTCATCACAGCATTACTCACCACTAGTGACTGAAATAACCCGTGTCCATCAGAGAAAAATGGATTTATATTCATACAAAGGATTATTTAGCTATAAAAGGAATGAAATTCTGACACCTGCTACAATATGGATGGATCGTCATAACATTATGCTAAGTGAAACAACCCAGATACAAGAGGACAAAATTTGTAGGATTATACTTTCAAAAGGTTCCTGGAATAGGAAAATTCATAGACAGGATGAGAATAAAAGCTACCAGGGCTGCGGGAGGGGGGAAATGCGAGTTATTATTTAATGGGTGAGGGTTTCCGTTTGGGATGAAAAAGATGTGGAGATGGGTAGTGGTGATAACTGGACAACATTTTGAACATACTTAATGCCAATGAAATCGACTAAAAATTACTAAAATGACATTTTACGCTATATATATTGTAGTACATAGAAAATATGAAAGGCAGAAAAATTAATGCTAATATGTATATACTGTTGTTGTTCGGAAGAGAAACAAATGGAAGAAAAAAGTATTTAAGCGAGTAATAATAGCATGAATGGAGAAGGAGCCGAAGTTGCCAGCCTCCCCAGTGCAGTCAGACAAGCAAGAAATGTGAGGTATGCGTGTTGAAGGAAAGAGACAAGAGCCCCATGGTTTACAGGTGGCAAGATAACCTACCCAGAAAATACAGAAAAGCTGAGAAATTACTAGAGCAGATCAGAGGCTTCAGAAAACTCCTAAGAGACAAGGTCAGCTTTCAAAAACCATCAGCTTTCCTGTATGTCATCAAATACCAAGTGGAAACTGGTTAACGATCACATTCAAAACAGCAAAGACAAATACACCCACAGAAAATCTAAACTCCCATGAGTAAGGCCTGGCGAGAAGCAGGTACAGTCCCCGAGAAGACACATTTGTGGATGCTGTGCCCTCCTCTCCCAGGAGGAGGCAGCTGCTCACCTTTCCTCGGCTCCTCCTCCGGGGCCCTGACTCCACAGCTCTCTGTCCCAGGGTCAAACGTGCTCCCGTTCCTCCCCAGCCCGCCTTCTGGCTCCCTCTCTAACAGCTGCCCCGCACACTTGGGGCTCCCCGGCAGGTGCAGTCACACCTCGTGGGCTGTGTGGCCAAGCTGTGCCAGCCAGCCCCCCGGGGTAAATAATCTGCTGCTGCTTTTGCTCTGCCTGAACCCCGATTGATGCACAGTGTCCCTGAGGTCAGGTGTCACAGAAGATACCGAAGCCCATCCCCGGGGCTGAAGCAAGCTCTTAGGAAAACAGATGATCCTGATAGAGCCAGAAATAGATTTTTTAAAAAGTACTGAAAATTTTTGTCCTGATTAGTCTTAGCGGCTGTTCCAGAATTAGAAGTATTGATATTCTAATTTCATAGCCTGCACAGAATTACCTGAAGTGTTAGCTTCCTCCCACCCACCTTTCTATTTTATCTCGATAGTACAGTCTCTTAGTAAACAGTAAGATTTATCCAGAACTAGGAACTTGCACTCACAGTAAGATTCAGAATACTGACTCCATCTAACTCTGCACAAGATCATCACTGCCCTGTTTGCCCAACTTGTGACATATGGACAACATATTCCCTGCCTCTATTACATGAGGCAGTCATAGAAAGCTCTTTAGCAAAAGGCTTACCACAAAGCAGAAATCCATGTTAACAATGATTATTTTGGTCATTCTTTATTAAAAAAAAATTTTTTAATGGACAGATGTTTGAAGTCTGGTGTCCCTGGGGCAGAAAGAGCAAAATGCACGCCCACACCCCCAGAGCTTGGGCACCTGTCTGTGATCACTAGTTCTGCAGGAGAGCAATAAGCCAGACACCCAGGAGTGGGAAACCAAGTGGGCCTTAGGAAGCATTACTACAAACAAAGCTAGTGGAGGTGATGGAATTCCCGCTGAGCTATTTAAAATCCTAAAATATGATGCTGTTAAAGTGCTGCCTTCAATACGTCAGCAAATTTGGTTAACTCAAGACATGTGCTATAAGATTTCAAAGACTGAATACACAAAATGCATTCCCTGGTGGCTCAGCTACTGTAAAGAACCCACCTGCCAATGCAGGAGACGCGGGTTCAATCCCTGGGTCAGGAAGCTCCCATGGAGAAGGAAATGGCAACCCACTCCAGGATTCTTGCTTGGGAAATCCCAAGGACAGAGGAGCCTGGCGGGCTGCAGTCCCATGGGGTCGCAAAGCCTGAACAACAACAAAGCAGGGAGAATTCCCAAGGGTGGGAAACATAGCAAGACGTTTCCTTCTGCTCCTTGTTTGTTATTGTTTTTAAGATTTACTTACTTAGTTATGGTTGTGCACGGGTCTTCTCCAATAGTGGCAAGTGGGGACTACTCTAGTTGCCGTGTGCGGGCTTCTCATTGGGGTGGCTTCTCTCTTTGAGGATCACAGGCTCTAGGACATGTGGGCTTCAGCTGCTGCAGCCCATGGGCTCTAGAGCACAGGCTTAGTGGTTGTGGCGCACGGACTTAGTTGTCCCACACTATGTGGGATCTTCCATACCAGTGGTCAAACCCAGTGGATTCTTTACCACTGAGCCATCTAGGAAGCCCTTGCTGAATGTTTTTATCATTAAAAGATATTGAATTTTGTCAAATTCCTTTTCTGCATCAGCGGGGATGCTCGTGTGGGTTTTTTCCCCTTCATTCTATTACTGTGGGGGGTGTGTGTGTATATTTGTTATATAATTTATACATATATATATATATATATATATATACGCACACACACACACATGTATTTTCAGAGACCCTCTCCCTTTACTTAGCGGTTCTTAATCTCAAAACGACAACCTTGGAAAGGTCATTTCAAGGATGGGTTTCCAGGCATTTCCTAAGCTTTCCAAGTTCTTTTTAATTGATTTTTTAAATTTTATTTTTAATCGCTGGATAATTGCTTTAGAGTATTGTGTTGGTTTCTACCAAACACCAACATGAATTGGCGATAGGTTTACCTATGTCCCCTCCCACTTGAACATCCCTTCCACCTCCCTCCCCATCCCACCCTCTAGGTTGTAACCAAGCCCCCGATTTGAGTTCCCTGAGTCATGCAGCAAATTCCCACTGGCTATCTATTTTACATATGGTAGTATGTTTCCATGTTACTCTCTCCATATCTCCCACTATGAATATGTTGCTCTGCTTGATGCTCTCTTTCAGGTCTTCTAGTCTCTGCTTATTTATCCTCAATCCTCTTTTCCTTTCTGCTCCTCATGCTGGATAATCTCAACTGACCTGCTCTGATAGAATAAAGAGGGTAAACCTGGACTTTGGCCCCCAGTTTCTGGCACAGAACTTTAAAAACCCTTGGACTTTCCTGAGTGATAGGTGTGTTTGTACCATGAGGTGACACGGAGGGGCCTATAGACATCTACAGCACAAGAGCCCGTCACTATAAAAACCAACCACATACGGACAGGGCTGGAAATTTCAGCCTCACCTCTCTGATCACCCTGAGAGAGGTTAGAGACCGCGGTCGATTGTGTGGCTCATGGTGTAATCAATCGTAATATCTATGTAATAAAACTCCATGTAAAACTCTGGACTATCAAACCCAAGGGAGCTTCCTGGTTGGTGAGCACTTGATATGCTGGGAGGGTGAAGGGCCCAGATTCCGAGAGGAGATGGCCGGGACGCTCTGCATCCTCTGGCCCCCAGACCCTGTCTTAAGTATGTTCTCTATCTGGCAGTTCCTGGGTTGTGTCTTTTATAAATTCACAGTCATAAATGTACCATTTTCAGTGCATTCTGTGATGCATTCCAGCGGGGTACAGAAGGGAGGAGGCTGCAGGAAATGAATTTATAGTCTCCTGGGCAGGGAAGTGTGGGTGTCCTGGGGACCCCCATGTGGGCTAGCATCTGAAGGGAGTATAGTCTGTGGAGAACACTACCCTCTAGCTGGTGGCATCTGATGCTGACTCCAGTTAGCTGGTATTAGAACTGCAGAACTGAGTTGTGGACACCCAGCTGGTGTCAGATCCCCTAGGAGTTCTACTTGGTTCTTATACTTCCCATTTCTTTGCTAGAATTCTCTACTTTTGAGACATCAGGCTCTTGGTTTCCTTTAGCCCTCTGTGCATATTTGAGTCTATTAATGTAAAGTACTTCTCAGAGGGGACTTCCTTGGTGGTCCAGTGGCTAAGACTCTGCACTCCCAACACTGGGGCCCCTTGGTTCAAGGCTTGATCAGGGAACTAGAACCCACATGTTCACTGAAGTTGGAAGATCCTGCCACACTAAGACCTGGTGCAGTCAAATAAATACATACACAGACATTCTAAAATGTAATAGTGTTTCTCAGGGAAGCTCACTGTCTTTTCTTCCTGTGAGGGGTCCATACATTTTTGATTCTTGCATGCCTAGTAACTTTGTATTGAAAATTGGGAATTTTGACTAATACAATCCAGCAACTCTGAAGTCAGATACATTCTACTTCCACTTCTTGATAAAGATAACTGGGTTTTTGCTGTTGTTTACATTTTAAAACTTTTATTGTTGTTAAACAGTATTCTTTATTGTGTATGGACACTGAGTGGTCACCTAGTGATCTGACAGAAATAAGCAGTTTTCGGCTACTCTGAATACTGCTTCTAGGAGTATTCATGTAGACGTTTCTGTGTGGACATGTGTTTTCAATTCTCTCGGGTACACTCTCAAAGTACAACTGCTGGGTCATGTGGTAACTGGGTCTCACTCTGAGAAACTGTGACACTGTTTTCCATGGTGGCTGCACATCTCTCCAAACCTGTGCCAACACTTGTCATCTGCTTTTTATTACTGCCACCAAGTGCATGTGGTATCACCTGTGTTTTCATTTGTATCAGTCTACAGGGTAATATATGAGCATCTTTAGGTGCTTATTGTCCATTTTTATGTTATTTTTAGAGGCACGCCACTGTATAATAGGCCCTTTGTCCATTTAAGACAATTGACTTAATTTTTAAAGCAGTTTTGGGTTTAGAGAAAAATTTCACAGAAAGTAGAGTTCTCATAAATGCTGCTCCTTACACACCCACACAATTTCTCCTGTTATTAACATTGTGCACTAATAAATTTATTGCAACTGATGAATGAACACTGCTACATTATTATTAACCAAAGTGCATAGTTCACACTGGTGTTGACTCTTGCTATCACCCAGTCAGTCCACGGGTTCCTCTGACAAATGTATTTCATTAACCTATCATGGCAGTATCACACAGAGTTGGCTTCACTGCCGAAAAACGCCTTCTGCTTCAGGAACTAACCTCTCCCCATACCCAAGATCCTGGCAGCCACTGATCTGTATAAACCTTCCACAGTTTTGCCAACTCCAGCATGTTATAAAGGTGTAATCATACGCTATGCAGTCTTTTCAGATGGGCTGCTCTCTCTTAGCCATATGCACTAAGGCTCCTCCAGGTCTTCTTTTTACCACCTAGTAAAATTCCACTGTATGGATGTAGAAGGGATTGTTTATCTAGTCACTGACTGAAGGACATCTTTCTTGGCTACGTCCAAGTTTGGGCAGCTGAAGCTGCTGGGCTTCCCTGCTGGTCCAGTGGTTAAGAATCTGTCTTCCAATGCAGGGGTCACCGGTTTGATCCCTGGTCTGGGAAGATCCCACATGCTGTGCGAAGCCCGTGTGCCACGAGCACTAAACCCACACTGTACAGCCTGTACTCCGCAACTACAGAAAAGCCTGCACAGCAACGAAGACCCAACGCAGCCAAAATTAATAACTAAAATAAAAATAAAGCTGCCAGTAACATGTGTGTTCCAGTTTTTTGTGTAGGTGTTAAGTTTTCAACTCATTTGGGCAAATAACTGCACCATGAACACTGGACAATATGGTAAGCCTATGCTTGGCTGTCTGTGCTTGGTCACTCAGTCCCGTCCAACTCTTTGCGACCCCATGGACTGTGGCCCACCAGGCTCCTCTGTCCATGGAATTCTCCAGGCAAGAATACTGGAGCGGGTTGCCATGCCCTCCTCCAGGGGATCTTCCCGACCCAGGGATCGAACCCAGGTCTCCTTCACTGCAGGCGGAATCTTTACCGTCTGAGCCACCAGGGAAGCAAGCCTATGCTTAGCTTTGTAAGAAACTGTCAAACTCCCCCAAGTGGCTCTACTACTTTGGGTTCCTAACAACAATGTATGAACATTCCTCTAGTTTCACATCTTTGCTAACACTGGGTGTTAGCATTCCAGATTTTGGCCATTCTAATAGGTGTAGTGGGAGCTCATTGTTGTTTTAATCCGCAGCTCCTGATGACTCATAGTGTTCAGCATCTCTTCACATGCTTCTTTGCCATCTGTATATATTTCGATAAGGTCTACTCAGATCTTTTGCCCAGTTTTTAAACTGAGTTATTTTCCTACTATTGAATTTAAACTGTTCTTTCTATGGTACACTTTGGAGACCAGTCCTCTTTCAGATATGTTTTTACAAAGATTTTTTTCCTAGTCCCTATTTTTTTTTTGGCCACACTGTGAACCATGTGGGATCTTAGTTCCCTGACTAGGGATCAAATCCACACTTCCTGCATTGCAAGTTCCGAGTCTTAACCACTGGACAGCCAGGGCAGTCCCCCTAGTCCCTATTTTATCTTGTCATTCTATTAACAGTGTTTTTATTGCAGAGCAGAAGTTTTTAATTTTTAATGAAGTTCAACTATCAATTTGGCAATGTCCTTGGGATTCCCTTGTGGCTCAGTTGATAAAGAATCCGCCTGCAATGAGGGAGACCTGGGTTCAATCCCTGAATTGGGAAGATCCCCTGGAGAAGGGAAAGGCTACCCACTTCAGTATTCTGGCCTGGAGAATTCTGTGGACTGTATAGTTCATGGGGTTGCAAAGAGTCAGACACGACTGAGCAACTTTCACTCTATATAAATCAGTCATAATTCCAATGAAAAAATCACTATTCTTGCTCCATTTATATAAACAATCAGGTCAGGATAAGACTAAACTTATTTTATAAACAAATTAGTCTTACTATAATGACATTTGAGAAAAACAGGGTAAATACGGAGAGAAAATTAGGTTTCAGTGGAAAATGACCACACACCCCCTTGGTTATTTTAAGAAAATAAAACTTCAAAGAAAATGAACAAGGCTACCTACCTGTAAACTGGACTGGATCCTGATTATTTTAGTCTCCTCCAATATCTAGCTACAACTGCTCAAACTAACAGCAGCAATTTCTGTCCCACCATTCTAACCTGGAATCACTGAGAATGAGAACTATCCTCTCCCTGAAGCTACAGCTGCATGGCATGGTGTCAACTTCAGAGGAATTGCCACAACAGATCATGTGTGGATAACCCTCTCACCTGCTCTTCTCCAGGCCTCTAAGGAAATTCACGGGATACTCAACTTCACAAACAGAGCCATTCAAACTGCAAATCAGGAAATTAGCCAAATGACAACTGCCATCCTCACTCCACCATCTGAAGATGCTTCAAGCTCAAATCCAGAAATCTTGACTGGATCCCCTCTGGACTCAGAAACTAGGTTTCCAACTCTGAATCTTTTTGTTTCCACAGACATTCCTTTCATAAATGCCTGACTGCTCACACCACACACAGACCTAACTTAGGACAGGGACTCCCACCTGCACCACTGCCTCCTGAAACAGACAGGAGAGTTTAACTGCACTGATTTAGTTCTCAAGACTAGGAGACTAGTTCAGTGAGCTGTGAAACAATCCACCAACTCAGTTCAGGACTGTGAGACCTGCTGGGGGAGTTTCCAAGTGGGTTGAAGGGGAATGAAGGTAGGTGGAACATGCCACCCCCAGATATGCGACTTTGGCATAAGAATCATTCGGAATTAAAGGTACTTGAAAAAACAGCAGATGTTTTTGTCAGAAAGGCACTGAAGAACAATTTAATCTCTGGTCCTCTTTTTGAAAAGAGGACAAAAAAATTCACATGTGAACGATGCCATCCCTGTTCCAGGAAAGGAGTCAAAGCTAAGTGAATCTACACAGACCTGGTTAAAATAACTCTCATCTTCCTTCAGCCTCTCCAGAGAGCTTAGTTACTTTTCTACAACTGCCTCTTTGTTCAAACTAGTAGAAAAGCATGTAGATTTTGCCACATTTTTGCATCTTCATTTCCTTATGAGGGCTCTGATGTCACACAGACCTTACATTAAGTTTCTATGTCTTCTCCTGTGAACCTATATTAATATCAGTTTTATTCTCAGGTCCAGCTGAAAAACCCTAAGAGGGGAAAGGTAAAATTCTGCATTCCCCTACAGGTATGATAACTCCTGGGCTACTTACAGTTTTCGGATTGAAAACTCAAGTCTTCTATTTAGTTTTTTATTATTAGTCCTTTCATAGCATTTTTATATTCGAATACCACTTATTTTTTTCCACAGTTTGGGAATGGGTTCTCAGATAACATTAAAAGCACAACAGTAACAAAAATAGATAAGGTGGATTTCATCAAAATCAAAAACTTTTTGTGCAGCAACTCAATATAACACATACTTAAAAAGGAACAAATCTTTACAAACTTCTCCCCAAAACTGAGGAAGGTGGACTTCCTAATTCATTCTATGGAACCAGCATGAACCTGACACCAAAGCTAGACAAAGACACTGGAAGAAAACAAAACTACAGACTGATATCCCCTGTGAACACTGATGATAAAACCTCCACCAAAATGCTAGCAAATCAAACTCACCAACACAGGACATCCCTGGTGGTCCAGTGCTCAGACACCCATGCAGGCACCACAGGTTCGATCCCCCATCTGGGAAGATTCCACATGCCGCGGGACAACTGAGCTCATCCACCACCACTACTGAGCCCGGGTGCGGCAACGACTGAAGACAATGCACCCCAGAGCCTGCGCCCTGCAATCAGGAGCAGGCCCTGCTCGCTGCAAGTAGAAAAAGTCCACGCACAGCAACAAAGACCTGGTGCAGCCAAAAATAAAATAAATAAATCCTAAAAAAAGTACTCAGCAGCATACAAAAGTTTATACACTATGACCAAGTGGGATTTATTGAAGTGCAAGGATGGTTCAACATAGGAGAACGGGTCAATGTAGTTGACACTGACAACATTACAAATGAAGAGGGAAAAAACCTCATGGTCATCTCAACTGATGCAAAAAAAAGCATCTGACAAAACGCAACACCCTTTCATGACAAGAACACTTAACAAAATAAAAACAGAAGGAAAGAAAGTACATCATGTGATAAGAGCCCATATATGAGAAACCTACCACTAACATAATACTCAATGGTGAAGGACTGAAAGCTTTTCTTCTAAGTTCAGGAGCAAGACAAGGATGCTCAGTTTAACCACTTCTATTTAACACAGTACTGAGAGTTCTAGCCAGAGCAGTTAGGGAAGAAAAAGAAAAATAAAAGGTATAAAATTGGACATGAAGAATTATCTCTGTTCAAAGACAATATATCTTATGTAGAGTAGACCCTAACAACTCCACATAGAAACTGTTAGAGCTAATAAAGGAATCCAGTACTGTGGCAGGATAGAATGTCTACACACCAAAAAGATGTATTTCTATTCTATACAGTAACAACAAACAATCTGAAAAGGAAATTAGGAAACAATTCCATTTACAATAGCATCAAAAGGAATAAATATTTAGAAATTAACTTCTTTAGCCAAGGAGGTAAAAATGGAAACTTCAAAATACTGCAGAGAAAAAGATAAATAAATGGAATTACATCTCATGTTCAAGGACTGGATGCCTTTTTACTGTTAAGACAGCAACACTACCTAAAACAACCCATAGACTCAAAGCCAATCCTTATAAAAATCTCAATGACATTATTTGCAGAAATAGAAAAATCCATCTTACAATCCACATGGAATCTCAACAGGCCTGGTACAGCCAAAACAACCGTGGAAAAGAAAAACAAAGCTAGAGAATCATAGTTTATGATTTTAAAACTTACTGCAAAGCTAATCATAACAGTTTGGTACTGGTGTAAATACAGATATATAGACAAATGGAATATAACAGAAGGCCCCTGAATAAATAAACCCTTGCATATGTGGTCAAATGATTTTTTATAAGGATCCAAGATTATTCAGTGGGGAAAGGACCATCTTTTTAACAAATGTTTCGGGAAAAAACTGGATATTTGCACGCCAAAGAATGAAGCTGAATCCTTACCTAACACCACATACAAAAATTAACTCAAAGTGGATCAAGCCTAAATGTAAGACATAAAACTATAAACCTCTTAGAAGAAAACATGAGGCAAAATCTCCATGGCACTGGATTTCAGAATGACTTTTTGGATGTGACACCAAAGGCACAAGCAAGAAAAGAAAAAAACAGATAAATTACATTTCAAGAAAATTAAAAACTTTTATAATAAAAGACAATATCCAAGAGTAAAAAGGCAACCCACAGAATGGGAGAAAATATTTCTAAATCATTTTTCTAATAAGGGACTAATGCCCAGACTATATAAAGAACTCCAAAAACTTAACCACCACCACCACCACCTGATTAAAAAATGTACAAGGGAAACTTCCCTGGTGGTCCAGTGGCTAAGATTAAAGCTCCCAGTGCAGGGGGCCAGGGTTCAATCCCTGGTCAGGGAACTAGAGCCCACATACTGCAACCAAGACCCAGTGCAGACAAATAAATAAATACTAAAAACCAAAGACGATGAAAGATGAAAAAAGGACTTGAACAGATTCATTTCCAAGGAATACACACAAATGGTCAATAAGTACATGAAAAGATACTAAACACAACTCACCATTAAGAAAATGCAAATCAAAACTATACTGAGAAATTACCTCACACCCATTAATTAGGTAGGCTACAATTAAACAAAACCCAGACAATAACAAGTGCTGACGAGGATGTGGAAAAACTGGTCGCCTATGCAATGCTGGTTAGAATGTAAAATGGTACACCCACTATGGAAAACAGTACAGTGGCTCCTCAAAAAATTAAAAACAGATTACCAGATGACCTACCAGTTCCAATTCTGGGCATGTACTGAAAAGAATTAAAAGCATAGATTCTACCTGTAGAACTCATGTTCACAGCATCATTATTCAAAACAGCTAAAATGTGAAAGCCACCCAAGTTTCCACCAACAGATGAACAGATGAGCAAGATGCGGCACATATTTATAGTGGAATATTATTCAGCCTTAAAAAAGAAAGGACATCCTGACACATGTTACCTGGATGAACCTTGAGGATATTACAGTAAGTAAAATAATCTGGTCACAAAAACACAAATACTGCATGATTGCACTTGTATGAGGTACTCAGAGCAGTAAAAACCATAAGCAGGGAAAGCAGACTTCCAGGGGCTGTGAGGAGGGGGAATAAGAGCTACTGTTTGATAGGGACAGAGCTTCAGATGTTCATGTTGACAGTGCGGTGGGGGTAGACGGTGGGGTGTGGCATATTATGAACATATTTAATCCATTGAACTGTACGTGAAAAACAGTGATGAGGGTTATTTTCATGTTGTGTGTATTTTACCACCATAGAAATTGAGAAACAGAAAAGCTGGTATGGCATTATCAGTTATAGAGCTTGAAAAGGCCCTTCAAATACACTCAATGGCAAGATTAAATCCACTGACAGGGAAATAGTCAATATAAACAAAACTAGATCAGCAATTAATATTTCATAGGAAAATGACCTACTGCCATGGAAGAAGAAATATTCAATATAAGAAGGTAAGAGCACCCATGAAAGGGATGATCAGATTTATACATTTAAAACCCATGATGGAGTATCATCCTGGAGAAGTTTTTACTTAAAACTGTAGCTCCTCTCTTGATCACCAATAGGATACTATAGACCTTCCAAATAACTTAGAAAACATTACTAATATTTATCCACCTGCAGTTGACAGAAAACCATGACAAGGTTAGTTAATATGCTTCATAAAATGGTATAAGATTATCATTTCCAGTTTGTAGCCTGGTCATGAGTCTTCTATTTTAGTTACAGTCTTTGAAAACTCTTATTAAAATTTATGTTAAACGTACATCAACAGCTTAAACCGATTCCACAGTGGAAAATTACTTGTTGTATTTGCAAACTTAACATATTTTTTGTACTGTGCCCTTTACTGCTCCTAAGTCCAGATAAAAGGATTAAAGTCTGAAGATAAACGGTACAGTCACCTAAGGGGTGGTTATGGTCCAACTTAACATCCTGTCTCTATGGACCACAATGAAGGGAGGGAGCATGTGACCTCTCCCCATGAGCAGTCGTGAGGGCCCTGGAGCCTTGAGGCAGTCAGGACGTGGACAGTGGTGGTCTGCGCCCCTCGGCTCCTCCTCACGTCCCTGTATCCATGACAGCTCCCCTCAGCCGACCTCCCACCATCTCACCCTGAACCTGACACAGTCGGCAGGGCTCACCCTTCAACCCAGAGATCCCGGTCCTCCACCCGCAGGACAGACTCTGCCCCCAAGAACCTCCCTGACCACAGACACTTAGCACCTGCTTCTCAGGAAACCATGGACCAAAGATCCTTAAGGCGCTAGAACTAGACAACAGATCAGGAAAAACAGGAAGCACTACTGTTCTCCCAAGACAACCTCACACATTAGTTTCTAAGCTAACTCTCTCTCTGGCTGCGCCTGCTTGGCAGAGGAGAAATTAGCTCCGTATTAAGAGAACACAGGTTTTCTTTGGCCCTCACTCTCAAGTCCGATGCCTCTTCACGAGTCACAGTGCGTCCTGCTGCCTGTGGGCTTCTTACCATCCTCACCCTGGAAGAGTCCTCGCCTGCCCAGGGATCACAGTGCCACCCCACCCCACCCCCACCTCCAGGGGCCCCCGCACTGGTACCTGTTCTGCCGCACAGTTCCAGTCGATCCTCCAGATGTACACCAGGTAGAAGAGGGATTGGAAGAAGACCATCAGCCCGGATCAGAGACCTGCGAGTGGGAAATGAGCAGCCCATTTAGTTGTTCTGCACTTTTGCTCCTACCATCGACATCTTTCTGTAACCACTGTATCCACGATGGAAACTGAAGTTAATATAACTTCCCTAAAGTTTTAGATAATTATGGACCAGGATCTGACTCAAGCTTACCACTATCACTGGCAACCAATCCATCAATAAACACCCCCAAAACTGTTGGCTGCTTTACGTGTGGATTTAACAAGTATTTCCCGGCTTTGTTTATGTCAAGTGGCGTTTGAAGACCGGCACCCACGTGGAGGGCAGACAAGCAGTAAACAAGGAAACAGGACAATATTATGAGTGAGAAGAGCCTGCAAGGACCTGGGCAGAGCACGGAGCAGTGACCTGCAGCCCAGAGTCAAGAAGATGGTTGGGGGGCTCTGAGGGGAGACCAGGGGGCTGGGGCCAGCTGTACTGGCTCCAGGCAGAGGGGAGAGCAGGTCCAGGCCCAGAGGGACCCAGCCTGCACATCCCAGGGGCAGAGAGGCCAGGGTGGCAAGGGCGGGGAGGAGACAAGAATGTCAGGGAAGCCAAGCATTCTAGGCCCCAAAGGTCCAGGTTTGATTCCAAGTTCAGCGGAACCCAATGGAAGGTTTTAGACAGGTGTGTGCATGTACATGTAAGAGACCTGATGCTTCTAAAGCCCACGGTGAAAACTGTCTAACTTCTGTGTGTGCAAGAAGTTGCTGAGAAGCAATACAAACAATGCCTATCTCCTTGTGAGGAGAAACTAAGCCACTTAAATATTGCTATATATCAAAGAGGATATATTAATAAAATTTTATCAGTAACCGCACTACAAAGCCAGCTGCCGAGATTTGAGTTGGAACGTGGTATAAACTGGGAATTAGCCTGCTAGCTCATTCACTACATGTCCAGGCCCCACACTGGCCAGGGGTCCCCCGAGGCTGGGCATTCCTGAACCCCTGGCCGTTTCACTGGAATAACCTCTCGAGTTCAGAAGCAGATGGACAAACAGTTTATATCCTTTGATGGACTAAGTCTAGTCCTAGGAGTACATCCTAAGGAGAGATTCAGGAATGTCATTAGTAATTCATATACCTTGGATGCTCATCACAACGCTATTTAAGAGAGGGAAAACTTACAACATCACTAATTATTAGAGAAAAGCAAATTGAAATGACAGTGAGGTACCACCTCACACTGATCAGGATGACCATCGATAAAAAATCTACAAATAACACATGCTGGAGAGGGTGTGGAGAGAAGGGAACCCTCCAACACTGTTGGTGGGCATGTAAATCAGTGCAGTCACTGCAGAAGAATCTAAGGAGATTCTTCAAAAAACTAGAGTTGCCATATGATCCGGCAATCCCATTCCTGGGCAAAATTCTAATTCAAAAAGACACATGCACCCCTATGTCCACAGCAGCACTATTCACAACAGTCAAGCTACTGAAACAACCTAAATGTCCATCAACAGAGGAATGGACAAAGAAGGTGTGGTGCATATACACAATGGAATATTACTCAGCCTTTAAAAGGAACGAAAGAATGCCATTTGCAGCAACATGGATGCAGCTAAAGATTAACACACTAAGTGAAGCCAGAAAGAGAAAGGCAAATAGCAAATGTTATCACTTATATGTGGAATCTGAAATATGACATGAACTTATCTGTGAATAAGAAACACAGATGGAGAGAACACATCAGTGGTTGATAAGGCGGGTGAGGGAGGGACAGACTGGGAGTTTGGGATTAGCAGAGGTAAACTATTATATATAGGATGAATAAACAAGGTTCTACTGTATAGCATGGGGATCTATATTCAATATCCTGGGAGAAACCATCATGGAAAAGAACACTGCTGCTGCTGCTAAGTCACTTCAGTCGTGTCTGACCCTGTGCGACCCCAAAGATGGCAGCCCACCAGGCTCCCCCATCCCTGGGATTCTCCAGGCAAGAACACTGGAGTGGGCTGCCATTTCCTCCTCCAATGTGTGAAAGTGAAAAGTGAAAGTGAAGTCGCTCAGTTGTGTCCGATTCGTAGCGGACTTTGTCATTCTCTGTTTGGGACGCAGAACTGCCAGATACTTATTTTGGTCTCATCTCCACCAAGCACCGTCCTTGACACCCCAGGAAATACCGTCTCACCAACCCCCAGAGCCTCTGTCTGTACTCAGCTTTACTTTAAAAAAAGCAAAAAGCATAAAACCTCTCCTCTGTTAGACTCTGAGCCCAAGTCTGGCCTGGTGGAAAGCGAACAACTTACACCCCACTGCAAGGAGTGTACTGACCACAGACGTGTTTTTAAAACTGTTAACATCTTTTAACTCCTTTCACCCCACAGTGGATTTGACCTAAGGACCTGGATAACAGAATTAACTGAAATGTGGCAAGTCTCTCCATCACATTCAGGTCTCTTAGTTGTCAGTGGCAAAAAAATTCAATTCTAATGCTGGGTCCCTGACATTTAAAAATTGATTAGCTTATAGAACTGTGACGATGGGAGTTGAAGATGGGAGGGATGGACTGGGAGGAAGGAATTAACAGCTACAAAGTATTACTCGAAGAATGGATAGACAATGTCCTACTGTATAGCGCAAGGAATTATACTCAATATCCGTAACAAACCATAATGGAAAAGAATATTAAAAAAAAGAATATATATAGGGAATTCCCTGGTGGTCCAGTGGTTAGGAGTCTGTGCTTTCACTGCCAAGGGCCTGGGTTTAATCCCACAAGACACACAGCAAAATATATATATATATATATAATATATATATAATGTATATATACATAAAACTGAATCACCTTGCTGTGCAACAGAAATTAACAACATATTGTAAATCAACTATACTTCAATTTTAGAAAACCACACAAAGAATTTGAACAGTTTTAAAATATGCCCAACAAAATGCCATCAACTGATTTCTCTGATTTAAAAAAAATGTTCAAGAGTGGGTGAGGAGTCAAACCTCAGTGATGTTGCCTGATATTAGAATCACAACAGATTCTTCTTAAGATCCTAAGGTCTAATCCTCAGCAGG
Organism: Cervus canadensis; assembly: GCF_019320065.1. NCBI lineage: Eukaryota > Metazoa > Chordata > Mammalia > Artiodactyla > Cervidae > Cervus > Cervus canadensis. The sequence goes on from NC_057386.1 coordinate 26,884,423, forward strand.
AGAAGCAGCCCTTGGCTACTCAGGGCATAACCTACCTTAGCTGACACTGGTTCCTGTTCTATTTTCACGTTGGTATTCTGTTCATTGTTTATGTTTAAAAAAACTGTGGTGAGACTCATAGACCAGTTTACCCAGTCCCTTATGAAACATTTATATTGCTCAAAGTTTAATATCAGATCAAAAAGGGTGATTTGCTGTGAACTCTGAGCCAATGTAAACATTGCAACAGTTCCAGAATTAGGTTTTGCCCACACTTTGAAAGTTTGTCTGACATCACTGTGCTGTCACTAAAGGCCTATGTTAGCACTTGTCTTTGCTAGCAACACCAAAAAACGATCAAACTACTGCACAATTCCACTCATCTCAAATGCTAACAAAGTAATGCTCAAAATTTTCCAAGTGAGGCTTCAACAGAACGTGAACCAAGAACTTGCAGATGTTCAAGCTGGATTTAGAAAAGGCAGAAAGACCAGAGATTAAATTCCAACATCCGTTGGATAACAGAAAAGGCAAAAGAGTTCCAGGAAAACATCTACTTCTGCCTTATTGACTACGCCAAAGCCTTTGACTGCGTGGATCACAACAAACTATGGAAAATTCTTCAAGAGGTGGGAATACTAGACCACCTTACCTGCCTCCTAAGAAATCTGTATGCAGGTCAAGAAGCAACAGTTAGAACTGGACATGGAAAAACAGACTGGTTCCCAACTGCAAAAAAAGTATGTCAAGGCTGTATATTGTCAAGTTAATTTAACTTGTATGCAGAGTACATCATGTGAAATGCCAGGCTGGATGAAGCACAAGCCGGAATCAAGACTGCCGGGAGAAATATCAATAACCTTAGATGTGCAGATGACACCACCACCCTTATAGCAAAAAGTGAAGAGGAACTAAAGAGTCTCTTAATGAAACTGAAAGAGAAGAGTGAAAAACCTGGCTTAAAACTGAACATTCAAAAAATAACAAAGATCATGGCACCTGGTCCCATCACTTCATGGCAAATAGATGGGACAACAATGGAAACAGGGACAGACTTTATTTTCTTGGGCTCCAAAATCACTGCAGATGGTGACTGGAGCCATGAAATTTAAAAAATGCTTGCTGCTTGGAAGAAAAGCTTTGATCAACCTAGCCAGCATATTAAAAAGCAGAGACATTACTTTGCCAACAAAGGTCTGTCTAGTCAAAGCTATGGTTTTTTTTTTTACAGTAGTCATGTATGGATGTAAGAGCTGGACTATAAAGAAAGCTGAGCACCAAAGGATTGATGCTTGTGAACTGTGGTGTTGCAGAGGACTCTTAAGAGTCCCTTAGACTGCAAGGAGATCCAACCAGTCAACCCTAAAGGAAATCAGTCCTGAATATTCATTGGAAGGACTGATGCTGAAGCTGAAGCTCCTTTGGCCACCCGATGCAAAGAACTGACTCACTGGATAAGACCCTGATGCTGGGAAAGATTGAAGGCAGGAGGAGAAGAGGACGACAGAGGATGAGATGGTTGGATGGCATTACTGACTCAAAGGACATGAATCTGAGTAAGCTCCACGAAATGCTGAAGGACAGGGAAGCCTGGAGTGCTGCAGTCAATGGGGTCACAAAGAGTTGGACACGACTGAGCGACTGAACTGAACTGTCTGCTGACTGAAAAAAATCCAAAGAGGATTTTCACCGTGTATACACATGGCTGACTCACTTTGTTGTACAGCAGAAACTAACACAACATTCTAAAGCAATTATACTCCAAAAATAAAATTAAGAAAACAGATTCAGCATTTTAAATGCTTCTTGGCTTTCCTCCATCTCCTTTGGGACAGTCTCCCGGGAATGCCCTGCCCTGGGACAGCAGGAGGATCCTTCACTGACCTGAGACTGTAAGCCTGCTGGGTACAGGCAACCCTCAGGGATGGAGTTGGCTTAGACACTGGTATGTGCTGGAGACTACAACTTTTCTTCCTTAAGAAAAGTTTTCTTTAAGGTTACATTTGACCAGAGATGGGAGTTAGGTGAGCTGAGCACTCTAGGCCGAGGAAAGAGCTGGGAGCAAAGCCCCTGAGTGGGGATGCTTCCTGTTCTGTGAGCAATGAGGCAAGCACTCCTCCACTCAGTGGGAGAATCACTCGGAACCAGGCTGGAGAGGAGGCTGCACCAGGACACACGGGGCTGTTGAATACGGTGTCAGTTTTGGATTTTACTCTCAATGTCAAGGAAGCTGATGTAAAGCTTTGAGCAGGGAACTAACAGGGTCAAGGGTCTTGATGACTGACAGCTGGGTGGAGAAAGGCTGCAACAAAGTCAGAATCCAGACGTGAAAAGAGAAACCACTCAACCTACTGCAGGCAGAGGGAATCTAAACGGGAAGAGACTACAGGACAGATGGGAGGCTGCTAAGAATACCCCTGGCTGGAAGGAACCCGGGGGGCTGCACCAGCACCTGTGCCACCCGGAGAGTCTGTCACTGTCACTCTGTGTCTACTAGACACAGCCCCCTTGGCCAAGGGAGTAACCATCCTTGCTCCACTTCCAGTACAAGAACGGCCGGCAACCACCACACTGCAGAACCCAGAAGCAAAAAGTTGCCTTCCTCCTCAAGCTGCTCACTCCTGCTCGTGCCTCCAGAGACAGAACCCACTGGAAGCCAGTAGGTGTGGGGACCTGGGAAAGTACAGTTCACACATGCTGGGAGTCTGTGGTGCAGGTTCCAAAAGGGCAAGTGGAGGACAAGAAATGACAATTTCCCAGAGCCAGCAGCAGAAGCAGGGAACCCAGTGGGAGGTTCCATAAGGTGCAGGTAAGATTTATCATGGCTTAAACTAGGGCAGATGTGCTCAGATCAACAAGCTTGGCCAAAGAATCAGGATAACCTAAGGAGTTTGGCCTAAATAAAAAGGATAAACGATGGTACCCTTTACTGAGACTGGGGACACTGGAGGAGTTCTGCAGTGTATTTCATGAATTAAAATAAACCAGCAATTGTATCCATGGTCACCTTTAACCCGCCTATTATGAATGCCAGTATGAAAGGGATGGAGTTGAACATGCCTGCTGCTGCTAAGTCGCTTCAGTCGTGTCCAACTCTGTGCAACCCCACAGACGGCAGCCCACCAAGCTCCCCCGTCCCTGGGATTCTCCAGGCAAGAACACTGGAGTGGGTTGCCATTTCCTTCTCCAGTGCATGAAAGTGAAAAGTGGAAGTGAAGTCACTCAGTTGTGTCTGACTCTTCGCGACCCCATGGACTGCAGCGTACAAGGCTCCTCCGTCCATGGGATTTTCCAGGCAAGAGTACTGGAGTGGGGTGCCATTGCCCTCTCCGAGAACATGCCTATTGGAGTTCAAAGAAAAGGGTGGGACCAGATAGAATTGAAAACCTTCTCCAACACCGTCCACGAGATTAGATGAGGTTGTGACTGAGGAAAGAGAAGAGGCCCAAGGACTGAGTCCTCAGGTACCAGAACTTCAGGAGGCCTGGAAAAAGAGATCCGGCAAAGACAGACCCAAAGGACTCTGAGGGAAACAAAGGAAAACCAGAAGAACACAAACAAGCAAAGTCAAACAAAACACAGACCACCACAAACAGGCAAACAAGTAAAGCCGACTTCCAGGAGATGGCAACAATCAGCTGCAGCTGAGTGTGGAGGCAAGCGATCAGTAAACAACCTCTCTCACAAGTCTGTGTTGTTGTCGCTCAGTCACTAAGTCATGTCTGACTCTTTGTGACCCCAAGGACTGCAGCACACCAGGCTTCCCTGTCCTTCACTATCTCCAGGAGTTTGCTCAGACTCATGTCCATTGAGTTGGCGATGCCATCCAACCATCTCATTGTCTGTTGTCCCCTTCTCCTCCTGCCCTCAATCTTTCCCAGCATCGGGGTCTTTTCCAACGAGTTTGCTCATAAAACTAGAAGAGAGTTGTTTTTTCCCCTGGTCAAACCGAGGGCTGTAGCCCAGATGGGCAATCCCCACCTGGAGGAAAGCGCTGTGCAGAAGCACAGTTTTGTATATTGTCAGGAAAAGAGCACACATCAAACAGGCGACGCGACAAGGCCCTTGAAGGTTTCACCGGAGACCCCGCGACTGGGAGGGAAGTTCACCTCTGGAGAAGCATCAGCAACGCATCCGCATCCCCGGAGGGGGGCAGACTTCCCCATCTTGAGGCAGAGTCCTTCACCTCCGGATAAAGGGTTCTCTCCCTGAGGAGTCAAAACACAGGAAAACGATAAGCAACCACGTGACAGGCCGATAAAGTCCCAGTGAAGTCAGGAGCGAGCCAGAAAGTTCCTCCAACCTGCACAGGTGAGGAGAGTGAGGTGAGCACCCATCGGCAGCAGGCTCTGTCACCGTGGGCGCAGGGGGAGCCGGAGCCCGGGCACTCTGGGAGGAAGGGGTCAGGGACTTGGGGAGGGGAAGGGGGACAGAGACTCAGGATGGGGATGCGGAAGGGGACAGGGACTCGGGGTGGGGGAGGGAAGGGGGAGGGAGACAGGAACTCGGGGAGGAGGAGGGAAGGGGGACGGGGACTCGGATGGGGGAGGGGAAGGGGGACGGAGACTCGGAGTGGGGGAGGGGAAGAGGGACGGGGACTCGAGGTGGGGAAGGGGGGGACAGGGACCTGGGGTGGCGGAAGAGAGGAGAGCGACCGGAGGGTGGAAGCGGCGGAGAGCGACAGGTAAAGGAAGAAGACATGCCGCAGGGCACTGATGCGTGACGAGTCCGAGAGACTCGGTTCCCGGAAAGAGCGGTGTGGGCGGCCAAGAGCCGCCTCCTGGGCCGCTTGGCGAGGGGCCAGGTCTGCGAGGTCTGAACCGCCCGCCGCAAGCGCGGGCGCAGGCGCAGTCGCAGCCCCGCCGGCCAGGGGGCCCCTCCAACACCAGCTCCCACTCGTTTTCCTCCCCCGCGCGCCCGCCGACGGCTGGGGGCGGGGCCCGCACAGTGTCCGGCCCGCGGGGGTCACGTGGGCCGTGCCGGCCAATCGGCGCGACTCGGGGCTGAGGCCTGCTGGCTGGGCGTCGGCCGGGCAGTTGGCGTCGGCTGAGTCGCGCGTAGCGGACTAAGGTGCGGCGTGGGCCGTGAGCTGTGGGCCTGGGACCGGGTGGAGGGCGGGGAAGGGGCGGCCCCGCGTCGTGCCCGCCCGCCGCCTACGGCGTCCGATCTCCGCTGTCCCCGCAGGACCGGCCATGGAGCGCGAGGTCCAGCGGGTTCGCGCGGCTTTCGGCTCCGGCCGCTCTCGCCCTCTGACGTTCCGGCGGCGGCAGCTAGAGGCCCTGCGCGCGATGATCCAGGAGCGCGAGAAGGACATCCTGGCTGCCATCGGTGCGGACCTGAGCAAGGTGCGCCCGGACCTGACCCCACCCCTACCCCCTCTCCCGGGATTGGGTCATTCGAGCAACTTCTGGGCCGGATAACTGTCTTTCAACTTTGTGGCTGCTGGTCGCGCTCGGATTTTCCACCACGACTTTAGGTTTCAGATCTGTGCACCCACCAGTTACCCGGGACCTGTTAAAGGCGGACGATGCTTCCGTGGGTCGGGTGGGGTTTGGGGGGACTCTGAGAGCCCGAGTTTGTAACAAGTCCCCGGATGATACCACGCTGCCTTGTTCTGGAACCCTGCTTTCAGTAGCAAGGTTTTGGGCTAGTGTTTAGGGTTTAAATACAATCACCTGTGTTCTATAATACTATTGTTACTATTCTGTTTTTCATTTTTTTTCCTCTTTATTCTGGGGGTAGCAAGGCCTTGCTCTGGCTTTGCGAGGCTCCATCCCTCACTTCCCCCTAAAGATTATTTTGAGGAGTAGAAACATAAGAAGTGTGGGCTTCCCTGGTGGCTCAGTAGTAAGGAATCCACCTGCAGTGCAGAAGATGAAGATCCGATCCCTGAGTTGAGAAGGTCCCCTGGAGAAGGAAATGGCAACCCACTTCAGGATTCTTACCTGGGAAATCCCATGGACCGTGGGGTCACAAGAATCAGAAACAACTTAGTGACTGAACACCACCACCACCACCAGTAGTAACAACAGAGCTATAAAATTTACTTATGGTGGAGAAGCACTGTGTCACAGAAGGTGGATTTAAGTAGTCTGAAGCAAGAAGTCTGAATCGTTCCCTCTACCAGCATTTCTGAGTGTGTGTCTTAAGGATTGTGAAAGAAGTACGGGGCTTTCTTTGTGGCTCAGCTGGTAAAGAATCTGCCTGCAGTGTGGGAGACCTGGTTTTGATTCCTGGGTTGGGAAGATCCCCTGGAGAAGGGAAAGGTTACCCACTCCAGTATTCTGGCCTAGAGAATTCCATGGACTATACAGTCCATGGGGTCACAAAGAGTCGGACATGACTTAAAAAAAAAAAAGTACAGTAAGTTCCTTGCCCTTAAGAGTGTTAAATTTGGTCCAGAAACAAAACATGCCCAAAGTGAAACTACAGTTGTAAGCCACTGTATTAAGGGTGAAATATTAAGATATGGGTGAAAGCATAATTACTGTGGCTTGTAAAGTGAGATTAGGGCACACCATTATTAATTAGGGACCATTTAAGCCTGAGTTTAAATGTCTTGGATCAGTAAAGAAGGATTTAGAGAGATTGAATATATTAGGGAGTTAATGAGTGCATATTATGGGCTTTAGGTGGTGCTAGTGATAAAGGGCTTCCCTTGTGGCTCAGCTGGTAAAGAATCTGCCTGCAATGTGAGAGACCTGGGTTCGATCCCTGGGTTGGGAAGATCCCCTGGAAAAGGGAAAGGCTACCCACTCCAGTATTCTGGCCTGGAGAATTCCATGGACTGTATAGTCCATGGGGTCGCAAAGAGTTGGACACGACTGAGCGACTTTCACTCAGTGGTAAAGAACCTGCCTGCCAGTGCAGGAGACATAAGAGAGGCAAGTTCTATCCCTGGGTCAGGAAGATTCCCCTGGAGCAGGGCATGGCAACCCACTCCAGTATTCTTGCCTGGAGAATCCCATGGACAGAGGAACCTGGATGACTGCAGAGTCGGAGACAACTGAAGTGACTTAGCAGACATGCGCTGTGGACTTGAAGGGCGCAGAGAAATCTACACAGCAAACGAGCCCATCTGACAGGTGTGCCTGGCCCAACACTTTTGTTTCTTTATACACCTCTGTATGGCTTGTGGGATCTTAGTTCCTGGGCCAGGGATTGAACCCATGCCCCCTGCAGTGGAAGAGCAGAGTCCTAACCACTGGACCACCAGGGGATTCCCTTGCTTGAGTATGTCATACCCATGAAGGTTAACTATATCCTCTTGTGACAGAGCGAATTCAACGCATACAGTCAAGAAGTCATTTCTGTGCTTGGAGAAATTGATCTCATGCTGGAGAAGCTTCCGGAATGGGCTGCTGCTAAACCAGCTCAGAGGAACCTGCTCACCTTGCTGGACGAGGCCTACATCCAGCCAGAGCCCCTGGGGGTCGTACTGATTATTGGAGCTTGGAACTACCCCTTTGTCCTCACCATCCAGCCCCTGATAGGAGCCATTGCTGCAGGTCTGGGGTCAGCTTGTGTCCCCATGCCATTGTTGCACCTTAAGGACCGTGTCTAGTTAAATGCATTTGCTGTGCTGGCTTGCCTTAGTGTAAGCCAGCAGTGTATTGAGAAGTCATAAGCGTCATTCTTACGTGTTTAGTGGGCTCCAGAGGTTTGTGTGGCCACTGCTTTCTGGAGCCCTGGAGTGGGAACCCCTGAGGGTGGAGAGGCACGCTTGAGTCCGCAGACCAGGTCAAGAGTCAGACATCCATGTTCCCAGGTGGTTTCAGTCACCACCTCTGGCTTTGGATGAATCAGTTGGATTCTGTCTGACCAGTTTCTGCATTCAATTAAGGGCTGTGGGAGTCATGCTCTGTGGCCCACAGCAAGTGCCACGGGATTAATTTCTCAGTTCTCCAGGATCCATATCAACAGCTTCATGTTGAAAAGGCTCATATTTGTGCAGTAATCCCAAGGCAAACAGGAAAACCCAAGAGTGGGAGTGAGAGTAATGTGGGAACGTTGGAGGCCATGTAAGGAGGCTGTTGGGACCTGGAGGGTGAGAATGGAGGCGTCAGCCTCTGGGAAGGAGGCAGTGGGGTGACGCTCAGGCCCGCAGTAAGCAAGGCCGAGCACAGATGGAGGAGTGACCCTTAGCCTGCACTCCACACGTCAGCACCATCTGGGCGGCTGTTAGTCACTCAGGTACTTGATAATGCTGTCCTGCTTTCTGCTCTGTTTAGGAAATGCTGTGATTATCAAGCCTTCTGAAGTAAGTGAGAATACAGCCAAGCTCTTGGCTAAGCTCCTCCCTCAGTACTTGGACCAGGTGAGAGTACCCCTCCCTGGCATGCATGTCTGTCTGTTGGTTGGGAACAGGCACCTGCTCTTCCCGTCGCCATTGTTTGGTGGTTGGGCCTCCATGCCTCATTTCCCTAAGCCTCCTGCAATTGGCCTGACAAGAGAAGTGAAGTCCAAGACAAACTGGAATCGTTCAGCTGCTGTGGTTACAGTCTGTTCAGGCCCTTGGGCATATCAGCACCTCTGCTGCTCAGAGAGCATCCCCTGCTGTGTGGTGTTCTGAGTTAACTGTTGTTGGATCTGCCGTGATCTTGGGTGTATCCATGTAGTGAGTTGTTTGACGAGGGACTAGGGCTGAGCCAAGTGCTCCTAGCGAGGTTCAGTTGCATGAGAGCATGTCCAGGTTTAAATGGACAAGTTTGTGGCCTGAAAACCACAGAAAGAATTGGCATGCTGACCCGGAGCTGGCCCCTCACTCTGGGTTAAAGTCCTTGCAGTGAAGAGAGTCAGAAGCTGTGTAGAGAAAACCATCAGGGGTCTGGTGCAAGGCGGACAAGGTTGTGATGCCGCTTAGCTCTGAGGGGAGGGGGTCCTTGGGGACTGTCAGGGAGGCAGCTGTGAGGCCCCCAGCCCGCGGGCATAGGAGCAGGTGGCTCGAGCTTGGGAGCCCTCACCGGGTTTCACACGTGTTCAGGCTCAGACGTCCCTTGGTCTTCCTGTGGTCTAAGCCCCTGCACTGAGCTGAGTTCAGGAAGGATGTCCAGGTGGACGTGCCCAGGGCCTGTCCTATGCTCACCCACAGCAGCCGCATCCCTGTCATCCTCCCCTTGCCCTGCCCCCAGCTCTGCATGTCCCAGGTGGGATCCCTCTTCTCCTTTGTGTCCTTCCGAGGCTGAGATGGAAATGCTGGTCTCTCTGGCCAGTTCCGCTGCAGGTCGAGATTTCTCGGGTGCCATCAGACTCCTCCGCCCATCCTCACCAGGGCCAGTCTCTACCTTTTCCTGGTTTTATGGAATGTTAGGTGTTTACATCGGACGACAGGATGAAGTCGGTGACGCTTGGATCTGTCTGCTTCCTTCAGGACCTGTATGCCGTCGTCAATGGTGGTGTCGAGGAGACCACGGAGCTTCTGAAGCAGCGATTTGACCACATTCTCTACACGGGAAACACCACTGTTGGAAAAATCGTTATGCAGGCTGCTGCCAAGCATCTGACCCCCGTGACCCTTGAACTGGGAGGGAAGAGCCCGTGCTATGTGGACCGAGACTGTGACTTGGACGTCGCCTGCCGGTGAGACTTACTCTCTGGTTTCCTGAATTTTCCCAGCTCAGCCAAGAACCTGCTGGCATGTCCCCTGTCCCTCCTGGCTCTGAGAGACCTTGCTGAGCCTTGGAGGTTGATGTCCTCCTAGGTTGGGGCTGGGGGATGGCGTAGAACTTTCACACACTCCCTCTTAGTGCCACGGCCGGAAGTGGTGAACACTAGGCCTTGACATCACACGGCCGTCCTTAGGAATGAAAAACAAGTTCTTTCTGTTCTCAAGATAATAGACCAGGCAGGAAATCTTTCTGTCCGGCTGGTAGCTGATCCAGAAAGTACAGTAGATAATGCAAAGTCTTTAGACTCCCTCCGCTGATCTCCTAAGTTCCTTTATTGATAACCGATACTGCTCATTTTTAACTGAGAAGAGCATCTTGTGTCTGAGAACTAGAAAGTGAAAGGTTTGGAGGTGTCTGTGCTGAATCAGTTTGGCTCACAGCAAGTGCTCAGACCCACAGTTGACAGTGGTAGAGCGGCATGGCTCCCTTCCCCTCAGAGAGGCAGTGGAGAGGGGGTGGGGGCGTTGGACGGGATCTGGTGGGCTCTGTAGGTAGGTGTCTGTCTGCCCGAACAGGAGACCCCAGTGCGTGGATTTCTGTCAGAGCTCAGGCACTGCTTCTCAGAGCCAGGGGACCCCGTCCTCCCAGACATCCCCCTAGCTGGAGTTGGGGGAGGGAGGGGGTGTCAGTAAACAGCACTCTGTCCTTTCCTGCTGCGGGCAGGGGCATCCCTGCATTTAAAGCACTGTTGATGAGCAGACACAAAGCTTTCCCTGCTCCCTAGAATATTCTGCATCAGCTGAAAGTGCTACAGAGACAAGTCATTAAAACATTGTTCAGTCAAGACTCACAAGTACGTGTGGGAGCATTGTTGCTAAACAGCACAGCGTGGGTGGCAGGTGCAGGGATTGAATGCGGCTGCTGGTGCTTTTCCCAGACGCATCGCGTGGGGCAAGTTCATGAACTGTGGTCAGACCTGCATCGCCCCTGACTACGTGCTCTGTGAGCCATCCCTCCAGGACCTGATCGTGCGGAAGGTGCAGGAGGCCGTGAAGGTGCGTGTTTACCGCCTCTGGTTGCACTGGCTGCCTCAGGGTGCAGGGTGAGGTTGGCTGTTTGCGGGCAGTAGCTCCCCATCCCCTCCCCCCTTGAACATTCCAGTAGCAGCTGTGACTGAACTTCCTGGGTGATGAGAAAACGTTTTTGGAGAACGTTTGCTGAGAGCGAGGTGAGGCTGGTGGTATGCACGCCAAAAACCATCCAGCTCATTTGTTGATGATAACTCCTTAGGTGCAGCACAGGCTTTAGAAAAAACAGTTCAGCAGCGATTCTGTGGTCTGGGGAGAAGGCTGTCAGGCTTCTGCAGCGCAGTCAAGGACCCCTAATGTGTGGCCACTGCCCATCAAGCTCATCTGACCTTCGGTGTGTAGGCAGTTTAGCAAAGCCAGCTGTTTCGAGGAGCAAGTGAATTAACTACTCTTAACGCAGCCCTCAATCTTTGAGGGTGTTTCAAGCGGCAGTCTAGGGTGGGGATCAAGGAAGGCCCCAGGTGAGCCAGGAGAAACGAGGGACTTGGACTGGAGGAAGGATGGGGTGGAGTTTTGATAGCTCAGTGATGGCGCCGGGTCATGGGCCTCCTGGGTGAAGAAGTTCCTGGAACAACCATGGTTCACTGCCCAGGCGCTGACCAAGCCCTGAGAGGTGGCTCACGGACAACCAGGAGAGACAACGTGAGCAGCGAGGGGCCGAGGGTCTTGACACGAATGTAGTGGTGGGACTGTGGTGGGCCGGACAAGGACAGCATGAGAGGGGTCTTGGCTAGACTCCAGGGAGACACTGTGGCTGGAGAAGTTGTGCTGGGGGTGCATGGTGACAAGCCAGGTTTCCTGGGAGTGACGGTCCCTGTCTTCCTGGAGGCATTTCTCCTCTCACCACCCTGCTTGTCGCCTGAGAGTCACTAGGCGCAATTTAGGAGAAGTTTCCTGTCCTCCCCTCCACAGGACGTCTGGGGTCTCCAGGTGACACTCAGGTGCAGCTGGCACTAACAGCCACTCCTGTGTCCCCGGTGTAGGGACCCAAGACCCTGTGTTTCCACAGGCTGCCTGGGATGTTCTTACCAGCCAGCTCAAGGCTGATGGGGGGAATGAACAGTGGTCAGGGGAAATGGAGCACGCCCTCGGGGCTGACTGTGAGCCATCGAGATTGGTTTACCCAGACTGTGCTTTGATCTTCTGAGTGGTTTCCCAACTGTCTGTGGCTGGTGGAGGTTCCAGGCCAGGAGGAAGCAGCATGAAGCTCGGCAGACTCTTTCTGCAAAGGGCTGCACAGGCCGTGCTCCAGGCTCTGCAGGCCACCACTCAGCTCCTCGCAGGAGCAGAGCAGCCAGAGTTGACAGGGATGCACATGGGGCCCTGATATGGGCCACGACCTGCAGTACCCACTCTGCGTCCACCCTAGGGAGGACCCACACTAACCCCAGAAACTGTGGGAAATGGGAGACTTGTGTGTCTGTGAACTCCTGCCATTTGCCTGACAGAGAACTTAACCTCACTACTGTTAAAGTCCTCGGGGGCTGGAGGGTGCGGGGGGTGGCGTGGGATTCTGTGAGGGTGTAAAGCCAGATCTGGGGACACAAGTGAATTTTATAACTACTAAATTAAAACGTGGGTCTTTGGTGATGACTAGATACTGTTGTTTGACACAGGAATTTTATGGAGAAAATATAAAAGAATCTCCCGACTATGAGAGGATCGTCAATCTTCGTCATTTTAAGAGGATACAGTGTCTGCTGGAAGGACAGAAGATAGCTTTCGGTGGGGAGATGGATGAGGCCACACGCTACATAGGTAAGGGGACCCACCTGGTCTGTGTCCTCGGAGTCCACGTTGTCTCTTCCTGTGTCCTCCCATGTGTCCAGGGAGGGCAGAGCCTGAGCCAAGGCCCAGGGGATGCTACCACCTTATGACATTCTCTAACCTCACTCAGTTGTAGTCAAGGTCAGAGAGATCAGGGCAGGAACGCACTTGATTTAAGAAGTGGTGCTGGTCTGGCTGTGCTCCCAGGAAGGCCTATCCAGGGAAGGACACAGGTGTGCGGTGCTGAACACAGTTAGGTAAACACAGGATTTACTCCAGCCTGTCTGCCCCCTTGCTGGCACAAGGATCCCTGATGCACACGTCTGGAGACATTGAATACTTGCACGGTTCACGCATGCAATCGGGACTCATTTCATGAGGTGACACTTGGCAGGGTGGGGGAGCTCTGAGTGCATCATGCGGTGAGAGTTGGGGTTTCTGGCTCAGCTGCAGCCTTTTCATCTTTGATTTTCTTTTCCAGCCCCAACAATACTCACTGACGTGGATCCTGACACCAAGGTGATGCAGGAAGAAATTTTTGGACCAATTCTTCCAATAGTGCCTGTGAAGAATGCAGATGAAGCCATACAGTTCATAAATGAACGCGAAAAGCCCCTGGCTTTCTACGTGTTTTCTCACAACAGTAAGGTAATCTTCACAGCACATGGCGTGCTGTCATGAGCTGCGCTCCTGAACCTTCTCTGCTCTAAAGCAGACGAAGATTATTATGCCTGAGTCCCCAGTGAGGCTGTTCTCACAGCTAGCTGTCTCCTTCTCAGCTAATGAGGCCCTGGGTTATCACTGTGACCTTCCCCTCACTCCCTGGGGTCAGAGCTCCATCTTCAGAGTGACTGTAACAAGTCTGTTGACTCACAAACACCTCCCGTCTAATTAGACTTCCAGGCGCCAGAGTTAGCACCTCTCGGGCTATTAATCCCTGGGTGCCCGAGGGCCCCGAGGCTATGCAGGCGGGGGAGTGGCCGTGGAGCAGACTGGGGCAGGTCTCTGGCACTGCTGAGGGAGCCGTTGGGAAACCATGGACTTGGGTTTCTCCAGTGACACAGCCTTGTGGTTGGAGCAGTTTCACAGTCCTAGTCCTTGTCACCCCAGGCCTGGCAGCCCCGCCACCACTCTCGAGCCTGTCCATCCACACCTCAAAGGTGACTGGCTGCTGAGGGACAGTAGCCTCAAGGTGGGCCAGTAGGCCAGTAGCCTCTGAGGAAAAGGGAAAACTCGGAGGAGAATGTGCAGCCAGGCCAGACCAAGGAGTCCCCAGAGCAGGTGTCCCCTGTGGAGCCTCTGCCCAGCCGTGCAGGTGGTCATGGGGCCACTTCCAGAGCTGGCCAAGCTGTCGAGGGGCCGATCTCTGTCCATGATCCAGGGAGACTGAGCATGCAGGGCTCAGCGAGGGTCGGGTTAGCAGCACATAACAGTCTACAGCTGAAATGATCACAGGCAGTGGAGGACAGAGCGGAAGCTGAGGTCTGTGGTCTGGGCAGAGGGTGGCAGGTCAGGCTTTGTCCCATGGTCAGTGATGACCTTCGATACGGAGGACTCAGCTGGTTGGCACCAGGGAGGTAACATTTACCAGTCAAGTGTCACTGCCCGTTTGGGTCCCGGGTGAGCCAACCCGCAATCTCCTTCAAAAGTAGGACATTTGAATGTCTTTTGCATCTCATAGAAATGAAATATCTGTAAATCACAGGTTGTAAAGTAGACCAGAGAGAAGGAGAAACATTAACAATTCTTAAGACCCGGAGTAGAGCCTGAATGGTCCCTGATGAGAGGCCCTGGCTGTGGGCTCAGGGGTCCAGCACTAGTTTGACGGGTGTTCAACCTCCTCTGTATTGCTTCCCCGGAGGACTCGATGTGCAGCTGAGAGCTGACCTGTACCGTGCTTGCTCGTGAGGTCTGACCTCGAGGAGGACATGTGTCCTGGGCCGGCCACCGCTGACCCAGGGCCTCTGCTCTTCCCCTCAGCTCATCAAGCGGATGATCGAGGGGACATCCAGCGGCGGTGTCACGGGCAATGATGTCATCATGCACTTCATGCTCAGCTCTCTGCCCTTTGGAGGCGTCGGTGAGGCCCCTCCCAGTCGCTGCCCAGAGTCCCCTTCTGGCCCGTCCCCACCCTCCACCCTCAGGGGCACTTCCCAGTCTGCAATGGTTTACAGTTTGCTGCTTCCCTGGTTTGCAGTTCTTCACCAGATGCAGGGCATGTCTTGGGCTGAGAATCAGGTCTCAGATGAACTGAGGCTTGCCCTCTGTCCTTTATGAATGAGGTGGTGAGGGACAGGCCCTGGGCAGGCGAGGGATGGGGCCATGGGCGGGGCAGACAGCAGCCAAGGACCTGGATGTCCATTTGCATTTTTACGGAAAAGGCACAACAGAATACTATGGAAAGTTGTGAGGGAAAATGCAGTGACCTCCCAGACATACACACTTAATATTTTGTAATTTAGACTTTTTCTTTAAAAGGCACACCTTTTGATACATTTCACAGAATCCCCCTACAGCTTCAGCTTCACATAAATCATGCCCTGTGTTCTGGTTTCCCTAGCCACACGCGTGTCTGCCCGGCTTATGTGACCAAGCAGACGAACGAGCACAGGCCCGGAGCACAGCTCTGAGAGGGCAGAGGTGTCCACCAGCTTGTTAGCACCACCACATGACCTCCCGATAGCCTGGAGGAAGTGCAGCTCAGCCCCGGACTCCCAGAGTCAGACCCTCAGGGCCACACTAAGGCCCTACCTGCCCCATTCCCTCTCAGAAGTGGGGCTATGGTAGAGTGAGCCTGTCCCAGGAGCACCCGGAGCATGTCCTGGGCCAGGTCCACCGTGCGGGGGCCAGTGGGAGGACCTGGAACAAGGCATTCCCCCCATGCCGATGGGCAGGGAGCCCAGGACCTCCTGGAACAAGGCCCCCTGCCCACCAGGCTGGTGGGCAGGGGGCCTGCCTGTGCACAGGAGGAGCAGCGTTACCTACAGTGGCCTGTCTCACCTGCCCTTGACTTTCAGGGTCCAGCGGGATGGGAGTGTATCACGGAAAACACAGTTTCGATACTTTTTCCCATCAACGTCCCTGTTTATTAAAAACTCTCAAGCGGGAAGGCGCGAACCAACTCCGGTACCCTCCCAACAGCCAGTCGAAGGTGGACTGGGCGAAATTTTTCTTGCTGAAGCGGTTCAACAAAGGGAGACTCGGCCTTCTGCTGCTCACTTTCCTGGGCGTCCTGGCCGCCGTGCTCATCAAGGTGGGTCCCCAGTGGCTGCCTGTGGTGGCTCTGTCTTGGGAGCACCTCCGACCTTATTAAATCAGTGCTGTCTCATCCTGTTAACATTCAGTCTAAAACGAAGGGCCAGGGAGCTATGGCCTGTGGGCAGCCCCTGATTCTCTAACATCTGAGCATCTCTAGCTGCTTCTGGGCTCCAGCAGCAGAGACTGTCCAGTCCACAGGCCTCTCCTCACAGGAGCCATGTGCTGCCTCTGGTCTGAGGTTAAAGCCCTGGAGAGCTCACTTGCAGAAATTGAGCTGCCTAACCCTTGATCCTCTCGCTGTTGGTGCCTCGGGGCCAGCTGGTTCCTGGACGTGCATGGACCCAGCGCATGGAGGTGGAGGACAGTCCTCTGGTGACGGGCTGCTGGAGGCGGCTTGGCTGTGAGGCTGACCGCAGCGTGTGTCTCTGGTGATTGGTCATCACAGACGTGGATGTGCTAGGAGAGCCAGTGCCAGGCAGCTTCTCGGGGCAAAACCAGATTTAACGGGAACAGCTGCGTTTGTGTCTGTGTTTGGTTTAAGTGTTCAGAGGGTGTTGGTGGAGCTGGAGACACCAGCCGCATCTGAATTCATTTGGGTTTCCTCAGAGGTACCAGGCAGGCTGTGCTGAGGACAAAGGCCCTGTTGCTTTTTCTGGCAGTTCACAGACGTGCCATCCTGTGAGCCAGTCTCAGAACCCACTCTGTGTTGAGAGGAGGTAGGGCCGTTTCTTCCTTTCTGTAACTCGGGCCAGCGTGGGGTGTGTGCTCTTCCGGTCATGTGTTTTTCTACACTCAGGCTCATGTGTTACCAGAATAAGAATGTGTAATTTATTTGTCTCCAGGCGCTTTGGACTTTAGCCTGGAGCAGCAGAGTATTAAACCTGATTGAGCTATGGTTAGAGGGTCAAGATGAAGCAAGCATCGCTCCCAGAAAACCACAGCCACATGCACTCAGCTGCCCCAAGGATGTGCCCGTGGAGCCACTCAGACCTAACTTCAGAGTTTGAGCAGCATCTCATAAAAAGCTCAGAGTCACTTTTTGTTTCGTTTTTGAATTGTTTTTCTTTCCTTAAAGTTTAACTTCAGCAATCACATAGCAGACTTGGTGAATCAGAGCTTGCTGTGGGCTGCAGTGCTGTTCTGCATCTTGCTGAGGCCAGCAGCGCTGTTTGGTCTCTGGTCCCTGTCTGCCTGTCCTCTCCCAAGTCGTGGGTCCCCAGCCTGACCAGTACCTCCTTGGTTGCGGTGGAGTCGCTCAGCCTGGTGGAGAATCCGGAGGTGCAGGCAGACTGATCCCCACAGGCCTGCCCCCTCCTAGATGGGCTGGCAGCCCCGCAAGGTTTCCAAAAGGGTTTGGCAGGCAAGCCTTTGTCTGGTAGGCTCTAGAGATGCATCAGTGTTGTAAAAATGCATATTTAGCTGGGCCTTGAGCTTGATTTAATTACGGCTTCAGGCGAGGCCTCTTCTGAGCCCACAGGGCGCAGGCAGCCCTGTCTCTCGCTGTCCTCGCTGGGAACTGAGGTGTTGCAATTGTTTTGGATCCAGTGTGAGACTGGGTAAAGATCTGGGGGCTCTTCTCTCTTTGCTGCTTCTCTACGCTTATACCCTCTTTATAAAATCACTTACTACTTTCAACAAAGGATTCTGTGCCTAAATTGGCCATTTTCTTGAGGAATCTTTGTTGGTGGTCACTGCAAACATTTTTCTGAAATTGCTTTTTTGTACTTCGTAGCTCTGATTTTAATAATTCAGTTTACTAGCATTAGAATGCATTTGGAGCATTTTAAAATGGGAAACTGAAAGCCACAGTTATCGGTCTAAGGGGAGTATGTTAGTATCTCAGGGTGGGGGCATTTTCCACATCCTTTTTACACAGGGTTCCAGTAAAGGTTAGCCTAAGCTACAGACAGCATTGCAGGGGTTTTTAAAAGCTGAGGAAAAGAAAAGGTTAAAATCGATCGATGTCATCAGGACCTTGAGGATTAAATCCATCTTTGAACTTTGTGGCTGTGCTTCTTTAAGCCTCAGTGGGGGTTGATGGGATTAATTACTCTCTGGAATTCAAGAAGCAGAATCGCTCACCAGTTTTCATAGTTCACGTGGACAGTGCGCTTCCTTCTTAAAAACTTAGGTCTTTGCTTGTTGTCGTATCTCCTCCATGTTGGACAGAGTACCACCTCCAACACCACCATCCTGTCGTTGTTTTGGGGAGGAGAGCATGACCTCTCATCCTTAGACACCTGTGGGCCCTGCTGTCACTGCAGGAGAGGCTTCCAGGATGGGAGGTGCTGGTTGGGGTTCCGACCCTGGGCCTGTGTTGCAGGGCTAAGGGGTTGTAAACTGGCAGTAACCTGGATCCTTTCTCCCCACCACAGGCCGGATACTACTGATGGACCCCGGCTACCTCCTCATCGTCTCTGCTGAATTATTCTTCTGCTCAGTGGCTAACCAACCAATCATTTTTAAATCATACTGGAACTTTTAAGAAGATAGGCAAACACACCATCCTCACCATTCACCATTAATAAAACTCACTGCTTCAGCCAAAGTCCCCCACTTACCTCTCCCCCGGCCCCCCAGGACTGAGCACGCTCACTAGGAGAACCTGCGTCCCTAGAGCTCTGGGCGGGGGAGGGAGTGCACTGGGTGAGCCCACATTCCCAGACCTGCTCAGTGACTCCTGTTTATCAGGCACATGGGGCTTGCCACCCCCACCTTCAGGCAGCACCCCCTGAAGCCTCCCGGAGACTGCCCTGTGCATGTTTCCAGGTCTCAGTCCAGAGAGGTGAGGCATGATCTCCCAGACTCCTCGGCGTTCGGGGCACTAGAACTGGGGTTGTGGGGGGGTCCCTGTTCCTGATCTTGGGATTTGAAGACTGAGCTCCAGGAAGCAGCCCTCCTTTCTCACTGCTCTCTGTCCTGTCTTGTGTTTGGCTTGTGACGGTCCGTTGTGACATCCACACATGGTAAATCCTTGGGCTACTGGAAGGCAGCTGCCAGTTTGGTGCAAGAATCATCTGTCATTCGTAGACTGTGTGCGTCTTACAAAGCCACTGGCCTGTTTCACTGCTATCATCATGGTACTTAGACAATACCCACCCTTGAGCAGAAGCTGCACATGGCAAGTCAGTGGCTCTTTAGGGACGAATCTTCAAGTTTCCTGTTTCTGTACCACGAGGCGAGTAAGCATCCCCTTGGCCTCCCTGTGGCTCAGCTGGTAAAGAATCTGCCTGCAATGTGGGAAACCTGGGTTGGGAAGATCCCCTGGAGAAGGGAATGGCTACTCACTCCAGTATTCTGGCCTGGAGAAGTCCATGGTGTCGGAAAGAGTCGGACACAACTGAGTGACTTTCACTTTCGGAAACTTGAGAGGGGCATTGCTGAACAGATTCTGTCCAGAACTTAACGTGAGGACCAGTTTCTGTCCTGGACAAGGGGCCTTCAGTGTTCACGACTTACAGCCTGTGAGCCCTAGGGGCTGGTGAGGGGCATCTGGAAGAGGGCTCTCCATGACCAGGACAGCAGCTGGCCCACTGAGGGGGACCTTCCGTGCACAGTCGGGACCAGACCCAGCACTTCAGCCAAACAGGTCTCAAGAAGAGCCCTGGAGGGTCCTCCCCGCCCCCACACTCAATGAGAGAAGGTACCTCACTTCACAGCACATGTGATCCACCATTGAATGAACCTGCTCCTTGTGGCTGAGTGCAGTGTTACTGGCTTCATCACAGAACACGGGGGTCAACAACCAATCACTAGGCTGGCTTAGGGGGGACCTGCTTAACGCTGGGGCTTTATCAGATTAATAAGCTGTAAAATATCTCAGAGAAAATTTCAATATGGAATTTTCATTTGGTATATTGTGCATTTTATTTTCTAATTAAAATTATTTGTCTACTGGCATATTCTGCTTCAAAATAGATACATTTGATGAAATTGGCATGAATTTTAATAATGTCATTAGTTTTCAGATACGCCCTGATGAAGACAATCCTTTAAACATAAGTTTTCTCCAACTAGAAATCCATTTTTTGCCTTTATCAAAGGTAGTGTTGATCCACTTTAACTCTTTCTCATTTTAATTTCTCAGCCTAGATTTTCTCAAGTTTTACTTTGCCGCTTGTGGGTTGTTTTTAAAAACCATCTATATATAGTAAATAGGTTTCTTTCTAACTATATCTTTACCCCATTGCTGACCTAAAACAAGTATATTTCTGCAAGCACATTCACCAGACACCAATCCCATAAGCCTTTACGCAGAAACCGGCTCTGCCGTCAGTTCTGTCTAGCAGGGGTTTCTGCAGATGCACTGTTTCCCAGACTTGCGCTTGCAGTCCTTTTTCCTCAGTGCCTTGCAATCTGATGGCTCAGGTGGTAAAGAAATCTGCGTGCAATGCAGGAGACCCCAATTTGGTCCCTGGGTCAGGAAGATCCCCTGGAGGAGGAGGGTATGGCAACCCACTCCAGTATTCTTGCCTGGAAAATCCCATGGACAGAGGACCCTGGCAGGCTTTGGTCCATGGGGTCACAAAGAGTCAGACACTTAGCAACTTAACACCTTACTTTCACTTATGCAACCCTAGGACACAACATGGCCTTTCTGTTCCATACCTGTTTGTTCTGTCTGGGTGCGGAAGCTCACGGAGTCTTCAGGTCACAGATGCCACTGGCTCCTGCCTTTCTATGGAGTCAAGCGTTTGCACTCTGCATCCTTTTTCCCTAGTGACCTTGATTAGTGAATCCATTGTCTGGATGTAACTACCCACGTTAAAGGGACTGATGTTGAAGGCCAGGCTGAGCCCCCAGGGCCCCAAGTGCAGCCTGGAACCCGAACATGTCCCCAGTCCCAGGCCTCAAAGCACCCTAGGACTGGGTTAGCCCCAGATTCTGTCCTGAGCCTCCCTGGCCCAGTGATCTGGGTTTCACTGCCTGTCGAAGTGTTAGTCATATCTGACTCTTTGCTACCCCAGGGACTGTAACCCACCAGTCTCCTCTGTCCATGGAATGCTCTAGACGAATACTGGAGTGGGTTGCCATTTCCTTCTCCAGGATATCTTTCCAACTCAGGGATCGAACCCAGGCCTCCTGCATTGTAGGCAGACTCTACGGACTGCTCTTAGTTATATCCTGTTGCTACTGTGAGAGGCATTTCTCAAGTGAAAATGTTCATGCCCTGAGAGGACTGGGGGAAAGGTGACCAGCCCGGCTGGGGCCTCACAGCTCCTGGACCTGCAGGAGGTGCCAGAGCAGGAGCAGAAGGGGGTCTCAGCGAGGTGGACTGTGTGGGCAGGGCCCGCTGACCCCACCCTTCCAGAACTTCACAAAGGCTTTGTGAACAGACCTAGGCGGCAGACTCTGCCTACTTTTTCATGTGACAGTGGCGTTTTCTATTTCGTTTTGATTTGAAATCTCTAACCTGAAGCTGTTTATTGAATAAGGGGACCAACCCCAGGAGTCTCATCTTCCGGTCAGCTGAGCTGTTATCAAGAGCAGTCCAGGTGAGAGGAGGCAATTTAACTGCCGCTCAGACCCGCCATGTGACACACAGCACCAGCTCAAAATCTGTTTATTTTCTGGCCACACTGCATAGCACGTGGGATCCCAGCTCCCCAACTGGTGGGGGTTGGTGGGGGGTGGGGTTGGGGGGGAGGAGGGGGAAACCCGCTCGGTGGATGGGCAGATTCTCAACCACTGGATTACCAGGGAAGTCCCGTGAATGTTCTTGAGGAGTGGTTCAGGGCATCCCCCTGCACTGAATTTGGGATCAGCAGCCGCTGTCAGCTTCCTTTTTGTCTCAAGCTGTCTCGCTAGGGCCTGGCAGTGAGGACCCTCAGGACGAGCCCCACTATCAACGAGCCCACTGCCACCCCCAGAGCAGCCCCCCGGCGGAGAGCCAGCTGCTTGGCTGACAGCCGGTTGGTGGGGGCGGGTAGGGTGTGGACTGCTTCTGGAGTCCTGAGGAGGTCCAGGTGGCCCCCGAGTCTCGAGTAGGTCGTCAGGATCACGCCAGGGGAGCTGCCTGTGGCCACTGCAAGACAAGCAGAAGCCAGCTCAGCCCTAGGTGGGGGGCTGTGGAGCCAAAGGATTGACACCCCTGCCTCACAGCAGGAAACACGTGGGACAGCACCCTGTGGACCTGATGCACGGACAAGGCTGAGATCAGACGGGGTCAGACGGCCTGGAGGTGTGTAACCTCCACCAGCGACCTCAGCATGTGACATGCTCAGTCACGCTGCCTCCCCCGCTCCCTGGCAACACTGAAGCCCCCAAAGCCTGTGCTGGCTCCCCATGCCCACCCCAATCAAGGCACAGCCCAGGATGAGTGAGGTGAGGCTGCGGAGATAACCAGGCTGTGGGTTGTGGACACACAGCCCTGGGCTCAGGCCAGTGCCGGGGCAGCAGAGCTCCGGTCTGATGGGGTGTGGAGGGGTGGGCGGGAAGGGCCACCCACACTGGTTATCAAGCCAGGCTGACCTGCCTAACCCTCGGCTGCAGTCCTCCTGCCCACACTGGAGCTGGGTGGTGACAATGCGCCCTGAGGTCAGATGGTTGGTGCTCAGACCTCGTCCTCTAGTTTAGCAGCTAGCTGCAGGACGACAGGGAGGAGATCTAAGCACCCAACTCACACCCTCGTCTGATGACAGGACCAAGGGTCACAGCCTCCCAGGCCAGGACAGACAGGGCCTGCTTCCCAGGACGTCAGTGCCCCTCCTGGTGTCAGAACAGATATCACTGTCACATTGAGGAAGAGAGGCAGCCTGGGCGCTTGCGGTTCCTGGCCACCCAAGCACACAGGGCAGTGTTACCTGAAGACACAACCGCTTTCTCGGGCCCGGGCCTGGGTCCGAGGGCCATGCTCCCAGTACTCCCCAGTGGCGGCAGTCCCGCGCGTTTCTGCGCCTGAAGAACAGAGAGTCGCCAGGTCAGCCTGCCAGCTGCCCATCCACCCGGCCTCAGCTGAGCCCTGCAGGCTGAGCAGGATACACATGGTGACACACAGGCACACCTTGGGGGCTCCAGACCACTGCAATAAGGCGAGTAACGCAGGCAGAGGACTTTTCTGGGTTCCTGGTGCACATAAAAGTAATGTTTGCACAACATGAGTCTGCTAAGTGTGCAAGACACCTTGTCCATACCGCAGTTAAACAGTACTTCCTGGCTGGAAAATACCATCACCTGAGCCTTAAGCAGGTCATATTTTTGCGATGGTGATGTCAGAGTTCAGTGATCATCCCTCACCATAAATGAGATGATAATAATGAGAAGATTTGAAATATGATGAGAATTATGAGCAAAGTGTGACCTAGAGACACAAAGCGAACAAATGCTGTTGGGAAGATGGTGCCTGCCGATCGCCTTGCTCAATGTGGGGTGGCACCAGACCCTCAGCCTGCAAAAACCACAACACCTGTGAAGTGCGGTAAGGCCAGGCCTGCCATGTCCACGGTCTAGGAAACTTTTAAGAGGCGCTCTTTTAGATCCGGGTTGATCCATCGTCTCTGATGCCAGGAGGACTGGATCCCCACAGAGGGTGTGAAGCTCTGTGGGTTCACAGAGACTCTGGGTTTCAGAGTCTGAGCCATAGTAGCAAACGCCAGGCCGCCTGTTTCAGAAGTGCTCCCAAGAGGATGGCGGACAGGGTACTGTCAGTACCTTTTCCAAGGTCACAGCTCACCCTCGGGGTCATCCGGAGCCCTCTGCTTGAGTTTGAGCGGGGGGTGGGTGGGGGGAGCGCTGAGGATGGTGTCTGGCGTGGTTTCTTTGGTAACAGGAAGGGCACTCACCTCCTCTGCAGCCCGCTTCCAGTCCATCCGGGCCGTGTACGTGACGAAGGCAGCGGTGGCCAGCATGACACAGACCAGCATGCCCAGCCAGAGGCCTACAGGACACGGGGGTGAGTGAGGGCATCGACGAGCACTAGGCCTGCCCCCCGCCCCCCACACCACGTACCCATGACCCCCATCCCGACCAGGAAGGTCAGCACGACACCCAGCGGGAGGCCGATGGCGTAGTACATAACAGCGTTCACCACAGCCCCGAAGGCCTGCCTGCCGGTCCCACGCAGGACCCCAGCGTAGAGACACTGCAGGAGGCAGAAGGGCTGGCGGTTGGTGATGCTGAGGCGATGGTGAGTCTTAGCAGCAGGGCTTCCTCAGGAATCTACAGGCCATAGCCTCATTTAAGTCCACAACACGGGCTAGGAGGGGCCCTCGTCCCCCTCCCTTCCTGCAGGGACCTGCCCTGGGTCATGCAAGGCTGCTGTGTTTCAGATACAGGGGGAGGGGTGGACTGGGAGTTTGGGGTGAGCAGATGCAAACTATTACATGTAGGATGGACAAACAAGGTCCAAGTATGGAGCACAGGGAACTGCACTCAATATGCTATGATAAACCATTATGGAAAATAATATTTTTAAAAATGTACACCAACTCAATGGACATGAACTTGGGCAAACTCCAGGAGATAGTGAGGGGCAGCGAGGCCTGGCTGCCGTCCATGCGGTAGAAAAGAGTCAGACATGAATTAGCAACTGAACAACAACAATACATACATGTATAACTGAATCACTTTGCTATACAGTAGAAATTAACACATTATAAATCAACTATTCTACAATGACAAAAAGAACTTTTACAACTCAGGAATAAAAAGGTAATCACAATGGGTTGACTTGTGCCCCCCCTCGAAGATGCTGAAGTCCTGACCCCAGGACCTCTGAATATGACCTTAATTGGAAATGGCATCTCTGCAGAAGACCAAGCTGAGATGACGTCATCAGGGTGGACCTTACCCCGAGAAGACAGGTGTCCTTGTAAAAAGGAGAAACTAGAACACAGACATGCAGAGAGGGAAGACAACGTGAACAGACATGGGGAAACGATGCCTTCTACATGCTCAGGGGCTCCTGAGGGTTCCAGAAGCTCAGCAGAGCCTGGAGTAGATCCTCCCCTGGCGCCTTGGATCTAGGACCTCTGGTCTCCAGAACCGCGAGACGATCCATTTCTGGTATGTTAGGTCACTCGGCTTTGCATGCTTTGTCAGGGCAGCCCTGGCAGGCTCAGACAACAAGAACCTGATGTCTGCAGTGAACAAAGACACAAGCAGACACTTCACCCGAGGAGACATGCAGATGGAAGGGGCTCGGTGTTAGTCATTCAGGAAACACACAACAGGGACTCCCGGGCGGTCCAGTGGTTAGGGCTCTATGCCCGCACTGCAGGGGGCCTCGGTTTGATTCCTGGTTGGGGAACTAAGATCCCACATGCCGTGTGGCATGGCCAAGAAAAAAAAAAAAAAGAAGAAATGTACATTAAAACTACACCGAGATACCTGTACAGACCCATGAGGATGACTTTAATAAAAATGAGAATATAAAAAAGTTAGTTTCTGCTGTAATCAGTTATACATACACATATATTCTTTTTCATATTCTTTTCTATTATGGTTTATTACAGGATACTGAATATAGTTCCCTGTGCTATACAGTAGGACCTTGTTGTTCACCTGTTTCATATATAGTAGTGTGTATCCTGTATGATTCTAGAATGTTGTGTATATGTCCTTAAACGTTTGTCAAAACCAACAGAATGCATACCAACCATGAACTGTGGACTTAATGTATCAATATTCTTCATCAAGTAAACAAATGTCCTGTACTAATACATGATGTAAATAAAAGGGGGAACCAGCCGGGGCGGGGTGGGGGTTATGGGAACTCTGTATTTGCTCAATTTTTCTGTAAACCTAAAACTGCTCCTAAAAGTAAAATCTACTTTTTCTAATTTCAAGACAAACAATACCAAGAATTAGCAACACAGGGGAGGAACTGGAATCCTGGTACATTGATGGTGGGAATGTAAAATGATACAGTTGTTTTGGAAAACAGCTTAATGGTTTCTTACAAAGTTAAACATAAACTTACGCTTTAACCTAACAATTCAACTCCTTAAGACTCTACTAAGTGGCAGGAAAACATACGTCCACACAATGACTCATACTTGAATGTTCCCAGCAGCCTTAGTCACAGCAGGCCACACTCAAAACAACCCAAATGTCCATCACCTGATGAATGGGTAGACAAACATGTTACAGCCACAGAGTGGACTATCATTCAGCCACAAAAAGGAATGAAGTCCTGAAAAATGCTACGCCATGGACGAACCTCAGAAACATTTCAAGAAGTGAACAAAACCAGGCACAAAAGACCACATACTCTAATTCCACGTCTATAAAATAATCAGAAAAGGCAAGTATGCACAGACAGAAAGTGGGTCAGTGCATTGCCTGGGGCTGCCCGTGGGAGCAGGCAGTGACTTCAAAGCAGGCCCCAGGAATTCTGTGGGGGTGATGAAAACAGTCTAACACTGGATTGCAGCACTGGTTCCACAAGTAGACACTTACTCAAAGGTTTGACTTACGCATGTAAAATGCATGAATTTATGGTATGTAAACTATAATTCAAGAAAGGCATAAAAAATATAAAATAAAAACTAGGTCCATGGAAAACTTAAATTAAGAATAATATAGGGCTTCCCTGGTGGCTCAGTGGTAAAGAATCCACCTGTCAATGGAATCAGGTTTGATCTGCTGTCTGGGATGGTCCCACATGCTTCAGAGCAACTAAGCCCATGCGCCACACTATTGAGCCCTCGCACCCTAGAGTCTGGGAGCCACAACGACTGAGCCCCTGCACCCAAGAGTCCGTGCTCCACAACAAGAGAAGCCTGAGCACGGCCACTAGAGAGTAGCCCCCATTCCCACAACTAGAGAAAAACCTGAGCAAGTAACGAAGACCCAGCACAGCCAAAAATAAATAAATAAAATTATTTACAAAAAAAAAAAAAGAATAACACAGATCTAGGGAGTTCTCTGGCAATCCAATGGTTTGGCGATGCAGTTCTCTGGCAATGCAATGGAGCGTCTACTGCAGGTAGCACCAGTTCAATCTCTGGTCAGAGAACGAAGATCCCACATACCGCATGGTGCACCCAAACAAATAAATTTTTTAATGAAAAAAAAAAAATAGACAGATAGATATAACCAGGAGTAAACATAGTAGATGCAGCGATGTGCGCTGCAAGACCCCTGGCAGTTGTGAGCTGTGAATCTGCTGCGGGTTCCCTGGTGGGCAGTGAACAGAGAGGCGCTGCCTTAGGAGCATTTAGGAATGCAGAGCCCTCTGAGGCCTGACCCTGCAGGAGGAGTTTCTCAGCTGTGGCCTCACCTTGGAGCTAGAGAAAAAGTAATTATAGTGTCCTTGCAGAAGCCATAACAGAGCCCAGAAGAGGATTTCTTTTAATGTTTTGCAATAAAAGCTGTGAATCTGATGACAAAACCCGGCCCAAAGCAAGCGGTCCTGATGAGGTCAGTAATGTGCTCCAAGCCTGTGCCCAACTAGATTCGAAGACCAGCCCTGGAAATGTATGGGGAACCGGCCACAGTGCCAGGGCTTTGAGGAAAACTCTCCACGAATATACTTTCTCCCAACGGTTCTTTCTTTCCTTCCTGTAGGGACCACTCTTCCTATAAGAGCTGATGACTCCTATAAGGCTGTTTGCCTCCTGCCCCTTGCTGCTCTCAAAGCACATGCTCCAGGCAGAGACTTGGAGCTTCCTGCAAGATCGCCCAAGGTGTGAAGACGACGACCCAGGGCTTCAAATCCTGCTCAACAAATGAGACTTTGGTGCTCGCTGCCTCTATGCCAGGCTGTTAAACATTGACAGAATTCAGACTTGCACTCAATGGGATTTGCTCTTTAGTGATCCAAGCAGAAAGTTGGGCCCCTCCGTACTCTGGGCACCTCTATTCTGGAAACCAGTGTGGCCGCTCCTGGCCAGGTGGGGCCTGGGTCAGAGCTGTGCCCCGCTGCCCCCCAACCCAATCCTGGGGAACAAGGAAGAAGAGGGTTTATGATTCTGCACTGGAAGAGTGGTCTGTATTTTGCTAATGTGCACGCTTCTCAGTGAGTTGGAACTGCAGGAAAGAAAGGGGGGAGGCGTTATTTTGAATAATAATAGATCCAAGAGCTGCCGCTTAATCTGCAGTCAGCCCTAATCAGGCAGCTCAAGCTCACAGCCCTGAGCTGCTTGGGGGGCAGGGGTTGGGAACTCGGGGGTCAGATCGGGACTCACACAGAGGGCATCAAACAGCTGGAAGAAGATGTACAGCGGCAGGACCTTGTTAACCAGGCCAACGACTTCCCTGCAGGGACAGGGGGCCATGAGACACAGCCTTGGCCTTGGAGTCCCACTCCTGTCCCGTCTATTCCACCCTGCCCCCACCTTCTCCAAGCCTAGGTGGTCGCCCCAGGCCAGGCCGCTCCCGTCCCTGAGTCTCCCTGTGTGTGGGGACACGTCCGAACCCCCCGAGGAGCCCCGTTAGCTCTGCCCTGCCCTTCGGTCGGCGCCTGGTCTGTGCATGGGCAGCAGCCGAGGCCCCCCGACACGAGGCGGGAAAGCCGACTACCTACTCATCATTGGTGAAGATGTGGCCCAGCTTGTTTCTCAGGAGGCTCAATAGGACGCCCACAACCAGCGAGGTTCCCACTGCAAGAGATGAAGGCAGTGAGGCCGACCCAGCCTAGGGAGGAGCCTGGCCCCCCTCAGCCCGAGCCAGCCCAGCCACACATCCGCCTGGACGAAGACCCTCATCTGCGGTCTCATGATGACAACATGCAAAATGCCCTTCCTCCCGTGGTTCTCAAAATGGGGTCCCTGGACCGGCAGCTGCCTAGTGAAGCAGATTCTCAGACCCCCATCTCCGACTGACTGAGTCAGAAACTGCCGGGGGCGGGGGGAGGTTCGGGTTTTGACACCCAGCTCCCCCACCCCACCCCCAACCTAGGTCTAAAGCCTGAGAACCACTGCTCTCCATGAGGAGCTGATCTGAGCCTGGCAGCTGCAGAAAGCAGAGACAGGATGGATGCAGAGGGGTCCTTTCTGAGGGTCGCCACGAGCAGGCCCCATGCTTCTGGGGACTCCAGGAGGCCGAGCTCACAGGAAGACCTAGAGGCCTGGGAGCCTGGGGAGGAAACTGCCAGCTCAGACCCCCAGCAGTGGGGAAGCGGCCAGAAGGGGCACAGCAGGCTTGCTCCTCTGGGCCACATAACAGGTACCACAGGCTTGGAAGGTAGCCGTGGCTCCCAGGGCCTCCCCTGGCCTAAGCCTGACCCCACCCACCTGTGCAGAGGGTGCCTGAGATGGCTGATCGCTTGGCTTGCACGGTGTCTGCGGCTCCCAGGGCTGTCCCCACTCGGACACAGACCGCGATGCTGAGCCCCATGGGGATCTGGACTCAGAGACAAGAAGGTATGGTCAGCCCCCTTCCTACCCCAAGCCAAGTGGGAGAGAAGCAGAGTGTTCCTGGCTGCTGGTAACCAGCCGTGAGATCAGCGGCTGGCAGGTGGGGTGGGGGTACCCCAAGCAAGCCAGCCAAAGCCCCAACCTGGCTGAGCCATCAGACACCACAGGCAGCCAAAATCAACACACAGCCAAAACCTCATGAGTAAACATCACATAAAGAGGCAAGTGTAGTCCTAAGTCTGTCATAAAAGGTCCCTGCGAGAAAAAGATTGACACCACTTTCAACATAAGAATCACCTTATAAATCAGTTTTGTACATGTAGGTTTTTGCAACTCCCTCGATTAAAGCTGGGGTCACAGAGCGTGCACCCCAGGAGGCTGGCAGAGGCTGCACAAGTGACACGGGACACCCCATGTGTCCTTGAAGAGGAAGGAACTGCGGGGAGTTCTTTCCCCGGTGGAGGCAAGGAAGTGCCCCCAAAAGGGCTCTGTCCCCCAGGGCTCACCACTAGAGGTGTACAAGAACGTGGGCCCACTGCTAAAGGGAACGTCCCATTTTTCAATAAAAATGCAGAAATCCAGATTGTGACGCGAAATCTCCCAATTTTAAATGATGCCAATCAACTCAAAACAATTCCAACATGGAGAGTTCCGTATCACCCACGGCGGAGTGGCTGTGGGCCACGTGTGGCTCTTAGGGCCTGGGCCTGGTGGACACAGTGGGTCTGGAGGGTCCCTCAGGAGACAGAAATGGCCTCTGGGGGGAAGCTGCCCCCTCCCCCTCTGACACTCCCAGGCTGTCAGGGGATTGGGCTGGGGGCAGGACAAAAAGGTGCCCCCCACAAGCCTCACCATGTAGATGACGGTGGCCACCTCGTAAATGACTGCTTGGGCAGATAGGTCGCGCACGCTGAGCAGGCCTGCGGAGGTGGGGCAGGAGCACCGTGAGTGTCCAGCCAGCTGGCCAACAGCCCTGGGCTGACAGAGTGCCCCCTGCTCTTGGGGCCAAGGGGCCAGTGGCTTCCAAGGGCAGACACAGCAAAAACCACCTTTCCACTTGGCCTTCAGCCTTCCAGGAGACCCCTGCCTGGGTGTGCCAGGGTCAGGGTCTCTCTCCTGTGTACACCGTGTGATGAGGGAGGGAAGAAAACTGGACCAAGGTCAAGAAGCCTGAGTTCAGCTCTCGGCCCGGTTGGGGTGACTCTGGACAGCCTCTTTTACTCTTGGGACTCAATTTTCTCATCTATAAATGGGGTCTGGGGTGGACTGGAAGGTCTCTTGGGGCCATTCCAGCCCTGGCTGTTTGGACTCTGTTCTGAGTCCGTTGATGAGCTCAAGATGTTCCGGCTGCACCAGTTCCATCTCACTCCATCTCTGGCTGAAAATCATGCTCAGGTGTCCACTCTGTGCCAGGCCTAGACTGGGCTGTGCTGGGCCCAGGCCCTCCTGCTGGAAGCTCACAGTCTGGCAGAGAGCCCGGCCGGGTGGGTGAACCACCTGTCTGGGGGAGGAGTCTCCCCACACCGCGCCGTCCCACGTACCCACAAGGAAGCTCCCGATCTCGTAGGCCCACCACTCGATGCACAGCATCAGCATGCTGGGGACGGCCAAGCGGAAGAAGGGGCCCCAGTCCTGCAGGCACTCCCAGGACCAGCCTAGGAGCAGAAGCCAGCTGACTGAGCCCCCATCTGCCTTGCGGCCCAGCCAGCCGGCCCACCGCCAGGGCCCACAGCTTTTGACTCCACACAGCAAGCCCAGGCACTTGGCACCAGGCAGGGTGGGGACGGGAGGAGGGGACGGGCTAATACCTCGGGCAGCACCCCTGGGTGGGAGCCCGGGCACCACAGGCTGGCAGACAGCCTGGTCCTTCCTGGGCTCTGTCTCCTTGGATGAAATTTTAGTCCTTATCTCTGCCCCATCTCCCCAAAGGGCTGCTGGGAGGGTGGCCCGACACCAAGGCTCCAGGAGATTTCACAAGGCAGACAGGGTGGTACAGCCATGGGGGAGGAGGCCCCAGGCCAGAGAGGGACCCACGGTCCACACAGCCAGCTTTCAGGGGCTAAAAGCTCAGCACCTAGGCCTGGGAGCAGGTTCGAGCCCACTTCTGTGATTTGGGGTGAATGACAAACTCTCTCAGCACCGGCTTCCTCCATGTAGATAAAAATGGAGTTAACGAGGAGTTCTGAAGCTTATCCAAGCAATGTGGGTGCAGCCTGCTGCTGGCACCCAGCATTCTATCCGCAGAAGCTCCTGGCCCGTCCCCAGCAGGGCTGTGCCCCGGGACACACTGGACTGGGAAACCAAGCCTCTAGGGGTGGGGTGCAGAGGCGGAGAGAGGGTGCAGATACAGGGGGTGGGGAAGAGGTGGGCCCTGAGGGATGCGGGGGCAGGCTCGGGGCAGGGCTCCTCCAACGGCTCCAGCTGGGGGGACCCTGCCCACGAAGTGAAGGCCCTGGGCTGGTGCTGGCGGCCTACCCGCCCTTCAGCAACCCCCTCCCTGGGCAGGAGCCCCCTCCACACCTGCCCATGTCTCCAGATGCAGCTTCTTCAGCACGATGTAGAACAGGAGGAAGACAGCCTGCGTGAACTGGGAGACGGTATTGGCGAATGCGGAGCCCCTGACAGAGGGTGGAAGGTCGGGCTGGAGGAAAGGCCGACTCCAGCCCTGGAGGCAAGCGGGGGACAGGCCTGGCTCATCCCCAGTTCCCCATGACCCACCTGTGGCTAACAGTGTGGACAGCCTCCACAGTCCTTGTTGTGACCGGACTGGCTGCCCCCTCAGGGGTAGGCAGGGCTCCGGACCAGGCTGCCACAGCCCATGCAACGCCTTATTCAA